>NC_090935.1:768578346-769208539 GCF_040938575.1 Ambystoma mexicanum
CCCCTTCCAGACACACGCAGTCCACACATAACCCCTCTGCTCCCAACACACCCTGTCCCCACAGCCCCCTCCCCACACACTCTGTTCCCACTCTCCATCCATTCCCACACACCCTGTCCCCACACACACACACACACACCCTGCCCCTACACACGCCGCTTCCCCTCCCCACACACCCCAAACACCCAAAAGTCACAGTGTCAAACTGGAAAGTATCACGCCAGGAGTAATGTTTTCAGCCTCTTGGTCATGAGGCCCTTGGATGGCCCTGGTGTGGCTGAAATCCACTGAGAGCGCACCTCGGGCGGCCCAGCTGCAAGCTCCCAGGGATGGTGATCGCAGATAGCGGGTCAGACCCTTGGCCCGCCAAGTGCTTGAGGGTGACCTGGAGGGTGTGGGAGAGGGACTCTGCCATGGCCAAGATCCCCTCATGGACCCTTTGGGCCAGCATGACCAGGGCAGCAGAGGTACATCCCTGGGCCTGTGTGCCTTTGCGCTGCTGGCCTGTATACATTTGCACAGCAGGCGTAGCTCGTTCAGCTTCTGCCGTGCCGGTCCTCCATTGCATGGAGACGTACATCCATGTCCCGGATGTTGGGAATCGGTGGATGAGGGGTGTGGTGCAGAGTTGCTGGACTGAACGATGGGGTCGGGTACGGAGTGTGGTTTCTTCTCTTCCTCTGATGTGCTGTACTGGCCACGTTGCTGTGGTGGCTGGTGTACCCATGGTGTCATGGAGGGCACAGGAGGGACCACTGACCAGAGGTATGGTTCTTCCGGCAGCTGGCGTTGGCACAGCTGGCAGAGGAGATGGTGCAGAAAGAGGTGGAGCTGATGCAAAAGCAGGTGGTGCTGGCACAGGAGGAGGTGGTGCTGGCGCAGGAGGAGGTGGTGCTGGCTCAGGAGGAAGTGGAGTTGGTGCAGGAGGAGGTGGTGCTGGCACAGGAGGAGATGGAGCTGGTGCAGGAGGTGGCTGTGCAGGTGCAGGAGGTAGTGGTGGTGCAGTCTTGCCCAGTTTGGGCGCACATGCTGAGTCACATCGTCATCATCAGAGGATGTGCCTGTTGGGGTGAAATGAGCATGCTGTTAGTCTTTCGGGAGTCACATCTGAGAGCTTGGATTACACTCATGCTACATTGTGTGTATCCTGCTCTTGTCATGCTATATTTTTGTTCTGTTTGCTTCGATGTGTGCTTCTACATGTGGGTGGTGGGACTGCACATTGACTGTTGGTCTGCCAAGGTGGCTTCCTGTTGTGTGTGTGCAGTGGGCCTATGATTCCTGTCCTGTTCTCTCCTGGCACACATGGGCGCTCATCATGTGTCCAAATGTGGGCGGTGCATTTTGGCTACAGTGTTTGTGCATGGCTACATCTGCCTGCAACCCCTGGCATATGTGTGTGATTAGCCCATTTCCTCTGACTGACATGTGGTGGACCTGTTCCCTTGCCCATTTTGTGTTTATGTGCTTGGGGATGCACTTATTTTGACTCAAAATTGGCATTTACATGTGGTTTGTTGTACTTACCACCACCACCTTGGGTCCCAGCTCCGGCCTCTGCTACCCCAATTCCCTCAATTCCCTCATAAACACATTACTAAGAAAATCAAATATTGCAAAATAATGCCCTTAGAGTAGCCCTAGGAATTCCCAATAGAGAACATATATCAACGATTAGAAGGCAATCTAATTGGCGTTCTACTATTGAGAAAATCAAACTTAAAACTGATTCGCTAACATTTAAATGCCTCAACAATTTAGCCCCTAGCTACCTGAGAGAGAGGTTCAAAAGAAGAGTCACGACCAGACCCACCAGAGCAGCCTACAGAAAATGCGTATCAGTTCCCCCTTGTAAAATGACTACAATCAGAGGGAACAGCTTCCCCTTTAAAGCAGCCCAACTGTGGAATCCCCTCCCACCTACCTTAAGAACTGATCAATCCTAACCACACTTCTGATTAAACATCATCAAGTGGCTTAAAGAAAACAATCTGTAGCTCCAGTATTACCGGCTACTCCTAGTACCTGACCTTGTAACCTAGATTGGACCCTGCGCTTCAGCTGTGGATCCATACCGAGAACTGAATATGTATTACATGCTGTATTGTTGTACTTACCTGTAGCTCGGTGACTATGTAACCTTGTAACTATGTATGTAAGCTTAAAGTATTCTCGTAAAGTGACTATGTAACTTTGTAACTATGTATGTAAGCTTAAAGTATTCTTGTTTTTCGCACCCTGATACTTTCGGGTCTGGTGCGCGCTACAAATAAATAAACAAACAAACAATGTGCAAGATGGACCTGCACGTCTCCTCCCAGGGCATCATGGTAAGGTGTGGCAGAAGATTCCCTCCTATGGGTGGCCGGGATGTTGCTGACCCCCAGCCGAAGGTCATCCTAGCACTTGTGGCAATCACGTGGCATGCATGGGACGGGCCCCACAGGCTGTCACATTGTTGGTAACCTTGTCAGCCACCTCCTGCTAGATGGATGTCTTTCTCCTCTGGTTGGTCCTGCGATTGCCAGCCCCATATAGTGCCTCCGCATTTGCCATCACACTGTCGGTTACTGTAGTGAACTCTGGCTCTGTGAAATGTGGCTTGCGTAGCCGGACATCTGGGACAAAAGATTTCCCAGTTTGTGCCATGTCTGCACTCTCAGACGGTGTGGATGGCAGCAGGAAGTGATTTTAAGTGGAATGAGTTTTTCTAAATGGACCCCGGCAGGTATCCTGTTCCAGTGATGATGCCATTTCCTGTGCCGGTAATTCTGGTATCGGTGCTTCTGGCACATTTATGCCAGAAACACCAGCAGTTTGGTGTTGATGCAGGTAATTCCAGCAAAGGGGGATGCTCACACCCGCAGACTTACAATTTGATGGTAATTCTGGCAGTCTGTCTGAGGGAAAAAACGTTTTCCCCATAACCACGGTTATCAATGTACTACAGATGACCGCAGTTATCCGTAAACGCACGCAAAACGCGGTGGCTATCTGTGAAAAGCATGCAAAATCCAAAACTCTTCCCTGCTCTCCCAGGGACTCACCAAGTGCACCCCTCCTCCTGCCAAGCTCCCCCACTCCCTTTCAAGTTCTTTTACCCTCCCAAACTCTCCCCCATTCCCTGCCAACACTCTTCCTTTCGTCTGATGAACTTACATTCCCGATCTAGTTTTCTATCATAACCGCAGTTATCCCGCCGGATAGCCCGGTTGTGAAAAAACATTCAAGCTATGAACTTGGTCCTCAGCCCCCCCAACTCCCCAATTTCACATGGTGTCCTCTTTCCCCCTGCCCACATCTAGCCTGATGCCATTTTATGATTTTTCCTTCTCGAAATGGCATTTATTCCACTTTTCATTTTCGGCTAACCCGGTTATAACTGTTATAATCGCTGTTATCTCTCACATCGAGCAAAAACAAAATGGCAGCTTTTTATTTTTGAAAAACCTTGCTGCTTCATTCTGGGACACATAGATAGCTATATTTTAGGGGAAGGGGACATCTCCTTCTCCATCAAATATTCTAACAAATACTGGATGAAATAACCCCAGACCCACCCTGGAAATTTTATTGG
Organism: Ambystoma mexicanum; assembly: GCF_040938575.1. Taxonomy (NCBI): domain Eukaryota; kingdom Metazoa; phylum Chordata; class Amphibia; order Caudata; family Ambystomatidae; genus Ambystoma; species Ambystoma mexicanum. Next base: position 768,581,924 of record NC_090935.1, read on the forward strand.
CCTCTCTCAACTTCTCTACTGCAAAGCACCAGAACCAGTATAAAGGTTTTAAGGAGCAGGGGCACCCCATTCTCTGTCAAATATTTTAAAAACTACTGGATGGATTTACCCCAAACTAGTCAAGAAAATTAGGTCAACGCTTTGTGCCCAAATTCTTATTTGGCCCCAATCCGCCAAGCGGTTTTCACGTTACTGCTGTTCAAATACTGCACTTTTTCACTTTTTCTCCATGGGAAAATGAATGGGAGTAGGCAGAAAACTGCATTTTCATCTTTTCTTAATAACTTTTTCATTTTCTGATGATTCTTTTCATAATTTCCACTTCAGGGGGGACACTTGAAAATCCCTTGGTTTAGAAAATGTCATTGAAATCCATCCAACAAGTCAAATGTTATTAGCCTTTCTGCTGCAACGCATCAATACAGCGCCCAAATTGTTTCTTATTTGGTCAAAATCTGCCAGGCGGTTTTCATGCTACTGCTGTTCAGAAACTACACTTTTTCCTCATTGAGAAAATGAATTGGCTGAAAACTGTGGTGTTTTGTTTTCTTGATATATGATATTTATAACGCACTTAATACCCAAAGGTTTCTAAGCGCAGACCCAGGAATCGAACCTGTGTTGTTCTGTGTCGTCTTGTTTCCAAGGCGAGCACCTTGCCACTGAGCTATTGTCCCGAGACTTCTTCATAACTTTTTCATTTTATAACATATTGCTGCCAGAATGTGCAGCTTAGGACGGTCCGTGACAAATGTTTTGTTTTGAGAATTCTTTTGAGCAAGTCAAAAGTTATTAGCATTAGAATTTTGGGAAAAAATGTCTGCTTTTTCATTTCTGAAAGTATGTCAGCCCCACTTGTTATGCTCACCTGGTATCCACGGGGGCGCCACACGATACTGGATGGAGGTCTAAGCGCTATCCCAGACCCCTCTCTGCTTGGTTATGTGCCAGATGTTGGGTAGCGCCTTTAACATGAGAATGGAGGGTAAAATATTGGTTCTGTGATGGGTGGATTCCCACCTCCCTCTGGTCCAAATCCCCTCCCTTGGGGTTATTGCTCACCTTAGGTTTTTGTGCATTGAACTCTCCATCCTGCGTCTCTGTGCAGGGGTGCGTGGTTGGTGCAGGCGTTCCGTGGACCTAGTTGCTTCACTGGTCCGTGTGCCCTTATGTCGGGTCCAGACTGGCTGTGATTCCGACTCTGCTTGCTGTCTTCAAGGTGAATTATAATGTCTTTTCCGTCTTTATCCTGTCTCTTTCTTTCCCTCCATTTTCACTGTCTTCACAGCGTCTTGCTCCACTACGCTGTTCCCTAACAATGTCTCTTTTTGTTTTCACAGGGATGGTTGCGATCTTGGAGTTGCCGCGCCGATAGCGAAGACCATGGTGAGTTATTGATGCGCGGAGCGCTGGGCTGTTTATTGGTGTTAATTGCTAACCTGTGTTCTCTTCTCTTTGTACAGGTTGCAGTGATGTTCCGATGAGCGATGAGTGATGAGCGATCAAAGTGCTGCTTGCCCAGGTAAGTGCTTTTCTAATGCTGACCTTTTTCCTTCTCCCTTACGGTTGTGGTGAAACCCGGAGATGGGCGAGGTAAGAGAAGCGCAGAGTGCTGCCAGGACTCAAGACAGGTTACTTCACAGGTAAGTGTTCTTGCTCGCTAATGCTGTTCTTGTTCTTCCAGGTTATTAATGGAATCCGGATCTAGGGCTTCAGGATCGGGCCGCCGGAGAAGCAGATGAGCAGGAGCTGGATACGGTGAGTGTTACGCTGCAGGAGTGCGGAATAACGCAAAGCATGTTCTGCTGTTTGGGTGTGGTTTAAATAGCCCAAGTAAAGTAGTTCCAGGTCAGGTAGTTCCAGGCCCAGCCACACCCAAAACACTAGACCGCATGGCTTGGTTCTAAAGAACTGAGCTGTGTAATAGGCCTCCATGTTGGATTAAGGTCCAAAACTGGTATTGCTTTATTCCTAATAATGAGCCTGGCGCCAAAGGCGCCAGGAGTGAATCCATGTATGTTTCTGATGGAGTTTTATGGCCCTTGGGGCCAGTGTGAAGGGCTTTAGCCCCACTGCTGCCAGGGGGCTGTTATACCTGAGGGGGTCAGGGGCATGGATCGTGACACACTGCTGCAAAGCACCATGGGAGATATAGCTATAATTTTTGGAGAAGGGGGATCCATTCTCTGTCAAATATGTTAACAACTACTGGAGGAATAACCCCGTACTCCTCCAGAAATCCATTCAATGCTTCATGCCCAACTTGTTTTGTACCTGGTCCTATTCCGTCTAGCGGTTTTGGTTGTGTGCTGGAGCAAAATGTGGACTTTTTCTCTATGGGAAAATGAATGGGGACTAGGCCGAAACAACGTTATGTTATGTTATAGGAATCTGTAGAGCGCAGAGTTCACCCGAGGGCATCTTGGCGCTGACCAGAAAGGAGAACTGAAAGGGAGCAAATTGTAGCAGAAGAGTTAGAAAATATATGTTTTTAGCGCAAGACGACAAGATAAATGAGCCTCTGTGTGTCGTCGGCATAGGAGTAGCAAAGGATGCCGTGAGACTGGATAATACCAAGAAGAGGCTGAATATAGACGTTGAAGGGAATAGGGGATGCTGCAGAGCCTTGAGGGACTCAGCACAACAGAAATGTTGGTTTGGATTCGAAAGGGTCAAGGAGACTGATTGGGATCATCCTGAGAGGAAGGAGGTGAACCACTTGAGCACTGTGCCAGATAGGCCAGCAGAGGAGAGGCGGGCAACTAGCGTGGGGTGGTCAGCGGTGCCAACGGCAGCTGATAGACCTAAAAGAATCAGTGCTCCAACCCCACCCTGGTCCACCAACTGTGCCAGATCATCTACCACTGCTACAAGTACTGACTCAGTTCCTCTACTTAATTTACTTTCTTACTAATAATTGTATTTTCTTAACTGATCTTTCCCTAAATGTTACGTTGGGGGGGGGGGGGGGCAGGCTTGACAAACCTTTTGTTTGCAAAATATCAGCCAAATCCGTCATGCAAGTCAAAAGTTATCAGGAATTCATTTTTCGGGTTTCCTATGTATCTCGATACCCAACTTATCTATAGTGAGGTGGCCACCGCACTACAATGTACTTTAATTAAACAGACCATCTGCGTAAGTATCTAATTAGAAAAACACTACACAAAACCCATCCCTGAGGAAAGTGCACAGAGTATGCAAAGATAGCAATATACAGAACTCTGGGTAATGACTGAGGGGTGAAAGGCAATCATAACTACAATGTTTGTAAAAAGGATATGTTCTGGTGTAAAAAGCAATTTAGATAGCTAAACGAATCTTGCGGCCCAAAAATGGAACAAATGGGAAGTTCTGCGTAAATAACACCTTTCTGAGGTTGTTGGTGCTTCAACACTTTCAAACCAGGCTTCTTGCTGTTGTGTGAGCTGATTGAGCCAAGTTTGGGTGCAGTAGATTGTGTAAACCCATTTAGGGAGAGGGCACTGAGCTGGTTCAAAGTAGTAATAAAGAGCGGTTCAAGTTCGGTGTTTGGGCGATGCAGCTTGGTTGGCTCAGCAAGGTCAGTTTGAACATCAGGTCCGGATCGAGTAATGGTAACTGCTGGTTGGGGTCAGCATGTGAATTTACAGGGGTTTGAGATGAGGTATGTTTCGTAGCTGTGATCCTGAAGATCCAAGATGCGGTTTGACGAGGCGGTACCTTGATGTCAAGCCCGTTCGAGTTGTTTGGTAACCACTGGGTCGGGTTAATGCATGGCACGATGTTTCCAGCAGTTCGAGTTGAGGTCTAGCAAATGAGTGGTTGGTGTGAATCTGACAGGTGACAGCCTATGCTTTGGATGTGACAACATTGAATTTACGCTTGCTGCGGTTTGAAGAGATTCTCATTGAATTGCGGATTGTGAGGGCCACCAGGGTTGGTTCGAAAGTCGGGGCGATGACAAAGATTTTGGTGACTGGATGCGCACTTCGAGTTGGGTGGTTTCATGCAATGTTCAAAGGTTGTTGTTTGATTGGTCCCACAGGGTCTGGTCGACTATCAATGAAGAACGGCAACGAAGATGCTGGCAGCTCAAAAAACAGTTTGAAAGGAGCAGTTGCAGCCATGACTTTTCGTTCAAGCTGAGTCAATGAGCTCAGCTGGCGCGGTCCAGCAGTGAACTGGTTCGAAAGATGCAACAAAGTGGTTCACAGATCAGGCAGCACCGGAGAGTCCTGTTGTTTCGACTGGGTTGAACAAGGTCGAATAATGGTTGGAAGTGGTCCGACGTCGAAAACACAGGGGTCCTGGCTGTCTTAACTTTCAGGTTGCTGTGAGCCTCTACTAGGGCCTCAAGGATAGGATTAGTCCTTGTTCTTGGGATCCCACTATTGGGGAGGCTGACACACGTGCAGGGGTCCTTCATCACAGTGAGGTCCTGGGTACCAGTGTGGCTGGCAGAGAGGCAGGTCACCCCTCAATGTGCCCTGGGGATGATTAGGGAGCAGAGCTTGCCTTTGCCTTGGACACTCAGTCTTCACCTCTGGCGGAGGGCTTTGGAACGGTCAACTCTCTCAATAGAGGTCCAATAAATTCTTCTTTTGGTGTTTGTTCCAAAGTGAATCAAAGAAGGATTCGGAGACCCCATCTTCTAAAGGCATACATCTACAGATGATTGGACAGAAACAAGCCTGCTTCAAGTGTTGAATCCCAGTTCTTGGAACAAGTGGACTGTGTCTTATGACACCACATCCAAAATGCTTAGTGTTAAAGGATGTGGTGGGAACAGGAAGGAAGAGAGGTAAAGAGAGAAAACAAGATGGTGGAACCTTCCTCCAACTGGTCTGAGCTCCCTCTGTTTACACTAACCAAACCCCCTTTCCTTATAAATAGCACCAAAGGCCCTTTTGTTATGCAGTACCTTGGTGTGAATGGTGTGCCCTTTCATTTCTGTTCATAGCACAGCTTCCTCACGAATGATCAAGCAGAGGCAACACATAGTGCTACAGTCTTGCTGGGAGCAGCAGAAACAGCCTGGCTGGGGGGGAACACAGATAACTGTGCCACAGCTGAGCTGGACTCACCAGACTGACACGTGTGTGATATTCATTTGATGTGGCCTGGATAATTATGAGAGATACTAGCCACCATACATTAAATTTAGGCATGCTTATATTTAAAGTGTAAAGTAACACCAGGATAGCAACCATCATAATTGTATGGTTTTGAGAACATGGGTGCATGTCTTCAATGCAGCCTCTGTGCTGTCAGTAGGGCACCAGCTCTGTCCCCCTGGATAGCAGGAGCTGGAGATCAGGATACTGATCCAGCAGGGCACAGGTATGTACTACGCTTTTGGCATGGAACCTATGAAAGGGAGATCTGATCAGAAGATTTTCCTGTCTGTGATGGAATTACCTGTATAATTTAAAAAATGTAATAAAAATCAAAAAAGCAAGAGTTTCAACGCTTTCGCCCGATGCCAATGCGTCACACTACCATACACAGATAGTACTGGATGGTGTATTTAGAGAACCCACACAAAGGAATTAAAATAAATTACTGAGAGTCATCGAAAACAATAGTGAAATGGGAGGGGCGTGGCTTGACAGCCATTGGATAGGACGTCTCCTTTTGTAGCTCCTGCAGATCCGTTACTATCCTAATGCACACGCATCCTTTGAAGCAACAGAATCGTATCAAAAGCAGTGAATTACTTGGGGGAATATGTGGAGCACATCAGAACAGTGTTTGTGGAAGTCCCAGCAAGTGGGGAGACACGGAAAAGACGAGACAAGCGAGAGCCCGACAACAAAGGAAGGGTGGAAAATGGCAGCGCCTACAGAATAAAGGACCGGTGGTGGCTACATTGTGACATGATCAGGCACTGAAGCGCAGTGCAGCCCGCGGCCGCGTGAACCCACCGTAAACATAAACAAACTGCAGCAGACCAGCAACCATTCACTATAGCGAAGCATTGGAGTGTGCTGCGCGGTCCCGCCATCAACGTAGAAGAAGAGGAGCAGCCTGCAGATTACAGCTGAGGAGCGATAAGGACGAGGACCGTGTGACCGCAAAGCCGGTGAGAAGATGCAGGAGCGGCTCCAAGCGAGAACACAACGGGTAACGCTGGATGGCTATTGCTCCTATTGATAGGATGAAGGGGTAGCCTGGAGACAAACACCGGTGGGCGAGACTCCAGCACTGGACTGCAGTGGCAGGAGTGGCCCAGAGGCTGGTGCCCCTGTGGCCCCGTCAGCAAATGTGCCCCATCGAACAAAGTGGACAGCGCGGGTATCGGACTGTGCTGTTGCATATGAACCCCCCAGCGGTGTGGCAGGGGGGACTGGCGGCCGTGGCCTCAGGAGAACCGGATCTCTGAATGTGAAGAAGCTGGAGGAGGTGCCGAGCCGGGAGCCATGAAAAAGAGCTGTGGAAGCTGCTGGACAGCACGGGATAAACCACGGTGTTATACAACAAAGGGCTTGAAATCCACATTATTACAAGGAACACCATTGAAGATCCAGAGAGGACACACACAGCATCTACGCCATAGCAGCTGCTAGGCACACACGTGATGCTGCCACAGAAACAATGCAAGCATGCCAACTACAACAGAAGCGCCTATGAGACTCTGAGCCCACATACTTGGTATAATATACCTCAAAACACTGGATATAGGTGCAAGAACAAACAGGATCAAAGGAGGGATACCTGGGAAAAACAAAGAAAACTCTGCCACCCAAGGACATAACATTAGCTGAACCTGAAGTCAACTAACCGGTAGATCGCCCGAATACTAGGAATGGGACAGATAGGCGAGTGCCAAGCATAGGCCCAAGCGGTCGCAGGTTAAAGGGTTGAAGCAGAAGAGGATGTCACAATCCTTCCCCTAGAAGGGCCAAACGGAAGCACATAGAGACAAAAAGTCGGCACAATACAAGAAGAATAAGCAGAAAGTGGCGCCACAACCAGGTGCCAAAATAAGGCCCCGAACCACAGGACGGACACCTGGGTGACACTAAAGAGGCAGATCAAAAACCAATGTCAGAACCAGAAGCAGGTTAAGCTGACCGCTGAGCCTCCACACCCGTCCTATGTCCCTGTAAGCACGTACAGGACAGTGATCAAGGTAAACCAGAACATTGGATGCTACTACAATGGCATCCAAGATAACCAAAACCAAAGGAAAGCACCCGTGTCAATTACGGCGTACCCGGACTATACACTGCTAGTGCAAAGCCGGCGACTGAACTACGTGACAGTGAAAAAGAGGTAGAGGGAGGCGGGCCTCAGGTACATGTTGCTGTACCTGGCAAAACTCAAAGTGCTCCATAAAAGTAGAGCATTGTTCTTCGAAACCCCGGAAGAAGCGACGGAGTGGCTAGATGCACAGAATTGCCCATCGGGGAGAGACAAACAAACAGAAGATGGAACATAGAGGCGTGCCAGTGGATCCATTGACTGAGGTGTGGTATTTTTTCAGACACTTGGGCTCGATATAGAATAGAACGATATTAAATACATTTAAGACTGGTGCGGCAAGAATATAAGGGAGTGCATGTTACTATGACATAATTGCAGGAGACACAGAGGACCTAATCCCACACCCCCATAGATAGATAGTTTAGATAGGTTACCGATAGGGTGGTAACCTCCTGGTGAGTTCCTAGTACCGGCTTGCTGAGACAGGACTAAATGCGGGAGTGCCTGAGTTCCAGGGGTGGAGCTGGGCAACAGTTGGGGAAGGGAAGGGTGGGGGAGGGCAGGGAGTTTGGTGGTTTGAAGTGTCAATAGTAAAGGGTAGTTTAAGTTGGGGAACGAGCTTACATACACCAGCATCAGCGTTACAGATAGGGGTTGGGGGAGAAGCACTGGGAGGGGCGGGAAGAGGCTGGAACATGGGGGATCTTAAGGTGATTTCCTGGAATGTCAGGGGGCTCAATAGCTACCTAAAAATGAACAAGGTCATGATGTATCTAAGAAGGCAGAAGATAGATATAGCCCAATACAGGAGACCCACCTCACGAAAGAAAAATTTGAGGTGATCCAGAACAAATGGAGGGGAACTGTTATTGGGTCAACCTATTCGGCGTATCCCAGGGGGGTGATCATGTGGGTAGCTGCGCATGTCCCATTTCAATTACTACAGTCCACAGTTGAAGCAGATGAAGGATGGCGGCAATACGGGGGATGGTGGAAAATAAAGAAATATGCATTATTAACACATATGCCCTTAATCAGGACACAGTGACGTACTTTAAGACCCTATACAACAAATTGAGACTGTATTTGGGGGGGCAGTGATCTGGGGGGGTGATTTTAATTGCACATTAAACCCGAAGGTAGACAGGTCAGACAATAAACAAGACAGGCCTGCCCCTGCTGCCAAGGCACTGCAGACTCTGTTGACAGATCTCAGGCTAGAAGATACATGGAGGGTGTACCACCCACAGGAAAGGCAATATTCACATTACTCTGCCCCACAGAATTTGTACACCAGACTAGGCTGCATGTTTGCCGCGTAGGAGGTGATAGCAGAAATAGCACAGATAGAGTACAAGGCAAGGGTCCTATCGGACCACTCACCATTGGCTCTAATATGGCAATACCGAACCCCAAGAGCCAAGATACCAACTTGGCGACTCCGAGCCGAAGCATTAAAAGATACAATGTTTAGGGAGGATCTGAGAGAAGAGATTGTAAGTTACTTTGAGATCAATACTGGGAGCGTGAAGTCAGCCGGCACACTGTGGGAAGCTTTCAAGGTGGTGGTGAGAGGTATAGCGATAGCCAAATCCATTGGGCTGCAGGCAGGTATATTAAGAGACTTGCAACAGACTGAAACCAAATTAGAGATAGCCTTGAGCAAGGGGGGGTGCTCGAAGGAGGATGCCAACTGCAACAGGAATGTGTAGAATACTGGGAGAGACTATGCAATCTGAACTATAAAAAATATATAGAGAGGCAACTCGCGGGCGGAGACAAACCGGGAAGGATGTTGGCATGGTTGTACAAAAGGGAGACCCCCAGACCCACGATCAGAGTAATAACAAGGGGGGATGGGCAGTTAGCAGACACCCAAGAGGGTATTAATCGAGAGTTCCTTGAATATTATCGGGAACTATATGGAGACGTAGAAGGCAGCGACAGCAGGGAAATAATGGATACACTGGAGGACATAGGCTTGCCACGAATAAGCGCGGCGGAGCGAGAGGACCTAGATGCCCCAATCACTCTAGAAGAGCTAGAAGAGGTGGTAGTGCACCTACCCACTAGCAAGACCCCAGGGGCTGATGGGCTCCCCAGTGAATTTTATAAAATGTACAGAAATGAGGTACTTCCCCCACTGCTAACAATGCTAAATGAGGCATTCGAGACAGGGTGGCTGCCAGAATACCTAAGGGAAGCAATTATTATCCCACTCCTCAAACCCAACAAGCCAGGCAAGGATTGCGGATCGTTCAGACTGCTATTGATGTTGAATCAAGATAGCAAAATACTTACAGCGGTATTGGCAAACAGAATGAAACAGATCATTACTAAACTAATACAGCTGGATCAAACAGGATATGTCCCGCGCAGATACATATCTGACAACCTTAGACAACTTCACTGGTTTATAGAACACACAAAAGGAGATTCGGGTGAAATGGCTATTGTATCACCAGATGCAATAAAAGCCTTTGACTTTGTCAAATGGCCCTGGCTGATTGCAGCCCTGACTCACTATGGGATAGGACCAGGGTACCTCAAATTGGTTAAACTATTGTACAATGCACCGCTAGCCAGAGTAAAAACGGGAGCTATCATCTCCAAAAGATGGCAACTGGGCAGGGGAACTAGACAGGGATGCCCATGGACCCTGATGCTTTACATCTTAGCACTGGAACCCCTGGCAATATACCTGAGGCAGCAGTACGAGGCAATAGGGATCGGAATAAAAGGAGAGCCACATTTAATTCCGTTATACGCAGACGACATGCTGCTGTATCTAAGATACCCTGAAGAAAATATCCAATATATCTCAGAAGTGATGGAGCGATTTGCGTTGCTATCGGGAATAGCAGTGAATCCCAGAAAATCATGCATATTCCCACTAGGGAGGCATATAGGTGTCCCAAATGATCAATTACCGGTCGTACAAATACCATGGGGGCCAAATAGGTTTAGATACCTGGGAATAGATATTTATCACACGACAGAGGCGGAACATCAGCCCAACACTGAGAAAGCGGTACAGAAAATCGAAAGTAGCATGAGGTTCTGGTCTAAGCTCCCCTTGGCAATGATGGGAAGAGGGGCGCTGCTGAAGATGGTGGTATTGCCGAGACTATTACATTATTTCGGTAATATACCATACCTGATACCAGGGCGATTCTTTACGAAGCTATGGAGCATATGCAGGGGGTTTTTATGGAACGGGACTAGGAACAGAATTGCCCTTTGAAAATTGCAGAATACACACGATAAAGGGGGTATAAAACATCCGAACTACGAGATCTATTACCTAGCTAGCCAACTACAATATGTGGCCAAGTGGTTATCAGAAGACCCCACCTCAGAATCGAGATTGATGAGATTAGAATGTGCCCCGTACTTCCGTAAAGAAATTATATGGTTGCCCAAACTAGAGTTGAAAGAGCTCTCAAAGATGTTGGTACTAGGATGGGAAGTGTGGCGAAGAGCCTGTCAGGTCATGGAGAACCCTACCCCATGCTCATCACAAATACCGCTTGTCGCACTGGGAACCGGTGGGAATTGTAAAAATGGGAGACATATGGCAAGAAGGGGAGATAAAAGTATTTGTGGCGTTAGTGAAGGATACGAGGCTGCATGAGGGACAATATTTCAAATATAACAGAATGGTACGGCAGATTAAAGAGACATGGTCGGAAGTATCATTAGATGAGCAACCTGTCGCTTCCATAGAAACGATACATGATATAACAGAAGAAGGGCATGAGATATCTAGACTATATGAACTATTGATGTCCAAAGTGGGGAAAGAAGTGACACAATTAAGACATGACTGGGAAGAAGAGGTGGGGGTGCCCATGAGTGATGGTATGTCGGAGCGGGCCCAAATGTACCATAAGAAAGTGTCTAGGAACGTGAGGCTAAAACAAATACAGCTCTATTTAACCCACAGGGCATATATGACCCCCCAAAGAATACCCAGATTCAAGAACGCAAAATGGCAAACATGCCCCAAATGCGGGGAAGAGAACGCAGGGATGTCACATATGTTTTGGGCATGCCCAGAAATTGGTAGATTCTGGGAAGAAATAGCATGCCGTCTAGATGAGAAGGGGATCAAAATAAATGTCGGATCAGCATGGGCATGCTTGGTAGGCGGATTCCCTAGGCCACGCCAACTAAAACATGTGAGCAAATTAAAAGACTTGGCGTACATACTTGCCAAGCGTAGAATTGCCATGGGATGGAAGGCATGCAACAGACCTAGAATAGAAGTCTGGTGGAGAGACCTCCAGAAATGGACTGAAGCTGAAACAGCAGGAAACGGGGTGTAGAGGAGGAGAGGAAGAAGCAGATTCCCTGATGGCCTGGAAGCACTTAGTAGCCACACTGTATGGGCCTACCCAGGACTGGTCGAGCGACCACGACTCTGATGAAGACACAAAAAAAGGAACCCCTTAAGAAGAAATAGGCGCAAATCAAGAAGTGGAGAAGGCTCAGATGAGGGGTTGGTGGAGAGGGGCAGGCAGCTGACACGAAATATAAATGTAAATCTTGAAATATCACAAAAGGTACTGCAACTCTGTTGTATATTGTTTTGGTTGTAATACAATCAATAAAAATTGTTTTTAAAAAAACAATAGTGAAATGAAGTTGAATTGAAATATCTCAATTAACTGTTGCATTATGATGTAATTGTGCAGCACAACATTCTAAACTCCCCTGGGTATCTTGGATTGCTCAAGAACTGGAGATAGCCCACTGAAGCACCTTTTAAAGGGCCAAGTTCTAGCGGCGCGGTCTCATCAGGGTGCGTTTGAATAAATCACTGGGAAAGGCGTATGTGGTACTCCAGGTTCTACAACCCCAAAATTCAGCTGTGCACCAACATGGGTGAAACAAACGCTCAATAAGGGTACCTACCCCTGACTTGACCCTTCACGTGGTGCTGGGCAACACACAATACACCACAGACAATTCAAAACAGGGAAGAGATAAACAAACCGTCCCAACACAACCAAGGGTTTTCAAAAGACTAAGAATGTCTTAACAATAAATAACACAAACGTGAATTAAACCATTTCATCAAAAAAGTAACGATTGCCCCAATTCGCACAAGAAAAGCTGATGGAAGGGTGCGAGGAACAAACTGCACATCACATCCTGCAGCAGCAGAGACCGTGCGCAGGGCCTCTTGGAGGGAACTGGGCTGCTGCTCGAGGGCCCAGTTGCAAGTGTCTACCAGTCTGGGCTGCTTGCATATCTGAAGGTTGAACACCTACACAGGCGTTGCCACTCTGCAACCACGTGGCTGCAACATGCCCCAAGCATCAAAAGGTCTCCTTGTTCCAGCCACTCCCTCGCATTTCAATTACATGACAAATGCCAGTAGGATCAAACCACGTGGGCAAAGGCATTCATGTATTCCGTTTTTGCTTTTTCAATTCGGTAATACCGTAAAAATGTGTTTGTTTGCCATCATTCTGTGCATGGCTGACACGCCAAAAGTGAAATCTTCACACAAATCAGTTTTACAAAGGTAGCGGGCGCCCCTCTCTCGCAAGAACAGACATGATAACCTGTTCAGTGGTTATTAACCACTTGAGAGTTCGCAGCCACTGCTTTTACTCACTGTGCCTTTCACAGATGGGAAATATCCATTTGCATATCAGTCTTTGTCCTGCCCAGGGGCAGTCCAGCACCGAAATACAATGGCAACTCCAATCTGAACGAGAGTACCACCAGCAACCCCATACACGTGTTTCACCCTTGTTGGGGATCATCAGTGAGGTGAAGCTGATGCCTCTCTAAGCACAGTGAGAGGGAGACCACGTCTGGTTGCCCCCAGGAGACCTAGGGTTACCAATCCCAGGTTCCTTAAAAAATAGTTTTACAAAGGTAGCGGGCGCCCCTCTCTCGCAAGAACAGACATGATAACCTGTTCAGTGGTTATTAACCACTTGAGAGTTCGCAGCCACTGCTTTTACTCACTGTGCCTTTCACAGATGGGAAATATCCATTTGCATATCAGTCTTTGTCCTGCCCAGGGGCAGTCCAGCACCGAAATACAATGGCAACTCCAATCTGAACGAGAGTACCACCAGCAACCCCATACACGTGTTTCACCCTTGTTGGGGATCATCAGTGAGGTGAAGCTGATGCCTCTCTAAGCACAGTGAGAGGGAGACCACGTCTGGTTGCCCCCAGGAGACCTAGGGTTACCAATCCCAGGTTCCTTAAAAAATAGTTTTACAAAGGTAGCGGGCGCCCCTCTCTCGCAAGAACAGACATGATAACCTGTTCAGTGGTTATTAACCACTTGAGAGTTCGCAGCCACTGCTTTTACTCACTGTGCCTTTCACAGATGGGAAATATCCATTTGCATATCAGTCTTTGTCCTGCCCAGGGGCAGTCCAGCACCGAAATACAATGGCAACTCCAATCTGAACGAGAGTACCACCAGCAACCCCATACACGTGTTTCACCCTTGTTGGGGATCATCAGTGAGGTGAAGCTGATGCCTCTCTAAGCACAGTGAGAGGGAGACCACGTCTGGTTGCCCCCAGGAGACCTAGGGTTACCAATCCCAGGTTCCTTAAAAAATAGTTTTACAAAGGTAGCGGGCGCCCCTCTCTCGCAAGAACAGACATGATAACCTGTTCAGTGGTTATTAACCACTTGAGAGTTCGCAGCCACTGCTTTTACTCACTGTGCCTTTCACAGATGGGAAATATCCATTTGCATATCAGTCTTTGTCCTGCCCAGGGGCAGTCCAGCACCGAAATACAATGGCAACTCCAATCTGAACGAGAGTACCACCAGCAACCCCATACACGTGTTTCACCCTTGTTGGGGATCATCAGTGAGGTGAAGCTGATGCCTCTCTAAGCACAGTGAGAGGGAGACCACGTCTGGTTGCCCCCAGGAGACCTAGGGTTACCAATCCCAGGTTCCTTAAAAAATAGTTTTACAAAGGTAGCGGGCGCCCCTCTCTCGCATGCTTGGTAGGTGGATTCCCTAGGCCACGCCAACTAAAACATGTGAGCAAATTAAAAGACTTGGCGTACATACTTGCCAAGCGTAGAATTGCCATGGGATGGAAGGCATGCAACAGACCTAGAATAGAAGTCTGGTGGAGAGACCTCCAGAAATGGACTGAAGCTGAAACAGCAGGAAACGGGGTGTAGAGGAGGAGAGGAAGAAGCAGATTCCCTGATGGCCTGGAAGCACTTAGTAGCCACACTGTATGGGCCTACCCAGGACTGGTCGAGCGACCACGACTCTGATGAAGACACAAAAAAAGGAACCCCTTAAGAAGAAATAGGCGCAAATCAAGAAGTGGAGAAGGCTCAGATGAGGGGTTGGTGGAGAGGGGCAGGCAGCTGACACGAAATATAAATGTAAATCTTGAAATATCACAAAAGGTACTGCAACTCTGTTGTATATTGTTTTGGTTGTAATACAATCAATAAAAATTGTTTTTAAAAAAACAATAGTGAAATGAAGTTGAATTGAAATATCTCAATTAACTGTTGCATTATGATGTAATTGTGCAGCACAACATTCTAAACTCCCCTGGGTATCTTGGATTGCTCAAGAACTGGAGATAGCCCACTGAAGCACCTTTTAAAGGGCCAAGTTCTAGCGGCGCGGTCTCATCAGGGTGCGTTTGAATAAATCACTGGGAAAGGCGTATGTGGTACTCCAGGTTCTACAACCCCAAAATTCAGCTGTGCACCAACATGGGTGAAACAAACGCTCAATAAGGGTACCTACCCCTGACTTGACCCTTCACGTGGTGCTGGGCAACACACAATACACCACAGACAATTCAAAACAGGGAAGAGATAAACAAACCGTCCCAACACAACCAAGGGTTTTCAAAAGACTAAGAATGTCTTAACAATAAATAACACAAACGTGAATTAAACCATTTCATCAAAAAAGTAACGATTGCCCCAATTCGCACAAGAAAAGCTGATGGAAGGGTGCGAGGACCAAACTGCACATCACATCCTGCAGCAGCAGAGACCGTGCGCAGGGCCTCTTGGAGGGAACTGGGCTGCTGCTCGAGGGCCCAGTTGCAAGTGTCTACCAGTCTGGGCTGCTTGCATATCTGAAGGTTGAACACCTACACAGGCGTTGCCACTCTGCAACCACGTGGCTGCAACATGCCCCAAGCATCAAAAGGTCTCCTTGTTCCAGCCACTCCCTCGCATTTCAATTACATGACAAATGCCAGTAGGATCAAACCACGTGGGCAAAGGCATTCATGTATTCCGTTTTTGCTTTTTCAATTCGGTAATACCGTAAAAATGTGTTTGTTTGCCATCATTCTGTGCATGGCTGACACGCCAAAAGTGAAATCTTCACACAAATCAGGCCTTGGGTTTCCAAGAGTCTTAAGTACTGCCCTCTTACAGGGGATCGTGTCGGAGTAACATCCCCAAACATGTTGCCAGTGCACGACTTTGCAACAGCATGTCCCAAACTCCCTCCCTCCGAGATTAAATTCAACTGCTCTTCCTGACTAGACAAGAAGGACAATATATACTTTCATTGCTGATTTTTCCACTCTTCAGTCCTTTTGGCCAAAAAGTTAGGACTATATAAGGGCGCTGCTCGGGCCTGTTGGCAGCTGTGCCTGCATGCAAACTTAAAGGCCATGTGCATTGACCTCACAGCTTTCCCTGCTCCCCCTCCCCCACCCTTGCCTTCACTTAACAGCTTGTAAAAAACGAACCCAATCGTAATTAAATCACGCGAGATATTGCTGGAATGCGGTTCTAGCTCCTTCAAAATGTTCTCCGGTAGTTGGCCATCAATGCACACTTGACAGGCACACACACCCCCGCATAGCGGCCTCACACAATTGCTAAGAGAGCGCCGCCGCGCCTTAAACAGTCTCATCCAGCGCATGCCCACGCAGAAGTCATCGAGGGGCTAACCCCCATCCTCCCTACACCCCCTCGGCAGCCCGCGAGGAACCAACGTCTGCGCCGGCCCTCGAAAGAAAGACACGTTTCATAATCGCCCAACAATCTCGCGAGTGAAAACATATGCAGGGACTTAGGCCGAGCCTGCCAGGGGTCTCCGTAGAATGGGAAACAGGTGCGCAAGTTGTGTGCCCCCAGCAGGCCCACAGGTCGCAGGTCTAATGGTTGCCTTGTGGTAATCAGCGAAAGCTACGGCTTTGACCACGCGGGAGCATATGGACATATTTTACATGCCTACAACAGATGCTTCAGGTTCAATTAAAGTCGGGCTTTGGCACATTTATTAATCTTTTTTTTTTAAACTTTTATCCCATAGGAAGAGTCGCGTGACCTGACCTCGCCATTACAGCACATGAGAAAAAAAGAAAAGTAATGAAAGCGCGGGGTCACTACCTGCTGGTATTGGCCGAGAGACATTTGTTTTCCCCCAAGACGCCATTACTCACAAACCTTTAGGCGCGGAGCGTACACATGGCTAAACAATAAAAGTGGCAGCGAGCTTCCTTTCACTTAAGCGAACAGCAATATAAAACTCAGCGGTTGTACGCAGCAGATGACGGAGGGTGATGGGGAAAAACGGCTGGAAAACAGACCCGGCGAAGTGCAAGTCGGTGTGACAGATGTTTGCACGAAGCACGCTGGAAGAATCTTAGACCGGGGGCTGCCTGCCAGGTGCGCCTCGTTTACCGCGCGCCCAGGACAACATTCTCATTTCTTTTCCTTGCAAAGGTTATGTTATCCAATATGTATACAGTGCCGTAGTGGTATTATGGCCCTGGCCTTGTCGAAAGATGCCATATTGTGACCCTGCCTTCGTATGTGGAAGTAGAGGATTGAGATTAGTTGACAGGTGAGGGAAACTAGACAATAAAATGACCAAAATCACAGAGGAAAAACTATTGGGATGAGTTGGAAGGATACGGTTGTCGAAACAGGGATGCTTGTTTCTTAAAGGTGATAAGGGATGCATTTTCTGATCATCCCACCACCCAGGGCTGGCAGAGAGGCCAGTGCAGGAAATGGGCCAGAACAAGAGAGAGCAGCGCTCTGGCAAGACATTTTTTGCCCCGAGCCCTGCTCTTTCCTCCAGACCCAGGGCCAAGGCATGACATGACTCTCACAGGTCCTGCGCCTCATCCAACATACTGCTTTCACACCAAGTCTTCTAAAAGCAGTCTGCTGGATGCTCCCAGTGCACACACAACCTATTATTCAACAAACGCTCAGAACACAGTCCTGGAGTCTGTATACGGACACTGCTGAAGCCTCACACGCTGTTTTGTGGCCGTGCAAACTGGTATATATATATCCTGCGTTTTACAGACATCTCTTTATTAGGGTGAATATTGTGACCAATGAAAACAGAAACCATAATTCGCTTAAAAGGTTTCCTTAATGAATTACTATAAGACATGTTTAACATTTAAAATTGTGGACATTAGGTTGTTCCCATAATGCTCTTTGCTTTTATGCAAATTTGCCAGGATTGGCTACTATATGGAGACACTGTGTTGCAAAATCTGGCTGGGCACCACGCCCCCTAAGAAGTGATGGTTCCCCCAATACATGTTTTCCATTTCCAGCACTGCCGGGGGCATATTTCAAAATAATACCTGAGGGGGCCTTAGATTACAGGTGGGACTTCTGCCTGCAAATGTTCAAAAAAGTATTCATTTGTTGCAGTTTAATATTTGCAAATGCAAAAGGACAGAGGAAACATTTAAAATAAGTTTTTGGGGCACACATAGTTTCAGTGCATTTTGGCTCTTCTGGCGCACATAACACCATATATTATAACGAATGGGAAGAAGGACCTGAGAGAAAGAGAGGTGAAGGTGTTCCTTTTGTGGAAGGCGGCTCTGTGGGTCAGAGATGCTGTGTCCAGAGTGGAGGCTTCCTATGAAGCAATCTCTTCTTCAGTTACTGGTCCAGCAGCAAAGAAAACACCTCTTTAAGTTGTTTTAATGCAAAGTATTAACAGCTCAGGACTCAGGAGAAGCTATCTGTAATATGAGGCTCCACAAAGAGTCAGGGTCATTACCCTAGAACAGCAAATAATCGAACAACCCAGCAGATAGAAGGGCCTGTAATCGGTCCCCCTTCCTTGATGCTCATCACAGCAGTTAAGCACTTCACATTTTTCTTATTACAATTTTAAGCTGATTATTACTATATTTTATACTGATATTTTGTTGTCTCATATCAGGTCAAATGTTTACTTTGTTTCTAGACTCCAGCGCGCCTGCCTATCCTACCTGTTCCCATGAGCTTTTGTAATACAAGCATGGATGCTCCCCGCAACTCTATGTGGGGTGTGCGTTATGGTGCACATGTTTTCTATAACAGGCGTCCTTACTGGTGCTTTTTTTAGGTGGGGTAGCCACTCCTTTCCACACATTGTGAAGGAGGGTAATTGCTCCCATGGCTCTCTGTCCTTTTGAGCCAAGTAACACATCCCACAACGCCAT
Source organism: Ambystoma mexicanum (assembly GCF_040938575.1). Taxonomy (NCBI): domain Eukaryota; kingdom Metazoa; phylum Chordata; class Amphibia; order Caudata; family Ambystomatidae; genus Ambystoma; species Ambystoma mexicanum. The sequence continues at coordinate 768,600,570 of NC_090935.1, forward strand.
CTAGTAGCCATCACTGGAACTTCACCTTCAGTTCAGAACCACATCAGCAAGGATTGTGGGTATGCAATTGAGCCCAAATGAAAAGCAAGTGAAGCAAGAAGAGAGAAAGAGCGGATGCAAGCGGAAGCACGGGGATACCAAGGTGTAAGAAGGGTAGTCGAGGAGACAGAGCAAAGATTACTAGAAGGCTTGTAGAGTTGGTAGAGGATAGATACAGTGGTGCATTAGCATGGATAGATTTGTGAACCAGGAGAAGACATTTAAATGTGGCCCTGTTTTGTATCATCAGCCATCCAGCTTGGTGGCGTTAAGAGGAAGCAGGTGTGAAGGGAGGGGGTTCTATGAGAGTCCTGGTAGATAAGGTTATAATGTTGTTGAGAGGACAGAATGCATAGTTGGGGAGAAATTGAGGATCTTGACACTGTAGTCCAGTTTTGAGAAGCCAAGGAGTGGTTTAGAGATGCTTGGCAGTGTTCAAAGGAAGGAGGTGCCTGATTTTCCTCATATTTCGGAGGTTGAGGTAGGTGGCCTTTGCAGTTTTGGAGATGAAAGTAGAGAAGGTGGTAGAAGAGTCATAGATGGCGCTGATGTTTCTAGCTCAAGAGGAGTAAGGGAGAGTGTCAGGTGGGAACTGGATAAGCAGGGGAGGAGATGAGTGAGAGTATTTGGCAGGGAAGAAGAGCAGCTCTGTTTTGGAATAGTTTAACAACAGAGAGCGTGACACCATCCAATATTTAATGGCAGAGAGATAGTTTGACATTTTCAAAGAAAGAGCAGAGGAGAGTTCAGGAAAAGAGAAGATTTGGGTTCCATCCATGAAGAGTTGGTACAAGAACCCAAACGAGGAAATTAGTGCCCCAAGAGCAGAGGTGTAGAGTGTAAAGAGGAGAGGACCCAAGACAGAGCCTCGTGGTACACTAACAGTTAGATGAGTGAGTTGGTAGGTGTTGTTCCAGGAGGCTCGATCACAAATCCAGAGAAGAGAGTGAGTATTAAAGAAATCTCCCTTGCTTTTTTAGGAGAGGGATACCCGTGGCCATTTTGAAAATAGAGGGAAAGCAAGTGGAGTAGAAGGACCAGTTGAAGAGTTCAGCAAGGTGAGAGGCCACTAAAGGGGCAATAAGCTTGACTAGCTGAGGAGCAAGAGGGTCTGATGGGGGTACCTTCAATAGTAGAGAAAGGGCTTCTTCAATATTAGTGTGACTAAAGTGGGAGATAGAGGCAGATGATGATGGTAGAGCAGGCGGAGTGTAGAATGTAGGAGGAGCCAGCATGAGGAAGGTCAGGATAGAATCTCTAATTTTGGACAGCAAAATATGCAGCTAAGAAAGTAGCTGTGAGAGTGGAGTTGATAGTCATAGGTTTAGGAGGAGTGAGTTTAGAGTGTCCTGTAGCTGGCGAGAACGGTTGGAGTGAGAGTCGATGAGGGTGAGGTAGAATTCCGTTTTCACTCTATTAAGAGAGGACTTGAGAGAGTTCAGGGCAGAGATACAGAGTTGCAGGTCATCATGTGAGTGGATACGCCTCCATTTGCGGAGCAGCCAATGCATGTCTGTGCAGAGACAGAGTATGAATGGAGTGACCCATGGTTGAGGATGTTGAGACTTAGGGGTGAACATTAGCAGTGGGAAGTGAGAGGAGAATGAGTCATATAGTAGTGATTAAAAGCTGGACAAGGCAGTACTAGTGGAAGAGGCATCAAGTGTGAAGGAGGATAGTGAGAACTGCAGGTCAGAGAGAAAGGGAGGAATCACAGAATGTTTAAATGTTCTTTTAGTAATAGGTGAGGCTAGTGGTGAGGAGAGGTCAAAGGGTGGAAAGGAGATGGTGGTGAAAGAATGGAGTGATCAGATAAGGAGGGAGTGGCAGTAGTATTAGTGGCAGGGAAAGAGTAGATGAATAAGAGATCCAAAGAGTTGCCCCTGGTGTGGCTTTATAGGGCATGGATAGAGTGAAGAGTGTGGTCACTGAGAAAAATAATGAAGTTCGGATTTCTGAGAAGTGGTTGGAGAGGGCAGGTTAAAGTCACTGAAGAGAATAAGGTGATTTTTAGTGGAAAAAGCAACAATGAGTTGCCTAAGTTCATCAAAGAATGGCTCAGTGGGAACAGGAGGACAATGGAGATGTGAACTGAGTGAGGCAGAGCAATAATAGAGATGATGAATTTAAAAGTAATTAGCAAGCTAGGGCTACTCACATGCCCAGCAGTAGGAAGGAAAAAGCAAAGGCTCATAGGCAAAGAGGCTGGTCAACAGCCGGTCTTTGCCCTTTACTGTTCAGCCCTTAACTGGGATGCACCTGCAGAGTTCAGAGAAGTCATCACATGCTCTTGTCGCCTGATCGCTTAGTGAGTCAGTATGTTATGGTTTCATATGGTATGTTGGTTCCCCTTTACTGCTACCCCATCCGGATGCAGTTGCATACATTGTTTAGTTGTATAATATGTGGATAATTCTTACCAGAGTTATATTTTGTGATTTCATATTTTGAGTCCGTTTTTTACATTTTTTTCAATAGTGACATTGGCCTTCTAATGTTTCCAGTGCCAGAATTATCGGTCAAATATGCCAAACATTGAAACGACTTGGGTTAACCACTTCACACTGCAAACTCAAAGTATCAGTAATGCGATTATACTACATCTTATGTTTTTACATACTTTTTCTAGTTCAATAAAATAGTCAACTAAAGAGAAATAATGTACTGATTTTTGTTAACCCCATATGTAGTGTAGGTTAGTAATACTTACCTTATTTATTCATTTTAGTCTTAGAATGAGTGTCTCTTTCTGCCGGACGCATTTCCGCATCACACTTCTTATGTTAACTGGCACTGCCATTTACAAACATGCAGTCTACTTTCACTCATGCTCTTTTTGGTATTCTTGCTACGTTGAACATTCTATGTACAATGTAATCACAACTTGCTTTGAAATTAGCACCATGTTTAAATGGACTATTTACATTCAAGCCTCTTTTTGGTGTAGTCATGTCGCCATACTTGAATGGACTTATGCTTTATATTTTCATGGTGGAATTGCTTTATTTTTAGATAATTGTATTAATAGACACCATAACTTTATGTATAAGCACAAATGTAAACTATTGCTATAGTGCCAACTGAGCTGAATCGTATTTTGAGCATCACATTTATTTTTACTTTTGGGCATAACTAGAGTGTAACATGGTCACCACATTGTAAATCACTGTGTTGTACCTGTTTTACTGGTTTTAATTATTGTATAAGTACAACACTGGTTGATTGCATTTATCTCTCTTGAATAATATATTAAGCTACATAGTGCTGTCTATACATTTGTGACAATCATTTATAGGGATTTAGAAATATATTTTGGATTTGGATTTTGCCAAAATCTACAACTGGTTTATTGTCCTTGATGGTAAGTAATTTAGAATTAAATGTGAACCCTACGTTTTGAACTACGGTATGTTTAATTAATGTGAAGTGATTTGAAATCATAATTATTTCACCTTGCTTTTTTAACCACCTCTAGTCAGAATGTTAATTATATAATATTTTAAGCATAACAGTACAGAATAGAACAACATTGAGTCTAGGAGCCATGCGGTTTTACGCTAGAATTGAATCAGAAGGGATCTAACCGGGACAATGATGAGCTGAGACACTTTTTGACATATTAAGGGGCACACAAGATAATAAGATTAAGCAGCCCTGATTTGAAAAAGGCCTAGAGAAAGGCTGAAACAGGTGTCATCAGGAAGGGCAAACCTTTTTTCATTGTAATAAAGCAATTACTCTGCAACTTGGGGCACAGTCTCCTCTCTGGGTTATTTTTCAATTTACCTCTTTACCGTGGTCTTTTTTGGCTAAACCACTACCCATTGAGACGCGACCCACTGTATAAAACGGATCCACTCAATACAGACAGTACAGAATATAACATGTCGCCACGTTAAGACCAGACCTGCCTAGCCAAACATTTTTAACAATCATTTATAGGGAATTAGAAATATACTTTGGATTTGGATTTTGCCAAAATCTACAACTGGTTTATTGTCCTTGATGGTAAGTCATTTTGAATTAAATGTGAACCCTACGTTTTGAACTACAGTATGTTTAATTAATGTGAAGTGATTTGAAATCATAATTATTTCACCTTGCATTTTTAACCCCCTCTAGTCAGCATGTTAATTATATCATATTTTAAGCATAACAGTATAGAATAGAACAACATTGTGTAAATACATATTCAGGCCCTACAAAAAAAACAAAGCTCATTATCCAGCTTGAGCCCTTTTACCTGTGTCCAATTTGTAGATCCCTGTTGCTTCCTGTTGACGTAATAAACGTTCTCTATTGCCGCGTGTAAAAGGAGGTTTTACATGTTCAATTCCAACACATTTAGGGGGTAAGTCATAGAATTCGGCACACAAGTGGCGCACGCGGCTGGCGCATAGTGTATTCCCATTCCCAGTGTAAAACCCATTTCAGCGCACAGCGTATTCATGGGCTTTAACATCCATAACCAGCCGTGGCGCAGAGTGGTGCAGCGACCCTGCAGCAGCGCCAGTAACGCCCCCAATTCTGCCCGGTGCACCAGAAACATTGCACAAATCTTCTACATGGTGCAAAGGCCAGGGGACCAGCATAAAGCCTCCCTAAGCACGAAAAGGCGTGTAAAAGTTCACGCGCACCCCTCGGAATACACGTAACGTTCTCACGCCATCGAAAATGCGCGGAAAACTCCCTGCGCACCCCTCGGAATACACGTACCCCTCCCGTGCTATTGAAAACACATGGAAAACTCCCCGCGCACCCCTCGGAATACACATACCTTGCTTGTGCCAGCCAAAACGCGTGTAAAAGTCCATGTGCACCCTCAGAATTCATGTACCGCATCCCACGAAGAGCACATACAGAGCGATGGAAACCCACGTGTGACCCTCAATCCGTGGTGAGGGAAACACCTGAGCGTGTCACTCTTTTTTTCTCCCTCTTACTCCTCACTGGACTTTTTCCAGTAATAAGTATTTCATCGCTATCAGACAGTGGCATTCCAGATGAATCAAAGTCAAGCCCGCGGGGTGGGTAATACTCAGTGGGGCCTTTTGTCCCTTAGTACCCATTTAGGGTATCCAGTGACATGTCCATATCTCTTTGACCGTGTATATGAACATATTTGTGACCTAAAATATAGGAGAAGAGTAAGATTCTATATGTCATAGCTTTAAGGATCATTTAACCTTACAATAAACAATAAAGGCATTGGGTATACAAGTTGAATATGTGTAATAAGTAATGTAAAGATTAGTTCTCGAATTACATGTTTTTGAACCAACGTTTTCTTTTTGTCTGAAGAGTCCATTTCTGGACATATGAAGAAGAGGAAAGCATCCTCGAAACGCGTCGCCGACTTAATCGGACTCCAGCATCTCTTCATTGTTGGTGTTGACTATTGATGCCACATTGTTTCTTCTTTTGTAAATACTTTTTCGAATTTGAACTATATTGTTCCGATAAAATACCATTAGTTCTTAACAAACTGCGTTTGCTTAACTTTGTGATTAGTAGAATTTATGTTACCTCCGTACATTTTGTTTAAATGACAGTATTGGATTTATCCAAACATTTGAAAGTGTGCAAGGGACGGGTGTGACCCACATGATGGTGCATGTGTAACAATGCATCATGCGGAGCAGCATGAGGAACGCACACATGTATGCATGCCTGTGTCTGTAATTTGACATGTTTGGGGTGTGAGAGATGTGTGCTGTTGTTATGGACATGCATGATGTACATGTCTGTGTGATTGAGTAGTGTGTGCGCCATAGATGCATGACACATGTTGGTGATGATGTGTTGATTCACTTATACAGCCTAGTCATCCCTGTATCCAGTGTGTCTGGGGGTATAGCGGGCCAAATGCATGACCCTCCGGTGACACGTGTGCATGTGACCTGCATGTCCCATGGTGCATGTGAGAATCAGCCCACCATTGGATGTAACTACGGTGCCTTGGATATGGATGCCAATGTATGTTGCATGTGCCATGCCTGTTCCTGCATGTGTGTTGCCTGCACTGACCCATGTGTTGTGGAAGGACATGATGAAAGTGATGTTTGACAGTGCCATTCATGTGCCATTGCTTTGTGTCTAGGGTACTATAGTTCAGTACCCTGATGCTTGTGTTCATTCATTGTCTCCCTTTACACAGAGGCGAGTGAAGAAGAGGGCGGAGACTGCGCTGTGGAGGAAAGCGGCAGGGATGCCTTCACCGGCCGGCGACGCAAGGCCTAGTCACCCTCCCAGGAAATACCACCATCCGGGAACGCGGGGACTGGTGCCACGTCTGCCACTACGGCTGCAGCGGAAGGGGCGGATGAGCCCCCACAGGGGCATTGAAATGGCAGAAGATGGTGCAGAGCAATCCAGGTTGGTGGTGGGCATAGAGGAGGAGGAGGCTGCTACAGAGCCGCACTTGGGGCCTGGTTGGGGGGTACCACTGGTGCAAGTGGTGCAGTCCAGGGGCAGGGGCAGGAGACAGCACAGGTTGCCGCAGAGATGCCTGTGCATGTCTCTGTCCCTGACACTGTGACTGCATCACCATGCACCAGCAGGGATGCCCCGCCCCAGGCCTGTCCGCAGGTAGTGGGGAGGTCCATGTCATCTGGCACTCCTCTACCTGTGGACGAGGGGACCTGTGACCGGATGGAGTCCGTCCTGATTGGTGTCGCGTTGCGCACACGTTGTCAGTCTAGAAATACGGATACCTCTACTTTGAGACCGCAAACGCATTTTGGTGGCCGTGAACCAACCGTCTCATGCACGATACGACAGAATATAGGTTTTCGAGTTTGCCAATGAACGGCCATTTTGATGTGACAAGAATCCTATTGCTTCGCAGTATATTTTCCGCTTACACTGCTCGACTTTGGAACATTGTTGTCCGTATGTGAAAAGGACAAGGCCACAGGGCCGTGAGGATAACAAGAGTTTGCTGAAACACAAACATAGGCAGCGCCAGGAAGAATGCCTGGCTCCCTCCTTAATGAGCTGCAGGGCATTTAATCATTTCACAGCTGCCAGCCAGTCTCGTTATATGGTAGAATATGTTAGAATAATACCGCTAAAGGCTTGAATTATGCTTTTCTAACGGCCCCCCTTTGCTGAGCCCGCTAAGAGCATGCCGGCTCCCAGGACGCAAATAGCACCTGATAGATAGCAAGGTCCGGAATGCAACTCCCCCCGTATGTAGTTTGCTTCCAAGAACAGAAGCGCTGTGTTCTATTCAATAACCGAAAGATGCCTACGCACTCACAAATTGCAAATTGTTACTAGAATAGATGTTTGAAGGTGTCATAGTGGTCGGAGATGTCATCATCACACCAAGTTCAAAGAAACCCAATAAAGAGGGGTGTTAAACATGCCATAGCTGTTTGTTTGATATGCATTTTGTATATATGTAACTGATGAACGTAATTCACTCTCGTCCCTCGAGGTCTAGAGATACACGTCGCGGGGCGTGAGACCGAGTTGGCCAACTGAGACTTTTGCTTTGCAATAAAACCCTAGCTTTGGGAATACAACCTTGTGTCTGGCATCTCTATCGTGTGTGGTGAACCGCCTTGTTTCCATAGACGTCAGGGTCCCCTAGGGGCCCCTTTCAATGTGACATTTGTGATGACGTGCGTGGTTCCCGGGTGGACCAAACACGTCATCACGAAGAGCTGTGTGCCAACGTGGCCAAGTTGGGAGGGTCCATGTTCGGGGGTTTCCTCCATGTGTCGGCCACACTTGCAGCCCTCTCCTCCTCTGTGTACACCATATGCCAGTCGTTCTCCATGCCGTCTTCCAGCCCAGATGCCACCAGGGCCCCCTGTGATCTGCCCCAAACAACGCAGCCAGCCTGGTGGAGATCCCATCCCTGTCACAGTCGGGAGTCGGAGGTCCACCAGAGGTGGACACCCCACCAACTGGACCCCAGCGGATGGAGGATGTGCCGGCATCATCAGGCAGGCCACATGCACGACGGACATGCACGGTGGATTCCATCATCCCGGATTCTGTCGTGCTGGCAGAGGCAGTTACGTCCGAGGCAGCAGTAGGCTGAGCGTGGGAGGAATCATGGCTCGGGGCCATCAACATCAGAGGGGCAGGCATCGGCCGGAGGGCAGAAGGACCCTGGATTGGGAGCATCTTCCGTGTGGCAGCGATTGGGCTAGCGGATAGATGCAGAGCGACGGTGGGCGGAGGAGGCACGGCTCACTATGGTCAGGGCGGAGAACTCCATGCGCAGGGCATTGAGGTGGGCTGAGTGCCTTGAGGCAACTCGCAGGGAGTTGGAACAGGCCAGGACTGCATCCCTGCGAGACCTCGAGGCCAGGGAAGAGGAACGCCTCCGGGAAAAATTGACGTGGAGTTCGATGATGCCCTGGCCCCAAACATCAACGAGTGAGCCGTTGGAATTGCCCGCCACCATTGTACATAGTTCATTAGTGTTAGGTTTCCTTTGTTTTTCCTTTATTTTGGAGTTCATGGACATTGCTCCACTTTGTGTATATAGTTCATTAATCATAGGACTATTTTGTAGGTTTCCTTTTGTTTGTGGATCATGGACCATTTGGACTGCCATTGTATATAGTTACAGACTTGTACATACTTTATTTTAAATGTTCCCATGGATCATTGGTTCTCTTTACTTTGGATTATGTTTTTCTAATCGACATTGGCAATGGACCACTTTGTTATCCAACATGACATATTTAATTTTTCTTCATTAGATCTATATTTTCCCTTTTTAAATTTCTCTCATTGGACATCTATTTCAAGTTTTATTTCTTCAATGTCAGTTCATAATGTTGTAATACATTTTTGCTAACTTCAAGATTGGTGTTGTGTTCTATCATTGGTTTTGTGCATGTCTCAATGAACATTGCCTTAGTCATGTGTTGCCACTGTGTGGCTCCGTTGTGCATTCCTGCATGGGCATGGTGTTCCATTTAAGACTGTGATGGCATGGGTAATTTGGGAGTGGGTTCTGTGGATGGTTGCATGCTTGTACTGGGGGGCAAGGGGGAATAGGGTTGGCATTAGGGACATGGGTCTGTTTTGTCAGGACATGTTTTTGGTGGGCCATGAGTCGGGGCCTGCTGGCAGGTGCCCGTCACTGCTGTGTGGGTGGGGCTGCAGGGGGGACATGAGTCTGGGCCTGCTGGTAGGTGCACGTCACTGCTGGGTGGGTGGGGGAGCAGGGGGACATGAGTCGGGGCCTGCTGGCAGGTGCCCGTCAAGGGTGGGTGGGTGTTTGGCTGGGGGACATGAGTCGGGGCCTGCTGGCAGGTGCCCATCAAGGGTGGGTTGGACATGAGTTGGGGCCTGCTGGCAGATGCCCGTCAAGGGTGGGTGGGGGACATGAGTCGGGGCCTGCTGACAGGTGCCCGTCACTGCTGGGTGGTTGGACATCCTCTGTCATTCATGCAGGGTGTCTCACTTGGACTGTGCAGATGGCAGATGCTCCGCAGGGACATGAGTGCCCATTCATGTTCCATGTGCATTCCATGCATGCCCCTATGTGTCCTTGACTGGATGATCATTGTAGTACGTGTCCAGGATGACCTACATTTCATGGCATTTGATCATTCATTCCATGCCCACTCTGGCTCAGTCCTGCATCACACACATGTTTAGGGTGTCACAGTCTGTGTGGGGCACAAGCCTCCCCCTGTTTCAGGCCCACTGACTCTGTTCAACTGGTGTAGTGGCTTCTGCACACATGGGTGTACTACTGAGGGATCATGTGTCCTGCTTACTCTCCCATTATCATCTGCTGTGTTGTCAGTTGACTCAGATGAAGCAATTGACGCTAATCAACACTGTCTGCTAATACACATGTCTCTGGTCACCCTTTCGCTTCCATGCAATGCCTCCCTGTATTTTCAATTAGGGTGGGTGGGGGTTTGCTTGTAGCCATGCAAACCATTGCATGCACATTGCATGTGATGCCCGAACTTGCCCTTGCACTGCCTTCACGTTTATTGATAGACATCATAATGTACTTGTTCATGTAGATAGTGGGTAACGTACACATGTTCTGCACTGCATCAACCCATTTCTGAGCCGTGTTACACCGTTCTACATGCCTACTCACTGAAGCAATGTCAAAGTGACCTGGCATGTATGGTCAGTTTTTCATCCCTTCTCCGTCATGAATGCGACGGGCACAGGTGCATCCTGTGACACATGTACTCAGTATTGGAACGTTTAGATGAGTTGATTGGTCAATCTGCGGCCTATACCAACTGGCATAGGGCGCTTATTGAATGTAGCCTGACAATCGGGTTGTAATGACTGTGGAGCTTCCTTCACGTGTGTATGTGTGCACTTCCACATACATCAAAGCAAGCAGCGTTGTAGCTGCTTGCTTTGGTGTATTGGATGCTGGTCATGTTCACAATACAGGTGTATGGGGAAATGGGTGTTTTTGAACGCTTTCACATGTACATATGCAAGCAGCTTCAACGTTTGTAGTGCAACATTGGGAGTACTCACTTATGTGTTTGTGAAGGTGTTCATTTACACATGTGTCTTCCGCAGCTTTTTTGTTGACTGAATAATATGTAGTTGATTGACGTTTATGCTGCTGAGATTTCTGCATTGCACACGTTATGTGGAACTGGCATGATCCTGAAGGTTCACTGTTGTGCAGTATGTGTATGCCCAGGCCCACTTAGCTAATATGGTGGATCCTGGGCGTGGAGATTTTACACAAGGAATGATGGAATAGGGCACATTCATAGCCCAATGTGCTCAATCAGGCCCTGAGGGGTGTTGTGGAGGCCTCATCTCCTGCAGCTCGGACGGTACTGGGGTCATGGTCCCTCAAGCCTGGCTGCAGGCCCTTGCTTTGCTTGGGACATTCACTATATCTACATGGCCCATGCCACCCGGTATGGGCCGAGCGGCAGATGGATGGAGCTATATTGCTGATGATGCTTTAGTGATGCATGTCTACATGATGTTACCTGTGTCATTGTGTGTTTGGATTCACTTGCAGCAGTGGTCAATTTGCAGTTCAGAATGCTCATGGTGTGTTGCATCTCTTAGTTGCCATCTGTCTTTTCTGCCTGTGACATGTGCCTGACAGAGATGGTGTCTGGTGGAGTTCATATAGTACATTTTGTACTTGTGTAGGCTTTGTTATTTAGACACATCCATTTCTGCTTTTGGGATGTGTTTGCATATCAAGGCCACTGGATGCATGCCAGGTTCTCATTTGTGTGTGACATGTCTGCTTCAATGTGATGTCTATGTATGTGTGTGTTATGTGCTTCTGACATGTGTACTAATGTTTATTTTTCTCCACTTTTCAGATGATGATGCAATGGAGCCAGAGGATGGTGCTGTCATGCCAGGCACAGGGTTGCTATCACACCAGCAACTCAGCACAAGTGGGGGTCGTGGGGTGGTAGACCATGAGAACCCACTTGTGTTCCAGACCATCGTGCCTACGGCTGGCAATGAGTCTAGCCTGGATGATCACTATGACAACAATGTCGAGTTGGATGTGTTGGTGGAAGCTCCACCAGGGGTGAATGATTCTGATGTGGACGCTCCTCTGTCCGCGACACCTGCACTGAGGGGCCAGACGGTGGTGGGACCTCTGCCTGTGGTGGATCGGGACGCAGGGTCACCCTCCACACCAGTTGCTGATGCGCCTGGGGCATCATGTCAACAGAGGAATGTAGTCCTGCAGCGGTGGGCGGTGCCAACCCAACAAGGACGTCGGCTCCTTGGGCCCCGCAGGTGTCAAGCCCAGCAACGCGGTGGCCGTGTGCCACTGGGGTATACTGAGTGGGAGCAAGCCATGGTTGCCAATGCAGAACACCAGGGGGCAGCAATTGATAACATCGCTGAGAGCATGGAACGTGTGGCCCAATCTGTGCTCCCCCCTGCTAGGCAGGTGGAACTCTAGCAGCGGGCGGCCCGCTCGCTCGGGCTGGGCATGGTGGCCTCAGACAGGGCACGCCGGGCTGAAATGGTGTCTTTGCGCCAAGCAATTGCTGCTCACGCAGAGGCACACATGGAGGCCATGAGGGTTGACTATGAATCCCTCAGATCTACTCTGGGTGTGCTCTTGATGTCCCAGAGGAAGCGGTCAGAAGAGAGGTTGGAGAAGCTAGAGCATACCATCTCGGCTGAGCTACATGCTTGCCGGGAGGTGTACCAGTTGTCCAGCCAGGCCATGCAGGAAGAACTCTGTGTTACACGTGTTACCTTGCAAGAGGAAGCATGCGTATCATGCAAGGTTCTATCTGCTGACCTACGTGTCATCGCTGCACAAAACCAGGCTCACCTGTCCCGCAGACTTGCTGCCGACGAGGGGCAAGCTGCGCATAGGCGTGGTCAGGGTACTGTGCCACGTCAACCTTTTCAGCCAGAGGGTGATGAGGACGACGAGTTATCTCCCACACAGGTCGGGCTGTGCAGGCGTTGAGCCCATGGAGGTTTTTTTTTGTCTCAACATCATTGCATGTGGCTGTACCTCCCCCCTCCTGGCCTGGGTGCCCCACCCCCCTCCCGGGTCGTATGTGGCCATTTTTGATTTTTATAGTTAGTTTAATTGGTTAATATGTTTTTTATAGTTAGTTTAATTAGGTAATATAGGTTTTTTATAGTTAGTTTAATTAGTTAATATAGTTTCAAATTGCTTGTCTATTGTGCATTCATGTGATGGTGTGGTGCTTTTTGGCTTTTGAAAGCATCCACTGTCTGTTCCAGCTGGGCCGTTCAAGCTTGTCTCGTGTATGTGTTTGCAGCTTGGGGTCCTGACTCACATAGGCCACTCCTGCTTCCCTTATCCATGGGCTCGCAATGATGGTTCGGTGTAACAACCATTTACACAAGGGCATTGGACTTTCATCATATCGGTGGCCTGTCTGCTGCTGTACTACTTGTGTTAACACCCCTAGTGGGGATTAAGTGGGTTTTCTCCACGGCATGTCTGAAATCAATTTGGGTGAGTACATGATTGATATCTCCATTAATTGATGTGGATTGTGATCTATGTTCTTCTCTTGCCTGTATATGTGCTTGATGCACGTCATGCTGTAGACAGTAGCCTGCACCCTTTGGCTGTGAAAGTCAGACTGATGGTGGGAGGAGTTCGGATGTAGGTCTCAAACATGGCCCAGTGACAACCAGCATGAAGACACACACACAGGGAACTTTCCAGCCTTATTAATATCTTTTATGCCCTTTCTGCATGGAAATGAGCCTCCAGACTACCTTTCCCAGCAGACACGGGGCCAAGTACTACTGAAACCTGGCCACGTTCGGTGGTGGACACGTGCGCATGTGTGCACAAGCCGAAGCACAGGTCTTGTGCTCAGACATCCAACAGAAGCAGACGTGTTTCCAGGAGCTCCAAGCAAGGTGAGCAGCAAAAGGGGCCACACCGCAGTCAACCTTCCACCAGGCCACTTGCACATGCATGCTAAGTAGCGCCAGTGCTGGGGAGCTTGGCCAGGCATTGTTGTAGAAGCGCACAGTACAGCTAGGATGCGATGAGGAACAAATGCCAAGTAGCTTTACAAGTTGTCAGGGTCACAAGCAGGGGCCGTCACACATATCCTCGAGCCTCCCCTGCTCCATAGAAGCTGAGTTATTAGCACAGTAGCGTTCCTAGCCAGAAACTAATACAGCACACAGGGACACCCAGCGAGGCACAGACTCAAGTGCAGTGCATATCATTTGCATGTGCAAATTGCCATGTGCACTACCTATTGAACTCTGCGGCTGCCAGAACACGACTTGTACTGAAGTCACACCTCGCTATACGGGCCTAGCAGCTCACCCAGGGACCATTCTATCATGTGTGATTCTTGACACATTGGTCTTCCATTTACCGCGCGCCCACGTGCGCCTGCCTTACTGCATTGACAGTGTATGAAACATCACAGGGGCAAGCTAACGTATACGTACAAAGCAGCAGACAAGAGGGTTTGTTTGTGGAGAAGTCACTTAGTTTGGGGCACGAATGGTGTGTGTGTGTTGTAAACACACACAGATTAGTAACTCACGCTCTCTTTGCAGCATTGAACTGTTCCTGTTACTGGACCAGAGAGTGCGCAGGCAGGAGGCCAGCACTCACCCCAGAGATAAGTCTTTCTTTGGCTTGCATTTGACTCATTTAGTACAATGTGCATGAAGAACATGGTTTCTCTGATTGAGTATGTGTTATTGTCAATAGTTGTATTTTGTATTTTGCCTACTTTCCCTTGCCAATCCAACTCCCCTCTCCTGCCCCACTTTATGGTTATCCTGAATACCAATGCCTGTCCAAACAACGGATACCTGACCCTCTTTCCCTGCCGGGAAATCGGAGGCCTGTGTAAGTTTTACTTTGCAGGTGCCCAGACCCCAGAGGGGGTGGTTGGTTCGTGCCACTCCTGCGCCTGGAGACTGGAGCTGTGACACTACCCATCAGTTGTTGCATCCTCATTGTATATTGTGTCCTGAAAATGGTACCCATCCTGTTGAACCATTGTTGAACTGTGCTACCTTGGTTGTTCTAGCATTCTGCTTGTACATGTGCTTGGACATTTTATCCAACTTCAGGTCATCTACTGGAGACTCTTCCAGGGTTTTATTGTGCCTAGAGGCTTTTTCCCCGGTTTGGGGGGTTGGCTTCTTGGAGTTCTCTGCAATTTGGTGTTTTTACTAGTCAAGATGGCCTCTGAGGGGGCTGGACCCTATTTACATGCAAGGTGGAACATGAAGACCAAGGGGTAGGGGGAGCCTGTAGCCAGGTAGACTAGAAGGTAGAAGGCTACATACCCCAGACACAGTTGTTCAGAAGGTCATGGTGATGTGTAAATGAGGGAGGGCCTTTTGTTGTTTGAAAGTAAGCTTAGGCTACAGTGTTTGGGCACTCTCTGACATTGTCATTGTGGGGTACTATGTACATGAGGTGTTCTGCTGGTCAATGGCTGTTCCTGTGTTGTATTTACTTTACAGGTGTCAGGGGATTGCTGTGGTTTGACATGCTGGGGTGTACACATGGGCAATGTTCGCATGTGATGTGTACAGGACACTGAGGGTCACTTGATTTCACATGCATATATTGAGTGCATGTCCCTACTGACACACACAGTTACACAATGCTCCACCACACTTACAACCACTCTTCCATGCCCACAGGTGCACACAGATTGATTTCCGGGCACGCTGTGTCCCTGCAGTGCATGATCAATTGCCATTTGGGGATTGTGTATATGCGTCAATAGGTTGTTTATTTTGTTTGTCCTTTTGATGTGATGCTCAAGGTGTATCCACAACACAATGGCTGCTCACTGTGCTGTGTGCTGAGCAGTGTGTTGCAGGAGACACACACAGCACACGGGTTAGTGAGTAGCGATTCTGCTTGCCCAATGTGCATGTGAACAGGCATTCAGTCTTTTGTTAATGCTACCACTGGTGGAAAGCATTTGTGTATGACTTGGTATGTGTGGGAGGTTGTTGGTCAGTCATTTCATCTGATTCCATGTCAGGCATCATTGTCTCGGGCCACTTTCCATTTATCACATGTCACTTCTTATCTTATTGGTCATGTGTTGGGCTTTTGCTGTTGCATGCCCTGTTATGGTGTGGCAGACAAGGGTGATGTGGGTTGGGAGGGTTTGGGTGACATACCAGTGATTGCCATGGCCTGTTTTGCAGGGGGTGGTGTGGTACTCACCTTGCATGTGTTCCTTTTGGTCACACAGGATTTGTTATGTTTAAGTAGCTAGGGATGCACACAATGTAGCACTTCTGTGGCAACATTCTCAGGGTGGTGAGGTTTTGACAGTTGACTGTCTCTTTGTCATCATCGATTGTCATCTGGTATGTGCCAGGCCTGTGTGCACTCTGCAGCGGTGGGAGTTTAGGTGAAGAATGTGGCAACAAGCTGGGTCCGGGCTGCCTCGCCACATGCCCTTTCCCCTCCCATGGGCAGCGCCTGTGCATGTGGTTGGGGATGTGGGGGCACCACCATGTCCATCGGTACGTCCTGCCGTGTTGCAACATTGTGCAGGACACATGCTGCCATAATGATCCTGCACACTACGGGGGGTGCATATAGTAGCTGGCTACCAGAGCGGTCAAGGGAGCGGAAGCGTGACTTGAGCACTCCGAATGTGCGCTCCACTATGCCCCTGGTTGCAATATGGGCAGCGTTGTATCTTAACTGGGGTGGTGTGGTGGGGTTCCGGATTGGCATCATCATGTGGTTGCTCAGAGGGTAGGCACTGTCCCCTGGGGAGGTGATAATGGTTGTGATTAGTTGGGTTTGTGTATTTGTCTGTGTGTGACATGCATGCATGTGCACAGGAATTTTTACTCACCTAGGAGCCATGTGTCGCCATGCTTCCCAGCTTCCAGAGCCCGGCTCAGGGCGGACATTCTGTATATGAAACTGTCATGGATAGAGCCAGGGTAGTTTGCATAGACAGAGGTGATGATTCCCTTGGCATCGCATACAACCTGCACGTTGATGGAATGCCAGTTCTTGCGGTTTCGATAGATGTGCTCAGTGACCCTAGGTGGATGTAGGGCCACATGGTGCAATCTATGGCCCCGAGCAGTTTGGGGAAGTGTGCCACCCTTTAAAAGTCCTTGACCACGGCCTGTCTCTCTGCAGGTGTTCTGGCCATGTATATGTGTCTGCGGACTGAGGGGCGCGCAGTCATGATTGCCAACACCTGGTGTAGGAAGCGTGACTGCGTGGCCTGGGAGACCCTCCCCACTATGGAAGCTGAAATGACTCAGTGGCCAAAAATACAGGACGTTGAGCACCTTCTCCAAGGGGCTCAATGCTTGGGAGCACAGGGTGGGGGATGTAAGGTCATCTTCCCACTCCCTGACCAGGTCTAGGATGATACAAGGTGGAAACCTATACCTGCCATAGACCTGGTTGTCAGGTATCCCAAAAAGGCTGGTCCGGGGAAAAAAAATGTGGGGCCTGGCTATTCTCCTCCTCCTGCGGTGTCCCACGATCAGTGCTGCGACAAATGGGCCATTCATCGTAGCTGTATATACGTGTTTGTTGTTTGCGTGCACTTTTATACTGCGCGCGGGGATGCTTCCGCCTGTCTTCGTGTGGCGGACGTGTTGATGCCTGTGCACGTCTTTTAGCGTGCACAGGTTTCCCGTATTCGATTCCATGATTCTGTGTTGTTCGCGTGCATGTGGGCGTTCCGTGTATTTCCTGCAGTACTTCACCAGTTACGCCTTCTTTTTCACGCGTTGTTCCCCATTCCGCGTGTTACGCCCCATGTCCCGCGCCCTTTTTGGTGTGTGCGCTTTCGCTGTGCACGTCGCGCAGTGTTCGAGATGTTGATGTGACGTGTGTGCCTGTGTGCGCCACGCTTGTATTTGGCACACATCCCGCAGTAAACACGCGCAGGCACTTCCATAAATCGCACGCGTGCACGCGTGTGCTTGCTTTTTCACGCTTGCATATTTGTTCCATGAATCAGCCCCCAAATGTCTCCACAGGGTGTCTACATTATACTTTTATAACAAGCGCTTGTCGGATTTGTTGTCCTTCTTTCCTATAACTTTTAACATTTCTCTAAGAATGTCCACTGTTGGCTTGTAAAATGCAGGGTCTGTTAACAATAAGGGTGATTTGTTCGTCTATAGTGTTTCAGGCCCGGGCTTTATTACTTATAGCAGCTATAATAGCACAGGCAATGTTACTCAACGTCTCATAGGTAACTTCCTCCCACTATGCTAACCTATCCTGACTTCTGGCACAAAAAACATATAGGGGTTAATATAGCCTTGATAGCTTCCACTCACCCTGTTTGATTTTTCTTAGCGAAGTTAATTATTATTTTCTTTTTTTAAGTGTATTTATTATTTTAGTTGAATAACAACATTTTCAATATATCATATTTCTTGATTTATAATTTTGTTTAGTTTCATTAAACATTTGGCTTGATGTTCAATCAGAGTTCAATTATAGATCATATTAGTTCAGTGTGCAAAATACAATTGATATAATATTACCAGTATATAACAAGAGTAAAAGAATTATATATATATCATACATGAATATGAGTGTTTCCGATTAAAGTTTGAATTCTCGTAAAAAACAATTCCACAGTAACATACAGAGTTAAAATAATCCATAATCCAAAATGTGAAAATTCTCATTGTTAAATTAATATTGATATCATAATATTAGTATATTCACCTTCACATTGTTCTCATATAAAATAAACCTCAAATAAGCAATTTTTCAATGAAATACAAAGTCAAATAATTAACAGGTAAAGTTTCAAGACACTTGTCAGTGCTAAATATAATTTTCAAGATTAAGAGGCAATAAAAATTGTACCGTTACAATATTCATGGAGACTCTCGGGGTGTTAAATATAAATATCCACATTGTCTCTTGGTTCATCAGTCTAAAATCTTTCAAATGTTTAAAATAGTAACTCTTTCTCTGTTCTAGTAAAGCTGTGCATTCTGTTAAGAGATGTTGTACAGTCTCATTATGTTTCATAACTTTACAGAATCTGCAGGTTACAATTACGATTGGGTTTTGATTATATTTAGCCATCAATCATTTGGTTGGCCACAGATTTAATCTCAGTTTTAACAGAGCTTGTGTGTACTTCATATTTGGGAATATTTTTAAATATGCCAGTATTTCCCCAAGGGATTTAGTTAAAAAGGCTCAGGCTTTAAATGAAGAGTATGAGTAACATTTTTGCCAGGTTATCTCCCAATCCCAATACCATAGTTTCCGCTTTGCCTTATAGGGATTTGCAAGTAGTAGGTCAACAGAGATATCGGCTTGATCTAATATATGCCTACATTGTTCTACCCATGTCTTTAGTGGGGAGTTCTTGTGGGGTGAAAGTATGGCTTGCATTATTGGCAACAGCGTAGTTTGTTAGCAATCCAATAAACTGCTATCATTTGCCATGCAACCATAGATGCTAAAGAGGTGAGACCTAGCTCAAATCGAATGGTTGCCATTGGTGTAGATGATGGTAAATAGAATCATTTTTCACCAATATACGCCCTTGAGGAGCACCCAATTAGGATGCTTTGTCAATAGCTTTGTCTGAGCTTCATGGGTAATAGTAGGGACTACATTTTGCTTGTAATACAATCTCGAGGGTATGTAAGAGAATTTGCCATATTCATTCTGGATGGGTCGACCTTGTGCTGTTAGAGCTCGCATTTTTGCTCTTAATTCTAGTTTATAGGGGAGATCAGAAATGTGTGTATTTATATTTATTCCGAAGTATTTATAGTAATGAACTTGTGTTAGTGATTTCTGAGAGAGAATCCAATATCATTGTCGTTGATTTTTTTACACTAATGGTTAGATGGTTACTTGCTGTATATGCGTCTAGGGCTGATAATTTCCTGTGTAAGCCAATCAGTGTCCTGTCAAGAATCACCAGGTCATCTGCGTAAAGAAGGTGCAAGATTTCTTTTCAACCCTAATTTTGGTGGAAATGATCGTACAGAATCAAGTGAGTTACCAATGTCTCGAATATAAACGTTAAAAAGAATTGAGACAAATATACATCATTGTTTCAGGCCAGTATTTGTGCAGATTCTATCAGATAAAACACCATTTTGGGTAAGTTTCACTGTCAAGGATGTATCAGTATAAAATTGCTTAACAAAATAAAATATATATGTTGGACAACCACTAGTCGATAGCTTATTCCATATAATCTCTTGTGAAATTGTATCAAAAGCCTGTTTAAAATCGATAAAAGCTATAAATACTGATTGTTTGTATAAAATTGTTTGCTTCTTAATTGGAGCAAGTATGAACAGATTAAAAAAAGTCCCAACGCCCTTGATAAAACCAGATTGATAAAATCTAAAAGACATTATCCTTAAGCCAATTAATGAACAATTTTAAAAGCAATGGCACAAATATCTTACCCGGGATATCTGAGAGCGCGATTGGTCTATAATTGTAAGGCTCGAGGCGGCTTCCCTTTTTAAAAATCGGAATAAGTATTGTTTCTTTCCAAGAATGAGGGTTTAGGGCTGTTTGCAATATTTTCGTAAATATCAACATTAAGATTTTTGTCCATTTGTGCGGTTGAGCTTTGAGCATGTCGTTTGGATAATGTATCTGGCCCGGCAGCTCGCAGTGAGCTTAATTTTTTTATTAGGATCATAAAATAAACTTCATCAAACATTAGTTGGCAGCAGTCAGGGATGGGTTGCTCCAAAGGTGGAGGTGTAACTACACCAGAGTTAAGAAGTAAGGTAAAATGATCAATCCATGCCTGGTTGCTAATAGGATTTAGCAGCACTGAGTTTGCAGCACAGCCACCTTGTGAATTTAGAAGCTTCCAGATCGGACCAGTGGATTTGCTAGTCATGGCTTTAAGTATATTGTCGGCATTGTTTTGCTTAATCTTGGCTTTGATTTGTTTTATTTGATTGTTATAATTCGTTTTGAGAGTTTGTCTTTGTTGTTTCGCAGTACATGGTGATAGACTTCTCATTTCATGTAGATATTTCTTTTTTAATAACTGGATCTCCAGATTATTTGTATGCATGTAGGTAAATGCTGGTCTACTATGTGAAGAAATAGATTCATTAATCAGACACATGTGATCTATATACGAAAATGTAATGTCGGAGTTCTCAGCTAGTGATGGGGATAACGCACCTATTAAAGAGTCTAAGTACCGTGGAGACCATATAAGATGATTTCTTCCTGGATTCAAGTCTAAGGGGATATGTATCCTATGTTGTGTTAGAATTTCATGAGGATGCCATTGGACGACTAAAATGTTGTGGTAGCTTGCTATATTTGGTGTTCTATGGAACGATTGCATAAATTTCATCGCATTTGTAGATACAAAAGTGTCGTCTATGACGGATGAAAATGGGCCTCCTGCCAATGTGCAGGCTGGGGGGACATCTCCCGTCATATTACCATTTAGCATGTTAAAATTGCGTGCTTTCATAAGCATTATCCATTTATCAGCTCTAGTTGGACTCGGTTTTGTATTTACATTTAGGCAGTAGGTATTTAAGTCTCCCGTAATAATAGTTGTTTTAATTGATGAATCATCTGAAACCAAATCTAGCATTGTCTCTACATGGGTAAGGAATAGGTCATCATTGATTGCTCTAGGATTCCAGTGTAAATTCAATATAGCAGCAGATGGAAATAAGAGATGGTAAGGATTGTTTGAAGACAGCTTTACTAATTGAATGCCAATAGCAGGTGTACCCCAAGGTTGCAGGTGTATGTGTGATTCTATTTTAACTGCAATAAATTGACCAACACATGGACGGCCCTTCTGTGCATTTTTAGCTGGTACATGTGCAATTTGAAATTCAGGCCAAGTTGGCTGACTTGTCATCCATGTTTCCTGAAGAGCAATTATATCATATTTCAGTAGGTTATCCGCTTGGTTTGTTAATAGATGGCTGAAACCCCTGGTGTTCCAGGTTGCCAGCGTGCAATGATGGAATTTCACTGCAGGGTGAATCTAAGCAGTGTGTTTAGTTTTAGACTGAATTGCATTAGATAGCCTTGTCCATCTGGAGATAGAGGTTGCCACTATTTTGGCATCTACTATTGATGTCAGATTCTGGGAGTTGCAAGTGCAGGCACCTTTGCAGAGGATACAACCTCTTTAGGCACACTTGTATCTACATCTGGGCACACTTGTAATTGCATCAGAAATCCATGGGAGTGTAATTTAGATCTCATTGTCCATAATAAATGTTTGAAAGGATGTCTAAAATGACAATGTCCCTATTTGGAGAATCAATATAATGTATTGCTTTAATGTCATTAGAGCATATTGACTCCAGTCCAGGAATTAACCGAAACACTGTTAAAAGGGTTGTTCTATTTGGATAGGGGTCCATTGGTGCTCGGTCTAACATTGTCAGGACTAATTTGTCAGTATTTTGCAGAACTGTTATGCTTGTATCTGTTTGGACTCTGGTCTGGATTAGGGTGTGCCTGAATGGGGTTAGAAGCAGCAACTATGGAGTGACGACAGTCATTTTGATTGCCTGAATGTGGGGCATAGGCTGGGCTGGAGTCATTTGCATCTATAATGTTGCCATTATCTCTCTTCTGTGCTATAGATTTAAATTTTGGGTAATCTATATCCAGATTAACAGATTATCTGTCTATTATTGACTGACTTCGCTTTCGAACAATGCAGACTCTGGTGTATACTGTCTGTTTGAGAAAGTGTTGAATTAGGATAGGTAAATAAATTAATAAGCTCTTTGTCAATCGATAGCGGGTTCTCACCAATATTGCCAGAAGACACTAGCATTATTAATATTTGAAGCTGGTACATTAACTTCATGTGTTACTTTCACATCACTTGACCGAGAAGCAACTCCTTCAGCATCATTCTCTTCAGATGTGAGATCATTAGAATCTTGAACAGGGGCATTCCCTGAATGCTGGTAGTTGGAAGGAATCGTTATACCATCCATACATATTTTAGTTTTGAATTTTTTGGAGCCAATTTCGGTTGGTTCTTTGATTTTTTTAGGAATTTGTTGTTGAATTATCTGATTACGTTTTTCTTTCTTCTTCTGCACGGGTGCTGACTGAAAAGCTCTTAGACAGAGGTCTCAGTTTCCTCTTTCTCAAGAATTTCAGCCGGCTCGTCTTCTGTTGCAGAAGCATTTGTTCCGACGCAAGTAGGGGGGACATAGGGTGGAAAACAATAATTAGAGATGCTGCCGTGATAGAGTTGCTCTTCGGTGAAGTTATTATATCTAACAGTATTTGCTATGGAGACAGAGATTGTCCAGACATGTTAGATTTGACTACTTGCATGGTGTTGGAGAGTCGAATCACTTCTCCCGCAATCCAGTCTGTTTTTTTAAGAAGGGGGTAAATATGCTGGTTTTGTAAAGTTATATTGTGATCCATTGTTTTGAAGAGTTTTGCTATCGCCATAATGCTTCCATTCAATGCCACTAAAGTTGTGTCTAGTGCTATTGATGAAGGATGAGGGAAGCCAAACGATGGTCGTGGGGTTGGTTTAGCAAAGGATTCAGATTAAGGGCTTTTTGACATGATTGTGTGTATAGTCTCTGGGGCTTCCTACGTGGCATAAAGATCTGGTGAATTTGAAAGTCTGGAGGACCTGCCAGAGGTAGCATCGGTTTGGCCGAAATTTCATTTAAAGGTGCAGTGTTTGACAATTGTGGGAAGGATTAATTAGCCATTGTCCCCTCAATATGTTCTGCATTATTTAAATTTGTTAAAGATGCCATATTGGTGGAAGAAACAGACACATTTGATTGTACTACTTGAGAGTACAATGGAAGAATGGAAGTCGAGTCTGGTGGAAAATATATCATCAGCATCACCTATATTTGTAGGCGTGTCACACGTTTGAATTGTGGCATCTGAAACTTCCAGAGTGACACAATCTACCTGCATAGGTGTGGGCAGTTGTTTGGTAAGCTTTGATTTGCCCCATATAGATTGTAATTGTAGGACCTCACTAGTCTGAATAATGGGTGCATTAATATTGGAGTTTGCTGCACAAAATTACCGGATATCAGCATTTCCAGGTGGAATGTGTTTAGAATTAGTCAAAGGCTTGGAGCGTGCGGTTTGTGCTGGGAGTGGGGCTAGTTGTTTTGGCATTGCTGTGGTTAGGCAGTAGGTCACCATTTGTAATGTTTCCTACTGAAGCTAGTTTCTTAATAACTTCAGTCTATTGTTCAAAAATCGCCAAGTGGAAGTGCTGCCTTTCACCTTCTTATACCAAGGTGTCTAGCAGTTTTTATAGTCAGCTAAATACGTTGGAAGCACTTCCTGTGAGATGCAAAACACAAAAGGTTCCCAGCTAGTTCACTCTACGTCAGTGATATCAAAAATACGTGCAGACCTTTTGAGAAAAAAGGGTTGTGCTTTTGAGCACATGTTCTTCAGTTGGAATTGCTCGCGAGCTCGGGTTGAAGCACAGTAATTAGTGCGACGTAAGAAATTAAGTAGCGATAAGTACAGATGAATGAAATTATATAGTCTGCAGACGTCGTAGACGGGCAGCGTGAACTTACGGTTGCGTGCGCTTTGCGCGTGTGTGGCCCATTTTGTAGAGATGACAAGATTAGTGGGCGTGGCTTGTTTATAGGTGTAAAATTACAAGATTTTAGAAGCTTAATTTACATATACAGTCTATATAAATGTCCTGTAAGCTGTAGAGTTCCAGTTGGTATCCGTTGTTGTGGATCCTGTAGTTTTTGTAGAGATGAAGTGTTTAGAGATTCAGCAGAGTAACAGCTAATGGCTCCTGCAGACGCAGAAAGTACACTCAAGGTGCACTCATAGTTGTGTGCACGTTGCATACGTGTGGCCCTGATATTAGTGGGCGTGGCTTGCCTATAGGTGTAAAATTACAAAATGTATAAGCTTAATTTACATATACACTCTATATAAATGTCCTGTATGCTGTAGAGTTCCAGTTGGTATCCGTTGTTGTGGATCCTGTAGTTTTTGTAGAGATTAAGTCTTTGGAGATTCAGCAGAGTAACAGCTAACAGCTCAGGGTCACTCATGGTAGCTAAGTTAATGACTGCTGGAATGGCTCCTGAATTTGGAAGATATTTTGGGGCATTCGAACAGGATGCTCTGTGATTTTGCCATGTTGATCCTGCTTTGATGAGGTGCTTAAGTTGTTTCTGAGCATGAAGGAAGAGGTAGAGGGACTGACTGCAGAACCTTTTATGTGCTGAATTCTTCGCAGAGTGGTTTTTTAGGCTTGTGACCCTTTTTGTGGGGCCTCAATTTCAGATGGCTCCTTCTAAACTGTTAATACTTTGCATTTAAATGTTTTTAAAGCTATATTTTCTTTTCTGTTGCACAAGTAAAGAACTGAATGCCTAATACTCACCTTTGTTTAGTTAATCAAATTCAAACCCTGATTCACGATAGTGAGGGGAATTAGTAATTGTAATAGAGAATATTCTTCAAAAGGCAAATTGCAACAGATAATTTATCTGGTTTATCACAAAGGTTACATAACAGGACCACCCTGAACTTCCTTACTCTCATAACCTGTTGACTGCCCCATGCGAAAGAGCTAAAAGTAGTGTAAGAGGATTCAATTCAACACTACAGCTAAGTCAACGCCTAGTCTAGAATACTGAATGAAAACCCTTATTGATATACCTTTATGTCCAGTTCATGCGTTCTGGATGACTACCCCTATATAACACCCCTCTGTTGGAATCCTCCTGACCCCACTGAGCCAAGAAGTAGTCCTGTTTTGCAAGTTAAAAGGTTTATTTGATAACTTAAACAATATATATTATATCACGCTTTATAATAAATCAATAATTGAATAGCACACTTAATCTGATATGATAAAGATTAACAACGGAGAATCTGGCACTAACACGCTTCTCTATAATCAATAAGGAGTTGACATGAAATGGATAAGGTAGCACACAGGTGAATAGGAACAAAAGAAGAAGGTGGTACAAAATGCTTTATAGAGTTCAAATGGATGCAAGGTTGAATGAATGAAATGCAGTATAGAAATACTCAATATGATTTCAACAAAACAATGTAATCACTTTTCTCTGGCAATCCCCTCCCCCCCTTGATGCAAGGTAAGGAAATGGAAGGAAAACACACAGTTCTCAGAAATGCAATCAAATGTGATTCAGTTCACCCCAGCAAGCTTAGACTACAGAAGTTTGAAAACACAGGCCCAAATTGCTTTGATATGTGCTGGCAATTAATTAAAAAATATGCTAAAATGCTTTTAATTCCCTTTCAGAGGTTCAGGGTGAGTGGTATCTAGTTAATATTAGCTCAGGCTCACTCTTGCAATGATTCAGGGATAGTTTTTATGTGGCAAACGGTTTTCTGGCAAATGGAAGGCAAGCAGCAGCTGATTTTACATGTGGAGAAATTTGCAAATCGCGGTAAAATTCGCGGATGCGTGTTCCGCGATTGCGGTAAAACTATAGGGGGTAGGAATGCGGTTCTAGGTTCGTAGGAAAGCCACGATTCTAAGCTTTCAGATGAAAGTTATTGCAAGTCTCTAGCACAAACGGTTGCGGAGATATGAGCGATTTTGTGAAGGTCGTTTTTCAGATTTGAAATTTTAAAAGCTCAAAATGACACGTGCAGCTTGCAACTAGAAAATGACAAGTGACAGCTTTGCAAATGGCAGGTGACAGTTAGGAGACAGTTCTACTTAGATTAAAATAGGATTGAATTATATTATTTTAACTAAGAGATTGGTTCTGCACAGTTTTGCTATGTACTCACACTATATTCTTGAGTGAAATGGGCCTCATCACGGATCTGGTCAGGGTTTTAGACTCGCCTCTGGTCTCTGCACTTCACAGTGATCTGGGTCAGCTCTCTCTGGTTCTCTGGTCTGGGTCTCTAGTTCTGGATAGATTGAAGTCTCTAGTTTGGCTCTCTGGAGGTTTGATGGAGGTAAAGTATGGATTTTTCCGGCAGAGCTTCCAGCGGCAGATGGATTTGAAAAGTCCCTATCTGTCCTGTCTGTCTGCTTTTATGTGTTTAGAATGTGGGTGTGTTCTAGCATCACTGACCCTACCTCTCTCTCAGCTTCTAATTGGTCAAACTTCCATTTCTCATTTGATTGGGGAATGAACTGTGAGTCAGAGGGATGTCATTTTATGGCTTGCAGATAGGACACTCCTCTGTCAGATTGTACACATTCTATATTTGATAATAAAAGACATATTTCACAGTTACACAGTTGCTTGAAATTACATATACATGGTGTGGCTGAATTTAGCCATGTCTCTGTCCAAATCTGCTGTTTCTAAGAGCTTGCATTCAGAAATGGCACATAATTGACTTTTTAACTGATTTTTCAATTTCTGACATTGACCCAACTTTACATACATGTGCGCAAGGAGTATGGACATTAGTTGATGAAGTTTCAGATTTTTAACATGCATACATTTAGAGTAATATCCACTTTTCCGCTGACACCCCCCTGAACATCCCACCGGTTCTAAAAACCTCTTAAACTGTGGGCAGAAAAATCACAAGAATTATGGTATCATTTATAAAATTTTCACATGTCCGCTCTATGAATGATCCATCTTTTTAAAGTTATGTTCTGGCTCCAAAGGGGTGTGGTTTCCTCTCAGCACAAGGTAGAAATACTGGTTTATCCAGTTCTGCCAAGCCAGCTTGCTCTCACAGGCAGTGCCCCTCCCAGCTTCTGCCAAGAGGAAGCTACATTTTACGACGGCTGTAATAAAACCTTTGCCTGAGTCAGGAGAGGCTTTGTTCAGAGCTCCTGTAGAGCACAGGTAATTCAATTATCAGATAGATGGCATATCCTTAGTGTTGCCAGCAAAAGGCAGATAGCCTGGGAACACAGTTGTGACTCAAGTTTCACTCCTGATGGGGGTAGCTGTCAAGCAAAATCAAGTTCCTTAAGCCAGACTTTCAGCTAACTGTCATGTTTGTTTTTGTTGCTTTTTAAATTAACTTGCAATTTTACACATGCAGCTAGAATGCTGATTCTAAGTGCAAAACTATGACATTTCAACAGTTACAAAGGCATGTGACACCAAACATAGGTCACTCATTTAATCTAAACATTTTCGATTTTAGTGTCTTTAAATCCAGTGCAACTTAAACTGCTGCAATCCACAGCTCAGCCAGTCTTGTTATAAACCTTCAAGTCACTTCAGAATATCACTTTACATTGTATCCACCTCTCAGTAAGTCTTTCTTTGGCCTGCTTTGGGTTCATTCAGTTTTACACAAAAAAGTAAAATCTGGTGTGGTTTTAAAATGCCGGCTTTTGGATAGTGGGGAGTACTGGTACTGCACCCATTTTTGAGATTTAAGAAATGAATTCCCCAACAGTTATGGGTTTGCTTTTGGCAATCAGCATTGCAATTCCCAATGGTTTCAGACTACTGTGTGGGTAGTCCAATGGTGGTTTTAGGCAGTGTCCTTCTGTGCCCATAACATCGGCAAAAATGGGTGGCAGCCTATTCTTCATGCATTTCCCTGTGCATTTTCTGGGAAGCTCTGGCCATCATGATGTTTTCATGTCAGTACTGCACAGTTTTGAGGTAGAGCTCGGATGCATGGGTAAATACATCCCACAAGCCCCCCTTCTTGCGGTGGCCATCTGATCCTTCACTAATGGGACCCGCAAGATCTGGGATGTAGTTCTCCTCTTCTTCCGATAAATGGCACAGTTCAGCATCTTTTCCTCGATCCGGTCGGATCGATCGGTTCTCCTCGCCGGTCCTGATGGGAGTATTGGGCGGTCCACTGGGCCCATTGGATCTTCGTTCCCGGTCTCCGGATCGTCCTTCTTGGCCCGTCTTCAGGTTTTCTTTCTCCTAGGACGACAAAGGAAGTGCGGCAATACCTACTCATAGACGTTTTTCCACCACTGTTGAGATAGTGGGGCAGCATATGCATTTCATCATAACAAAACATTACATTCTTATTTTGAAAAAAAACAGTATAACTAAGAGACAGTTTCATGCAAATCACAATATTTTAGAGACTAGATGTGGTATGTTTTATGATTGGAACTGAATTAGTCTGAGACAGTACCCGCTAGGATTCCAGAGGATCCCTCCAGTTGTTGCAGAGTGTGCCTGGGATGGCAACATTTCAACTGGTTTATGTGGACCCACTTGTCTTCCCCCGCTGCCAAAGGACCTTTGGGGATGTGGATTTTGTAGGCCACAGGGGAGATCTTGTCGATGATCTCAAAGGGTCCCTTCCATGTAGGCAAAAATTTGCGCTGCTTGGCCGGGTTCCTTTGGAAGTTGTATAGATAGACCCGGTCCCCCACCTGATATTCCTTCCTGGAAGTTTTCAGGTCATAGTGGGTCTTCATGCTATCAGCTGATCTTTCTAGATTCCGCTGAGCATAAGCAAAAGCATGTTGGAGGTGTTTCCTTAAATTCTCCACATACTCATGAGTAGTGGAGGCATTTATCAGTGTCTGCTCTTGGGTCCTGTAGAGCAAATGCTGAGGAAGCACCATCTTGCGCCCAGTCATCAACTCAAATGGTGACATTTTGGTTGCAGATGAAGGGGTAGATCTGATAGCCATTAGGACCAGAGGTAATCGGATATCCCAACTTGGCCCAGAATCTGCCACAAACTTCTTTAATATGCTCACAATTGTCCGGTTATATCTCTCTACTGCCCCAGAAGAAGCTGGTCTATAAGCAATATGCAGCTTTCTCTTGACCCCCAGTATCTCCCACATCTTTGTCATTACTTCACTGGTGAAGTGGCTACCTCTGTCTGACTCAATCCTTTGAGGTAGACCAAAACGGGAAAAGATGTGGTTAATCATCAAGGCAGCTGCCGTTTCTGCCTTGCAGTTTGGGGCTGGGAGACATTCCACCCACTTGGTAAACAAGCATGTCACAGTCAACATGTACTTATTCCCCCTAGCCGAGCGAATCACAGGGCCTACAAAGTCGATTTGTAAATCTGACCATGGCAGTGTCATCCCCCTCTTTTGGAGAGGCGCGCGGTGCGTGAGGGATGATGGCTGAAATTGTGCACACACAAGACACCCCTTCAAGTATTGGTCGAGGTCCTGCCCCATGTGTGGCCAGTATGCAACCTCTCTTAAGATTTCCAATGTTGTGTGAAACCCCCTATGACCGGCGGTGGCCGCATCATGGGCGTGACTTAACATCAGGCTTCGGAATGAGGTAGGAACCACCCACTGGTCATGGCCAGCTTTGGATTTCCTTACCAACAAACCGTCTTGGATTCGGAACATTTTTGGACATTTCATCAACACTCTTAGGTCCTCTTTCCCAATGTAATCGGTATCCGTCAGGGGAAAGTTCTCAGGGTCCTCAAGGTGCTGGTAAAACTTACCAATAATTGGATCCCCCTTCTGAGCGGTAATCAAATCAGCATCAGGGGTCTCCTTACTCCATTGTGCAATTGAAAGGTCGTTGTGAGCATTTGTCTGGGACCTAGTGATGGCAGTGACCTGGATTTCCCCCAACAGGGACTCAATCTCAATTAGATCCCCTTGGATGGCCCCGGTTTTGGCCAGCTGATCAGCTAAGTCATTTCCAGTTTTGTCTGGTCCCTCTACTTTGGAATGACCCTTGATCTTTTTCCAATAGATGGTCATCTCATTCGATGTGACCAGATCATCAATGTTTTGGATCAACTTCCCATGTTTCAAGGGTTTGTTGTTAGCACATAACATGCCTCTGGTTTTCCAATTAACCAGGTGCTCCACGAACCCGTTCCGTACATAATCCGAATCTGTGATTATGACCAGTTCGTGGAGTTGATGCTGGACAGCAGTGAGGATGGCCTGATGCACAGCCATCAATTCTGCCACCTGACTACTTCGGGGACCAATTTTGTATCCAGCGGAGGGTTCTGGGGACTCATTCACCCATGCATTCCCTACGCCGGCCACCAGTTCTTTCACCCCGTTGTTGTCAACATGGTAAGAGCATCCATCCACATACACAGTGGGCATTCCCTCACACTTGTCTTCTTCAAAGACTTTGTGTGGGGAATTAAGGTATGCCTCCATGTTGTCCTTGATTTTCAGACTTTCGTCCTCGAGACAGTTTTCTCTGGCACAATCATGCAAGTCAGCCAGACCTTGCGCGAGGGGACTCTTCTTGTTTTGGCCATATCTGACCTCCACAGGAAAGCCTTGCATTGACAGAATCCAGGAAGTAATTCGGGAATTACTCACATTTCCGGCCCGGATTCTGTCACTTTGGAGATATTGCAGAGGCTGGTGTGGAGTCTCCACTATAATGTGTTCCCCCTGGATAAACGGGCGGTAATTCTTCAATGCCCACACCGTTGCCAGGAGTGCCTTCTCACAATCGTTGAATTTTTCCTCCACAGAGGATAAAGTTTTGCTCGCATAGGAGATTACTTTATTGACCTTGTCATGCTTTTGGTATAATACTGCCGTCAAGCACGTATTAGAGAACCCTGTCTCCAGGAAGAACTCCTTGTTTCTGACAGGGTAAGCTAGGCAAGGCGCTTGTGAGAGGCTTCTTTTGAGTTGTTTTACCGCCTCGGCTTGTTCTGGACCCCATTCCCACTTGACCCCCCCCTTCAGGAGATGAATCAGGGGTCTGGTGATCTCTGCGTAGCCCTCAATGAACTTTCTGCTGTAATTAGTCAGTCCAAGGAGGCTCCTTAGTTCCCGCAGAGTTGTGGGGTCTTTCAGTTTCTGAAGTGCTTCCACTTTCTTTTCCTGGGGACAGAGGCCCTGAGGAGTAATCTCATGCCCCAAGAAATTAACACGGGTTCTACACCACTGTGCTTTCTGAAAGGAAAGTTTTGCTCCGGCGGCCCTCAACTGTGTCAGAACATAACGGATCTCCGCTATGTGTTCCTCCACAGATGAACTTTTGATGAGGACATCATCTACATAAGCCAGGTTACCCCTCGCACCCAGGTCGGGCATGGCCTTGTGTAAAAAAATGTTGAATTCATTGCCGGAGTTGAGGTATCCGAAGGGAGTCCGGGTCCATGTATACTGCTGGCCCCCAAAGGTAAAAGCCAGTTTGTATTGGTCCTCCCTACTGACAGGCACGGTCCAGTATCCATTGGTCAGGTCTATTGCAGTGAATACCTGTGACCCCTGGATCTGGGCCAGCCCTTGGTCAATGTAGGGGAGAGGCCATCGGGAAGTATGGACCTGTTTGTTGAGCTCCCTGAGGTCAGCACAGAGTCTCCACTGGCCGTTTGGCTTCAATATTCCCAGCACCGGATTATTGAAGGTGCTGTGGACTGGACGGATTATTCCCCGGGACTCAAGGTTCTTAATTATTTCAGTAAGGGACTCCATTGATGCGAGAGGCAAGCGATATTGCTTCACAAACACTGGAGTCATGCCAGGGTCCGTGGGGATTGTTGTTGTGTGGATGTCAGTGCGACCACAGTCATATGAGTCTACCGCAAAGAGATCTTGGAAATCCAAGAAAACTTGTTTCAACTTTTGCTTTTGTTCCAGAGTCACACAGGCGTCAGCTAGGTTGACTCTCTCTTCCACCATCTGCCTGAAGCCTGGAAAGACTTCTGGTTTGGCTATCTCCGCGGCCTCCTCCAGCTGGGTGGAGAAGTCCCTGGTCAGAGTGCTGATTTGGACTGGAGGCTTCAGGTGGGAAAGGCAGCCCTCATGGACCTGGAAAATCACCTCATCCCTCCTGAAGTCACAAGTCACATCTTCCTTACCATAGGGGCAGGAAGTGTACACCAGGAAGTTCCCCCCATGCCGGGTAGAAATCCTGTCTGGTGTTGTATTGTCCTCACTGTCACTGTCAAAACAGGCCTTGGGGATTGGTCCTAACAGTTCATTTCTAAGATCAATGGAGAAATGTCGGTCATCAACCGCCATTCCAATAATGGTGCCTGCGGCTAGAGTAATACTCTTTAAGTCGCTGTTATCCACCTCTATTGGAATAGTGTCATGTTCTATGTTGACTAATGGTGTTGGGTTTACCCCCAACCCTTGCTGTTGGAGAGAAGCATTTAGATGTATGTAAGCATCAGGGTTTTTCAACTCTTGTCGCCTTTTAACTTTCACTTCCAGGGAGAATTGTCGGGTCCTTTCTGGGATGGTGACTTCCTCTTTAACCTGAATTTCAACTGCATAAGGTAGCAATTGAGCTGACCTAAATGCTTTTTCTGGATCATCAAAGCCCATGGGATTATCCGCTAATCGGGACCAAGCTTTGAAGTTTATTAGATCCAAACTAATGGCAAAGCGATTGAGAATGTCACTGCCTAAGTAAAAGGCGGCAGGGACGTCTCGCACGACCCAACAATTGTGGACTATGCTCTTGTTGCCAATGGAGATTTTGAGCATACACCTGCTTGGCAGGAGATGTTTGGAATTAGGTGCTTCCAGGTCCATTTCCCATTTGTCTATCAGTTTGAAGGTGGGAATGGCTGGATCTTTTGGGAGTTGGCGAAACATGGCTTCGCTGATGAAGCTCTTACCGTTGTTCACACACACTCGAGCGAGAACAGAGTCCTTCCCATCATTTAACTGAACAGGGATGAACAACTGCTCTCCAATTTGCTGAATATCAGCCAGGCTCTGAGCTGATTTCACATCTTTCTGGACTATAGGAGTGGGAGTTTCAGATTGTGGATTGGTATAGAATTTCAGAGTGTTTCCTTCCAGCGTGGAATAGCACCTTAAACTGGAAGGAAGGTTGATTTTCAGAAATAGAGAGGACCCCCCATCACTAGTCTGTTGTCCTACTGCTATTACTGTCACGTCTGGAATCTGGTTGTTCTGGAAGTGAAATTCTACTTGGTCAGATTTTTGTTCAACCATGTGGCATGTGCCATTTAAACTAACATGGTTGACACTCTGTTTTAATTTTATTGGTCGGCTAGTCTGGGTCCAGAGGACCTTGTTTACGCAATCTATTAGGGGTGACAACCTTCTCAGGAGGTCATTCCCTAGTAAACAAGGGGTGCCCTCTGGGGTCACAACTATGACCGGGTGTTTCAGCTTGTGTCGCCCAATTTTAATGTCCAAATCTGCCGTCCCCTCGACAGGAATTTCCTTCCCGTCAAAGTTCTGGAGTTGTCCAGGAAGAGAGGTGAGAGGAATTTGGTAATTCTCTCCCCTTCCTGCATTCAGTTCATCAAAGGCCCTTCTGGACAGAAGGGTAGCTTGAGATCCAGTGTCCACCAGTGCCGAGATTGTACCCTGCCCCTGTACTTGTACCGGGGCATAATATCTTCCCTCCTTCTCCTCCAGGGGGCACAGATAATGCACATTTTTGGACAACTGGTGGGCTAACTTTCTGGTTTTGGACATCGCTAGCGAAGAGATTTGGGCAGAATTCTGTGGGGAGTCTTGGGAATCTGAAAGAAAAAGTTGGCAACTGGAGATCAGAGCCATTGTGGGTTCCCCTGGTTCCGGTTCTGGGCCGCCCCCCCCCTTTTTGGAGGCAGTCCCCAGGATGGGTTTGAACCAGGGGATTTTCTTGCTGTTGGTTCTGAGATGAGATGGTGGGCGGCGGTAGCTCAGTCTCCACATCTCCCCAGTCTGGATTTGCATCCCTAGGGACCCATTTTTCTTTGGGAGGAGTTCCCCCCTCTCTGAAGGAGAAGATCCTTTTCCCAGGATCCTCTGAGGATCCCTCTCCCTCAAATTGGAAGATCTGTACCTCCTCCTCAAACTGAGTCTGTTTGGGTCTTTTGTTTCTCCTACCCCCCCTCTGCTCCTTAGGAGGCAGACTTTCCGGGGCAAGAGATTTTGTTTCCGGTTCCTGGGTTTCCAGGGGCTGTTTACAAGTGAGGAAGGAAGCTTCATCCAAGGCTTTACACCCCCCTTCCCCTTGTGCCTCCTCCCTGGGAACCGGTGAGTTATCGGGGTTTGTTTCCGGTTCCTGGGTTTCCAGGGGCTGTTTACAAGTGAGGAAGGAAGCTTCCTCCAAGGCTTTACACCCCCCTTCCCTTTGTGCCTCCTCCCTGGGAACCGGTGAGTTATCGGGGTGCTGCCCCCGTCATTGTTCTGGAGCACCAGGTCCAGAGTTGGGTGCGTTCTGCGCTGGCACGCCCATCTGAGGGTTCTGCTGAGCCCTCAGTATGTGACCCAGATCCCGCGCCATGTTTTGAACCTGGCGCTCTAACTGGGAAACCCGCTCAGGCTGATACGGGGCCCTGTTTTCTCCCCTGGGCTGATCCCGGGAAGGGTAGCTGTCCCTCCTCTGGTAATACCCCGGGTTGGGAAGATTTGGGTACCCCTCCACCCTTGGCCTCCCCTCTCCCGGATTCAGTGGTCTGGGCTCAGGGAATTGGGGAAAGAAGGATGGATGATTTTGGGGTTGAAAGTCGGGTGGATATCTGGGGAAAAAGTTCTGCCCAGGATTTGGAGAATTTCTGCCCTCCTGTGGGAAGTT
The DNA here is from genome assembly GCF_040938575.1 of Ambystoma mexicanum. Taxonomy (NCBI): domain Eukaryota; kingdom Metazoa; phylum Chordata; class Amphibia; order Caudata; family Ambystomatidae; genus Ambystoma; species Ambystoma mexicanum. The sequence goes on from NC_090935.1 coordinate 768,635,502, forward strand.
TGGAGGGAAGTTCCCTGGGTTCGGTGCTTGGCTGGATCCCCCCCCTTGGGCTGGAGGAGTCCACACATAACCCAGGATGGGTCGATTTCCCTTGTAACGGGGACTTACATAGTCAGGAGAGCGAGGGACCCCATTTGGGGGGCTGCCTCCCTGGCTCCCTGTCTGTGACTGGCCCGAGGACCTTCTGGGCCTAGCATTATTAGGTGCAGGTAGGTGTTTAGGCCCCCCCATCTCCAAATCCAAAACGGGGGTGACCTTTACCTCTGCCACCTTGGCAGCAGCAGGGGTGCTGTTGGCTTTGGGGTTTTTCTGGGCATTACTTTTGCTATCTACCGGTTTCTGCACCTCATAGATCCGGGTAGCCTGTTCAATGACCCAGTCTAAAGATCTTTTCTCGTGAAAATCCCTCACGAGCTGGGTCATGATGTATTTGGGCAAGGCATGGAAAAACGTATTTATAAATTCTCTGCTATCCGTGCGCACCCTTCTTGTGGTCTGTGCAAAAGCACGCTTTAACTCCTGCACAAATTCTTGTGGGGCCTGATCCTCCCCACATTGCAAATTGTAGGCTGCCTTGCGAGCCTCTTGAGGATTTCTGTGAACAGAAAAATGTTTCAAGATGGCCGCCTTATAGGTGGACCATCTTGAATGATTTTGGTCCTCCAGCCCCGCAAAGAAACTGGAGTATTCCGGGGAGAAGGTCCACTTTACATATTGAATACAGCTTTGGCTGTCCTTCACATGGAAAGTCTCCATCATTTGTTCAAACAACTCTAAGTGCTCCCAAACAGAATACTTAGCGTTCTTATGGTAAGGCGTGATGACGCTCCTGATCGCCTTAATCTGCTTTAAGGGGTCCTTATGCAAGGCCCTTTTTGCCTTATTGGCCTTTTTGGTTCGGGTAACCCTTGTCCATTCTTCCTCGGACTCAGAGGCACTGCTCCCAGAGGTTCCCGTCTGTTCTTCCAGGTTTTCCCGGATTCTGCGAGCCTGGGAATGGCTGGCAGAATGTGGGGACCTGGTCTCCTGTATCCTGCGCAGTTCAGAGGAGTCTTCAGATTCCTCCTTGCTGCCAGGATTTGATGGGTACCCCCTCCACTGACCTAACTGGGCAGAGGTTTTCAGGATGCCCTTAATGGGCCTACTCTCCTGGGGTTCCCCATTGAACTGTACTGTACTTGGGTGCCCATACCCGGATGCCCACCCCTCCATTCCTGAGTGGTACTGGCCTATGAGCCCCATACTCTTAGCTGGATAGTAATCTGCCATCCCTGCGGCCCTGTGCTCATGTGCGCCAGGGGACATGGGGGTGGCAGAGTCCAGGGACTGAGAGGTATGAGGGCCTCTGGTACTAGTGCTCCTGAGGTTATGCTCCGGAGTTTCCCTTTCCCAGCGAACCTCATCTCTATCCGCCCCTGCTCCCTGTTGCAATGCAAGAGCCTGCATTTGTGCTTTCAGTTCCTCTGTTAAGGCCTTACTCGACTCTATCAGTCTCTCCTGCATCGCTACCTGTTGTTGGAGCCTATCATTGTGTTGGCAGAGAGCCTCATTCTCTCTCTGTGCTTCCTGATTGGTCCTGGAGTACTGGGCCAGTCTTTGCTGCAGGAGGGTTACCTCCTGGGCAATGTCCCTATTGGCCTGCTCCTTTCTTGCCAAAGCCTCTTCCACCCTCCTGGTGTGCTCTAACAAGTTCTGATTTTCTTTTTGGAGGTCACCCAGCCCCTGGAGGGCCAGGTGATTTTCTTCCATTTTCCTTTTTAAATGGCAGACTTCCTGGCCTATGGCGTCTCTTTCCTGACTAAGAGCCTGCATTTGTGCCGCCAGGTCGTCCCTCTGCCTTTGGAAGGCACCAGCTTTCTGGCGCTCCTGATCAAACTCTGCCTGGGTATCCAGGTCTTTCAGAATCAGTTTATTGCTCTCCTCTTTCTCTCTATCTATCTAGCTGGCTTTGCAGGGTGACTACCTGCTCCGCGCATGCCCTGTTGAAATTGATCTGTTGCTCCAACTTTTTCTGGTTCTGCAGTAAGGAGTCCAAACTGTCTTGGTGCTCCTTCTGCAGGGCCAGAAATCTGGTATCCTGGTCTGTCTTTTCCTGTTGTAGGATGCCCATATCCTCTTTTATTTTAATGATGTACTGCCTGCTGTCATTTTCTGACTCCTGGCTCCCCTGCAGCCTCTGCTCAGAAGAGACCAGGTCAGATTGGACCTTCTCTAACACCACCTGTTGCCTATTTGCCAGATTTTGGCTTTCAGCACATCTATCCTGCATGTCTCCCATATATAGGTACAGGTATGCTGCTATCCTGGCAATCTTATTGTGTTCCTCTTTGGCTTTAGGAGCCATATATAGTTCACTCAGGGCCACATGTAATGGACCCTGATCTCTCCATAAGTCTGACCCTGTTTCAGTGACCTGTCGCGTGATGGCCTGCAACCAGGCATCCTGGCCCTGCTCAGCCCATTCACCTCTCACAAATAGTTTATGTAAGAAGTGCTCTCTGGCTATTTTCATATCTACCAAGGTCGTCATTCTAGAGATTGGTCTCTGTCCTGACTTACAGAAGTTAGTATTTTATTTTTGCAGAACAGAACTTTTCTTGGAGTGTCCCTTTTGAGGAATGCTTCACAGCGTAATGCAGCGTGGTGATCCGACCGGATGTATGTATCCCGTCAGTTAGCACACTGTATTAAGCTGCACAAGTGGTATTCTAACCCAAACGTCCGGCTCGAGCCCCCAATTTGTAAGAGGATTCAATTCAACACTACAGCTAAGTCAACGCCTAGTCTAGAATACTGAATGAAAACCCTTATTGATATACCTTTATGTCCAGTTCATGCGTTCTGGATGACTACCCCTATATAACACCCCTCTGTTGGAATCCTCCTGACCCCACTGAGCCAAGAAGTAGTTCTGTTTTGCAAGTTAAAAGGTTTATTTGATAACTTAAACAATATATATTATATCACGCTTTATAATAAATCAATAATTGAATAGCACACTTAATCTGATATGATAAAGATTAACAACGGAGAATCTGGCACTAACACGCTTCTCTATAATCAATAAGGAGTTGACATGAAATGGATAAGGTAGCACACAGGTGAATAGGAACAAAAGAAGAAGGTGGTACAAAATGCTTTATAGAGTTCAAATGGATGCAAGGTTGAATGAATGAAATGCAGTATAGAAATACTCAATATGATTTCAACAAAACAATGTAATCACTTTTCTCTGGCAATCCCCTCCCCCCCTTGATGCAAGGTAAGGAAATGGAAGGAAAACACACAGTTCTCAGAAATGCAATCAAATGTGATTCAGTTCACCCCAGCAAGCTTAGACTACAGAAGTTTGAAAACACAGGCCCAAATTGCTTTGATTTGTGCTGGCAATGAATTAAAAAATATGCTAAAATGCTTTTAATTCCCTTTCAGAGGTTCAGGGTGAGTGGTATCTAGTTAATATTAGCTCAGGCTCACTCTTGCAATGATTCAGGGATAGTTTTTATGAGGCAAACGGTTTTCTGGCAAATGGAAGGCAAGCAGCAGCTGATTTTACATGTGGAGAAATTTGCAAATCGCTGTAAAATTCGTGGATGCGTGTTCCGCGATTGCGGTAAAACTATAGGGGGTAGGAATGCGGTTCTAGGTTCGTAGGAAAGCCACGATTCTAAGCTTTCAGATGAAAGTTATTGCAAGTCTCTAGCACAAACGGTTGCGGAGATATGAGCGATTTTGTGAAGGTCGTTTTTCAGATTTGAAATTTTAAAAGCTCAAAATGACACGTGCAGCTTGCAACTAGAAAATGACAAGTGACAGCTTTGCAAATGGCAGGTGACAGTTAGGAGACAGTTCTACTTAGATTAAAATAGGATTGAATTATATTATTTTAACTAAGAGATTGGTTCTGCACAGTTTTGCTATGTACTCACACTATATTCTTGAGTGAAATGGGCCTCATCACAAATCTGGTCAGGGTTTTAGACTCGCCTCTGGTCTCTGCACTTCACAGTGATCTGGGTCAGCTCTCTCTGGTTCTCTGGTCTGGGTCTCTAGTTCTGGATAGATTGAAGTCTCTAGTTTGGCTCTCTGGAGGTTTGATGGAGGTAAAGTATGGATTTTTCCGGCAGAGCTTCCAGCGGCAGATGGATTTGAAAAGTCCCTATCTGTCCTGTCTGTCTGCTTTTATGTGTTTAGAATGTGGGTGTGTTCTAGCATCACTGACCCTACCTCTCTCTCAGCTTCTAATTGGTCAAACTTCCATTTCTCATTTGATTGGGGAATGAACTGTGAGTCAGAGGGATGTCATTTTATGGCTTGCAGATAGGACACTCCTCTGTCAGATTGCACACATTCTATATTTGATAATAAAAGACATATTTCACAGTTACACAGTTTCTTGAAATTACATATACATGGTGTGGCTGAATTTAGCCATGTCTCTGTCCAAATCTGCTGTTTCTAAGAGCTTGCATTCAGAAATGGCACATAATTGACTTTTTAACTGATTTTTCAATTTCTGACATTGACCCAACTTTACATACATGTGCGCAAGGAGTATGGACATTAGTTGATGAAGTTTCAGATTTTTAACATGCATACATTTAGAGTAATATCCACTTTTCCGCTGCACCCCCCTGAACATCCCACCGGTTCTAAAAACCTCTTAAACTGTGGGCAGAAAAATCACAAGAATTATGGTATCATTTATAAAATTTTCACATGTCCGCTCTATGAATGATCCATCTTTTTAAAGTTATGTTCTGGCTCCAAAGGGGTGTGGTTTCCTCTCAGCACAAGGTAGAAATACTGGTTTATCCAGTTCTGCCAAGCCAGCTTGCTCTCACAGGCAGTGCCCCTCCCAGCTTCTGCCAAGAGGAAGCTACATTTTACGACGGCTGTAATAAAACCTTTGCCTGAGTCAGGAGAGGCTTTGTTCAGAGCTCCTGTAGAGCACAGGTAATTCAATTATCAGATAGATGGCATATCCTTAGTGTTGCCAGCAAAAGGCAGATAGCCTGGGAACACAGTTGTGACTCAAGTTTCACTCCTGATGGGGGTAGCTGTCAAGCAAAATCAAGTTCCTTAAGCCAGACTTTCAGCTAACTGTCATGTTTTTTTTTTTGTTGCTTTTTAAATTAACTTGCAATTTTACACATGCAGCTAGAATGCTGATTCTAAGTGCAAAACTATGACATTTCAACAGTTACAAAGGCATGTGACACCAAACATAGGTCACTCATTTAATCTAAACATTTTCGATTTTAGTGTCTTTAAATCCAGTGCAACTTAAACTGCTGCAATCCACAGCTCAGCCAGTCTTGTTATAAACCTTCAAGTCACTTCAGAATATCACTTTACATTGTATCCACCTCTCAGTAAGTCTTTCTTTGGCCTGCTTTGGGTTCATTCAGTTTTACACAAAAAAGTAAAATCTGGTGTGGTTTTAAAATGCCGGCTTTTGGATAGTGGTGAGTACTGGTACTGCACCCATTTTTGAGATTTAAGAAATGAATTCCCCAACAGTTATGGGTTTGCTTTTGGCAATCAGCATTGCCATTCCCAATGGTTTCAGACTACTGTGTGCGTAGTCCAATGGTGGTTTTAGACAGTGTCCTTCTGTGCCCATAACATCGGCAAAAATGGGTGGCAGCCTATTCTTCATGCATTTCCCTGTGCATTTTCTGGGAAGCTCTGGCCATCATGATGTTTTCATGTCAGTACTGCACAGTTTTGAGGTAGAGCTCGGATGCATGGGTAAATACATCCCACAGTAGGGTAAAACAGGACCGTGATTATCAAAGGATAGGTTTATGGGATCTACACAGCAGAACAAAGAAAGCCAGTGGGTGGGTGGGGGGGCTTCCCTAAATGAACCCAACGTCAGAGTCACAGGCCACTTACCATAAGGTAGGGTTCGAAATTAGGAATGGATAAGCAGGAGCTAAAAGCAGTGCCTGGGCATCTGGCATGAGCCAGTGACTACGAGCTACTGCTTGGGGACAATGAGCTAGTGCATAGTGTTCCACAAATCTAACTTCCACATAAGATGCAAAGATTTACTTTTATCCATTATGTATGCCCCCTTGTGCTTTAAATGTTGTTAGATGTATCCTAACGTGCCCTAATGTATATGTATAGATGCAACCAATCACACAGAGTTAAATTCTCATAGGTGTGTTTGTTTGGCATCAGCTGGCCTGGGGGCCAAAAGGAGCTCCTGGTAGCTGTTTGTATCACACATACCAGGCTCTTCTAGGCTACCAGCAGGAGCTAAATAGCTCCCAGCTCCCCTCAATTTCGAACCCTGCCAATGGCATTGGGCCCATTTCCGTTCAAAAAGATGAAAGGCCCTAACGCTGGGCCTGCCCCTCCCCTTCCCTTAAAGTGAAGGCACCAGATGTTGGGGGCATTCCTTCAACAATTAATTGCTATCAGGTGCTTACATTGACTAAAATCTAGAATCCGCAAAACGAATGTGGCGTTCATCCCCCATTTCGTTTGGGCCGATAACGAGGGATATGGGCTGTTATCCCCCGTTCCAGCCCCTGGAACGGGCTATGAATGCCACATTAGCACCCTGGGTAGCGTGCAGCGTCCCGTTGTAGGAAGGAAAATCCTTTTCCAAGATGGCCACCATGGAAAGGGAAAGCGGGGCTCCATACGCCCCTCTTCCCTTTCCATGGCGGCCAGCGGGAGGTGAGGGGAAGGAGCAGATGCAGCGTCGGCTCTTGCAGCCAGCGACAAAAAGTAAGTAGGGCGGTGCAGGGGGAGAAAAAAATGGAGTGACGGAGGGTAGGGGGAAGATGGCGGTGGGGGGAGCGGCCGTCAGGCGGCCTGGAACGCAAGCTTGTACCGGCAGTTCAAGTTTGCATTCCTAGCTGTCTGATTGGCTGGCTCCTCCCACCCGGGTGCTAATTGCTCTTCTAAGCAAAAGCCAAGGACTAAAAAAGTGCTTTCCAGGTGCCATTATTTGGTCATCAGAGACATGTGGCAACTTAACATCACTGTTGGAATGAAAAGGTCATAGTGTAATAAAACGTCTCCTATATGAACATCTAAGACATCAAAGGCTGAGCCATGACACGTGCATGACAGGCCAAAATGGCTCCAACCAGAGATAGACCAGCGACTAGACATAAATCGGTATGTTTTCATTTCATATAGATTTAGGGCATGTTTAGTTTCTTTCACGGGTCCTTCATTACTATTGCAACAACTGAAACAGGTTTTCAAAACGTGTGAACCGTTGTAGGGAAATTTGTGGTCTTGCACTAATAATGACTCATGCTGATGTTTGTACATTGGGAGCTGGAATGGGCCCTTTGGCGTACATACATTTTCTATCCATTTGAGGCTGTTCTCTCCTTGAACCCATCCAACAATTGATTCGCCTTTTATTCCTTCCAGCCTCCCCATTATCCCATCCCATAACTTTGCCACACTGTCTTTTATCTCCGTCTGAAACTTTGTTTTGCCATCTGACCTGGCAGCAAAAAGAGCTGTGTATGTTTATCTTGTCTCTCACTGTTGTAAATGCCCTGGATTGATGGGCACTGTCCACGCACAGACCAGCTGCAGAGCCATGATGGTATTCCAGGTGGCTTTATTGTGCATAAGTACATATTTGCATATCTCCAGTTACTTGTAGGGTATTTACAATGTACATGGGAAGTAGATCAAGGTAAACATCCAGTGACACAAGAGACACCCACGACCATCCTCATCCATCCAGTTCAGGCCCCCAACTCACATTCCCGGAACCCTAATACATCACACTCACTCAGCATTCCCCTGAGCTGTCATTATCCATACACCAACATTCTGTAAGCATACATTCAATGCCAGTGAGACAGAACAGGACCAACTCACAACATAACATCTCTCTTCCCACATACAGTAATTTCCACAACATTTCCCTTTCATACAGACAGTCGTAACCCACAACACTCACTCACACCGGCTTAACCTCCCTCTGTCACTTGAACTGCACTCACAGTTTATCATAGAAGTGTTCAAAGCCTTTTTCTGAAATCTAGGGCATTTGACTGTTCTGCATAAGCTTATCTGGAAAGGGGAAACATGTGCTGAAAATTCAGTGCTGTCCCGGCACAACTAGGCAATCTTGTCTCCCTATTTATGAAGCTCCCCGGGTTTCTTCCACTTCCTGTCTTTCACTCTGCCTTCGATGACCAGTGCCCAGAGACGTCTTGGGGTGCAGGTAGGGGAGCTGTACGCATGCATTTGCGGTAGCAAAAACTGTGCTGATGATTACAATGGTTGTTTGAAATTGACTGATAACAATGAAAGCGAACAAATGATTATGTCAAGACTGATGGACAGCTTGTTCTTGTGACTATGACTCACTGGCATTGTTTTTAGCCTGCTTTGTGTTCTGAGGAAGAACTAAATGTGTTCCGAATTGGACCATGACTGTCTGTACCTGTGCACACGACCAACCAATCTTTTAATTTTATATTTAAAAACATCAAGTCAAAATATTTTCCAGAAATAACACGTAAACGAGTGCACTGCGTGCGCCACAGCTCCTCCAGCCTTTTTTGATGACTATTTACAAACCATGGTTTTCAAGGGTTCTCTGCGCTTCGATATGAATGGCCATGATTTGTGGCCGGGTATTACTTGTGATGCCCCAGTTTTCCGGCCCTGGTCCGGGACAAGGGCGTGCACCTCCCTCACGCTAAACTAGGAGCAGTCCTCATGGGAACAAACCACTGCCACCTATCAGGCCAGCTGGAAAAGAAGTGGCGGACTGCAACACGCAAATAAAATCATCTTTAACCAGGAGATGGGTCACATCCTGGTGCCTTACTGTCCCTACTCCATTGAGGCACAGATACTAAGATGGGTTTTTAGGCATCCTAACTGTGACGCCTCATCATTTATAAAAACGCATAAAACACAATATGTTGTAAACATTTCTCATATCTATAAACACGGGGTCTGTAACCTATGGCTCTGCAGATGTTTTGGACTGTGACTCCCATGATCCCTCACTATTTGCTATTCTGGCTGGGGCTGATGAGCTTTGTAGTCCAAAACATCTGGATAGCCAAAGGTTGCAGACCCCTGCCATAAACCCTCTTCTCTGTCCCCTTGATGTGAGTTCTTTCAGAGGGATTTGTCCCGTAAACCTGCCTTCCCTTGGAGGGGATCTCCCTGTGATCCCTCGAAGGGAAGGATCACGGGGACATAGGGTGGACCTGACTGAACAAACCCCGAACCTCTACCTGGAACCAACCAGTGTAGAGGGGAGGGCAGTAGATGGCCCCAGTGGGTATTCCCACCCATGAGGTGGCCTCTGGAGGCCTGCACCTCTCTTACCTTCCTCACACCAGGGCACCACCAACACCCTTTTCCGTTCTTCACATTGACACTATATACATTCCCCTACTTAGCCCCCACCCAGTTCTAATCCCCCTACTTAACTACCAACATGCACTACAACAATACTATTATAATCCATTGCTGTAAACATTCAACTAAATATAACATAAACAATAAAGAAGAAACTTCGACATTATATTACAAGGGGGTGGCTGCTGCAGTCAGCAACCCCACACAGTACCTGGTCTCTAGTGTTCGAGTGGATCTGCCTCCTGATGGAAAATAGGGGCTGTTCCCCCAGTCTGTGAGTCACATCCCCACTCTAGCTGTTCTTGTGGTGTGGCCCGGCCCACCACATGGGGCCACCCGATCACAGCGCCGCTAAGTCTCGCCAGGTGGCCCGTCCACCATGTTGGGCCGCTTCTCAGTGCCATACCCCCGTGGCTTCCAGTGTCCTACTTCTGGCTGGGGGCCGCTGTCATCACCGCCATGCCCCACACTCTTGTCATATCTTTGTCGGTGGCCCCATGCCTTAGGGGGGTCACCCGTCATCACTGCTGCAGCACTGCAGTATGTTCTTATTTTCCTGGCTGGCACCATGCCCTGGGGGGGCTTCTTGCGGTCACCGCTGTGCCTCTGCGCCTTAGGTGGCACCCCTATTGCTAAGCGGTGTTCCCGTGACTCTCAGTCCTGCAGCCATTCCACTTGTCTTCATTGTGCAAGCATGGTGCAGGGTGCAGACTGTGCACTCGCTGGGGCTCCGGCAGGAATGCTGGAGCACTCTGCTTCACCAGTGCTGCCAGGACGCAGACAGCCCAGGACTTTTCTTCACCTTAGCTGTGATGCTGAAACGGCTTGGGACTTGTCTTCACCCGGGTTGTAATGACAGAGCAGCCTAGGACATCTCTTAACCCTTTCCTTCAATGACCTGCCTGATGCAGCAGGGTTGGCTTCCACCAGGTTCTCTTGAACTTCACCTCCCAGGCCTCACCTGACATATGCAGCCAAGAAGGACTTGTCTTCTGGACCTACCCGGCCTTGCCTCAGGTTGGGCCGACAGTGGTCATGGTGGAGTCACCCGGTTCACCCCACCCATATGGCCAGACTGGGCAGCACTTATCTTCACGCCAAACCACCCCACACATGTGGCCTGGGGCTTTTATTTTAATGAGCCTGTCCGGTATTGCCTCTGGGCAGGCTGACAGTCCCCACAACCCTATGGGTGCCCTGGCTGACCCGGGCATGCAACTTGGGCATGCGGTAGGTGTTGTGCCAACCGGCACACACGGCCTGGTTAATTAAATTTTGTGCAGCGTAGGAGCGGCCACGTCTCCCCAGAGAGCGGCTTGTCTATGCCTCCTCTTTCTTTTTCCCCTCTCTCCCCTCTTTTCCTCCAACGGTCCCTTTCAGCTGTTTCTTTTAGAATCCTGTCCAGCCAATTCTTGGTCAGGGGCGCTTGGTCCTGTGATCTTTTTTTTCCAGTTTCCATCCATTCCCATGGTGGACTGGATCGCTCGGTCCAAGTAAGTCTTTCTTTTTCCAAGTAAAACACAAAAACTACACAACATAAACACTAAATAAAATATTTTATTTCCGACACGTTGGTGTCTGTGTCTTTATTTCTATTTGTCCCTTAGGGGACAAGCATGTAGCACTGCCTAACTGTGCCCAATTTGGGCCACAGGCTTCTTTTGTCAAATCAGCTCAGTCTAAGGACCACGTATAGAGCCACCAGCTGAGACACGCCAAATGACACAAGTAGAAGTGGCTGCTTCTGTGGGGGGGACAAGGGGAGGGCTAAAGCGGAAAATGTCAAAATGCCTTGGGCAGTAAAGACCCTTGAGCTGGCAGTGTACTAGTTAATGCTGAGTGAGAGTTTCAAAAAGTCAGCACAATACATCAGCTCCCCGCTGCCCGCAACCTCCAAACCCCAAATCAAACGCGGTCGCCTGTGATTAAATAGACTGCCATGATACCTCCAGACGACACACAGTAATTTGCTATAGTCGGACAGCTATTAAAGATGAGCCAGGAGACACGACTGCTGTGACGACCCCATGTGTAGACTTTAACAACCAAGGTAGCAGCAAGCAGGAGAAAATAGCCATAAATGGACGGCCGCTCGCTGCTTACCAGAAGAGAGGTGATGATTCCGCGCCCGCATGGCGCGTTAACCACGAACTCTGTGCAGCTGCGTGACTGACCTTCACAATAAATCACACCACGTATGTCCGGAAGCGCGTAGGGCTTCCATCACGTTGCCATTAAGAACAGCACACAAGTGCACCTTCCGGAAGCCGGTTGTGTGCGAGCCCTGCGCCTGAGGAATCGGAAAGAACGCGCCATGGCTTTCCGCGGCGGCGCGCCTGGCCTTGCTGCGCGTTCTTGTCGACCGCCAGCTCACGCAGCCAGCAGCCCTTGCGAAGGAGAGCCCTGCGCAAGCGTGCTGTGGGCGAGCCAACAGAAAAAAAACTCACACTATTAAGGGGATTACAAATCATCGGCAATTTGTGACACTTCTAATGCTTTCTGCCATCGTACAAGTTCTTCCACTGGTATATGACCACACGTCCCTAGCAGAAACAAAGGTCAGGCCCATAAATTAATGTACACAGTTCTAACCTCCCCAAGAACAGATATTTCCCTCACCTTTGCATAATGCTACAGGCGGTGGCAAGTCACCGGCACGCGCAGATTACGTTGGAGTGCCTAGTCTCGCTGTTCCTGTCTTCCTGGCCGCCTCCCTGAGAGAGTAACTGGCTGTTACTCTGTCTCTTCTTCTGTTCGTCCATATTTATGACATGTTATTTATAACGCGCTTATTACCCAAGCACGGACCCGGGGATCGAACCTGTGTCGTTCCTGGTCGTTTTGGTTCCCACGGGAACACGCTGCTCCTAAACTATCCTCCCAAGACTACCCATTTGCTTGGATCCCTATGATCCAGCCTCGGTGAATTTACATAGAAATGTGTCTACATCTCCCATAGCTTTTGCCTACATCTTGGTTTGGTGCGTGTGTGTGTGCTGCGCTATTAAATGTGGTAAGACTTTTTTAAGGACACAGGTTTCTCATTGGTGGGTGCCTGTGTACTCCACAGAGGGCCTCTTGTCTGGCAGGTTCCATCACATAACCCTGGCTTCTCATGGAGCAGAACATTGAGGTAAGTTAATAAAGATGAGGTAAGTTAATAAAGATGTCATTCAATGCAGGGGAAGTGGAAGGAATCCTGCCACTTCAGGTAAAGTGTCAAATGTAACATCAATAAGAGAAAAGAAACTCTCTCCGCCTTTCATGCATCGTTTCATTATCAAATTGGGGGATTATTTTAGTTTCTGAAACTGGTAATTTGTCATCACTTTATTTTCTAAATATTCAAACGCGCATTTCATTTTGCACTTGAAAAAAATACTATAAACTATTTTAATGCCAAAACAGCTGGGTTGTTTTTTGCTTTTTTTTTCTACAGTTTTTATTTTTAGAAGCCTATAATTGCCTCCTAACATAACAATTGAGCCAGACTTTAGCCTCATTGGCGCGTCCTCCTCCAGTGCCCCTTAACTGGTGCGGCCATAGACAACCGCCTATAGTTGATTTATTGCAGCCCTGGCACTGAGGCAAAGACCCGGCTCAACTTCATTAACACACATTGGAAAAAACATCAAATGGGAAAGTGAATGAGCACAGGCCAGTTCCTTTGCCGAACCGTGATGGGAGGGAGGGGGATGGGGTGTAAACTCTAGCCCAGTGAAACAATTCTGTGCCTCACAGTGGACCACACACTTTACTGTCAATTCCACAAGTTTACAGGTTGTGGCTGCTGTGGGTGTGGTCCCTGTGTTACCACGAGAGCCGCCATCCATTGACTCACACCGCCATATCACATGATGTGACCTCTTTAGAAGGCTCTTACAGACTGTGCCGCTGCGAGTCCTGCTATCACCTTCCTCCCAGCGCATGGTTCAAACACCCTCATAACGGACGATATTGGGTGGCACTTCCTGCCTCAAAGGTCCCAAATGCTGTGACTCACATTTCCTGGTTTGATGACAATCTGTAAGCCCATTACCAATGACCTTAAGTCAGGGACAGACATCCCCACATGGGCGTACTGGGAACCAAAAGAGGCCGTGGAAATCATTTACAAAGTGGCCCCATTTTACACATTTTCAGCGAGCCCAACCCTTTTCCTATTCGAAAATGTGGAAATAAAATAGGTTACCACACAAAAGAGGCCCAGGATGCAGAGGCCTAGCGGAAAATCTCCAGAGTTCCCTATAGGACAGTCCACCCCTGCATCACCGTCAATGTCTTAACAGTGCCATCCTCCCTAAAGTTGACAGAAAACCAACACACTCTTGCATGTTACCCTCCTGAGCATCCCATCTGGCCAAGCAGGAGTTTTTAAGCCCCAGCTTGCAATTATATTACACAAAAAATATAAACAGGCCCAACAACAAAGAGTATCCCACTCTACTCTTTCCGGTACTTCCAGGTTGCCCATTTGTAACTACCACCTTGCTTAACACTCAACATATTCCTCTATCATACCAATGGCAGCTGTAGTCTGCCTTAAACTTAATTTGTCGCATGGCCTGAAGGCGCCCCTTATTTCTGTTGTCCATGTCTGTATGCATTCCACCCACTGGAGGAATAGTACCTTAAGTTCAGTGGATGTGGCCTCAATGGCATCAGGCCGTGTGTCTCCACACACCACTGTGCTAAGGGTGGCTGCCACAGGCCTCATAGTTCAGGACCTCGTTGGGAGGTGGATTGTCCATGCACTCCCTTCCTCCATGTCAGCATGAGGTTACCTTTTTCCCAGTGGTGGTGGGATTCATATGTTTGCATGTGCCTAATTGATTTCCTCCGTGGCAGTGTCATTTTCCTCAGCCCACAATTGTGCTCATTCTTGGGTGAGTATTTCTCCTCACGGGCAGGACCTGGTGAGTGAGTGTTTCATTGATCCCCGTCCAGGCTTCACCTACCTGTGTGGCGACACCAGCAGATGCTGGGCACTCCTTAATTCCCCAGCTGCTCCGGACGCGAGGGCTGGGGTATCAGCGACTGCCCTCCTACATTCTGGCAGACTTGCTGTTCTGCTATTCTACATGCCCCGTATGGCCCCGGGGCAGGTTTAGGCATCTCAGGCTGCCTTGCCGGCACAGGCTAACCTGCATTAGTCACCCAGGCCAGCAGGAATTGAAGGTCTTCACAGCCCAACCCATTTGGCCCTGGAGTGGCTAGCTTACTCCTGAAAGCAGCTGCCATCTTCTGTCCAGGTCACGGATGGGGATCTATTGGGAGCAACTTTCTGGCCCCGGATGGGCCATCGCTCTGCCAGCCCACTTTCTCCTTTCACAGGACGCAGTGCTGAAGTGGCCCAGGATGCTGCTGTCTTTTGAGTGTAACCTGGGACTGCATGTCTTCTGCGCCCATCCCAACTGGTCTCAGAACGGGAAGGCCATTAGGCTCTATACTATCCCTGGCACATGGCCTAGACTCCTTTCATACACAGGCTGCACTGGGAATGCAGTTCAGGATCCATCTCCGGTTGGGCCACCCTGTACATGTGGCCCAGTTTAACAGTGTTTGCAAGGCAGAAGTATTGCTCAAGGCTGTGGGCTCCCAGGCAGCCTTTCACCAAGCTTCCTTCTCCCTCGCCTCCTTTAGCTGTTTCTTTCTGGTTCACTCTCTCCAGTTCAGTCCACTGCCCTCCGAATGGGAGGCCAGCCCATTGTTTTCTAAAGATTCCACGAATTTCAAAGATTTTGTTATACTAGTTTCTTTCGGTACATGTTGCACCAATAGGTTTCTTTGGGCCCACCAACTATGGTCTTCGACCATGGCCACTGAACATGTTGCAGCAATAGGTTTTCTTGGGGCCCACAAGCCAAGGCCTTTGGCCGTGGACACTGTAAGGGTTGCACCAATAGGTTTCTTTGGGGCCCTCTAGCCATGGTCTTTGGCCATGATCACTGTATATCTTGCACCAATAGGTTTCATTGGGACGCACAAGCCAGCAGCCACAGCCTTTGGCAGTGGCCTCTGTACATGTTGTACCAATTGGTTCTTTAGGGTCCACTAGTCATGACCTTCGACACAGGAACACCTTACCCCTTGCCTAGGAAATGTGATCACTGAAGGTGTGAAATTACTTTCTTTTCACTCTTTCCGCATTCCCCTGGGATTCCCTCAATAATGGCAACAAACTACACATACAGAGGCAGTGAACTACCCATGATAATGCTTGAAAATCACAAACTCTTCCCTGTCCTCACAGGCACTCACCAAGTGCTCTCCTCCTCCTTCCAGGGTTCCCCCTTACCCACTCTGCTCAATGGGTTTATTCCTCCCTGGCCCTCTCCTGTGTTAAGGATACCAATCGGGCGTCACACTCCGGACCAGGACACTTGCAGGGTAATTCATAGAATTTCGCACAAAAGTGGCGCATGCGGCTGGCGCACAGTGTGTGCGTGCGAATGTCTGCACCAGCCGCGTGCGTGAAAATCGATTTCCGCGCATAGCGTATTCATGGATTTTAGCCTCCAAAACCAGCCGTGGCGCAGAGTGGCGCAGCGACCCTGCAGCAGCGCCAGTTACGTCCCCAAGAACGCCCTCGCGCAAGGAAAAGCCATCAAAATCCCCAATCCAGCGCAAAGGGCTGCACTAACCCTGGACCAGTTTACAGGGCTGCCAAACAGCAAACGCCAAGCGGGGAACGTGTATTACTGGGGTTCGCGTGAATTTTCACACGCGAAAGGGCCTGTGCGGGTGGGGTACATGTATAACTGGCGTTCGCGTGAAGTTTCACACGCGATTGGAGCAGGGTACGTGTATTACGGGGTTCGCAGGAAGTTTCACACACAAAAGAGCCTATGCGAGTGGGGTATGTGTATAACTGGGGTTCGCAGGAAGTTTCACACGCGATTTCAGCAGGGTACGTGTATTACAGGGGTTCGCGGGAAGTCTCACACGCGATTGGATCCGGGTACGTGTATTTCGGGGGTGTGCGGGAAGTTTCACACGCGAAAGGGCCTGTGCGAGTAGGGTACGTGTATTCCTGGGGTTCGCGGGAAGTCTCACACGCGATTTCAGCAGGGTACGTGTATTACGGGGTTTGTGGGAAGTTTCACACGCGAAAGGGCCTGTGCAAGTGGGGTACGTGTATAACAGGTTTGCGGGAAGTTTCACACGCGATTTCAGAAGGGTACATGTATTACGGGGGTTCGCGGGAAGTCTCACATGCGATTGGATCCGGGTACGTGTATTTCGGGGGTGCACGGGAAGTTTCACACGCGAAAGGGCCCTGTGCGAGCGGGGTACGTATATTCCTGGGGTTCGCGGGAAGTCTCACACGCGATTTCAGCAGGGTACGTGTATTACGGGGTTTGCGGGAAGTTTCACACGTGAAAGGGCCCTGTGCGAGCGGGGTACGTGTATTCCTGGGGTTCGCGGGAAGTCTCACACGTGATTTCAGCAGAGTAGGTGTATTTCAGGGGTGCCGGGGACTCCTACACGTCAATTGGCAGTGTGGGTCCTCCCAGGTGTTCCCTCTACACCCTCCACGGCCCCTGCAGGCAGCCCACGCCACAGGGGACTACCCTGCACCCCTGGTCATGTCCCGCAGGCAGCCCACTCACCATGGGATTGCCCCCCAGCCAAGCCACATGTCACCTTGCACTACTGATCACCAACTCATGTCCCCTTGCACCCCCACCCCCAGCACTGAGGGGCACCTGCCAGCAGGCCCCCACTCATGTCCCCCTGCACCCCTACCCCCCAGCACTGAGGGGCACCTGCCAGCAGGCCCCAACTCATGTCCCACTCATCTCCCCCTGCACCCCCACCCCCAGCAGTGCAGGGCACCTGCCAGCAGGCCCCCACTCACTCATGTGCCCTTGCACCCCCACCCCCCAGCAGTGCAGGGTACCTGGCAGCAGGCACCCACTCATGTCCAACTCATGTCCCCCTGCACCCCCACCCCCAGCAGTGCAGGGCACCTGCTATCAGGCCCCCACTCATGTCCCCTTGCACCCCCACCCCCCAGCAGTGCAGGGCACCTGCCAGCAGGCCCCACCCATGTCCCACTCATGTCCCCCTGCACCCCCACCCCCCAGCAGTGCAGGGTACCGGGCAGCAGGCCCCCATTCATGTCCCGCTCATGTCCCCCTGCACCCCCACCCCCCAGCAGTGCAGGGCACCTGCCAGCAGGCCCCCACTCATGTCCCACTCATGTCCCCTTGCACCCCCACCCCCGAGCAGTGCAGGGCACCTGGCAGCAGGCCCCCACTCATGTCCCACTCATGTCCCCCTGCACCCCCATCCCCCAGCAGTGCAGAGCACCTGCCAGCAGGCCCCCACTCATGTCCCACTCATGTCCCCCTGCACCCCCACCCCCAGCAGTGGAGGGCACCTGCCAGCAGACCCCCACTCATGTCCCACTCATGTCCCCTTGAACCCCCACCGCCCAGCAGTGCAGGGCACCTGCCAGCAGGCCCCCACTCATGTCCCCTTGCACCCCCACCCCCCAGCAGTGCAGGGCACCTGCCAGCAGGCCCCCACTCATGTCCCACTCATGTCCCCCTGTACCCCCACCCCACAGCAGTGCAGGGCACCTGCCAGCAGACCCCCACTCATGTCCCACTCATGTCCCCTTGCACCCCCACCCCCCAGCAGTGCAGGGCACCTGCCAGCAGGCCCCCACTCATGTCCCACTCATGTCCCCCTGCACCCCCACCCCCAGCAGTGCATGGCACCTGCCAGCAGGCCCCCACTCATGTCCCCTTGCACCCCCACCCCCCAGCAGTGCAGGGCACCTGGCAGCAGGCCCCCTCTCATGTCCCCCTGCACCCCCACCCCCACGCAGTGCAGGGCACCTGCCAGCAGGCACCCACTCATGCCCCCCTGCACCCCTACCCCGCAGCAGTGCAGGGCACCTGCCAGCAGGCCCCCACTCATGTCCCCTTGCACCCCCACCCCCAGCAGTGAAATGCTGATCTCATGACACAAACCAAAAGTCAACTATGTACATCAACACATGTCCGTCACACACATACACTGGTTGGCATTGCTTGTGTAAACCCACATTTTCACATGCATCAACCCAATGAGTGAATCCCACACATGGAACTAAAAAATGAAAATGTATTATGTACATGAAATCAAAATTGAAATGAAAGCATTCCAAAATATGAAACATGAAATGAAAAGCATGTGAAAAAGATGATTGAATGAAAATGATAACCAATCCAAAGAAATTTGAAAGAAAAACAGTCCAAAGTCAACCTCCGACAACGCAAATCCAAACGAAATGTAAAAAAAAAACTCCATTGCTTCATGCTTCATGTTCATAATAACAAAAAAGAGAAATCAATCCATAGTCCAACTATTTACAATCCATTGTCCGGAAAAAATAAATCCATTGCTCCATGTCCATAATGCAAAAAAACCCAAAAATGAATACATGATGAAACTATATCCAAGGATGTAAAGGGTCCATGATCCCAACCAAACAAATGAAACCTACCTAACTAACTATCTAAAAATATAACTATATACAAATTTGTGTGGCATTGTCCATTGACCACAAATAAAAGGAAAACGAAAAGGAAACCTAACTCTAAAAACTATTTAAAAGGGCAGCGGGCTAGTCCGACGGCACCATCGAACTCCTGCTCAATGTCCTGGAGGCGGTCCTCTTCCATGGCCCCGAGTCGCAGGGATCACGACATGTTCTCCTCCAACTCCCTGCGAATTGCCTCGAGGCACTCGGCCCGCCTCAGGGCCCTCTGCATGGAGTTCTCCACCCTGACCATCGTGAGCCGTGCCTCTTCTGCCCGCTGCCGCTCCGCATCTATCGCATGGACTAACCGCTGCCACACGGAAGACACTTCCAGTCCTGGGTCCTCCTGCCCTCTGGCTGATGCCTGCCCCTCCGATGTCAAAGGCCCCGAGCCATGATGGCTCCCACCTTGTTGATGCTGCTGCTGTGCCTCTGCCTGTGCCCTGGCTCTTGCTGCCTGCACATCCTCCTCCGGCTGGGGTGCAGTTGTTGAGGTGGCCACCCCTGCTGGACGTCCAACTCCCGACTGTGGTAGGGATGTGTCCTCCACCAGCCTGGCCGCAGGGTCAGAGGCAGCTCCACAGGGTACCCAGGTGATACATGGGTGGGAAGATGGCATGGAGGACGACTGGGGCATAGGGGGTTCAGTTGAGGAGGGGGTCGGAACAAGGTCCAGAAAACGGAGGAATCTGGCCCTGGTGAGCTGTCTCAGTAGGTCAACGCGGTCAACGAGCCATTCGAGAAGACGTGCAGTCTCCTCATGAAAAGACTGCAGGTCACCTCACATGGCCCTTAGAAGGCAAAGCCACCCCACCCAGGACAGGTTCAACCCGGTCCCGGATAGCCACGTCCGCAGGGAGAGGAAAGCCAGTTGTTGTAAGTGGATCCCCTCCCTGAAAACGGGTCTGGACGTAGGCATCCCTGCTGGTGCGGGATGATGCAGTCACAGGATCGGGGACAGGATTACACACAGGCACCTCCGTGGTGGCCTGTGCTGCCTCCTGTCCCTGCCTCTGCACAGCACCACTAGCACCAGTGGAATCCCCACCTCCAGACCCCATGTCTGTCCCTTGCACGGCCTCCTCCTCCACCAAACCCCCCACCAACCTGGATGATTCCATGCCATCTTCCTCTGTCGCTCCCTGTGGGGCCTCAGCTGCCCCTTCTGCTGCCAAGGAGTCCAACTCCGACCTCCGCCTCTTGGACCTTCCCTCGGCAGCTGCGGCCTGGGACGCGGCACCCGACTCCTCACTCCCCGACAAGATGACAACCTGGGAGGAGAGCCGGGCCTTGCGTCTCCGGCTGGCGGGATGATCCCTGCCGCTGTGCTCCACAGCACCCTCTCCGCCCTCTTCTTCAGTTGACGCTGCAGACAGGGAGAGATAAAACACAGGCATCAGGGCACTGTACAATGGACTGATACACACATGACAGTTGCACATGAGTGGCATTGGTTAACTACAGACACGGCATCACACTCCACAACACACGTCATTTTAACTCACACACATGAACATTTCAACAGCAATATTGCACCAGGCAGCACCCTCCATACACATACAACAGCATGAACAGCCAAAGGTGAGCCTGACATCACATGAAACACAAGGAGTGCGCTAGACATGCACACACGCCACCACACTTACATGCATGTCTACATCTCCTCCAACTGTTGCAGTGATGAGATCACCATACATGTCACATCTGCCATTCATCCTTCTACATATCAGTGTCACGTGCATCCATGTTGCATCACAGTTGCACACTTGTCAGATACACATACATGCACATGTACACAGTGCAGATACATGCATTATGAACCACCATCCATGCCACAACCATGCCAATGTACATACACAGAAATTCAAACAGGTGTGCTCCCACACCTGCATTTGCCCAGCATGCTTACCAACACATACACCATCAATGAGTCTCACAACTTAGAGGACTCACATGTGGCAGCCTCATGCCCATGTTCATCCACATCCCTACATGGCCCTACATAAACACATGTGCAACCTGCACACTACTGGCACACCACGACACGCACAGCATACTATCAACATGCATGTACACTTACCGCTCGTCTCCAGACGGGTCTGCCCCTCAAGGATCTGGACGTAGAGCGTGGGCATATGCGTTCCAGGACCCTCATTTGATGGTTCGACAGCTGGCCCCGGCGCCCCTTGGCATCTGCTGCCTTAGCGAGGTGCCGGGCCTTGTTGAGGGTCCTGGACCTGAAGTCCTCCCAGCGCTTCTTGACATGATGTAAGTCGGGGACTGCCACCCCCTCCGCGTTGATGGCAGTCACGATGTCCTTCCAGATCCTGGTCCATCCTTCATTGTCGGCGCGCTAACTTCCAAAGAGGGCATCATACTGCCCCAGGACTTGCTCCACCAGGGCACCAACTTCGGTGGCAGTGAAGCTGGTGGCCCTCTGCCTCTCTGGCTGGGGGTTGCCAGTGCTGCCAGATGGTGTTGTGCCGGACATGGCAACCCCAGATGCAGGAGTGGGTGGGCAACTGGGTCCTGGGGCTGGACTGTGGAGCGATGGAATCCCAGTCGGGAGTCTTCGGTTCCAGCAGGGGTGGTCACAGCAACTACACCCCTGGCTGACGTGCAGGCAGCAAATGGCAGGGCACGTGGGCAGCAGGCAGTCAGGCAGCAGCATATGGCAGGTGGGAGCGCTCTCGGGACTCTGGGGGGCAGTAATTTGGCCTTCTGGGCAGGAGCGTGGTCTTCCGTGTGTTTTCGCATGGCCAGCTTGATACGGAGTGATTTGGCACATGAAAAAATTGCACGACAGCGTGTAATTCGAGGAAAGGGCCTTAGCGCGTAAGTGCGTCAGCACATGCATGCAATTCCATTGGACCAAAGGCCCTTAGCGCGTAAGTGCGTAAGTTACATTACGCACGTGGGCGTTTCCCTCATAACACGTGATGACAGAGCACACGTGGAAAAACTGCACGTCCGAGTTTCATCGTGTGTAATTGGAGGAAAGCACCCGCGTACACCCGTATCTGACATGTACGTGTGGGCCGGTTTGAAAGGTATGTGTAGGATGCCATTTCCTTGTACGTACTTTTCGTGGAGAGCGAGTGGGTGAAATCTGTACTTCTTGTCGGTTCACACGCGATTACGTCACAGCGTTTCTAGTTCGTACTCCCTGTTACCTCTGACAGCTCTTTTCTGAATTTTTGTTGGGCCTGTTTCCTCAGAGTTCACTTCTCCTTTTGTCCTGTCTCCTCAGACAGCGTACAATTCTTCTTTTGGCGGGGGTGTTGCCAAGGCGCACACGTGCGTATTTTTCACGTCTTTTTGCAGGCAGACGGTGAGTTCCACACGTACTTAGGAACTGTGCTTGCCCCGTGTGTCGCGTTCCCCTTCAGAAGTCATTGTACGCTGCGTGTATTACGCGTACGCTTAGTTTTGTGTTTCTGGGTGCCACAGCGTAGTGCGGGTTCATTTTTTCACGCATGTGGTCTACGAGGGGTTGCATGCACGTTATTTTTGATTTTGGGCTGCCTGTGCGTTGCATGGCCCGTCATCTTCCCCCAGGGGTCACAGACAGCCTTGTTAGAGCACTAGGGTACGAATTCCATCTGGTATCCTACCCCTTTGACCCCCAATTGCCCAGGACAATAGTTTACTGCAACTCCCATACGCACAACAACATCAGTGCCATGGTTGGGAGGCGACCAAGCGGTAAGGGAGGCAAAGGTGGCCAACCTTCCAAAGGTGGGCGTGGTGGGCATGGTAGGGGACGTGGCCGGGATTTGCAGGGTGCCCCTATACCGCCATGTGTGGAGGAACAATCTGGGACACCCATGCCCCCCCATGGTTGAGGGAAACGTGGCTGACACCATCCCAGCTCAGCCCCTGTTGGACCAGCCCATTGTGGCACCTGACCTGGCACAGGATGACTCCCTGGCTGACTTCCAGGTCAGCAAGTCTAGGTCACGTGTGGCGGTGCAAGTTGTTGTCACCAAGCCACGTGGATCTGGGGCAGCTATGTCATCTGCTGCCCCAAGTATGCAGGGTGGGGAGGCTGCAGGGGCAGCTGCAGCTCCATCCGCCCCAGCTCTGACTCTCCCAGCCAGGACAGTGTCAGTACAGGTCCATCAAACCGACGTTCCCCCTGCCAACATTACCCTGCAACCAATGCCTGCATCAAGACCTATGGTCATTGTGCATTCCCACACTCCTACTACCCAGTCCACTGGTGATTCTGCCCCTACTGACCAGAGCGGCGTAAGGCACTCTGGCTCTGCTCTACCTTTAAAGAAGAGGAAGAAGGGTGCTCTGGCACGACAGGCTGAGACCCCAGACACGGCTGCACACTCCGGTACCTCAAGGAAGCCTTGCTTTAATGATCCGGAACTTGATGCACTTGTGGCCTATGTGTCGGCACATAGCCACGAAATGCTGGTGACTGCAGGGTCCAAGACCACAACTGGTCAACGTAAGCCACACTGGCAGATCATCGCCGACCGCATAAGTGCCCTTGGATTTGTGAGGCGCACAGCTGATGATTGCTACAAGCGGTGGAATGACCTGAAAGGCAGAGCAAAGAACAAGCTGGCCTCAAATCATGCCGCTACTCTGGTGACTGGCGGTGGGTCTCCACAAGAGGACAACAAACTCACTGAACACGAGTCTGTTGCTGGGGCCTTCGTCACAGAGGAACAGATCCAAGGTGCGGGAGAACTACCTGATTATGATGCATTGTCCGGTGAGTGCCCATGCATGTGTGTGTAATGCATGTGTATGTTGTTTGGGTGACGGGTTCTGATTGAGTGCTAGGTGAGGGTGTGTGTGCCTGAGTGGTATGGGTCACCCATGTGCTTCATCCAAAACATTCAGCGGCCTTGGATTTGGGTGTGACAGTATCCCTTCTGCCCACAGTAGTAATTTAGCGCAACGTTACGGCAGTTGCCCTTGAAGTGGCATCTTACAACAACATTGTTTGTATTTTTCAGTGTTCGTTCAGGCTGATTGTTTCAATTCTCCCACTTTTGCTACGCATTCGTCAGCCCTATTGTCACATTTGTGACATGCTTCTGTCATTGATGAACCCCACATTGGCCCACATGTGTTACCTTGTTAGGTGAATGATTTGACCATTCAGGCTGATTGAGTATTGGCCTGATCACATACATTTTTGGGGCCTGTTTGAATGTGGAACATGATAGTTGTTTCCTGTCATGTTGAAGTGCACAACCATTGATGTGTACATCGGCCTGCAATCACTGTATTTTGGTACACTGGATGTGTTGCAGTGTGTGGCACATGCCTATTTTGTCACACTATGTAGCATTTTTCATCTCATCATGTCCATCTCACATGGATGGCTGACAGTATTCATTCACTGACATATGGATGTACTTGTGGAATGTACCATGGCTATGGTACATGCCATCTGTGTGATGGCATGTGTCATGTATGTGTATTGGACATGCCACTCACAGACCAATGTGTGATGGCAGTGCTACCCAGCATGCAGCAAATGTGTTGCTCTTCCATCTTGGTGTCATCAGTGTCTGCCTTTTGCCTCCCCTTCCAACTCAGTCACAGTGCATGCATGGGAGGGTTATAGTCATGTGGGACATGTGTAAATCATGTACTGGTTCTGTAGCTTGTCAGGCCTATTTGTGTGCTATGGTGCTAATGCCTGTTTCCATTTTTTGTCTTTCATGTTTTTGAAGGAGATGACGCACTTGATGCTGTTGAGGTTGAGGAGATGGTGCAGACCCAGGAGGGATCTCAGGCACGACCGGGCACCAGTGGGGGACGTGGTGTGGTGGTGGGTGAGAACCCAATCTTGCTGCAGACCATTCTGTCCAGGGGTGCCTCTGGGTGCACCTCCCCAGACCTCTATTCAGGTGCTGATTCGGATAATGAGAGCTATGTGCCGTCGCAGGTAAGTGTTTCTGGCAGGGATTCTGTTCTGTCCAACCCACCTGCACCAGGGGTAGAACCCTCTATGGGGATGTCAGTGTTGGTAAGTCCGCCTTTGGCAGTTACAGATGCAGGGTCACACTCCACAACATCTGATCCTGTTCCTGGGCCAGCAGATCAGAGGCGGAATGCAGTCCTGCAGCCTCAGGCAGTGCCGGCACAGCAAGGTGCAGATCGCCTTGCCCCAAACAGGTGTGGTGCCCGCCGACGCGGTGGACGTACGCCACCAGGCAATACAGCATGGGAACAATCCATGTACGGTATGGCAACCCAACAGGCAGCATCAGTTGAGATGATAGCTCAAGCAATGGAGAGGGTGGCCACTTCCATTGTCCCCCCTGAAAGGCAGATGGAGCAACTACAGCAGGCAACAGACTCCATTTGCCAATTACACAGGGAGGAAATGTTGGCGTCCAACAGGGACAGACGGGCGGCACCGGAGACACCAATCGATATCAATAGAGTCCCAGGGCCACAGGGAAGCCCTGAGGGTAGAACTCCATCACCTCAGGGAGACTCTTGTTGACCTTGAGGCTTCCACTAACTTGAGGACAGAACAGCAGCTGGAGCGGCTCACACGTTCGCTCTCAGCTGAGATGCAGGCAACTCGGGAGGAGATCCGGGCATCACGTCAGGTGGTGCATGGGGATCTCCGCACTATAATCCTCCAGAATGAGACCTTCCACACCCGCATGCTTGCTGCCATGGAGGACCGTACCAGGGCTTTGCGTGGGCTTCCTCCCATAGCACCACCACCTCCTGTGGCAGCAGCAGAGGGTGATGAGAGCGACAGCAGCAGTTCTCCCACATTGGCATAGCCGTGCAGGTCATGAGCCCATGGAGGTGTTTTTTTCCCCCAACATTCACACAGGTGGCTGTTGGTACGCACCCTGTCCTCGGACCTCCTGGGTGGCCTCCCCCCACCCCCAGCCCCCACACGCCCCCACATGGCCATTATTGATTTTTGATTTTTTTTTACAGTGTGTTGCCTTGTGTGGCTTCCGTGGGCATCCACTGTATTCCGGCTGGGCACATGCAGGCTTGTCCTGAGTTTGGGTTAGATGCTTGGGTTTATGAGACACACACCCCTCCTGCTTCCCATTTCCATGGGCTTGCAAAGGGTGTGCCCAAGTGACAGTGACTTACACAGTGACGTTGGACCCCCATGAGCTGTGTGGGCAGTCTGTAGTCAATGCTGTGTATACATTCCTAGTGGATATTGTTGTTGTATTGTACACTGCATGGTGTATTGATATGTGCTTGTGCATCCATGTCTTCCTCCTAATTTGCAGGTTCATTCCTCATGTCTTCACAAGGCCGTCTACTTTTGAGATGGAGTTCATGTTGTAAGCAGTGCACTTACACATTTGCGTGGCAGCAACACTGTACAGTTGGAAGTTGTTGATGTGCTGGCATAATCAGGTTGTAAGACTACCACTACTTTAACTTAGTACTGTCATGTTTATGCTATGTTTGAGGCTGTGTAGCTGCATTGTATTGTTTGTAAGTATTTGGTCATGTGTGTTGTTAGTTCTACATTACTGGGAGCATTTTGTGTGTGGCCAGTTTCCATTAGGGACACTGTACTTTGTGACACTTGTGTCATGTTTTGGGGATTGCTTTGTTTGCTCTCACATAGCATGACATGCCATGGTGTGTTGGGTGGCGGTGCTGGGGAGGGGTTGGGTGACATGGCACTGTTGTCATGTTATATTTTGCAAGGGGGTAATGAATTTAGCAGCATAGAAGTGTGTCTTCTGATGACACAGCATTGGTGGTGTTTGTGTAAGTAGGGATGCACACAATGTAACACTTCCAGGTGACCAATCTCAGGCTGGTATGGTTGTGACAGTTGACTGTCCCTTATGTCATCATCATTGATTGTCAGATAGTATGTGCCAGGGATGTGTGCACTCCACAGGGGTGTGATTTTAGGTGAAGTAATTAGCCACCAGCTGCGTACGGGCTGCCTCACCCCGTGCCCTTTCCCCTCCCATGCACAGCGGGTGTGCATGTGGTTGGGGATGTAGGGGCACCACCATGTCCACGGGCAGGCCCCGGCGTGTTGCAACGTTGTGCAGGACACATGCTGCCACTATGATCCTGCACACTACTGGGGGAGCGTATAACAGCTGCCCGCCAGAACGGTTAAGGGAACGAAAGCGTGACTTGAACACTCCGAATGTGTGCTCCACTATGCCCCGGGTTGCAATGTGGGCTGTGTTGTATCTTACCTCGGGTGGCGTGGTGGGGTTCCGAATTGGCGTCATCATGTGGGTGCTCAGAGGGTAGGCTCAGAGGGTGGTGATGGGTATCATTAGTGGGGTTGTGACATTACTCAGTATCTGACATGCATGCATGTGCTGTGGCATCTATACTCACCGAGCAACCATGTATCGCCATGCTGCCCAGCTTCTAGGTCCCGGTTTAGGGTTGACATTCTGTAAATAAAACTGTTGTGGGTGGACCCTGGATAGTTGGCATATACTGAGGTGATGATTCCCTTGGCATCACATACTACCTGGACGTTGATGGAATGCCAGTGCTTGCGGTTTCTATAGATGTGCTCTGATGCCCTGGGGGGACGTAGAGCCACATGGGTGCAATCAATGGCACCTAGGACTTTGGGGAATTGTGCTACCCGTAGAAATCCTGGACGGCAGCCTGCCTTTCTGCAGGTGTTCTGGGCAGGTATATGTGCCTGCGGACGGATGGGCGTGCAGTCATGATGGCCAAGACCTGGTGTAGGCAGCGTGACTGTGTGGCCTGTGACACCCCCCCACTATAGCACTTGTCCGCTGAAATGATCCAGTGGCCAAGAAGTGCAGTACATTGAAGACCTTCTCCAGGGGGCTGAGTGCTTGGGAGCACAGGGTGGGTGATGTGAGGTCATCCTCCCACTCACTGACCAGGTCGAGTATTATGTGAGGTGGAAACCTGTACCTCCCATACACCTGGTCATCAGGCATCCCAAAAAGGATGGTTCTGGGTGTGAAAATTCTGGGGCTGACTATCCTCCTCCTCCTGCGGTATCCCACGACCACTGCTGCTAGGAACGGCATATTCATCCTGGCGTCTGAGCTGGTTTGTTGTTTGCGTGCACATTTATGCTGCGCGGATCCACGTATGCCTGTTTCCTGCTGGTGTACGTGTTCCCGGATTAGCGCATCTTTTTTGGCGCACGCGTTAGCCCCGTTCTAATCCATGAATACGTGTTTTGAACGTGCGTGTGGGCGTTCCGTGCATTTGGCTCCTGTACTTCCCCCGTGACGCCCACATTTTCACGCGTTGTTCCCCATTCTGCGTGTCATGCCCTCTGTTCCTCCTGCTTTTGTTGTGTGCGCCGCGCTATGTGCGATTTCGCTGTGCGCGTAGCACACGCTGTTTGGAGACGTGTGCGCCAGCGTGCGCCACGCAGAATTTTGGCGCACATCCTGGGATTTACATGCGCACGGACTTCCATGAATCGCTGTGCGCGGGTTTCGCTGCGATTTTCGCACTGGCACTGCGATTCGCACGCTTTCGCACACTTGCGCTGAAAACTTCAGCACGCATTAATTCCATGAATCGGCCCCTTGGTTTTATCCTGTGATGTGGCGCTCAATAGGAATGCTTTTTCTTTAATTTCAATTAATTCAAATTGAGCAGATAACGACCCATCTCACACCCCATTTTACAAATACCCCAGGTCACAATGGACCAGGAACCAGGCCGGTTGGTGAAAAATACAATATTTATTTATTTTGAAAATTCACAAAAATCACACACATTTTAATATTGGGCAGCAATCACCAATGGGCTGATAATTACAATCGGAATGGAAGCAATGCATTTGGTTAACCTTCTAGTAGAACATATCCAAAGCCCAATTGAATAGGAGAACTTTTTGAATTAGGATGGATAGCAACCAAGTTAAGGTTTCCCCTGCAATGTTCCCTCAACCCACAAATATTTCTGAGCAGATAGAAAGAAGCAGCAGGTAGTCAGGGATAAGAGGCAGCAAACAGAATCAAAATCCAACCTTCCCTCACAAAATAAGAGGGAAAAAGACAGGCAAAGGATGTAGAGAAAGGAAGGTGGAGGCATGGACAAGTTCTGTTAGGTTTAATAAATCAGTTATCAAAGAGGTCAATGTGGACCTGGAGGACAAAAGTATTGCTATGGGTACAGGATTCGATCAGAGAGAATGGGAGCCGGCTCCCTACGGTAGTGCTGAGTATACACCCATGCCTGTAGAAGTATCAGCAGAGGTGATAACATGAGTAGGAGACAAGGTGAATGGGAATCTGATGTTATGCAGGGAGAGTAGGGTGTGCAGCCCCACCTCCCACTCCAGTAGCAGTGACAGAGAGTACGCCATGGAGTCGTAGGATGCGCCGTGGTACTTGCATGGCCTCAGAAAGTAGCAGGGGAGAAATGGGGGAAGCCCCAATACAAGCAGGTGTAACTCAGTTTCCGTTGCTCCAGAAGGGTCAGGGAAAGGCGTATTATATCATGTGGTCACACATGGACCGGAATAATTTGGTGAAGACACTTCCTTCACTCACTGCAGGGGTGGGGAAGTTAATTTATGAATTAGAGAAACACACTGCTGTGTCATGTTGGCCATAGGGGATATGAAAAGCTTATTCATGGCTCTAATGGGGGAACGGTCAGGTGAGCGTTTCCGGGAGTTCAGTTAAATACAAATACCCACGATGGAGCAGCTTTTAATAATTACAGGACGCAGTTATGAGGGGCCCTGCTGATTATGTATCCCGATACACCTGATACAAATTCTATTCTAGCTAAAACAATGAAGTTGGATGATGATCCTGCCACATACATCCAGTTAATTCAGGAGATGTAGAGGGCAGAGACAAGAGAAGCATGGGATAAGAATGTGGCAATTTCTTACCACATGCGAAAGAAAGGACTTCCCAAGGAAGTCCAGAACAATCTAGATAAAGTAGAGGGGATGGAGGCCAAGAGTTGGCCAGAAATTCAATTTTGCATTTTTGTAAAAGGAGGCAAGAAAATTAAAAGGAGAATATAGAACAGGCACAAAAGTTAGAGGCCAAGCTTGTTCAGAAAAAGCTAGCAAAAATCGGTTTGGCAGGAGCAGTGATTACCAGCTCCATGGAGGGACAGCAGGGACAATTGGGACAAAAGGGACATAGTCAAAACACAGGGTTGGATGGATGGGTATGCTCCTGGTCCAAGGCAAATCAGAGGGTTTCTGAGGGCTAGGGAGGATTTTCACAAGGAAATGGGTCTTTGGTGGGTTCGGAGGAATGGGCCCCCGGTTTAACAGGCCAATGGGAAATAACTCTGGAGGGTTGTATAGGGTTCAGTGTTGGTCGTACGAAAGGATGTGACATGTGGCATGAGATTGTTAGAGCAGGGCACAGTATTTCATCATAGGAGCTCAGAAAATGCAATCCCCGACCATGCCATATGCCCTAGGCTCTGTGCAATCACAGCAGGCATGGGTTGAACAGAACCCAGTGACTGGGGCTGCACAGACTGATGTGATTCAACTGACCATGCCAGCACAGGGACCAGTACAAACATGAAAGAAAAATCAGTTGCTCCGAGGAACGCTCACTCATTACACTGGAGCAAATGTTTTTGGAGGGAATCCTTTCTCGCTCCCCGGTGCTAATATGTACCAAGATCAGGACAGCCAACAGGGTCTCTGATGTGTTCAGTCCTGCCGGTTTCCACCAATCCAGAAGAGGAACCCCAAATAGATGTGGAAGCAGGTGACCAAACGTTTTCATTCATGGTCAATACAGGGGCTACTAAAACTTGCATCAAGGAAGGTGAGCTCCCCTTGTCAGGCAAAACGATAGGCACACAGGGACTATTTGGAGCTATACTGTCGGTTCTTATCTTATCGTATCTTATCCTATCTTACAATGGAGATGTGCGTATAAAGGTGGGTAAAGAAAATGTATCTGCGCTTTTGTTTTATTGCACAGATTCTCCAGCAAATCTCTTGGGCAAAGATCCCTTCAGTCGACTTCACATGTTGATTGCTTTCATGGAGGAAGGTATAGTATGCTTGATTCCAGGTTTGTATCCACTAAGAGAAGCAGCATGTTTGCATGCATAATATAGTGACAGCGCAATAAGTGTGGGGTCCTGTACATTCAACTTTGCTTCTTTATTGGGTAATGGATGGGGTAATGGTTTTGTTGAGTTGGGTCCCGGGAATCAGAGATCAGACATGGCGGGTACCGATTGAGTTTGTGTTTTGGCCTGCTGTCATGCAGGAGGTAACACCAGGCACCATTGTTATGATTTTCCTACAAGCAGTAGTTATCAAGAAGAACAGGGTGGTTCTCTCAGGCACTGATGAGGAAGGCAGGGAGTGGCACGCAGTTTGTGCATCAATCTGACCTTATTGATAAGGGCCGTGTTCGACAAGCAATTGTTCGAAGACACCAAAGACACAGGGGACAGGGTTTTTGAGATTGGAGATCCTTGCCAGATAGTGATAGAGCAAAGGGCAGTACCACAGACTATGCTCATTGTTAGAAATATATCACCACATTGGAAGGAGGACTTGGGGAAAGTGCTGGACCATCTATGGACCAGCAATTCTCATGATGTGGCGCTGTTAAAGAGTTTTGGAGCAGTGCAGATAAAATTGAAACCTGGTGCAATATTACCACTGTTTAAGCAGTATCCCATGTGTAGAGAAGCAGACAAGGGTATTTATGAGGCCACTATGGCATTGTTGAAGCAAGGCTTAATACAACATTGTGTGTCCCCATGTAACATGGCTATCTAACCTGTGAAGAAAGCAAAGGGGTCAATTTGGAGGATGGTCCAGGATTTGCACCCCCTCAATAATATTGTTGAGGCAGAATTCCCGGTGGTATAAAATCCTGCTACCATTCACTGTAATATCCCTACTGGGTTGACACACTTCACAGTGATTGATTTGAAGAATGCATTTTTCTCGGTCCCCATGCACCCTGATTCTCAGTACCTCACATTGTTTACGTATCGTGGTTAGAGATCCAAGTACACAAGGTTGCCCCAGGGGTACTGTGAATCTGTAAGTGTTTTAACATGGTGGTTCAAATGGAATTGGGGAATTTACATGTGTCCAGTAAAGTTATGCAATGCGTGGATAATTTGCTAGTCTGTAGCACTTCAGAAGAGCAGTGTCGAGGAGATTCAATAACGCTCCTCACCCTGCTTGCGGAGAAGTGGTACAAACAGACAGAGGCAGTATATTTAGGGCAGGTGATATCACCAGCAGGAAGGAAGATAATGCCATAGAGAGCCACTGCAGTTCAAAATACACCTCAACCGGTCACAGTGAGACAAATGCAGCCGTTTTGGGACTCTCTAACTATAGTAGATCTTGGATCTTTGACTACTCTAGTTACACAAGGCCCTTACTGCAGGCACTTAAGGAAGTGCAGAAGCAGAAGGGTCTGATAGAATGGTCTGAAGAAATGGTGAGTTGCTTTCAAAAACTCAAGGCTGTGATAAGCAATGCTCTGTTCTTGGCAACACAGAATTACAAAAAACATTTGATCAGTTTTCTCACTCAAATGGGCAGGTGATGACAGCGGTCCTGGCCCAGCAAACAATGCGGGTCCATAAACCTTTAGCATACTATAGCGGACTCTTAGATCCAGTGATGCTGGGACATTTCCCCTGTGAGCAAGCTTTAGCCGCAACAACCTTTGCAATTCAAAAGTCTTGAACTATTACTATGGGTTGCCCGGTGATATTGTATGTACAGCATGCCATCTTTGCAATCAAGGAGAAATCCAAGTCGAATTTGACGAACCAAAGATTTTCGGGGTATGAGGTTATTCTATCGAATGCATCCATCTATCCCGTACAGTGTTACCTAGTCAATCCTGCAACATTTGTAGCTGAGCCAGTGAAACCCGATGACCTTGTCCACAATTGTACAACATACCAGGGAGAAGAGGAAAAGAGGACAAGTGTTAAGGAGGATGCTTTGGAGGGAGATGATGTACTTTTTACTGATGGGTCCTCAACAATCAATCAGGACACTGGTGAGAGGCATACGGGTGTAGCCGTTATGGCCATTGTGGATGGGGAATACCAGGTCAAACTGAAGAAACGGTTGCCTTTGCATTACTCCGCGCAAATGGCCCTTATAGAGGCATTAGAAATAAGTAAGGGGAAGGCGATCACTATTTATTCTGACTGTGTATGTTACCTCCACTGTGCACTCAGGTTTATCAAGGTGGCACAGAAGAGGGTTTGGGAGATCTGATGGAACCCCTGCCCAGCATGCTGCACTGCTATTCAGACTAATCGAAGCATTAAACCTGTCCACAGAAGTAGGAATCATAAAGTGCACACTAATCGAACTAACTCAACAGCACTTGGGAATGATGCCTCAGACAGGGCGGCAAAAGACGCTGCATTTTTGCCATTTACAGATTCCCAGAGAATGGAAACTGTGTCCCAGGAGGTACAATTGTCAGCTCCATACACTGCAGTTCTGTTGCTTCAAATCATCGAAATGCAAGGAAAAGCTCTTAAAGAGGAACAGAAGCATTGGGTAAAGAGAGGATGCGCCCTCTCGATCACGGATTTGCCGTGGTGATAGGAGCTGACGGGGAAGTTAGTAATGGCTGTAGAACTGCTTCTTGTGGCTCAAAAGCAATTACATTACCCGTCACACATTTCTCGATGACAAATTGCAGCAGAGCTCTAGGAGGAATGCTTTATACCAAACCTCCAAGAAAAGGTAAGTAGAGTTGTAGGAAACTGCATAGTGTTTAGGGAATTCAATCCTGGAAACACCATGAGGTCAGTAAGGGGAGTTTTGCCTAGGTCCTCTGGCCCATTTCGGGAACTTGTGAGATGTAACAATTACTGGTACATTTGCCCATTCTCCCAGTGGGTTAAGGTTGGTCCCTGTGCACACCCTGATGCTAAATCCGCAACAAAATATCTAGTGAGAGTGATATTTCCACGGTGGGGAATTTGTGAGGTGTTGAAGTCCGACAATGGAACCCACTTTTTTAATACCTTAGTGTCAGAAATCACTTCGCTCTTGGGAATCAAGCACAGGTTGTGTATATTAGAATTATTGTTTATGTGGCGTTAATCCCCCGTTGCAGGTGCTGGGGCAGAAGGAAATAGCCGAGCAGCCCAAGTTATCATCCCAAGCAAAGGAATGGGGGATTAAGACTACTAGCACCCCTGGTTGCCAAAGCAGTAACCCGGGTGGTAAAAAAAAGTATTTTCCTCTGTTCAATGGGATGCTGCACGTCCCCTAGAACGAAGGAAAATACTTGATGGCCGCCATGGAAAGGGAAGGCGGGGCTCTGTACCGGGCCCCTCTTGCCTTTCCATGGCGGTCAGCAGGAGCCAGTGAGAAGGAGCAGCTGCGCCTCCACAGAAATAAGGTAAGTGGGAGTTGGGAGCATGAAAAAACAACAAAAAAAGGGACAGAAGGTGGGGGGAAGATGGCAGTGGGGGGAGCCAGCCATCAGGTGGCATGGAACCCGGCTTTCACCGGTGGGTCCATGCCCGTGTTCCTAGACACCTGATTGGGTAGCTCCTCCAGTCAGGGTGCTAATATGTCTTCTTTGTTTCTTTTGTCATCATGTTCAAAGATGGCAAACAGTATAAATGTGAATGGTTTAAATGTATCTAGAATCATAGAATTTGATGATATATTATTGAGGTCCCAAAGAAATGTTGATGCTGCTTTTCTAGACAGTGAGCACAATGTAAATTTAGACCTGATAGTAGATGCACATGGTTTTGCAGCAGATAATGGGCCTCATTACGACCTAGGCGGTAAGGGGTTAATGGCGTCGTAAAAGGTGGCGGCGCCATTAACCCCTTACCGCCTAATTACGAGGTCCCTTTTCGGGTCCCTACCTTAATGGCTGGTTTTACCAGCCGTTAACGATTGGACCCGCAAAGGGACTTCGGAGGTAATTACGGTACCGCAATTTGCGGTACCGTAACTACCGCCTTCCCCATTTCCATTGAGCCCTATGGGGGCAAAAATGGGAATGGGGAAGGGCCAATGGTGAATGGTGAATTACCGCCCTGCCAACCTTGGAATGGGGCGGTAATTCCGCCATTCACCATGGCGGAATTGGTAAATTACCGGCGTCAACCATGGCGCTAGTAGCGCCATGGTTAACGCCTGGGTCGTAATGAGGCCCAATGTATGTTATGGCCATATGAGGAGAGTTGGGAGAGGAAGATCTGTGGGATTTTGCTACATTTGTTCTCTCATCGCCCATGCTTCTGTAGTCCATAGGGTTTTTCTACCAGATGAAATAGATCTAGCAGAGGCACTGCGTCTAGTGCACCTAACTTTGTGCAGCGTCTCAGGGCAGTTTCAAGGGAAATCAGTCGTACCATCTATTTTACCTGTTGATGAAGAATGTTCAGCTATAGATAGTAAAGAGCAAAAGAATGTTCTGTGTACGCAAAGAGTCCAGCTGAGTTTAAAAGGGGCTATTGTCATTAATAACCGATGGGGGCAGGGGGTGAAGAATTGCAGAACCGGAGGCATGAGGAGATACTCAGGAGGAGGGGCATGAATAAACCCCAAGAATGTAGAAATATGTGACAACATTATCTAAAACATATGACAAGGCTCAAGGAGCCAGAAAACCTGTTAAGATACAGACACTTGCCAATTTTTCTCTGTGTTTTAAGGGGGATAGCACAGTGCCTGTTGGCGCAAATGGGAACTGCACTGCACACTTTGCGTCATTGATCAGGCTGGAGGTGCATCTGCACTCCTTGACATTTTATTTACTTGTGGACAGTTTGCTTATAGGCAGTTACCTCCAGCCTGGCGAGGTTTGTGCAGTTTCACCATGTTACACGTGCCTGTCCTTGTTATTCCTGAGGAACATTTAATCCTTGCCCACCCAATGCTCAAAGCCACATCCATGCCCCTTTTGTCATGATTCGCCGTTTTTGCCCTTTCTGAACTTCCTGGTCCATGGTGCACCGCACCGTTGGAGCCGTTCTCCTCCCAACATGGCCGGCACCTCAGTCACGTTGCGGTCTGCGTTTACGCAGGAGCCCTGGCTTCCTAGAAAATAGGCACGCCTCTGCGGCGCTGCACGTCTCAACGCTCCTTTTCGAGTTTGCAGCTATTGTGTTCATTGTTACCTTCCTTTCCCTTGTGCCATTATCCGATACTTTTCCATATTCCTTTTCCTTTCTGGAGTATTAGAAATGGCTTGTTGCCTTCGCCTGAGGCTGTCCGATTCATTCCTTCCTGGACCCACTTTCATGTTTCCGCGCTCGCAGCCTCATCCCAGTACTCTGCGAGTAGTGCTTCCCTTCCCTGGTTCCGCACTTAATCCCGGATATTGACTGCTGATTCCTTACCTTCCTGGAATCCTAAACTCCTGTCTCCCTCCGAGTCTGCTCTCGCTCCATAATGGATACAGAGGACCACCAGCCTTACCTGTATAAGTCCCGGACATCCCGGAAGACGGAGAAACCTTCAAAGAAGAAGACGACAAAGGACAAACAGGTAAGACCAGGACAGAGTGTGACAGTTTGAGACGCCAAGGACTTGATACTGAGTTCAACATGGAGGATGCTGACCAGGACCTAATGAGAGGAATGCAAGAATTAACAACAGAGGTTCAAAACCTCAAAGCTGAAAATGCAGCGTTAAAACAACTTGTGCTTTCCCGGGATTCGGCGTTACAGGAAAGTGCTCTGGTCATAGTAGACAAATATGATGGTTCTTCCATAACACTGCGGTCCTTCCTTGATTCCTGTTTGGTGCATTTCACATTCAAACCCTACTATTTTTCCACACCCTGAGCCAAGGTGGGATTTATAATTGCACATCTCTCTGGTAATGCCCTAGCCTGGGCAACTCCCTTGGTGAATACTGCAGATCCACTCATGGACAATTATGACGGATTTGTAGAAGCCTTCAAAACCATGTTTGATTGCCCTGAACAAGTTTACAGTGCTCAGGAAAGGCCCCTGGAATTCCAACAAGGGAACCAAGACATGCTTTCCTATGTAACCCGCTTTAAGCAGTTAGCTAAAGAGGCCGATTGGTCCCAGGAGGCAAGTTTTACCCTGTTTCGCAGAGGTTTAAATGACAAAATCAAGGACGACTCGCCAGAGTAGCCCATCCAAGTTCCTTCCAGGCTTTGATAGATTTGTCCCTCCAAATTGACTTTCGAATCCAGGAAAGAAAGGCAGAAAAGAGAAAAACAAGAACTGTTTCTCCAAAAGTTTCCATGGAATATCCTAGCCCAAAGGAAACAACCACATTGCACTCTCCTGATCCCGAGCCTATGCAATTGGGCTCCGTACAGGGTCCAATATCTGCACAAGAAAGGATTCGAAGGATCAATACTGGGCTCTGTATGTATTGTGCTTCTGATAAATATCTAGTACGGAATTGTCCTATAGCTCCACCCAGGGGTTCGGGAAACGCCAGCTCCCAATCTTGAGCGGAGCCCAGCTTCGGGAGAAAGATACTTGCTCCGCTTCTGCTCCTTCCTTCAATTTCCCCCGATTGAATTCTTTGGTGGTCCTGCAAACCTCCTTATCTACCGCCAATAAGGAGATTCATTCCATCCTGGCCCTAGTGGACTGTGGCGCCATGGGAATCTTCTTGGACCATGAATGGGCCTTGAAGCATAACATTCCTCGAGAAACTAAGGAAACAATCCAAGCTGTCGAAGGAATTGATAGGAAACCACTGTCTTCGGGACCCAGAACCCAGAAAACCACAGAATTGTTGCTCTCAATCAACAACCATCAGGAGATGCTTCGTTTTGATATCATCAAGGCAGCACACTACCCCATGGTTCTGGGGATGCCCTGGCTACAAAAACACAACCCATACATCAATTGGGCAGCCGGATCCTTATTTCTAGGCTCTGAATTCTGCTTGTCCCATTGTTTATCCCAAAACATGGTACAGAACATATCTATGGAACTCCAGATCCTCGAACGACCATCCATCTGTGTCTCCAATATTTCCCAAGTACCTGAGATCTACCAACAATACTCGAATGTGTTTTCAATAGCCATTGTCCAATCACTACCACCCCATCGGCCAGAAGATTGTGCAATCGATACTGAAGACTCTGCAGTGATACCATTTGGAAGAATGTTTATTCTTTCTGAACCTGAGAAAAGGGCATTACGGGAGTACCTGGACACCAATCTTGCAATGGAACCATTCGACCTTCTAAATCTCCAACCGGTGCCTCTATGTTCTTCGTGCCCAAGAAGGACTCTAAGGAACTTTGACCCTGCCTGGACTATCGGGGACTGAACCAATGCACCCTTAAGGATCGTTACCCTCTGCCGCTCATTTCCGACATATTGGAAGCCGTTTGGGGTGCTGTAATCTTTATTAAACTAGACTTATTGGGCGCCTACCATCTCATCTGGATAAGGGAAGGCGATGAGTGGAAGACCGCCTTCAGGACCCCCTTTGGACATTTTCAATACCTGGTAATGCCATTTGTTCTTGCAAACGCCCCTGCAGTGTTTCAGTGATTCAAGGACAGAGTCTTTTCTGATATGTTGTTTCTCTTTGTCATAGTGTACTTGGATGACATATTGATCTATTCCATTGATTCCCAGTTACATCAGGAATATGTGACATCAGTCTTACAACGCCTACAAGAGAACACACTCCTGGTTAAACCAGAAAAATGCATATTTCATGTCCAAACAGTTAATTACCTCGGGTTCGTTCTGAGTGCAAAGGGAATAGAAATGGACCCCGCCAAGGTTGAATCTATCCTTTCTTGGCCAGCCCCTATAACAGTAAAACAGATTAAATCCTTCGTGGGACTTGCTAATTTTTACCGGAAATTCATTCCCACCTTCTCTGACATTGTACAGCAGATAGTCGCACTGTTGAAGAAGGACATTCCCTTCATTTGGTCTGATGCTCAAGAGACAGCCTTTCAGGAGTTAAAATGGAGATTTACCCAAGGTCCCATCCTGGCTCAACCGGATATCAATAAACCCTTCCTGCTAGAAACAGATGCCTCAGATCATGCAATAGGTGCTGTGCTAAAACAAGAATCTGAGGATAAAGCGGAACATCCCATCGCTTATCTATCCCGAACATTAACTCCCAGCGAGACCCACAATTCAGTCCTGGAGAAAGAATTGCTCGCCATCCGGCAAGCCTTTACTGAGTGGTGTCATTTACTCCTGGGTGCCAAAATTCCTGTTCAAGTGCGAACCGATCACAGAAACCTGCAGATCCTGCAATCCCTAGAATGCAGAAACAGTCGCCAAGTTCGTTGGGCCTTTTTCTTTGCCCAGTTTCAGTTTTGCATACATCATGTCCCAGGAACTAACAACGTAATCGCTGATGCATTATCCAGGCGTTCTGATTACGATCCAGTGGAGGCCCGCGCCTTTACGAAGATGTGTCCTGACACAGTGTTCGTGGCTCAAGCCAACTCCTTATTGGAAAATGTCCATGCTGAAACACCACCTTCTGATCTCTGGAAGGATTACGTCAAGACAAACCAATGGACCTTAGTCGCAAAAGATGGCTACCTCTTCAAAGATAAGAGACTGGCAGTACCCATGAAAAAATTGAGAACCAAGATTATAAACCTCTGTCATGATACCTGCCATACTGGGCATCGAGGCGTTACTGCTACTCTTCGCCACATTCAGAGAGAGTTTGGTGGCCTAACATGATTGACGGAGTAAGGGCGTATGTCCAAGCCTACCCTGTCTGGAGCCAGAATAAGTCTGACAATAGAAAACCTTCAGGTCTTATCCATCAACCCACATTGCCAGAGTGTCCTTGGGAAATAATCGCTACTGACTTCATTGTGGAACTGCCCCCTTCTAAAGGGTTTACTACCATTATGGTTACCATCAATCTATTCACCCACATGGCTCACTTCACCCCATTGTACAAGTTGCCTTCAGCACAAGAAATGGCAGGAATATTTTTGAAGCACATATTTAGACTGCATGGCCTCCCTTCCAAGATCATTTCAGACGGTGGTCCTCAATACATTTCCCAATTCTGGAAACACCTATGCCACATGCTGGGCATCCAACGTGCCTTGTCTTCTGGATACCACCCCCAGACCAATGGGATAACAGAGCGAGTAAATCAGACCCTAGAACAATACTTGCAGTGTTTTTCAGCCAAGGTCCAGGATGATTGGTCGATTTTAATTCCAGTAGCTGAATTCGCCTATAACAATTCTGATCATTCTGCTATCAAGACAAGCCCTTTCTTCTGTAGTCAAGGTTTCCATCCATCTGTCCTGCCAACAATCCTACCTCATTCCACCCCGGTTCCATCAGTCGATTCCTGGATTGAAAGACTGGTCACGACACATAAGGATGCTAAAGAACAGTTAGAAAAGGCCAGAATGGATGTCAAAAGACATGCTGATGCTAAACGGAGACCTGCTCCCGTCTATGGAATTGGTGACAAGGTCTGGCTGTCTTCTAAACTCTTGCCTCGGCATCTGCATCCTAATAAACTGGCCCCCAAATTCTATGGGCCTTTTTCTATCAAAGAGGTCATCAACCAAGTGGCATATCGACTTCAGTTACCAGACTGCTGGAAGAGGATTCATCCCGTTTTTCACACTTCCTTGCTCAAACCTTATATTAAATCCACCAGATCAGCTCACCGACCTAACACTGTGCTTGTCAACGATCAGATTGAATTTGAGGTTTCCAGGATTTGTGACTCTAGATATAGAAGAGGCCGGCTACAGTACTTATTGGAATGGAAAGGATACCCCCCCAGCGAATGAACATGGGAACCACTCTCCTACATGAATGCCCCTCGCTTAGTGCAGAGATTCCATCTAGCTCATCCAGCCAAACCCGGTGGACCGAGTTTTAGGAGGGGGCATGCTGTCATGATTCGCCATTTTCGCCCCTTCTGGACTTCCCGGGTCCATGGTGCACCGCACCGTTGTAGCCGTTCTCCTCCCAACATGGCCGGTGCCTCAGTCACGTTGCGGTCTAGCGTTTATGCAGGAGCCCTGGCTTCCTAGAAAACGGGCATGCCCCTGCGATGCTGCGCGTCTCAACGCTCCTTTTCGAGTTTGCAGCTAGTGTGTTCATTGTTACCTTCCTTTCCCTTGTGCCATTATCCAATACTTTTCCATATACCTTTTCCTTCCTGGAGTGTTAGAAACGGCCTGTTGCCTTCGCCTGAGGCCGTCCGATTCATTCTTTCCTGGACCCACTTCCATGTATCCACGCTCGCAGCCTCATCCCAGTACTCTGCGAGTAGTGCTTCCCTTTCCTGGTTCTGCACTTAATCCCGGATATTGACTGCTGATTCCTTACCTTCCTGGAATCCTGATCTATTGTCTCCCTCGGAGTCTGCTCTCGCTCCACACTGGATACAGAGGACCACCGGCCTTACCTGTATAAGTCCTGGACATCCCGGAAGACGGAGAAACCTTCAAAGAAGAAGACGACAAAGGACAAACAGGTAAGAACGGGGGCAGAATACGACACCTTTTTGTCCACTGTGCCCCTTCCGTCCCTTGTATCATCACACATGGACACATCAATGACTTTGTCTGATCATGGAAAGGAGGGATTATTGCGATGGACCATTTGGTCCAACTATCTTTCAAAAGCTTTAATAGACATACCGGAACAGTATCGGTTGTTTAGTCGTACAGAAATGGCTTTTTGTCCTTCCTGGCACCTGTTGTCCAAGGGGTGGCAAATGCAAAGTGGCTCCAGGTGACCCGGTATGAACTCCTGCTATTTGTGAATTCTTCCGAATCAGCTTTCAGTGCCATCAAGGAAGAACTGTGGGCCCTGAGGCTCATAGCCTTGCAGAACAGATATATCCTCGACCTCCTAACAGCTATGGAGGGAGGGGTCTGTCAAAAGATAGGGAG
The DNA here is from genome assembly GCF_040938575.1 of Ambystoma mexicanum. Taxonomy (NCBI): domain Eukaryota; kingdom Metazoa; phylum Chordata; class Amphibia; order Caudata; family Ambystomatidae; genus Ambystoma; species Ambystoma mexicanum. The sequence continues at coordinate 768,677,253 of NC_090935.1, forward strand.
CACCTGCTGCAAGTTTGAGCCTCCCAATAATTCAGAGAATGGGAGCCTGACACAAACAATCGCTGTCTTGCACAAGCTCAGAGTGATCATGGAGAAAAAGGCAGGAATCACAAATTACTCCTGGTTGGACTCTCCTTTTTCTTGGGTGCCGTCTTGGATGAACCCAGCTGTAAAATCTCTAATGACAATCTTTGTCTTTTTCCTTATTATGTTTTGTTCCTGTCAGATGCTCTTGCAATGTTGTTCTGCACATGTACCGAAAGCAACTGCCATGATGACTGTGACCCTGTCCAAAGCTACCATTTCCTATCACATGGGTACTGTGAAGGCATCATGAAGCAAGACACAGACAACAGATTCAAAGTTCAAACAAAAGTAGTTTTATCAACTTAAATGTCAGGATGGTTGATGGCCTAACTTGGCCTATGCTAAGGTGGGATTTCCCTACCTAAAGAAAACTTAGGAAAGTCTGAGTCAGTGAGTTCAACTGAAAAGTCTGTTTGAGTCCAAAAACCTATGCTTGCCTTCATAACCGAAGCTAAATAATGTCTAGGGATATCAGCATCAAAATAAATAGTCTTCCAAATAAAGTTCCATGTTTCTTCCAGCTCTGGGCTTACTTTCCAGATCCCCTTTCCCAAGTTCAAGACAGCTCTACAATTTCCCAGGGTTCCCTTCCCCAAGAAGACAACACAGTTCAAAAGAGGATCTTGGGGTTCCTTTCCCCATGTAGACAACACAGCTCCAAAGAGAGGCCCAAGGGTCCCTTCCTCAAGTTCAAGACAGTTCCACAAAGTCTCAGGGTTCCCTTCCCCAATTTGAAGACAGTTCCACAAAGGCCCGGGGTTCCCTTCCCCAAGTAGACAACACAGTTCAAACTGGGATCTCAGGGTTCCTTTCCCTAATAAGTCAACAGAGTTCTAAAAAGAGGCCTTGAGGTTCCCTTCCTCAAGGCAGCAACCACACTCATAAGGTCTCAGGGTTCCCTTCCCAAAGACGTCAGCTTTTCCAACTTTCTAACTTATAGTTAGTTTCAGTCTCTTAATATCCAAAAACCAATTCCAGGTCAACTTCACACTCCTTCTGGTTTCTTGACAGCTTATACAGATTGCTTCACTTCAGCAATCTCTATCATACACTTAGGCTTGCTCTCTGTATGTGTTCTTTGCTCTCATTGATAGGCTATCCCCGGTCTAGGTGCAGTTGTGGGACCACATGGTCTACCCATTACAGGTCACAGTAACCCTAGGCTTTCTTGCCCACAAAGGTTCTTTTGTATCTACACTTATTTTCTTGTTCACATTCGCTTGGCTTTCTCCTTGCCAGCCTTTTGGCTTTGCCACAATGTGCTTTCCACTTTGCTAGTCTCTTGACTTTGCCACACTGTGTTCTTTCCCCAAGATGATGCTTTAAAGAATAACAATTTGGTTTATTAGTTAAAGTATTAACTAAAGGGGGAATGTTGGGGTGGTCAGAAAAAGTCCCAAGGAGAAAGAGGGGTTCACGTTGCATGTGCTATATTTGTGAATGGGGGAGCGTTGAAGCTGGTGCAATGTTGCAATTTTATATGTATCCAGCATAGTTAAAGTGAATGGAATATGTGTTACTTTAAGTGCTACTTTGTGTTTAAGTTGATACATTTTAGATTTCCATGCGTGCAGCAAGATGAATGTCAAAATCACCAATGAAAAATGAACACAATCTAGATATGGTGTGCTACAAAGCATGGCAGCAAGTAGTTTCATAATGCGAATGCGAGGAAGGGGACTTGTCACGAAAAACCCACTGTGAAGAAGACACAATAGTTACTGAACATGCATGTACAGATATACACAAATGGGGAATTTACAAATCCATTTGCAGTGTGCTCTTTTTGTAAATTGGTTAAACTCTGCAGTCAGGGGTTTGCGAGGCAAATTTCGAGTGACTGAACAAACTGGTTTTGCAGGGTTCTGAAGGCCGATGGAGAGGTAATGATTAGCCACGACATTAAGCAGATTGTCAGCCATCAAGCCAGACAGGTAAACCAGGAGTGAGAAATAAAGAGATATTTTGGCAAGGGAGTAAATCAGGAGTAAGAAATGAAGTGGTATCCTGGCAAAGGAATAAACCAGGAGTGAGAAGATAAATTGAGTGATATCTTAGCAAGGGAGTCAACCAGGAGTGAGTAGGCAAGAACATCCGAAGTGGTGAACCCAACAAGGAAGACTCATTTTCCTTTCAAGGACTGAGAAGAAAGTCACAAATACCCTGGCAGGAGGGTACAACAGGTGTAGAAAGTGGACAAAGTGTGAGAAATTGAACAGACAAGAAAACGGTGTGCTTAAAAGGAATATAAGGAATACAAGGGATGAATCATACCCCTCAAGTAATATCGAATTAAGAAAAAGTATAATAAGCAAAGGAACTGGAAGAGAAGATTCATTCCCCTGGTGCTAAGTGGAATGGTGTTAAAGTATTGAGTGCTGAAGGTGAACTCTGTAGAGGAAAGGAAGTATTTTCCCTGAACTGTGGAATTGTAAGAAGTGAAGAACTTCAAGGGAGAAGTCATTCCCACCTTGAACTTGAAAGTGAAATATTGTGGAAAGGGCAATACGGAGGGGAGGAACCAACCCTCCTCTTTCCATTTGTGTGGAACATTATTCATCTTCATCCAGAGGTGCTGGATAAACTTCTAAACTACCAGAGAACATTGTAAGAAACCGCATGCTTGAAGGAAACTGAAAGTAAAATTCATACCCCTCGGAACACAGATAAACTGTGAGAAACAAACATTTCTGAATGGCCAGAAGGACACTAGGGGAAGGGAGATCCCTTTCCTGGCAGAATCCTTTAACACGTTTATGTTCTGCACCTTAAATAATAATAATAATAATAATAATAATAATTTTGCATTTATATAGTGTTACTAACGCTCAGGTATCTGAGCGCTGCTTATTGTTACCCACGGTGTATGGTGCTCATTTATCGACCTCGGAAGGATGAAAGGCTGAGTTTGGCCCTGCCGGGATTCAAACCTGCATCAGTAGGCGATGCACAGATTCTAAAGTGAGCACTCTACTCACTGTGCTATCGGACCGGCATTACATCTTCATGTTAAGAGCTTTTGAAACAAGCTGAAAGTATATAGTTTACCAGAACTTCCCTATATACAACATAGTGAGTTTAGAGAGTGAGGGTTGGATTAGGATTTTCGGACCCAGGACAGATGTTGCTCTTTTATTTAACATCCTGACACAGGCGTTCCTTCGTTTTGTTGAGGCAGGAAAATCCTTTTTAGGAACAGGGATAGGTAGGATTTTCCCCACCCCTTCTTCTTATTTTCTGGAAATAAAACTCTATAACCATCATTTAACATGCCTCTATGTCCAAGTCATACTCATGACCCCTTACATATGGTGTCAGAAGTGGAATCTGGCACAGCTGACCCACAGTGGGGATCCGACCTGAATGTTTTCCACCAGTAGATAAACTACTCCAAATCCAGGGACCAAATGACTTCCCTTTATTAGGTTGAGACCACAACATCAGGGCCAGTTTAGAAGCCATGTGCCCCACCCAACATCTAAACCCCAAAATGGGAGTCACTTTTCATTTACTAACATCCCAGACCCTTCTACCAGTAATGAAAACCATGGCGGGGGATAGCTATAATCTTTTGTTGTCCCCAAGAGCATGTTGTTCCCACCAGAAACAAGATTGTCATCTCTCTGGATCTATTGGTATACCTTCCCTCGAACTTAGACACTTATATTATGCCTCTGGGGAAATATGGCTGAAAGAGAGAGAGAGTAAATTGCTACCCATCCTATCCTCTAGAGAGGAGATGAGATTTGTCTTTTTAAATTTTTCATCAACCTTAGTTAAGATCAGAAGGGGTGAGTTGGTGGGAAATCTGATATATGAGACCCTATGGCAGTCTAGGTCCAACGAGACCCATAGAGAAAGTAAGGGAAATTACTGTGGAAGCCAATTTAGGGAGAATATAATCCATGAAAGATTTTTTATATTCTTTAACAGGGGGATTTGAACTAAGCTCTGATGTCGGTCAGGATGAAACCGAGTATAATTCCTCAGGGCGAAATGTCGTCCTCCCCAGTTCCTGCCCCACAAAAATAGAAAGCCATTTGTGACATGGGGAAGTGGGAGAACACGCTGGAATTCTAGCTGGGGAGAATGGAACCCCAGAAAAATGTTTCTATTCCTTCGAAGGGGAGGCTGATAATGATCAGATCAAGAGTGAAACATTGAAGAATACCATTACATTTCGGAGAGAGAGGAAAGGGGGTTCGGATAAGGCATCTACCTCAGACACAAAGATATATGTTTCCCCTGGTAACCAAGAGACCCTCAAAGTAGGAGGAGAAGAGGGAGAGAACATAACATCTAGACCATCGTCTCCTACAAGAGATGAACTACATCCCTTATGGGAAGAATGTGTATTCCCTCCAGGGTATTGCCCTTTAGAATGGGAGGAGCAAGTACCATTCATCCCTGGCAAACCCCATCATGATATGCAGGGACCAGAGATACCCGATCAACTAAAGGGGAATGGGCTACGTTAGATGTGAACAGCATAGGTGGTGAAAAAAGAGATAGGCCACCCCCTATACTATAATTTTCCATCCAAGACAAATTTAGCATCCGGTCATCCAGCAAAGGGTTGCCTCTCAAACAGGATGGATTTCCAACCATACCAACGTTAAAGAATCCAGTCAGGATAGACAGAACAAGGACTGGGTCTGAACTATCCTATACCAATATCCTCTATGCCCAACATAGTGAGATGAGGGCAAATTGGGAAAAGAACCCAGAGAGAGATCTCCCAAAAGGGAGGGGGAAAAAAGCTGGAGAAAACCCAACACCTTTTTATTCACTGCAGGCAAAATCCCACAGAGTCCCACAGAGTCCCTGCTATCCTAACCGGAAAATCCATTTGGGCCCAACTTGACAGCAGAAGTAAAGGGTGTGCCATAAGACCTGAAGTACCCCCCCAACCCCCGGGATTAGGAAAGGAAAACGTATGCTGTGTCCATGCTCATGTTAAAAACCACCCACAGACACAAATCCCTGTCACCATTGCCGGAAAGGGATTATATCTGACAGTGGCAGTAATTCCTAATTTACTGGCCCAATTAGCTATAGGAAGTGACGTCCCCCAGTTTGACTTATGGGTTCAAATAGGGGTGAAAATGGCTTAAGAGAACCATCCAACCCATTGATGGGAAAGATCCTATCTGTTTCTTTGAGAAAAAAAAGGTAGCAAGTTAAGGTGCTGGTTTCTTGACTTTCAAGAGCATAAAGAAAGAAAGCTCTTAAATCATTTTTACTTGAAGGACAAAGAGATCCGCGTCTCAGGGGGAAGGGTATGTGACGAATCTAGTAACATCGTCACTGACTCTCTGGAGGGAAGCTTCTCTTATGTGGCCAGGGAAAGGCAGAAGCTACCTGACTCTGACTCTGAGGGTGGCTATCTGAGGGAGGACCACATGGGGAAGATCAACTCCAGCGAGGCAGGAAACCCATAGAGCAAAATAACCTAACAATCCTGATTCCACATGACACCCATACACATGTACAACATACCTGTGTGGCTTATTGGAATATAAAGAAATCCCAGGGTTTTCTAGCCAAATAGCCTGTTTGCCCCCCACCATTTAAGTACTCAGACGAGGAAGAGAGATGGAGTGATGAAGATGACTAGAGGCGGTAAGGAAACAACCCGTTGTAGTCTTTGAAAACATTGACTTATGCTGGGAAGTTTAAAACTGCTACAGCTGATAGCAATGGAGGAGAGGGGTAGAGTCCAAGGCTGTCGACAACCTGTGTGAATGGCGAAAAATATGCCAGAAATCAGAGGTTTGTGAGCCGCAGCGTGGAGACTAAAACAGATGGCGTGAGGAAGAACTGTGCCGAAAGTAGCCTGCTGTCTGCTAACCGGGAGCAGCAGGAGCCGCCCAGAGCAAGAGAAACCAAAGCGAAGATGGGCCAGCTGACAAGACGTACGCTTAGTCAGCGGACTGAGCAATAAGCCAAAGAGGAGAAGCAAGGACCGCCAGAGACACCCGGTAAGCCAAGGGAGATGGATGGGTCATCGAGTTCTGATTTGATTTCTTCTATGTACCCAACATCAATTTGTTCATAACATTCAGCATCACTCAATTGTCTCTCTGCTTCACTTATATACTTAGTGCGTGCCCAGACAACAACTCCTCCTCCTTTCTCTACCTACCTTATGACTAGAGATGTATCATTTTTCAAATTAGACATGGCTTCTCTCTGTTCTGATGTTAAATTAGAGATTCTTGAAATAATAGAACCTGTTTGCAATTATAGTGAACAGTGATTAAGCTTGAGCAGTTTTTCAATTATTAAGCATCTTGCCTCTAACCTTGTTAGAGCACCCACTAGAAATAGGCAAGTGCACCACATTTGTGGGATTTCTTTTGTTTGCACATATATATATATATATATATATATATATATATATATATATATTGCGCTTAATATCGGAGACCAATCTCTAAGAAGCGCGGTACCGGAATTCAAACCTGTGTTGCTCTGCGTTGTCTTGCTTCTTGCATTGCTTCTAAGGGCCTCATTACACGGATGGCGGTAGGGATTTACCGGTACCGGTAAAATACCGGTACCGGTAAATCCCTACTGCCTTACTACGAGGTCCCTTTGCGGGTTGGGGGATTTAACGCCTCCTTTTTGCAGGCGTTAAAATCCAACCCGCTAAGGGACCTCGGAGCTAATTACGGCACCACAAAATTGCGGTGCCGTAATTAGCGCCTTCCCCATTCCCATAGAGCCCTAGGGGGCAGAAATGGGAATGGGGAAGGGCAATGGCGGAAGGGGGATTTACCGCCCCTCCAACCTTGGAATGGGGCGGTAAATCCCCTTTCCGCCAAGGCGGTGCCGGTATTTTACCGGCATGAGCCATGGCGCTAATAGCGCCATGGCTCACCGCCTACCATGTAATGAGGCCCTAAGACTAATGCGTGGCCCCTGAGCTATCCCAGGAGGATAGTTCAGGAGCAACACGGTTATGCAATCGCGCTATGGTATGGCATAGTTAAGGTTAGGACAAGGTCTCTATGGAGTTTCAGAATATAACTTTTCTTAATAACTTTCAACCGTTGAATGAAAATATCAGAAAGAATTCCAAAGTAATAATTTGAGGTAACAATTGTTTTTATTCTTTTTTACTTTGATCGCATTTTTAACTGCTTTTAACATGGGGTTTTCCCATAAGAAAAAAAATTATTTATTCAGCCCAAATATTCCCCAATTTCTGTTGAAAATTGACTTGGCCAATTTTGAGATATTAACGTTTTAAGATGTACCTATATTTCGCACATGCCCAGAATACATGTGCAACTTTCATATGAGCTACATTTAGAGACGTATGTGCCTAAATTAAACACTTCACATCAGAAAACTCACATCAAACACAGGGCTCACTTTGATGTCACTTTTCAGGAGATGCAATGAAAGAATATTTTTTATACAAACTGTGCAACTATGACAAACTATTCTACGACACATTCTCCTATGACACACTCTCCTACGAGACACTCTCCTACGACACGTACTCCTACGACACACACTCCTACGACATGCACTACTATGACATGCACTCCTACAACACATACCCTTAAGACACATGCCCCTCCGACACGTGCACCTACGACACACATAGTTACATCACACCCTCCTAAGACACATGTTCCAACAACACACACAATGCTACTATGCACGCGCCTAAGGGACATGCTTCTACAGCTAACTTTAAAGTTAGACAAACAGGGGCATGGTCAGACAGAGAGATAATACTGATTCCCGCCTTAGCAACTGTGTATGTGCGATATATGTGAGAATAAAACAAATTATCGTAGACTTCTGGATTCACAGTCCTCCAGCTGTTAACCAACCCTAGTTTGGACACCTTTTCTTTCGATTTGGCCAACATTGTGCCACAGGAATAATATACATTATTGCATGACCGTCCTTGTTGGGGTCAAATACCAAATTGAAATCCCCTGCCATTACTTTAAATTTTTCCTCTTTCGCCACCAAATCTAGCCATTTCCCTATAAATTATTTCTGCCTCTGATTGGGTGCATATATTGATAACAGCATAATCTCCCAGTTACTTAGTAACCCTGTCACCAAGATAAATCTGCCTCCAGATCAGCCTTTAAGAATGTAACTGAAAAAGGGACTCCGTTTATTGATACATTAGTATCAATACACTGGGCCCCTTTTCTTCAGTACCTGCATGATATTGTGTAGAATAGACCATAATCCTCAATCAATTGGTGTCCTCGTGTCTTAAATGACTCTCCTGAAGGCTCATATTTACCAACCTCTCAAAACAAATTTTTATTTGGGGTGTTGAGACCCTCTTACATTAAGAACCATGGGCCTCATCATACGTTTGGCAGTATCATACTGGTAAATCTTTTTTTTTTATATAATGAGTTAAAATGGTGCATTGTATAGCACACATTCTGTGACAAATTGGGTAAAAAGCACACAGTTTGCAATTCGTTTTGTAGGGTGAGACATGAAAAAATCCATTAGATGCCAAGTCAACAACAGTGCACAGGAGCATTTTCCAAAGCATTTTCATGATGCCTTTGTCCACTATATGCCAGTATTCTATCAGTGTAAAATAATGTTTCATGCTGACTGTGGCCATACATGACCATGCATGCTGCTGTAATATATGCCAGTATTCCCACATATGAACATACCGTGGTCAGACCACTTCTATATCAACTTTCACATTGACATATCCTCAGCTCCCCCTAAACCCTCCATCCTTCTCCCTGCCACTCTCTCTAAGAGCTCCAAGAAGCTGACGAAAGACACTATCCTACCTCACCTCCTAGTTCCAGCACTACAACCTCCCTTTCTAAATGATCCTGTAATCCTAGCCAATACCTTCAACCACTACCTGCGGTAGACATCATTGCCCCCCTCACAGCCAAAAAAGCCAAGAAAACCAAGCACTCTAATGCTTGGTTCTCCCAAGCACTCATGGATCTCCGAGCCAAAAAAAGGTTATCACTTTCACATGGAAACATAACCCCACTGATCTGAACAAAACCGGATTCAAGACGATTGCGAGGGAATACAAAACAGCCATCATTCATGCCAAAGCTGATTCCTACAACACTAGGATCAACAATGCTAAATCAGGGACCAAAGAAATCTTTGCAATCTTTAGGGAACTGGAAGCACCGTCATCTCCACCCACCACAATTGTCAAAGATCAATCATAGTGCAACCAAATCCAATCTGCCATGCTTGATAAACTTGACACCCTGCACACCAAAATTCTTGCCCATCAAGAAGCCCTCGCTGGCCTCATAGCCTCCCACAAAGCACCCTGCACATCCATTGCAGACAACCGGACACCGAAATTAGAATTCACGGCCATGAATGAAACAGAGGTCACGGCCCTCATAAAATCCATTAAGCCCTCCAATTGCAAGGGGGACGCATGTCCGGCTCACATCATCAAAGAATGTGCACCTGCACTTGCGCCATTTGTTACTGCCTTCATTAATTCATCATTCCAAACAGCCCATGTACCCACTTCCCTTAAAGAAGCTTGGGTGAGACCACTACTAAAGAAACCTTCTCTCGATCCAATGACACCAGGGAACTATAGACCCATCACCATGGTTCCATTTTTATTAAAAATCCTGGACAAAGCGGCCTACCTGCAAGTTCAAAAATTTATTGAGGACAATCACCTTCTTGGACTTCGCCAATCGGGCTTTCGTCCTCGCCATGGCACAGAAACGGCACTGCTAGATCTGAAAAACCAAATAGACGACCTCAGGGATGCAGGCAAACCTGCTCTCCTCCTTCTACTAGACCTCTCTGCGGCATTCGACCTCGTTGAGCACAAAACCTTATGTCATCATCTCACCTCCACGGCTAACTTCTCTTCTAAGGCTTGCGAATGGATCAACTCTTTTCTTCAAGAGAGAGTAATGAAGGTCTTTTCTGAATCGGCCAATGCCACCCCAAGCCATATCAAATGTGGGGTCCCACAGGGCTCAGGCATAGCTCCTATGCTGTATAACCTTTTCACCAGACCCTTATTCAAAATCTTAGACTCGCTGGGCATCTCATATACCAATTATGCAGATGACACCCAGGTGCTCTTACCTCTCACAGGAGACTATATAGCTGATTCCAATGCCCTCAACCTCATCTACTCCACCATACAATCTTGGATGGCAGACAATTGGCTATGTTTAAACAGTGACAAAACGGAACTCCTGCTTATAGGATCCCCCTTCGCGCTCAACAAACTTGCCAAAGAGTACCACACCTTCACAATTGACAACATCCCTATCACAGTATCACAAACGATCAAAACACTTGGCGTGTACCTTGAACCAAACCTCACCATGGACAGGCAGTTCAACGCCATCACATCCTCTGCAGCATACCACGCCAAACTGATTAACGCTGTCAGACCATTCCTAACCCAACAGAACTGTATTACCATAGCTAGAGCCCTCATTGGCTCTAGACTGGATTACTGCAATGCCCTCTTCATTGGCACAGGTCAAAAGAACCTGGCCAAACTGCAGATTGCACAGAACAACGCCCTAAGGGCTGCCACTGGCCTTTCACGCAGGGAACACATTTCCACGATCAGGAGACAGGCCCATTAGCTACCTATTAAGGAAAGGGTCGTCTTCAAAACACTAGCCCTTACCCACAAATGTATCCACAGCCTCGCCCCCAGATACCTTACGCAAAGGATCTCCAGACAAACAGCCGCCAGACCCGCAAGAACTGCATATGCTAACCGCATCACAGTACCTCACACACGCAGAGTGCGTGCTGGAGGCTCTAGCTTCCCAACTATGGCCGCCACTCTCTGGAACAAACTCACAGACCAGATTAGATCTATCGAGTACCATGCCGCCTTCCGCAAGGCCCTAAAAACAAGGCTCTTTGTCTAATGTATTATTCCTCGTGTACAATGTCTATACGACTGTTATACCACATACTCTGTATTGTAGAACATTGTACTCAGTAACTCTACTGTATAAACAACTGCATATTGTTAAGCTTCACACATTGGGCCGCTTATTGTAACCCACAAGCAAGCCTCCTTAAGTATACTTATAGCGCCTCGCTGCCTAGAGGGCTGCAGTGCGCTTTACAAATTCAAAATAAATAAATACTTGTGTTTGCTTTACCCATAATGCCAGTAATTATGCTGTAACAAAACATATCCAGGCTGGCTATGTTAAAATATGCCAGTATCCCCACAAACAACATACTCATGTTGGCTTTGCTCTTAATGCGGTAAATAATTCCATGCCACAGTAAGACAACATATCCAGACAGACTGCACCAATGTAGGCCACGTAAGAACACTCATCCTGTTGCCGTTATGCCGTTATCGTTATAGTCATAAAAAACTGCTATGACACAGTAAGAAAACATGCCCAGACCGGCTGCAGCAATGTAAGTGTTGGGATGGTCAGGAAAGGTCCCCATGATTATGAGGGAATCATGTTGTGTGTGCCGTATTAACAACAGGGTGGTGGGAAACTGGGCGCAATGTTGCAATTTCATATGTACCAAAGTGTAGCAAATTATGAATGGGATATGTTACTCTAGCATTACTGTTTGTTTAGATATTGATACATATTAGCTTGCAAGCATGTAGAAAGATAAAATGTCAACCCCACAACTGTAAAAACATGCATGCACATTAATACACACACATAGGGAATTCATGAACCTCAATATAGATGGCTTTTCACAAATGAATAAAAACATGGTAGTTGAGGGCTGTTTTGCAAAGTTAACTTTGAAACTGGTTCTGTGAGGTTTTCGGAGCCAGTGGATAGGTGAGTAAGTATCTTCACAAACCTTTGGGGTCAGCACAGCTGTAGAAAATAGCCATGCGCTTTTATGGTGTGATATGTATCATAGACAGTAGATGTAATCTCCTGATGCCTGTGAGCATGGCAGAAGGAATTTCGTTATTTATTTTGGTCAGCAGTAAAACACGAGGTTAAACAATGCCCAAGGCTACTCACGAGTTTCAATAATATGCGATAAAGTGGCAGTTTTGTAGATTGGAAAGTTTCAATGGAATGGTGACCTGGGGAATGAGATAGTGTGGCTAACACAAAGAGAAATTATTTACTGAGCCTTCCTCATATCGCTTGAAATATGTACGCGAACCATGTGCAAATTAAAAGTTAAGGCTGAAGGGCTTAGGCCAGTTATTGCTAGTAATGTATTATGTTTCAATACCAATGTTTAACCATGTGCTGACATCATGACCTACTACGGAGGAATCCTAAGAAGAGATGTGTTCTATATATGATATGAAGATGACAATTCAGATAAAACTGGTCAATGAAAACATAGGAATTGGGAAAAGATGGGTTTATTATAGGAGGTTTTGGTCCAATCATATGTGGGGGGTTGATTTCACTAAAACATCTGGGAGTGTTTTAACTGTTGCAAAATGTGTATAAGATGTGAACTGATGTGGTTTGGTGAGACCTTAGCTAGTTTGGTCCTGCAGCACCTTCTAATTGCTCCCCCTTTCCCATTGCGGTGGAGGTCGGTGCACATGTCTGCTCGCAAAATGAAGCCAACTTTTTTATAATTCTCAACCCCCGGTTGCATAAAGATCACTTGTCTATGATTCGCTTGAAATGAAGCTTAATAGTACATTCTACCCTAATGTACAGAATGATGTTCTTGATGTGTTTGAAACAAAGATTCTTAAAGATCTGAAAACATCAAATACCACACTGCCAAAGATTCTAACCTTGGAAACCATGAGCATAGGCTCACCACTTAGCTAGCTAGTGACACCTCCATAACAATCAAGCCTGCTGACAAGGGAAGGGTCATCGTAATTATGGATACCGACTTTGATACAGAGGGTTGCCTCAATTAGCTCAGACACTAAAACCTATATACCTCTAGACAATGTACCTACTGAAACACATTAGATTGATCATCAATACTACACTAGATAAAGCATTGGGGAATGGATTCATTATGTCCAAAAAAATAACTTTTTAAACCAAGGATTGTCCCAATACTCCGGTAGTTTATGCTCTGCCCAAGATCCATACAAGTGTTTATAATCCACCATTTAGGCCTATTGTGGCTGGGACTAACATCATTTTTGATCCACTTGCAAAATATCTGGATAACTTACTTCAGCCAGTGATACAAAATACATCCACCTATCTTAAGGACACCACTGATTTTTTAACTCCTTAAATCAAGTGAGTAATCTAACACCTGGATCCATTTTATTCACACTTCATGTACAATGTTTGCACACCTCAACCTCACATCATGCAGGTCTTTATGATCTTCAATGGATCCTATTGCAAGAGGACACATTTGTGTCCCACAAAGTTTTTATACTGCAATTGACGAAGCTAAGTCTATGCAATAGCTTCTTTCGATTTGACACAGCTCTACAATGGCCCCAGTTTATACAAATCTATTCATGTATAATTTTGAAAAACAACACATTTTATCTGATGACATCAGGTGACACAATCTAACTTTTTGGAAAAGATTTATCAGCGATGTGTTTTGAATTTGGTGTGATGCACAGGTTGAACTTGTAGAATTTGTGGATTTCTTGAGAGTTGTAATTCAAGGATTCAATTTACTTTGGAATCTAGCACTACATCTATCCACTTCTTAGATGTGGAAATTACCCTGAGAGAACAAGAATTGACAACGATAATATTTTGGAAGCCAACAGATGTTTCACCCCCCTAGCACCCAAAGAAAACCTAACGTTTAGTCAATTTCTGAGGTTTAAGAGGATCATCTCAGTTCTAGATATCTACCAAAGTGAGTCTTCAAAGTTAACAGAAAGTTTTGTTACACAAGATTATCCTGACCAAATTCTAACAGCAGCCTTGGCTAGGACAGAACTTTCTACAAGAAATGACTTACTAACTACTAAAGTGAAAAGGGATGGTTTTCCATTAATTTAATACTCCTATCAAAGCTTTCCAATATATTGCTTATTGAATACAAATTGGAGACTAGTTCAGTTGGATCCCCAATTGTCATGCTTATTCCGTAAACTGCCCATGTTGGCATATAAATGGGATACGAATCTAAGAGACAATATGGTGAAAGCAGAAAGACAACCAATCAACATATTCCTCCAAAAAACAAAATATGGCGCATTTCCTTGCCTCTGTTGTAGGCAATTCAACAACGTTTCCAAGAGCAATCACATCAGACATCCAAAAACAGGGCAAAAGATTGCACTCTAGCATTATGCTATATGTGAACCCAAAATTGTTATATATGGAGTAATTTGCCCATGTGGCAAATTCTATGTTGGACAAACCCAATGAAAATTAAGGAAAGGATTGCAGAACACAAATCTAATATTCTCACAAAAAATCAGAAATCATCTGTGTATCATCATTTCCAGACATATAAACATACTGTTGCCCAACTATGTTTTGTGGTGCTGGAACTCATTAGAACACCACTCAGAGGTGGTAACATTGCCCAGATAATCTCACGAAGAGAATCATTTGGGATACATTACTTAGACTCTTTAGATCCATCAGGAATTAATGAAGAATTGAACCTTTTGCCCTTTTTGTAACATCTTAATAGTCATCCCATGATTCATTTCATGACCAATCTGTGTTTCATCCTTAATGAATCAATTTACATGATGTGATCTACCCAGATGTTTTGGGGTTTAACATCATGACTGTTCTGAAACACAGTAAACATATTAACTAATACACAGTCACACTTCATATTGTCATGGATATCTATGCGATAGTTCGTTAAGACATATGTTGTTAATTTTGGTTAACTGCATTTCTATCTGAGATTTTACAAGATTCTTTTAATGTATTCAACACTGTTCAGTGTCTTTACTAATCTCGCCGTAGAAGGTATTTGAATGTACCTAACGCAGTTTTGTTATCTCTGTGTACACAGTGTATTGGGTTGGAATATGCAAGATACCTTAAAGTGGAAATGTACAATATCTCTATCAATTCCCTCTAATATTAGATTGTGAATTTATTTTTATTCTTCTTACATCAGTACAGCACTTGAAGGTATACACTTTCATTATTTGGTCATAAAATAGAGCCTTAAGGACGCTTTTACATTAATCGATTTTCTATAAGAAGTTATAAATTATTTCATAACATATGACGACTTCCTTATGAGTCGCCAGCCTACATTAGAGTGTTGTACATCTTATCTCTAAATGTCTGGTTATAATGTAGTATCAACAATTCCATATGTTATAACACATGAGTATATGGTATGTACTATTGTGTTTATTATTTTCCATCAATGTGGTATTTCTTTGACTGAGTATCATCTTTGAATAATCTCACACAGTGCTACATTACATGATGAAATCCACATTAGCTTCCAGCTTATGTTTAACCAATGGTACTTATCTGACATGGCTTATGCTGCCACGTATCAGTCACTACACGCTTTAATATGACTTAATCACATTGATCACATTTGTTTACGTTCCTATAAACTCACAGCAATTTTGACTGCCACGTTGGCACTGCACGTTTGACCATGTGGTGTGAGCTCTACTGGCTTGGTCGCTTCGCTGAGTATTACTTTGGAATGTCCAGATTAGTTGACATTGTTTACAATTAAACCACATGTTTGTTTAGATCTCTTTACTTATCTTAGATACATTGGACCTCATTACAGGTCCGGCGGTAACCGTGCCGGTAAAACTGCCAGGTAGCCGCCGGACCCGTAATGAATTACCTGACTTCCCGGTGCCACCGGGCTGTTGCATGACTGGTGGCAGGGATGTCAGGGGCCAGTAATTTCATTAGTCCCCATTCCCATGTAGCCCTTTAGGACTCCATGGGAATGGGGACATGGGAGCACCGGCACCGTTAACAATGGTGCCGGTCCTCCAGTGAGAACTCTGTGAGCGGGTGCCCTCCCACCCGTCAGGACTGACCTGCAGAGTTGATCTGTGCCGGTCTGGAAACATCAGTGCCCGTAGACATACCAACACTATTGTTTCCAGACCGGGCAGTTGTAATGAGGCCCATTGACTCAGTTTGAAGAGTGGATTTATTTTGGAAGTGAGATTCTTACATTTATTGGAGTAGGTACTCACTAATATTGGTGTTACATTAGATATACTGTTTTGGTATTGAGTCTGGATTTTCTACATATTCTCTACCTCATCACGTTGATGGAGAGTATTGTGGTTACATGGTTCTGAGAAAGGTATGATTCTGTTTGGTTACTCTATATATGGGGGTATGCTTTTATAAGATTTACACACATATATTTGAAGGACTTCATTTTTTTACAGATCATAGCCTAACTCTTTGATCTTCCATATCTTATATTAAGGCATTTGCCGTTACCATGCGAACTGATTGAGATAACCACATGAGGTATGACTCATAAGATCCCTCCTGATTCAAAGACACGTAAAATGTAACTATATTGGAATCATATGATCTTTCTTCATTTTTTTAGATTACATTATGAAAATTTGAAAATGTTGACATGAACATATTTGCTTCTGATGAGAGGACACTGTCCTGATACACATTGAGCTACGTGTTCTTTCGATATCTTCTAGAGACATTTGATAACTATTCTTACACATTGAGGTGTGCTGCTCTGCAGTTCTTTTTTTCTGATAAAAGCACATAGACATGCCTCTTCTAACTTATGTCTATGGTGCCTACTGCTTAATAGGAGGCAACATTTAGAAGGTCCTACTGGATTTAGCAATGTCGGTGCCTGTCCAGGCTATCAGAACTGAATTGGGATTGGCATTGATGTACAGAAGATTTATGTTGCAACAATTACATTTTTTAGCCAAGATACGATCATCAGAACACACTGTTCTGTTAGTTTAGGTTAACACCTTACTACGGTGTGCACAATCTTTAACTTTTTGAATTCTGTAGGAGCTGTGAGGATCTTATGAGTGTTGTAGATTGGTCCTTCTGTGAACTTTGTGACTCGACTTTTTGCGATCTTAACAAAAATATCCTTATGTGTGATTGGAATTCACATTTTCTTATCTGAAAACTGAACATGTATGTGCTGAAGGAATTAAACATTTTTCTGGGATATACATTATACAGCTAATTGTCTGAATTCGAGCATATGGACTTTTTTTAAGTAAATTTGCTTGAACCTCTTTCAAACTAATGCAATACTGGGTGCTAGGTCATAAGCGAGGATAGGGGCCCTCATTAGGACCTTGGCGGAGGACCATGGCGCTATTAGCACCATGGTCCATGGCGCTAAGCTGCCAACTCCGCCATGGGGGTTGGCGGACTTACCGCCCCATTCCGAGGTTGGCGGGGCGGTAAGTCCCCAATCCCCATTTACCCTTCCCCATTCCCATTTC
This sequence comes from Ambystoma mexicanum, assembly GCF_040938575.1. Lineage (NCBI taxonomy): Eukaryota > Metazoa > Chordata > Amphibia > Caudata > Ambystomatidae > Ambystoma > Ambystoma mexicanum. Next base: position 768,694,705 of record NC_090935.1, read on the forward strand.
TGGCCCCATAGGGCATAATGGGAGTGGGGAAGCCGTTAATTACGCCACCGTAAATTACGGTGGCGTAATTAACAACAAGGTCCCTTAGCGCCATGGATTTTAACGCCTGCTAAAAGCAGGCGTTAAAATCACCATGGCGCTAAGGGAACTCGTACTCAGGCGGTAAGGGGCGCCATGGTTTACGCCGGCGTAAACCCCTTACCGCCTGGGTCCTAATGAGGCCCAGGGTCTGTTGCATCTGCAAAGGAGAATATCCTGTTGAAACTCTTAAACATTTATATACGGATTGTCCTGTTTTATGTCAAATTATGGCATCTTATTTTTTTTAATCGTGTACATAATGCTGGAGCTTTTGCATATAATAACTTCTATTCTTGTTTCATGTATGGAAAGGAAGCACATTTCACTGACCTTAGCTGTGGTATGGTGCTCTAATCATATTTTATGTTTCAATGGTGTTTAAGAATGTTTGTACTACTTTATGTTAAGTTGCAATATTTGATTCATATTCTCCTTTTATATTTATTCTAAGATTAATTGTGTAACATTTCATTTAAACCATGTGCACAAATAAGTAAACAAATGAAAACAAATAAAGTAAGGAAATGGACTTGTACCATCTAGAAATATAACAACCTCAGACTCTGCCCTCCAAGAGAACTAGTATCAATAACGAATAACAGAAACCACACATGCAGTTGGTTGTTTCAGGACAGGTAGTCTTGTCTCACTTTACTCACTCCACCTTTTAGTGCAGTATCACCATGCAGCTGGTTGAGTGCCACGACTTGAATTTGGTTCTTCGGACAGCAATCACAAACTCTCTGATGTAGTCAAACACACAGTATTCCTCTAAACACGTAACTTTCCACAGTAACTAATATTCTATGTCAAAGCAATTGTTGTTCTGTAATGTTGTATACAGCGTATTCGGTTATTTGCCTGCCCGAAATATAATGTACAGTTTATTACATAATCATAGTACCCAAAACTGCCAACGGTTGCTTCGGGATAAACACTAGTTTCTCAACTCACTCCGCTCATGTCACCTTTCAGTAAAGCATCTCCATAATAGCTGTTAAGGTCCATGACCCAATTTCGAGTTTCCTGACAAAAATCATTTCTTCACAGACATAGTCATACAAAGAGTACTCCCCATCCAACACATTACAACTGTTAAGGATAATGTTACAGATTTAGGCACTCATTACGAGTTTGGTGGTACAAAAGGAATTAGCACTGAAACTGCCTGATATCCCAGTATTTCCGGGATATTACGGTCGGCAGGAATTCTCCATTCCATGGAGTCCCACTGGAATCCATGGGGGAAGTACTTGAATTACCGGCACTGGTATTACCTGTAATTCTGGCAGTGTTTTGCCAGAGGGGGCCTAATTTACTGCCAACTAGTTGCTGGAGGTAAATCAGTCACCCCCACGGTCAAACTTGTAGTTTCCTGGTGCGGTAAAAGTGCCGTGGAGGTATTACCACCACTTTTACTGCCATTTTTCCTACACCAGGAAACATATAATGACCCTGTTTAGTCATCTCTGCCAAGTCAATTGTTTTTTCCTGCAATGTGATTTACACAACTCAGAGCACTTCGCGGCCATAACAATAGCAGCCAGGCATTTTACAAATGACACATAACATAGCATGGCTGTTGCAAAGCTCCAACCCAGCAGCCAATGTATTCAACAGTGTTTTTTTGTGAAAAATAATGCTTGACACCCTGATTCATTGTCGTGCTCACATGTCGCTGGCACCTTGTCAAGCTCAGGCCTGAAAAAGCATTGGTATTAGACAGAATGACCAGGAATGCACATTATAAACCCTTCCTCTATTATATGATTCATTGTAAATAATAGATATAGGCAAGAGCCCATCTTCCATAAGTGTGCGACTTGCTATTTTTCATCATTTTTCCTTCTCAAGTACACCTCTATTTGTTAAACCTACGACAGGACACATTTTTGTCCTTCAAAAATAGTTGTCACTGCAGTTATCTTCTCCAGGGCTATCACATTCCAGACAAGCTGAATTATTTTTGTTCCTGGCAAGAAATATTTGACCCAGCTCTGGACAAAAAAAGAAGAGGATTTATTGCTCTCCATTCCTTCCCGCAACATACACCAGCATTGTTAGGATGATAAACAGCTCTGTCCAATTTTCTGGGCTAAAACACTTCAACTCCTTTTTTTTAACTGTCTGTAACAACAGTGTCAAGTCTAAATTCTCCCATCCCCAGGTGCCCGAGTGCTAGGAAAGATAATTACCTTGTCATCTCTGTCATCCTCCTCTTCCTCGCCCTCTAGCATGTCCTCGACTACCTGCAGACAGAAACAGTAGTAGATGTCAAGGATTGGAAAGAGAGAGGAGCTGTGCTCTTGTCACCTGTAAACCCTTTTCAGCAGAAAATGTAACCAATTCAGAAATAAAAACATAGACATAAACGGCAAATAACTCTGGCCACTCCAATTGTGCAGGCCCTATCAAGTGTCGATTAAACACTCAACTTAAATTCAGGGATTTCATAGTGCCTGCTGCATGCGGATATGATGCCCCCTGCATGTAGAAAGAACTCTGGAATACAATCTAAATGCCAATTTATTTTATAACGATTCAACCAAAAGAGACATTTTCCTGATCGTGCAAAATGTCCTCGCAGTGAGGCTTAAGTAGGGCGAGTGTTGTGATTGTGTAGTCCTCTGTGACTACCAGTCCTGCTCACACACATAAACACACCCACACTACCACATGGCCTTTATTTAGGCAAATCTTGATGGCATGCCTCTAAATCTTGCAAACATGACATCCTCACACTCATTTTACCCAGAAGAGCATTTGCCAAACCTTACCTCTAAAGAAAACGAGTTACATAATCTTCTTCAGCAATTCAAAATGTATATACCTTTTTGCAATCAACTTTACATTTCTTTCTTTCTTTCTTTCTTTCTTTCTTTCTTTCTTTCTTTCTTTCTTTCTTTCTGCACTTTCTTTCTGCACTTTCTTTCTGCACTTTCTTTCTGCACTTTCTTTCTTTCTTTCTGCACTTTCTTTCTGCATTTTCTTTCTGCACTTTCATTTAATTTATGAAGCGCTTTCGCCAAAGTGCTATAAAGGAGCAAACAAACTATAACAATAAAAACAGTGCACTCAAAAGGCTCAATCATAAGCAAAAAGTCATATTTGTGATGGAGAAAGCAGAAGAAAGAAGGCCAGATTTAAGAAGAGAGGCCAATGTATGTAGGGAAGGTGCAGTACAGAGATTAATAAGAAAGGTGTTCCACGATGCAGGGTCTACACAAAAGACGGAAAGCACAAGGGCAACGAGAAGTGCTTCACTAAAAAGCACTTTTCAAACCACATGCTCATGGCTGGACCAGTCCATTTGGCTGTATATTTTACAAACCATTACAAAGTCATGATATAGTAGTTAATACATTAAGTGGCTCATTTCAAGTGCAGCAGTAAATGGCAAAGATGGTTAACAAAAGCAGGCGGAAACAAGCACTCTGCCTGTTTTTTAATCCTCTGTGCCATGTTGTGTGGGAGATGGGGCACAGAGAGTAAAATCTGCTCTATTTTCTCGCTCAGTGATCACACCTGTTAGGTGGGACCCTCCTGTGTGTGTGTTGCCCCTTTAAGGGGGATGTGCTTTCCTCACGTGTATGGCCCCTTTAAGATGGGCCATGACTGTGTCATGGCCCAAGCTAATAAAAGGAGCCCCTGCAGGCACGTGAGACAGAGCGGCTGCAGACTCCCAAAGAGGAACGACTGAGTCCGTGTCTCATTATCAATGTAGGCCCCAGGCCTACACGTGGAGGCACAGGCCTGCACGCCCAGACACTGAGGGACCCGCATTCCAGGATGGCAGCCGAGGTCCACTCAGTCAGAGGCCTGGCAGGCTTTGACCCCACGCCAGGGTGCTGAGGCCCATGGCACCCGGGGCCATGCCGGATGTCCAGGGCAGGCCCCTACCCCCCACACATCGTGGGCCTGCACAGCGCTAGCAGAGATAGCGCCCAGGGGCGCCTGCCGGATGACCATGGCAGGCGACCCCCAACAATGGCGACGAGGACCATGAGCCCGCGTTGCCCCCCCTGCTGCTAGGAAGTGGTGGGGGGGGGAAGAGTTTCCAGCCCCACCACGGTCTCGCGTGGCCTGCGCCTCACCGCCGTGGCACTGGGCGGTGTAGGTCCGGGCTGCCCCGCGGTGAGACACACACCCGGCGGCGTTCCGCCGCAAAGAAGATGAAGGTGAGGTGAGCCATGGCGTGCTTCTCCCCGGCCGCGGCCCTCAGTTGCGGGGGTGCTCCTGCGGCCAGGATCGAGGCATGGTGGCACCCCGGACTCCTGCGACATTCGTTTGTGCAGGGGGAGGGAATGAACATCACCCGTTGGGGTGGGACATGTTGCGAATTATCCCCCGGCGGCATCTGCCGTGAGAAGGTGGAGGCCGTGCTGGCCCGCCCCCATGAAGAAGATAAGGAGCGGCGTCTGCCGCGAAGAGGGAGGCCGTCCTGGCCCCGCTCCTGTATGGTGGGGCCTCCCCGGCCGCGGCCCTCTGCGTGGAGGGTGCTCGTGCGGCCGGGGGAGGATCCAGTCTGCTGCTCCCTGCGGCGTTCGCTGTGCTGTGGGGGTGCCAGCCCAAAAGAAAAGAAAAACTGGCGCCCCTCTTCGGGGTGCGGGGATTGGTTGAGCCCAATAATGATTCTGGGCTGACAGGCGGACGGTGAGTCCCCACGGCATCCGCGGTGCGGGGCTGCCGTGTCACGCCGGCATCCGGCGCGTTCTAGACCCGGTGGCAGTGGAGGCTGCTCCGATATGGAGAGACCGCGTGCGTTTTCCCTTCCCCACGCGGGTCGTCACCGCGAGGGAGGGAGGAATGCCGCCCTTCTCCCAGGAAGAGGGAAGTGCCCGGCAGTCAGCACTGCACTGAGGCACCCATGTGGCGTGTTCGCCACGAAGATGGAGGAGAGCAGTGTTGCCCCGCCTGCAGGCGAGAGGCAAAGAGAAAAGGTGGTGGCTGTTGCCGTGGATCCTCCCCGGCCGCGGCCCTTGGTGAGGAGGGTGCTCGTGCGTCCGGGGGAGGATCCAGCCTTTGTCCCGTCCGGTAGCGCTGTGCCACAACAAAAGAAAACACCTCCCGCAAACGACTGCGCAATCATCTTCCTGCTGCACACAGTGAAATCTGGGCTTAGAATGCGAGGCAGTCGCAAGACCACGGAAGCAGAAATCTGCTCACCTACCCATCGATGCTGAAGGTCGCATGCAAAGCTCTAATGGCAACAGGGATGATTGCAGTGAGTGTGGCAGTATTTCCATCATGGGAGAGGGCGATTCGTCCATCTGCTGTGCTGGCGGGAAAACCGCGCACAAATCCCTGACCTGTGTGGTGTCGGGCCCGTTGCCATCATCTGGAGGAAAGGGGCTGCACCACCTGCATGGAACCTCCCGCCAAGCGGTAGCAGCACCAGCTTTTGACAAGAATGGAGGTGGCTGGATTGCAATGCGGTGACGGAGCCAAGGGTTTGGCCAGTGTAACATTTCTGGAAAAGGTGGGTGGGGAGTCTCCGGGATGACATCAAAAGAGTGACTCTGACCGGGACCAAAGAAAAGTGAGGCTCCCGTGCAGGACTCTGGGCTGGACAGTAGAGTGAGAATAAAGGCAGTTTTACTACCTGGTGCCCCACATCGACACAGAGTCATGCATCCCTCCTGCGTCCCCCGAGCCTGTGTGGCAGAGCGGAAGGAGCACTGCCACTCCTACTGAAACGTCGTCCATGGGAGCTTAGAGAGGGTAATGAGCCCGGTCATCAGCGCAGAGAAGTCGGACCCTAAACACTGAAGACAGCCACATGTCACCAGAACAGACTATTCCGACAGCGCCATAAAGTGGATCTGCCACCCTGTGCTCCTAAGGGTTCCAGGCCAGGAGCATCTAAGTATCTGGCGCTCTGTGTACTATACATCTTGCCAGCATTATCTAGCTTGGAAAGCTGCACGCGCAGGACGTGACGGGGTGGGGACCCGCAGCAACGGGGAACAGGCGCTTGGCGCTGCCGGATGGCCCGAGAGGCGAGACCCCACTGTGCACCTCAGACCCCAATCCATTCTGCCATGGCCAGCTGTACAAGAACCAGTGCATTGTGCCAGCGTCGACAAGGATGGCTAACAAGAACATAGGTAAATGTTTTCCTGCCCAGCACCATTAGGAAAACGGGACACCCCGCGGCATGAATCAACCTGTCCGCAGTGAAGGTGGCCTCAACACCTCGTGAGCCCATATCACCCGCATCATCAGGCCGAGGATCATGCACGTATAGTGCATGCGAGGACCCTCATGCAATGGACAGGAGGCACCCCACATTGCCACGGAGTCTTGGGACAGCCTTCCATTGCCATGGAGAGAACCAGGCAGCCGATGGCCCATCACTCTGATACCAGCGTCATCCAGTTGGCCCCACTGGTGTCTCTGACTCCCTACTACTGCAACGACCCTGCCTGCCCATAGGTGGCCTCGACACCGGAGAAAGTTCCTGGACTGCTGACACTGGTGTCGTTCAACATGCCTGGCCGTCGTAAGATCAAGCCAACGTGGGTATGGGGGAGGTACCACCTGCCCCCCTGAGCTCCGAGACACCTTGGGTCTGCCCAGAACAAGGCCCGGAGACGGGGCAACGGGCAGGATATGGGTTGCAGCTCATCATGAGTGCTTGTGCGTCCTCATGTGCCCCGGGAGGAAAGGAGGAAAGAAACACTCTTGACTGGGGGGAGTATCATGAGGAAAAGGGGTGAGGGATATCCTTTCACCCTGGGCCCGACCGACTACACCGTGCCTTGTCGACAACATCAGGAGCAGTCGGGAGGCGACCTGCATCTCGCTACCCTGCTCTGAACATCAATTGACTGTGCCGATGTGGCTCCTGGTACCTGCCAGGTGCGGCTTTTCCGGCTGCGACCTATACCATCAGTGGACCTGAACTCGGGAAGGGACTCCTGAACGGACGCTGATGGGAAATGGACTGGTCTCCTGCTGCCCCGCAATTGTTTAAAGAGGACTCAGTAATCTTGTGTTTTAATGCTGTGGACCTGCATAGTAACTACATGCTTTAAGTGTTCTCAGTAAAGAACAATAAGGTGAGGCTGTGATCCCACAGTCGCGAGGTGTGCATGTAATACCAGCCGCCAACCACAGCGTTTGTTTGCATGTTACCGTTCAGAGCCCCAGGTTAATAAAGGGTTTTGCAAACTGTGGTAGAGTGGCCTGTGTTCCTCTGGCAGCCCACCTGCCACGACTGTCACCTGTTGAGTGCACTTAGAAATGGGCTAATATGTGTTAAGTCTGTAACTAGTAGGTGTTAGGTCTTTAATTGTCTGAGTAAGCAAAGTATGTGGCGGTGATATATCTAATTATTTGCCTACCCCACCAGTTCTAAAACCGACAAGAATGTTATTATTTTGTAACAGGTGGGAAGCCTGTATGGCTCGATATTGTTTGTTTGTTCGTTATGAAAAAGGAGGAGTGTTAGGTGGGACCCTCCTGTGTGTGTGTTGCCCCTTTAAGGGGGATGTGCTTTCCTCACGTGTATGGCCCCTTTAAGATGGGCCATGACTGTGTCATGGCCCAAGCTAATAAAAGGAGCCCCTGCAGGCACGTGAGACAGAGCGGCTGCAGACTCCCAAAGAGGAACGACTGAGTCCGTGTCTCATTATCAATGTAGGCCCCAGGCCTACACGTGGAGGCACAGGCCTGCACGCCCAGACACTGAGGGACCCGCATGCCAGGATGGCAGCCGAGGTCCACTCAGTCAGAGGCCTGGCAGGCTGTGACCCCACGCCAGGGTGCTGAGGCCCATGGCACCGGGGCCATGCCGGATGTCCAGGGCAGGCCCCCACCCCCCACACATCGTGGGCCTGTACGGCGCTAGCAGAGATAGCGCCCAGGGGCGCCTGCCGGATGACCATGGCAGGCGACCCCCAACAACACCTATAAAAAGCAGGTGTTATCAATAGGGATTCATTGTAATGCGGCTGCCATGGACCTACATGGCGCCCACTTTACTGCTTGTTTACTACATACGTGTAAAAAGGCACTGATGCGCGGTAACCACGCAGATTCCCGTACCTTCTGTCCTCCCAGACAAGAAAACAATCAAACTCCCGCACAGAAAGTGGGGAATGGTTCCGTGGAATTAAAAGACCTCTATCCCAACTGGCGATGTGGAAGGAGCTGGAGAGAGTAAAAGGGGACAGCGCATGACAGACTGTATAATACATCATCAGTATTTAGAGATACATTGAGATAGGCTACCCACTGGTGACGATAGTTAGATATGTGCATGGTATGTTTATTGAAATATGAGGCATGCTATTGTTTTTACCTTTAAAATAACTTTTTCAGGGCAAATCTAGCAACTGAAAGCACCTGCGCTCTGCAGGCAAAATTTGCCGCCTACGGATGTGAACGAGCGTGCAGTTCTGTAGCCCGTGGGTAACGGGGAAGTGACAAGCCGTTGGACTGTGCCAACTGTCACACGTAAGGTTTATCGAGCTAATTTAGAAGCGGTGCCCGTTACGGCGGCATTGCCAGTCAGCTCATTGTATAATGTTTTTAAACATGGGCCGAAATCACGAACAGAATGCGGACACACCGATAAAAGGACCCCGCAGCACCACTGTGTCATAACCTAAATCTGTCCTCCTGTACCCCAACCAGCTATATGTAACAATATACAGGAGCATACGGCAAAGGCAAAGAAGCCAAGACACTACTTATTGTGCAGTAACCTCCTGGAGCCCTCATTAGCCGGGCCGAGCCTCGGCAGCAGGGGCACCTGACACTGGCGCGCGCTGTAAACTGAGAAACACAGAATGTTCCAGCGCTTTTGAACGCTCGTCCTGAGAGCTTTCCAGGTCCTGACCTGGAGGATACGTTTGCTGGTTTTCCTCTTTACGATAGTGCTCTTTGGCAGAGAAACACACTGCACATTATAAACAGAGGCAGTGTGAGGCCCATCTGCGGAGGTGAGAGGCTGCTTTTAAATCACCTTTAAGACCTTTGAAGATGAAGCACAGTAATTCTTGCGGATACTAAATTATGTGGTAGCACAGATGATTTTACAGCTCTCCATAATAAAATGTGATATAATGTTCAAAATCTTTCGGTGGCTGCAGTTAATTATTATTATTTCAGAAAACATCACATCTTTGAAACTACCGTCATTCAAAATGTTTCTCAGAATCAGGAGGAAAGGTTTCACATCACGCTGTACAGTGGGACATTTGACATTTACAATCCAATAGTTTGCAGGGCTGCTATGGCCTGTTTTAATTTGTGTATACCATACACATACATATGTTATATATCTATGTGTGTGCGTGCATACATATATGTATATATATATATATATATATATTCAGTGAAAAAACTTTGTTAAAGGGACGTTATGGTTAAGTTGCGCTGCTAAAAACCTTTCAAATTCAGTGAAAAAACGTTGTCAAAGGGACGTTATGGTTCCAAGTAAAACCGAAAAACCCTTGAAATTCGCCAGTTATGGTAAGCTAAGCAACCATAACTTGCGCCACCACCGTGCACTGCTAAGACTAACACCCAGGACATCAAAGATGACATCACAAATGTCATTGATGACATCACTGATGACATCACATGTCTGGCTCACTCTTTTTTCTTTTGCTGACATATCTAGGCCACATTGTTTTCTTCAGTAACAGTCAGAAACTAAACATTTTATTTTATTTGTAGACATATCCTTCAAGTAGGTTCTTACAGCAATTCCCTTAGAGTCCAGTCACATCATATGAAACATATACATAGGGGAAGACACAAGCTTGAAAGACAGCAATCCTTTTTGTGCATAAAGATAATCAATAGACTTATGAGCACTTTCTGATAGTTCTGTTTTTTTTTTTTTATGGCTGTACTTTCCCTGTATATGGTCATATTTGTATACATTGTACTCACACTACTTTCCTTAGGGTCCAATCACATCAAGTGATACATATACATAGGGTAAATAGCAGCTTTGAAACAGAGCAATCATTTATTTGCATGAAACTAATCAGTTAAGTTATGAATTGTTTCTGCTAGTACTTGTGCTTTTTTGCTAACTTCACTTTCCCTGTATATACCCATATTGGTATATGTTCTTGTGTCTTTGTGTTTTGTCTATAGTAATGCAATTATGTAATACATGTGTTTTATTAGCTACTTATTACATATTTCACAGTACACTACAATCTATTAAGAAAACAATTATCATATCATTATTCAACATATTAACATTACGAATATCATACCTTCATCTTGTACACTGCACACAATGTTATGTTTCTGTATGAGTTGCTTAGTATACTAGATAGAACCCCATAATAGAATGCTATTTATATCAATGCATCGTTCAATGCACTAATTAGGGTATGATATTTATTGCAATGATCCTTGACACTTGTTTCGCAACATTATAATAAGAATCCCTTGTACACATATTTCATGAAAAGTACATACACAGGTGATGTCATCAGTGATGTCATCAATGACATTTGTGATGTCATCTTTGATGTCCTGGGTGTTAGTCTTAGCAGTGCACGGTGGTGGCGCGAGTTATGGTTGCTTAGCTTACCATAACTGGCGAATTTCAAGAGTTTTTCGGTTTTACTTGGAACCATAACGTCCCTTTGACAACGTTTTTTCACTGAATTTCATAGGTTTTTATCAGCGCAACTTAACCATAACGTCCCTTTAACAACTTTTTTCACTGAATTTGAAAGGTTTTTATCAGCGCAACTTAACCATAACGTCCCTTTAACAAAGTTTTTTCACTGAATTTCATAGGTTTTTAACAGCGCAACTTAACGATAACGTCCCTTTAACAACGTTTTTTCACTGAATTTCTTAGGTTTTTAGTAGTGCAACTTAACAACTTTACTAAAAAAACCTACCCTTGACCCAGCTACCCCCACTAATTACAGACCCATAACAACGGTACCGTTCCTCCTGAAAATTCTGGACAAGGTCGCCTATGTTCAAATACAGAAGCACTTGGAAGAACACCACCTGCTAGGAGCCAGACAATCAGGCTTCCGACTCCAACATGGGACTGAGACATCTCTCATCGACCTTAAAACACAGATCGATCTGCTCAGAGACAATGGCCAAGCAGTATTACTCCTCCTCCTCGACCTCTCTGCAGCATTTGACCTGGTTGACCACTCGGTTCTTTGCACTCACCTACACACGGCCGCCCATTTCTCCCCCGAGGCCATTACATGGATTAGATCCTTCCTCGATGGCAGAACCATGAGGGTTTTTTCGCCTATAGATGCTGCAGACCCCATACCCATCACCTGTGGCGTACCTCAGGGCTCCTGTGTCTCCCCTACACTGTATAACATATTTACCAAGCCCCTTTTCGATGATCTGGAACATCTGGAACATCTTGGTATCACCTACACTAACTATGCAGATGGTACCCAGATCCTCCTTCCGCTTTCTGGAGATCATGGAAAGGATTTGGCCTTGGTGAATAGGGTTTACATCATCATCCAGGCATGGATGGCCACTCATGGCTATGCCTGAATGATGATAAAGCTGAACTCATCACCTTGGGTACTACTGCCAGCCTAAAGAAATTAAGCCCAGCTTACTCATCCTTCATGATTGATGGCAACACCATCAGAGTGGGACACGAAGTCAAAACACTGGGCTTCTACCTGGACTCCAACTTCTCCTTTAACAAACAGGTGAACTCACTAGGCCCCTCCACGGCTTACACGTGTAAATTGATCCATACAGCCAAACCTTTTCTATCCGTCACCAGCTGCCTGACCTTGGCCAGAGCCCTCATACTATCCCGCTTAGACTACTGTAATGTGCTTTATCTTGGATCCTCCAAAGCCATTACTAGCAAGCTACAAACCCTCCAGAATAATGCACTCAGAGTGGCCCTGGGCATCTCCAGAAGAGACCACATCACAGCACACAGCCAGCAGAACAACTGGACCCCTATAATGGACGAAATCTCCCTAAAAACTGCTTCACTCACCCACAAGTCCCTCAATAACGCGGCCCCCCATCTACCTGAACGACAGATTTCACAGACTGACATCCTTGAGACCGACAAGGACAGCATACAGAGACTGCCTCTCCGTCTCTAACTACAAACGCTCTACCACAGGAGGTAATAGCTTCCCAGTGAAAGCGGCTAAACTGTGGAACTCCCTACCACCCACTCTTAGAATGGACTTACCCTACCAAAACTTCAGTTCCAAGATGATGTCTTGGCTGAAGACAGCCGCTATCTAAACATACTGAGCCAGGATCTGCCTCTCCCTCTTGTCATTCGGACACACAATTGTTAACTCTATATATGTATATACTGCTTGCTTTCCTTCATTATTACTGTGTATATGCCATGTATATATTTTACTGTCTGCAACTAAGTTTAGCAAATTCTTGTATCTGCTGCGCCCTGTTACCCTAGGGTATTCCGGCCCATTACAAATAATAAACAAACAAACAAACAAACAAACAAACAAACAATAATGACTTTGACTTTATATACATGTCATATGGAACTGACTGAATCTCTTCTACTGTACTTGATTGTTCGCGGACATGTTCGAAGAACAGTACCACTACCTAAAAACTCTGGGGGGGTATGTTTGATTGATATATCATAACATAGGAACATTTAACAAATTCAAAAAGGAGCACACAAACACATTATATGTACTAATGCATAAGAAATGTAACCCATATATACAACACACTAACCATTCATTTAAATGCACTATGTTCTAAAATGGAATATACCACAAGAAGATAAATTGGCTTCCAACATAATTACCTCACAAACACGACAGAACTGAGAACAAGAGCAGACCCACTGAGTACATAGGACATATCTTACCTGAAATAGTAAGTGTACTTAATTTTATTCATATATTTATAAACTTTCTGTATTAGATAAAAAAATATCTTATCTTTTTTTTTCTTCTCTCACAGAAATGTCTAGTACTCTGGAATGGCTAGAGGAGCATTTCCCACATGAAGAAATGTCACAAGATAGTGAAACTAATGGTAAACACTTTATAATATAAACCATTTAATTATTATTATTTTGTATACATTTAACATATATATATATATATTTTGTACAGAGCATACCAAAATAGAAAATACTTCAGAAAAACCTGTTATGGATAACACTTTTCAAAGTATAGAAGAAAAAATGGATTTATTGTTGACTAATTTTAATAATTTGAAAACTTTTGTGGAAGATCATTTTAAACCAAAAACCTCGTACCATTGCCCCACATGTACTTGTCCCTCCTCATTATATCCCAGTCAATTATCCCCAAGCCCTCTCCATAACCCAAAACGTTTTGATGAGACTTCCATCCCTTCTTCACCTAATAACAATCATGTTGAAACCCCTAATTCTCCTGTTTTTGTTTCTGTTTCTGCCTCACCTTCTCTGTCATAAATGATTAATATATGTTAAATAAAGTTTAATTTTTATATTGTGTTGTAAATAGTTTTTTTTTTTTTAAAACAATGTAGGTGTCCGCGGACAGTGCAGGTGTTCTGAAATGTTCGTCTAAGAACACACGCGGTGTCCTGAAATGTTCGTAAAAAAAAAAATTCAAGTGTCCTAAAGAACACTATATCTGTCCGTAGTGTTCGCTATCAAGTTTAAACTGTTCTAAGAACACAATTGGTGTCCTGAAATGTTCATACGTAAACGAAAATGGAGGTGTCCTGAAGAACACTATACCTGTTCGTAGTGTTCGCTAGCAAGTTCAAACTGTTCTAAGAATACACGCGGTGTCCTGAATTGTTCGGAATTAAACGAAAATGGAGGTGTCTTAAAGAACACTATACCTGTCCGTACTGTTCGCTAGCAAGTTGAAACTGTTCTAAGAACACAATTGGTGTCCTGAAATGTTCGTAGATAAACGAAATTGGACGTGTCCTGAAGAACACTATATCTGTATTTACTGTTTGCTAGCAAGTTTAAACTGTTCTAAGAACACACGCAGTGTCCTGAAATGTTCGTTTCACGTGTGACGCAATTTTAATTAGTTCAGGACCCGAACAGTGTCCGTAGAACATCAACGCGCATGCGCTAGCCAATCTCCGTGCATTTGGTGTCCTGTGGACATGCGCTTCCATCGCGGACTTGTTCGCGAACGGATCATATGACCGCGCCCAGGCTGATCGCGTGTTCTGAATGCGGACACTGTTCATGTCCCCGAACAAATTAAAAGTACATTTTCAATTAATCCATAATATTTTTCAATAAAATCTCACCATGGCACAAGTCCCACATAGTAATCCTGAGTTTCTACATACCTTTTAAAACTTTTTGAACTTTTTTTTGTGTTCGATCTGTCCGCGGACAGCGGGCATGTCCGCTGACCGCGCACAAGCACCCCTATAAAAGACCACGCCCTAGAGCTTATTCTCATTGTGTTTCTGGCTATTTTTCAGAACACAGCGATTTTTGCTGCCACCTGCATATTACACCATCATCAAGATGGCATCCCTGGCTGCTGAACTGCCAACTGGTGCTGCACCTGCTTCAGCACCACCCCCGCCCCCTCCACCACCACCACCTCCCCAAGGTCCTGAAGAGGGAAACAGGGGTGAGGATGCAGAGGAGGAAGAAGAGGATGATGAGAATGAGGTAGAGGAAATCCCTACTACCCGCACTAGGCGTGAGTCTTGGGTGTGGCGGTTATTTACCATTCATGGGAATGTTCCTAAGGCTCGTGCGAACCGTGTTACCTGCAATGAGTGCAAAATGATACTCAGTCGCGGGAAGCACGGTAAGTAAAGCTTTGGGACCACTACTATGAAGCGACACCTGAGGTCATTTCACTCTGGGGCTATTCGCAGGGTTGTACCTTGCGAAGAACGTAGCAGGTTGATTTCCTCTACTTCATCCTCTGTTTCTGATCCTGTCACCACAAGGACCACATCTGTGGGACAGTGTCTTCCTCAAGCTGCCTCACAGGCCATACAGAATGCTGATGACCCTTACCTTTCGAGGGTCACAGTTGTATGTATGTACTGTGACACAGTACTCTGCAGAGGGGAGCGCCTTCGTAGTGCTTTTTAGACTATCGTCTCAGAGCACAAGAAGATCTGCTCACTACCCAAATAAAACCCACTCTACATCTTCCTCTCTCAGCTCGCCCTCTCTTATCCATGTGGTTGGTGTCCCCCCCCTTTACCTTCCTTTCCCCACCTCTCCTAGTGTGTCGTGTATAGAAAACCCAAAAAAATACAAAATATCAAAAATCAAAACAAAAATAAGGCTCTTTTCAGAGCCGCCTTTCACAGTTAAAAAATAGAAGTGAAAATAAATGAAGCAGGGCCCTTTGTATTTTTTAGAAGTCCGCGGACAGTTCCCGAACATTTAAAAAATTGGGTTGCTACCCTATCACAAACATTGCAATTTTCTCTGGGAGGAAGTGGTGGCTCTGAAAAGAGCCTTTGGGAGGTGTTTGTAAGTCAAAAATTATAAATGCTTAACACCTACTTCAAAATGGATGTTATAATTCCAAAAAAGGTCGCAATGCATTCTGTACATTTCTCAGAAAAATCTGATTTCTACCATAAGTAAGATGGACTCCATCTTTGCGAAATAAATTTGTACTACGAAACAGAATATTTTCATTGTGAAAAGAAGACATGCCAAAATCTTTTAGAAAGGCACAAACAGCTTTATTAACATTGCGCCTTGCTTTTTCCATTTGTGGACCAAATGAAGAAGAACGAAGCCACATTTGTCTCTGCGCAATCCGTGAAAATATCACTTGAGAATTAGGAAAGATGTCCATAACCTTCCCAAGTCCTTCTTTCATAGCAAATTGCAAAAAAATTCCAGTCACATGTCCTAAACTGTTCCCTCCACAATGAATTACAATTATGTCTGGATGTTGCTCTGTCTCCAAAGTAGCACAGAGAGGTAGCAGGTCCAACCACTTCATTCCACGTACTCCATGCCAGTGTACTTCCACATATGGGAATCCAAGATCTACAGCTACTCCACAGCTTTCTGCATGCACCTTTAACCAATATATCCATGAATCTCCCAAAATCCATACAATCTTTTTCCTAAAATACACAGACATAGCTATCTGTTGTTCTCTCAGCAAAAACAGTATATGAGAAACTCTCTTCTGGCACAACACACCCACTAAACTTTCCTGACCAATCCCTTTCAGTACTCATTCTCATTTGCATGGCTTCTGAACCCAAAAATCCCTGGATGTAACTCCCGATGTTCGCGAACTACCACCATGTCCGCGGACATATCGTAACATGAACAGCCCTTCTAGCATTTCCACTTCACTCTCTCTGCCATTCCCTCATTGGATGTAGCTAAGAGGTCACATGACCATGCACCAATCACATTCAAGACCTCTACATCTAACTGCATCATCATAGATCAGCACTGCAAATGTACTGTGAATCTCTCTGAGTACAAGTGTCATATCATTGGCAAGCACCATCTACCAGAAATACTGTACAAGTCTCCAAGATTTCTATTTGCAGCTCCATGCATATCCATATGCATGAACACAAACTTCAGGTATGCATATTTTCTGTACAGTAGATGAACACATTTTCAAACAGACTTTTAGCTTGTGTAATCTGTAAAATGAATTTACTGTATTTTTTTCAATTTCCTAAAATCAACTTCCTAAAATCAACTATCACTTATAAACCTTTATACTATTTACTTTCTTTATACACACACACACACACTCAAATCATGTTAAACTAACATTTTTTAAATGAAATATATAGACTACATATATTCAAACAAAATTGCATGCAAGCACAATCTATGTTTAAATCTTTAAAAAAAACGTATACAATTTCATATTTTTTTGTTTTTATTTATTTATTTACTTAATTACTTTAATTTAGACATGACATTGAGGCGCTATTACCTAGAACAGCTTAGTTACAGAAATAGTGGTATTCACTGGTATATTGTAAATTTCACAAGACATAGTAAAGATATTTGTTTTGCTACAGTTAGTCATTCAATACAATTTGTTCATTAAGAACATATCATATGTACTGAACTGATGCAATGTATCGTATGTAAATAAATTAGTTTAATGGTTTTAAAGAAGGCACTGAGGATTTCAATTTAAAAAATCAATATCTAAATTAAAAACAGCGCTATATACAAACAAAGTTACTAATTTGAAGCTTTTACAATTGCAGTGAAGACCAGTCTCCTGAAAAGAAGCAGCCGAATTCGAAGAACAAAGAAGAACTAAGAAGTTACCTGTTAATTTAAGAAAAAAAGTAAGTAGAATATCACCATAATATTTGTATTATTACTCTAACATACTATAAAGTTAATACAAGCTATTTCTGTGCCTAAAAATAGAGATTGTGTACCATTTTGTCCAAAAATCTCCATGTCTTAAACAGCGATTTACAGCCAGAATGGCCCACAAATTCCTATTTTTGGACACACAAATTACCCAACTGAACCGCTACAATTTTCATATTATAGAACAAACAACTGTTTTAATTGTACACATTAGATTTACTATTTGTACTTTTCCACACCACTAGCTTACTTTTTTTTGTCATCTGAACCCCAGTTTAGTAACACATAAATTCAAGAATACCTATCCCTACTAGTTGTAGTTCCCAATGCACAATCACACACCATTACATACATCTTTATCATCTTACTCAAACACTCATGCACACAGCACACATACATTGCAGAACACCCCAACCCATACCTTCTTTATTTTTTTCAACAGACCCTAAAGAATGCCTACCAAAAGTCAAGTCCGTAGAAAGCAACGCAAAAGTAGAGCAAATGAAAATAAAAGTGTCCAACATAGGCATCCATCTCTAGCAGAATTTGTAAAAAAAAGTTGAAACAAAACAGCTAATACAGTCATTTAGTGAAACACAAGACGTTTCAAGTACAAAAACTGCTATCACTAGAGATAAAACTACTTCTTTAAATTTTAATATAGTGCAAAGTAAGCATACCAAGAAAAGTATTTTAGCCAAAATGTACCATCACAAAGTCCTTCAAAATCTTATAAAAACAGGAGAGAAATCAGGTTCAATGCTTAAAACCTATCGTAGATAATTAATCTTAGAAGCGTTGATGGACAGTGCAATTCTTCTCAAAAGAAAGTTATTTATTTTACTGTTAAACAAAATGAAACCACTAACAAAACTAATAACTAAATTACAAAAAAGACTTCTCAATAAGCTAAATGTCAACAGAAAGAACTTCTTAAGTATCTGCGGAGGTGAATGGAATCACACTACGAGCACAGAACCATATTTTAATGAAGAAGCGTACAAACAAAAGCAAACAAATACAATTGCCATACATAGCAGTGGTCGAGGTTATGAACAAGTGAATAATACAATAATGGAACAAGAAGTACTCCTTACAAAAATATGTCCTGAAAACTTAGAATTACCCCTCCATTCAACTGAATCAGAACGTCTAGTGTACAAATGGCCATGCACGTCAATGTGTAATATTCCCAAACAATGTTTCAAATCTTTACGCCAATTCCTCAATAAATATGTAAAAAGCAAAGACAAAATCAAAATTAAATTACTGCAAAATATGGATACCTGTCCAGTGCGCAAGTACACAGGACTACAAGGACATTCATTGGCCTGCATTACAGGACCTACTTGTAAAACCACTTTCCATGATATCAAAAGGATATCAACACATCATTCAACTATAAGAAATCTAGTCTATAAACGGTACTATGCTAAAAGTCCTGCTTTAGCACTAGCAAAGTTAAATAACATCATTCTACATGGTACAGCGAAAGACCTACTTGAAGAAATTCACTATATCCAGAAAAAATATTTTGGAAGTGAAAGCCATTTACAGAATGAAATAGCTTTAAACCAATTAAGCAACAATTCTACACATGGCAACCTTTTGCTAAACACATACAAAAAAGAAATACTAAAATTTAAAAGTACATCAGCTGGAGTACCAAACCATGTATATGTATGTTGCCGTAGAACTTTTTATAAAAGTAACACAAAAACTGTAGACGTATCATACAAAATAGAAGACAATGAAGATGCTAAATGGTTTGAATTAGCTCTCTACCTTGTAGCAGAAAACACATATGAAATAACTGAGCCCTTAATACTTTCCAGTTACTGCACTACAAAACTTGACAACAACCAAACTCCTTCACGTGCTATCACAAATAATTTGGAATTATACCCAATACCAAAACCCCTACAACAACTTAATTTATATGAGAGCATCATAATTCAAACAGTACACCCATTTCAAGCAATAATACGCCTTCAACCAAAAACAGCAAAATTACCTCCCTCTGAATTGGTAAAAGGCATTCGTGGAAAAGTAGTTTATTTACCATTAGATCTAAAAGAAAATGTGCATACTCTAGGAGTGCAACGTCCAATGCAGCAATCTTTAATTATCTTAGTTAATGGAGTACCTACAAAAGACAAAAAAATATGGCAACAGCTCGTAGATTTAAATAAAGTTAGACAAGCCTTCCAATATCTTAAAGAGAATAATGAATATTACAAAGAAATTAATATTGAAGAAAACTTGAAAGATACAACTGAAATAATTCAAGAAACACAAGAAGCTGGTCAATTTGAGCTACTAGATCCTGCTACAATATCAAATACTTTAGACCATTATACAATTCATCCTTTGCACTGTAATGACACTGTAGAAGATGTACTGGAAACTTACCAAATGCGTCAAACAAAAGGATCGCCAATCAGCATATGGGAAAAAAGTATAGAAGCACGTGCTTTTCCTCTACTCTTTCCTACTGGCAAAGGAAGAAGGTATGAGGATAGACCTAATCAAATATCAGCTTCAGAATACCGCTCATTACGGATGTATTCTGAAGATCCCAGATTTAGACAAAATGTGGAATACATATTCCACCTACTCTTTGAAAGTGAACTAGCAACTTTATGTTACGGAGTTGCACACATATTAAAATCAGGATCACACTTTCAAAATATGACAGCTACACAATTATTAGAAAAAGTGCAACAAAAGGATGAGGTTTTACAATCAAATATTACAAATCTATTAGCAAATATGCGTGGTACTAAAGAGTACTGGTTTTGACGTCATGGAGATGTACGTTGTATGATCAGAAACCTTGGCCCACCCACTTGGTTTGTTACATTAAGTTGTGCAGAATATGCATGGGAAGATTTACATGATTTCCTACGCATATCAAATAAAAACAAAACAAACATAGATATACTAACACCTGGAGAACTTTGTTCTTTGGATCCTGTTAATGTTTCAAGATATTTTCACCATCGCTTCATTGCTATGCTACATTTTGTTGTAATAAAACTGTTCCTCCCCTTGGAGAAGTGCAACACTTCTTTTGGAGAAAAGAATACCAAGCCAGAGGAGCACCACATATCCACATGCTTTTATGGATTAAAGATGCTCCTAAATTTGGTCAAGACAGTGATGCCACTGTTTTACAGTTTATTGAAAAATATGTCACTTGTGAAATTCCATCAGAAGCCACAAATAGTGATCTTCATGCACAAATTTTACAATTTCAAAGACACAAATGTGGAAAATATTGTCGTCCCAAATACAAAAACAAAGGGAAATACTACACCAAATGCCCATTTGGTTTCCCTAGACCAGTTACAAATACAGGTCAAGTGAACAACCTCATGTCTTCAGTTAGACATAGTGTTAAAGGTAAGTCACCTAAAAATACATATTACATAAAAAGAAAAGAAGAAGAAAACTATATCAATGATTATAATGCAATCATTGCCCACTTATGGAATGCGAACATAGATGTGCAGTACATTGCAGACAATTCTACTGCAGTTGCACGATATGCCACAGCATACTTAACTAAAGCAGAAAAGACAGAGCTCCAAGACCTCTGGAATGACCTGTCATCAGATAAAACAGTGTCTCAGAAATTATACAGCTTGGGCATAAAAATGCTCACCGATAGAGAATGTGGATCATATGAAGCAGCTGATCGTTTAACTGGTAATGCATTGCATGGTAAATCTGAAAATATAATATGGCTAAATCTTGGTCCAGCTAAATCTAGAAAAAGAGTTCTAAAATCATATGAAGATATAGAAACAATAGCCAAACATGATCCGAACAGCCAAGACATTTTAAAAAACAATTTATTGGACACATACTACCCAAACAGAAGTAATACTTTGGAAGACATGTGTCTATACCACATAGCCCAAAACTACACATACAAAAATAATATGAAACCTGATGAAAAAAAGGTAAATATAGAGTGACAAACTGTGAAGGCAGCTTAGTTAAACTCACTAAACCAAATTTAATTAATCATATCAAATTGTCATTAAAGACTCCTCAACATAAAGAAGTATATTACATGTCCCTGCTACAACTCTTCAAACCATGGAGAAAAGAAGAACAAATACTAGATAACTATGACTCATATGAGGATGCTTTCAAAGCAAATGAAAGCACTATAACTGATGTAAACTTTACACAAGCCCAACTAGATAAGGACACTCCTGACAGTAGTCAACCTTCTGTAACAGGAAGCCAAGAACCACTGGGAGAACCACTAATAATAAATGAGGCAGAATTAGCTATGATAGAAGTAGAAAACACCATGTGTCAGTATGAAGATAAAGAAGACTTAACTATACTACAATCAAAACTAAACAATGAGCAAAGTAGCATCTTTCAAGAAGTAACAAATCAAATTGCTCATGGTGTAAAACATGAAAATAAAGAATGTTCCTGCCATAATTATAAACCTATACTACTGTACGTCAGTGGTGAAGCTGGTTCTGGAAAAACATTCCTAATCAAAATCATTAGTAAGTTCCTTCAGAAATTGACAAACAACAAACTGTCAGCTGTTGTCACTGCCCCCACAGGTTTAGCTGCCTACAACATAGGTGGTGTTACATTACACCGATTACTACTATTACCAGTAGAACACCAGAACAAATTAGACTATTACAAACTTTCTGCAGAAGCTGCAATGGAATTACGCAGAGTATTGAAACAAATGAAAATGCTACTAATAGATGAAGTGAGCATGGTCTCCAACCTGATGTTAGCTTTGATTCACCTCAGATTACAAGAAGTACTCAAAACAGACTATGAAGAGCTCTTTGCAGGAAAACACATTATTGTTTTTGGAGATCTGCTTCAATTAACACCAGTAAAGGGTGAGCCTATTTTTAAAACATTAGGACACAAACTCTGCCGTAAAACGGTTGGCAGCATTGGAAATGTCAACCTTTGGCAACATTTCCAATACAGAGAATTAACAGAAAACATGCGGCAATCTGCAGATCTCACTTATGCCAACATTTTAAAAAGTATCAGAGTTGGTATACTTTCTAAAGAAGCAGAAGCAATATTGAAAACCCGGCACATTAATGCACTTTATGGCGATAATGCATGTGCTACAGATGTTATGGAACAATTAGCCCACAAAAATGTCAATTGTATGGCCTTAATGCCAACTCTTGCAAGCTGTTTCAAATTCAATGAAATCATGCTAAGTAAAGAAATGCAACCAATCATGGAAATTAGCGCCACAGACAAACTAGATGTACATGATATGACACTACCCATTTGTGACCAAGCCACAACAAGACTAAATAGTTTAGAAAAATCAATCTCAAACACAGCAGGCTTAGAAAAGATATTAAAATGATCCTTAAATTGCAGAGTAATGCTTAAACGTAACCTTGACGTGGACCAAGGACTAGTTAATGGAGCACTGGGTACAGTTGTTGGCTTTCAAACATACCCACGCGACAACAAAATTCAGTTTGTCAATATACTCTTTGACAAACTTTCAGAAGTAAAAAGGATAGGACGCTCAACAGCTTGATTCCTTCTCTTCAAAGATATGTATGTACGCAGAGAACACTTTTCTCTAACTCTTGCATACGCAGTCACGATTCATAAATCACAAGGTCTTACCCTAGACAAAGCAATGATAGATATTGGTAACACAGTCATTAAAGAAGGCATGAGCTATGTAGCACTATCACGCTTACGTACACTTGACGGTCTATTTCTAATCAACTTTGATGCAAGTAAAATAAACGCTGATATTCCTTGCATTTTAGAATACAATAGACTTCGCTCACTATACACCCCCCAGCTAAACACATATTCTGTTCCACAAAAAGTAAAACATTATAAAAGAAAAATAAATCAAACAGAAATGCAACAGGATGTCACTGCAAATCCTCCAAAGAGAGTAAAAGAAACTAATACTTCATCAAGTACCACAAGCAAAAAAGAATCTATTAGGGAAAGTAAACCAGGTACTTCTTTAAAGAAGGAAGACAAACTCCAAAAAAAGCAGTTAGATACAGAACTACCTGGACCATTTAAATTCTCAAATATAGTTGGTGTAAGTTGCTACGCAAATGTAGCAATGAATATTCTATTTCAATTACCACCAATTGTTGACAACATTTACTTACACAGTACAGACTCATTGTGTTTGCAAATGTTAGTACTTCACAGAAATGCAGCAAACAATCCTGACAACACATATAGTGTTTATGGAATAAGACAACAATTGGACTACTGTGCTGGAATGGTGAAATTAACTATAAACTCACAGGAAGATCCACAAGAATTTCTAATGTACTTACTACAAGTACTGGAAAACAAAAACATACCTATAAATGAAATCTTTCAGATTTCATACATGTGGAAACATACATGCACTCTCTGCAACAATGTGACACAAGAAGAAATCCCCAATGAACGCTTCATAAATATATCAATACCAAATTGTGAATCCATTCCATTTCAGCGACTTGTACAAAATGCAAACCATGGTAGATTATGCTCTACCTGCAATTCAGATAATCGCGCCACGTAAGTAATACAAACACATAGTAAATACATAATACTAATGCTTCTACTTTACAATGCAGATGGTACCAAAAACAACTGCAAGCTGACTGGATTCACACATGGTCAAATATCACTTGGTAAGAAAACCTTCACAACAATAGGTATAATCTGCCACGCAGGAGCCACAACCAATTCAGGGCACTACACTGCATTTATAAAAAATAAATGTGGATGGTTTGAATGTAATGATAGTACCATTACTCTAAAGCAGAGATTACCAGCACATCTTACAAACGCTTATTTGATGTTCTTAAAACCAAAATTTGATAACTAAACTGTATTTAAACCCTAAGTAAACTTGTGTTAAAACAATTTAAACTGTTAGAATACTCCAAAAGCTATCTAACTGCTCAAAGATTCTACAACAACTAATCAGATAAATGAATACCACTAAATTAGAGCAAAAAATACACAGTTAGAATACGCCAATTGGTATCTAACTGTCCCAAAATTTAACAATATCCAAATAGATAAATCAATACCACTAAAATATATAAAAAAAATAGACAGTTAGAATACGCCAATTGGTATCTAACTGCTCCAAAATTTTATAATATCCAAACAAATAAATAATATGTTACTGCTCCAAAAAAATGCAACAAGCCAAAGTATAAAGCATTAGCCAGAAACAACAAGTGAACACTGAAAACAAACAAACAAATAAACTGTAGCATAACAGAAAAAGGTTTTTTTTTAATCCAACATGGATTTCTCCCACAGACCCAATGATTTTAGCAACAAATACAGAAACTGAGCAAATTGCACAGAACTCTGATTTGTAATCTACTAAATATGAGGGTCCAAAAAAAAAAGTCTGTTGATTATACAATGTAATAAGTCATTACAAAATACTAATACTAACATGCTATTTTCTTTTATCACAGAAATTAACAAGAAATACATGTACTCCGGTTACTAGACCAAACAGTAAGTATACAATAATAAGGAGAACCA
This sequence comes from Ambystoma mexicanum, assembly GCF_040938575.1. Taxonomy (NCBI): domain Eukaryota; kingdom Metazoa; phylum Chordata; class Amphibia; order Caudata; family Ambystomatidae; genus Ambystoma; species Ambystoma mexicanum. The sequence continues at coordinate 768,719,663 of NC_090935.1, forward strand.
TGGCAGCATATCACATCCATAGTATCTAATACCTTTGTTCCTTATACATTTGTTTTCACCCAAAGTTATAAGCAAATATGAATGTGATATGCTGCGGTGGTTGTTGCCAGGGCATAGAGTCTTGGGTGCATGGCCAAAGACTCTATGCCCTGGCAACAACCACCGCAGCATATCACATCCATAGAGTCAAACATTTCAACTATGGTCTATGGAAACGTTTAATGTCCGCGGACATTATGAGTGTTCTTAGAACACTTTCAACTTGCCAACGGACAATACGGACAGCGTTTTCAGGACACCCCCTACGAACATTTCAGAACAACACGATAGTTCTTAGAACACTTTCAACTTGACAACGAACAATACGGACAGTGTCCTCAGGACACCCCCATTTCGTTTATTTGCGAACATTTCAGGACATCATGAGTGTTCTAAGAACACATTCAACTTGCCATCGAACAATACGAACAGCATCTTCAGGATACCCCCTACGAACATCTCAGAACAACGCGAGTGTTCTTAGAACACATTCAACTTGACAAAGAACAATATGGACAGCGTCCTCAGGACACCCCCATTTTGTTTATTTGCAAAGATTTCAGGACACCGCGAGTGTTCTTAGAACACATTCAACTTGCCAGCGAACAATACGGACTACGCCTTCAGGACACCCCCTGCAGACATTCCAGGACACCGCGAGTGTTCTTAGAACACATTCAACTTGACAGAGAACAATACAGACAGCGTCCTCAGGACACCCCCATTTTGTGTTTATTTGCGAACATTTCAGGACACCGCGAGTGTTCTTAGAAGCGTCTTCAGAACACCACCACCTTGTTTATTTGCGAACATCTCAGGACACCGCGAGTGTTCTTAGAACACATTCAACTTGACAGAGAACAATACGGACAGCGTCCTCAGGACACCCCCTACGAACATTCCCCGGACACCGCGAGTGTTCTTAGAAACGTCTTCAGAACACCCCCATTTTGTTTATTTGCGAACATTTCAGGACACTGCGAGTGTTCTTAGAACACATTCAACTTGCCAGCCACAACCCCCATTCGTATTTGTGAACATTTCAGGACACAGCGAGTGTTGGACAACGTCTTCAGAACACCCCCATTTTGTGTATTTGCGAACATTTCAGGACACCGCGAGTGTTCTTAGAACACATTCAACTTGACAGAGAACAATACGGACAGCGTCCTCAGGACACCCCCTACGAACATTCCCCGGACACTGTGAGTGTTCTTAGAAGCGTCTTCAGAACACCACCATCTTGTTTATTTGCGAACATTTCAGGACACGGCGAGTGTTCTTAGAACACATTCAACTTGACAGAGAACAATACGGACAGCGTCCTCAGGACACCCCCATTTTGTTTATTTGTGAACATTTCAGGACACCGCGAGTGTTCTTAGAACACATTGAACTTGCCAGCCACAACCCCCCATTCATATTTGCGAACATTTCAGGACACAGCGAGTGTTCGACAACGTCTTCAGAACACCCCCATTTTGTGTATTTGCGAACATTTCAGGACACCGCAAGTGTTCTTAGAACACATTCAACTTGACAGAGAACGATACAGACAGCGTCCTCAGGACACACCCATTTTGTTTATTTGCGAACATTTCAGGACACCGCGAGTGTTCTTAGAAGCGTCTTCAGAACACCACCATCTTGTTTATTTGCGAACATTTCAGGACACCGTAAGTGTTCTTAGAACACATTCAACTTGACAGAGAACAATACGGACAGCGTCCTCAGGACACCCCCCTACGAACATTCCCCGGACACCGCAGGTGTTCTTAGAAACGTCTTTAGAACACCCCCATTTTGTTTATTTGCGAACATTTCAGGACACCGCGAGTGTTCTTAGAACACATTCAACTTGCCAGCCACAACCCCCATTCATATTTGTGAACATTTCAGGACACAGCGAGTGTTCAACGACGTCTTCAGAACACCCCCATTTTGTGTATTTGCGAACATTTCAGGACACCGCGAGTGTTCTTAGAACACATTCAACTTGACAGAGAACAATACGGACAGCGTCCTCAGGACACCCGCATTTTGTTTATTTGCCAACATTTCAGGACACCGCGAGTGTTCTTAGAACACATTCAACTTGCCAGCCACAACCCCCCATTCATATTTGCGAACATTTCAGGACACAGCGAGTGTTCTTAGAACACATTCAACTTGACAACGAACAATATGGACAGCGTCCTCAGGACACCCCCATTTTGTGTATTTGCGAACATTTCAGGACACCGTGAGTGTTCTTAGAACACATTCAACTTGACAACGAACAATATGGACAGCGTCCTCAGGACACCCCCATTTTGTTTATTTGCGAACATTTCAGGACACTGCGAGTGTTCTTAGAACAGTTTCAGCTTGCTTGCGAATAAAACAGACACATATTGAGTCCTCAGAACACCCCCCATTCAGTTTATTTAGAACATTTCAGAACACCTGTGATGTCCGCAGACAAATCGAACACAAAAAGAACGTCTAACACATAAAAAAACCACAACTTTCATCCTATCTCATACACTCCCACCCTCCCCAAACACTCCTACACACCAACACACTCTACTAAATACAAATTTTGAACAAAGTTTCACCGCGCTGTCCGCGGACGTCCGCGAATCCAAGATGGCGGGCTGTACCGAAAATCTGACGCGCTTCACGCTCCACGCCATCCAATCAGCGAACACGTTGCATGTCCGCGGACATCACGCAAGCCGATTGGCCAATCAGGACACTGTCCGCGGAGCGAACAGGGAAGTGTGTCCGCAGACCGAACACAGATATCACTAATTTTTTTTTACCTTCTTTTTGGTCATTTTAAAAAAAACTACTGGACGGGTTTTCACCAAATTTGCAAAAGCACGCTTTCAGGACCAAGCCGCTGCTCCTGGTCCAAATTTGGTGAAAATCCGTCCAGCGGTTTGGGCTGTAGATGCAAGCAAAAAAAAATTCCCATTCAGTCTATGGGGAAAAAAAAGTTTTGGAACCCCCCCTATAACTTTGACCCCCCTGGACGAATCCTCACCAAACTTTGCAAAAAAATTCAGAGTGACCCAAATAATATTTTGCAAAGTTTGGTGAGGATTCGTCTAGGGAGAGCAAAGTTATAAGCCGCCCAAAAAGTGCTCTTCCTATGGAAACACCAACTTAACCATAACTACATGGCCAGTACCGTGGCCATGTAATTCAGTAAAACAACTTTGTTAAAGGGATGTTATGGTTAAGTTGCGCTACTGAAAACCTATGAAATTCAGAGAAAAAAACGTTGCTAAAGGGACGTTATGGTTCAAGTACAACTGAAAAACCCCTGAAATTCGCCAGTTATGGTAAGCTAAGCAACCATAACTCGCGCCACCACCGTGCACTGCTAAGACTAACACCCAGGACATCAAAGATGACATCACAAATGTCATTGATGACATCACATGTCTGGCTCCCTCTTTTTTCCTTTACTGATATATCTAGGCCAGTAACAGTCAGGAACAAAAAATTCAAAAAGTACTATATTTGTAGACTTATACTTCAAATATGTTCTTACAGTAATTCACTTGGGGTTCACTCACGGCATATGAAACATATACATGGGGAAAACACAGACTTGGAAGACAACAATGCTTTGTATGTATGAAGATGATCAGTAAGGTTATCAACACTTTCTTATAGTTCTGCTGTTTGCTCATATTTGTATACATTGTATTCACACTAATTTCCTTAGGATCCAATCACATTATGTGATACTTGTACATAGGGAAGTAGTAGCTTTGAAGCAGAGCAATCATTTCTGTGCATGAAGATAATCGGTTAGGTTATGAAGATTGTCTGGTAATATTGCTCTTTTTTGTTTACTTCATTTTCTCTGTATATGCTCATAATTCTATGTGTTGTTGTCTGTTTTGTTTGCAAAAATGCAATTATATAGAAACTGGGTTTTATTAGCTACTTATTAAATATTTCACAGAACGCAAAACTCTAATAAGAAAGCATTTATCATTTCACTATTCAACATGGCAAGAATATTAATATTGCACCTCCATCATGTATGCTCCACACAATGCCTATGTTTCTACATGAGTATCTTAGTATACTAAAGAACTTATAGAATGCTATTTGTATCACTGCATTGCTTAATGCACTCCATACCTCATGATATTTATTCCAATGCCCCTTGACACTTTATCAACATTACAAACCCCTTGTACAGACCTTTCATGAAAAGTACATTCACATGTGATGTCATCAGTGATGTCACCAATGACATTTGTGATGTCATCTTTGATGTCCTGGGTGTTAGTCTTAGCAGTGCACGGTGGTGGCGCGAGTTATGGTGGCTTAGCTTACCATTACTGGCGAATTTCAGGTTTTTTTTGGTTTTACTTGAACCATAACGTCCTTTTAACAAAGTTTTTTTCTCTGAATTTCATAGGTTTTTAGTAGCGCAACTTAACCATCACGTCCCTTTAACAACGTTTTTTTACTGAATTTCATAGGTTTTTAGTAGCGCAACCTAACCATAACACACCCTTAACAAATTTCTTTCACTGAATTTCATAGGTTTTTAGTAGCTCAAGCTAACCATAACACCCCTTTAACAAAGTTTTTTCACTGAATACACATATAGATAATATAAATTTGATAAATGTTTACTAGAATCCCCTTAGTTTATATACATATAACATAGAACATACTGAACCCCCTACCTGTCCTAGTGGTTCTGATGTCCGCAGACTATGCGCATGTCCGCGGACGGACTCGGCCAACATCAATACTATCCATACTACTTTGTTGTATCATGCAATAGAAACATTGAACAAGTTCAAAAAGCAGCACATAAACACATTACATTTACTAATAAATAAGAAGTGGAAACTGTATATGTAAGACATCAACCGTCCATTTAAATGGCATATGCACCAGAATGGAATATACCAAAACAAAATAAATATGCCTCCAACATAATTACCTCACAGAAACTGCACAGCAAAAAGCCACAGCAGACCCACACAGCAGTAACAGCAAAACCTATCAAGAAACTAGTAAGTACACTACATTTATTTTATATATTTATAAACTTTCTGTATTAGGTACACTAAAACTAATATTTTCTTTTTACACAGAAATGTCCAGTGCTTTAGAATGGCTGGAAGAAAATTTCCCATGGGATGAAATGAGTGAAGACAGTGATACTAATGGTAGACACAACATTTCTCTATATAAGCCAATGAATAACCATTACTTTATGTGTACTTAACACATTATTTTTTTAACAGACCATACAGACACTAAACATAATATACCAAGAGAGACATTAGAAAATCCTCTGCAGCGAATGGAAGTAAAAATGGATATGTTAATGAAAAACGTCATTATTTTAAGACACTTTGTAGAGGACCACATAAAAGAAAACATTAAATATCACTGTCCGACATGAACCTGTTCCTCCTCTCCATGTCCCAGTCAACTATCCCCAAACCCTCCCCAGCAAGAAAAACGTTACGATGAGACCACCATCACTTCCACCCCTCCCATCCATCATGTCCAAACCCCTAGTTCCCCTGTATTTGTTTCAGTTTCTGCTTCCCCCTCTCTTTCGTAATTTTTATACTGTCATACAATAGTCAAATTTTAAATGTGTTGTTAGTATATTGCTGTGTCTTATTTTTTTTTAAAAGGCCGTCAGGGTGTCCGCGGCGAGCACGGGTGTCTGGGATGTCTACAATTAACCAAAATGGGGGTGTCCTAAGGACACTCTACCTGTTCATACTTTTCGCAATGAAAATGCAGGTGACCTTAGGACACAAGATGTGCGACGGTCCGCAATAAACCAAAATGGGGGTGACCTAAGGACACTGTACCTGTATGTACTGTTCGTAATCAAACTGGAGGACTGTCCTTAGGACACACAAGATGTCCGCCTGTCCGTAATTAATCAAAATGGGTGTGTCCTAAGGACACTATACCTGTTCGCACTGTTCGTAGTTAAAATGGGGGTGTCCGCAGGACACTAAATCTGTCCGCATGTCCGTAACTATTCAAATTAAGGTGTCCTAAGCACATTCCCCCTGTTCCCAATGTCCACAACCAGAATGAATATGTCCGTAGAACACATATCCCGTCCGCCTGTCCGCAAAGTTCTGACGCACATTTATTTTATTCAGGGACTTGAACACTGTCCGTAGAACACCCACGCGCATGCGTACCACAATGTTGGGCTCTACGAACAGCGCGGCTGTCCATAACTGTCCACCGCACGTGTGTCACACTTTTAATTAGTTCGGGGACTGGACACTGTCCGTAGAACATCCACGCGCATGCGCACAACCGACCCCGTGCATTTAGTGTTCTACCAGCAGCCGTCCCATTCGCGAACTTGTCCACAACGTCATTATGTGACCACACCCACGCTGAGCGTGTGTCCTTGTTTACGGACACTGTCCGGGCCCCCGAACATTTAAAAAGTGCTTTTCTGAGCAATCCAAGGTATTTTCCAGTAAAAGTTCACCATTACACATGTCCCAGATAATGTCCCTGGTGATCTACATACTTTTTGGAACTTTTTAAGCCCTTTCTTGGTGTTTGAAGTGTCCGTGGACGGCACAGGTGTCTGCGAAGCACGCCCAGCACCCCTATAAAAGGCCACACCCCAGAGCTGATCCTCATTCTGTCTTTCTACTACTGCAGATTGACCTGCTTTTGCTACTTTTGCTATTTGCTTTTGCTGATTACTAAGAGCTGTCCTGATGGCATCCATGGCTGGTGCTGGTGCTACTGCTGTCTCAGCACCACCCCCACCCCTCCATCACCACCACCTCCCCAAGGGCCTGCAGAGGGGAACAGGCGTGAGGATGCAGAGGAGAGTGATGAAGAGGATGAAGAGGATGAGGTAGTGGAAGTCCCTACTACTAGCACTCATCGTGAATCTTGGGTGTGGAGGTTATTTACCACTGTTGATGGAGTACCAAAAGCACGTGTGAACAAGGTGCGCTGCACTCAGTGCCAGATGGTGCTGAGTTGTGGCAAGCCTGGTTCGTATAGCTATGGTACTACATTAATGAAGCTACACATAAGGTCGTTCCACGGTGGGGCTGTTCGTAAGGTTGTACCTTGCCATAAACGTAGTAGGTTGAGTTCCCATGCAGCATCCTCCGTTTCCGCTCCTGCCACCACAAGAGACACTCCTGAGGGACAGTGCATCCCACCAGCTGCCTCACAGGTCATACGTGATGCTGTTGACCCTTACCTTTTGAGAGTCACAGTATTGTGCATGTACTGCGACGCAGTACTCTGTAGGGGGGAGACCCTTCGAAGTGCTTTTGAGACTGCGGTCAAGGAGAATGAGAAAGACTGCCCACTACCTGAATAAGGCCCACCCTACATCTTCCTCTCTCTACCTGCCCTTTCTTATCCCCATGGTTGGTGTCCCTTCCTTACCCTTCTTTCCCCTCCTTTCCTTGTGTGACATGTTTAAAAAACATCCAAAAATATAAAACATAAAAAACCCCAAAAAAAGGATCTTTTCAGAGCCGCCTTTCACTGTTCAAAAATAGAAGTGTCAATGAAATGCTGCAGGGCCCTGTGCATTTTTAGAAGTCTGTGGACTTTGGAAATGTTTGGGGTGCTGTCCTATCAGAACCATTGCCCTTTTCTCCAGGAGGAAGTGGTGGCTCTGAAAAAAGCCTTTTTGTGGTTTTCTTTGTGTTTCGAAAACTTCAAATTGTCAACACCTATTGCAAAATGGATTGCTATGAATCCAAAAAGGGTTCCAATGCTTTTTGTATATTTCGCAGAAAAATCTGATTGCCACCATAAGTAAGATGTACTCCATCTCTGCAAAAAATGTGTGTGCTACCGAACATAATATTTTCATTGTGAAAAGAGGACATGCCAACATCTCTCAAAAAGGCAGAAGCAGCCTTGTTTACATTGCACCTTGCTTTCTCCATTTGTGGACCAAATGAAGAAGAATGCAGCCACATTTGTCTCTGTGCTATACGAGAAAAAATTACAGAGGAGTTTGGAAACATGTCCATGACTCTCCCAATTCCTTCTTTCATTGCAAATTGCAAAGAGATTCCAGACACATGTCCTAAAATGTTCCCTCCACAATGAATAATAATAATGTCTGGATGACACTGTATCACCAAAGTAGCACAGAGAGGTACCAAATCCAACCACCTCGTTCCACGCACTCCATGCCAGTGCACTTCCACATGAGGGAATCCAAGATGTGTAGCCACTCCACAGTTATCTGCATGCACCTCCAACCAATTTATCCACCAATCTCGCAAAATCCAAACAATCTGCTTTCTGAAACACACAGCCATAGCTATGTGCTCTCCTCTCAAGAAAATGACTTTCTGACAAACTCTCTCCTTACACATCACACCCAGTAAACTTTATTAATCAATCCATTGCTCTGATAAGTCTTATTTGCATACCTCTCAACCTCAAAATCCCCGTATGTAATATGCGGTGTCCGCGGACAACCGCGGTGTCTGCGGACAAATCGTAACATTTGAGAGTGAGGAATGAAAATTTAAATAGTGTACCCCATTTCCCCCTTTGAGGTTGGCTCTGAAAAGAGGCTTTTTTTAAGATGCTTCAGAAACACCTTTTTTTTTAATTTTCTTTTTTTTAATTTTCCTCCAAATATCTTCACATTAGCTTCTCCAGAGCAATCCTTATATTCCAAAACAGCATGGCATTTCCCATGAAATATAAAGAAATGCCATCTGCTTTAAAGTAAAAAACATTACCAGATTCAATGTTGTCATTATTGCCAAAGAACATCCCAGCTCTAATCATAAAAGCAAACATGCCTTGGTTAATTAAACACCTAGCAACATTTTGCTGAGGACAAAAAACAGAACTATTGTCCCATACTGCCCTAGGTAACAAAGCAGAAAAAATAACCTGGGCATTTGGAAGGACTTTAATGACTGCATGAACCAAGTTTTGCAGATCTTGCAACAAAGTGGGGGTACTGACATAGCCCAAATGCATAGCACCACAGTGCAGGACAACTACATCTGGACTATTGAACCTAGCCATAGCCTGACAAACTTCAAACATTGCCGGCAAATTAAAGCCAGGCACAGTACTCCACACCACCTCCACTCCTTTTACATCAAAATTCATTGCCACATGCCTACATTTAGCATACTGCTCCAAACTATCAACAAACATATCTCCGAGCACCAACACCCTGACTTTATCCACCTCTGCCATGGTCACTACACACAGCCTCTTTCAATACAAACCCCAACCTCAACACCTGATTGGCTGATCCCTACAGTCCTATTTCCATGCCAGATATGTTGAGAAGTCCCATATGTCACACGCCCTGACGCGGACAGCCACGGTGTCTGCGGAGCACGTAACGATGGGGCAGACCTTCTACCCTTTCCACTTCACTCTCTGCACCATTCCCTCATTGGCTACTGTTAGGCAGTCACACAACCATCCACCAATCACATGCAAGAACTCTACATCTAACTCCATCATGACAGATCAGCACTTTTGATGTACTATTGATCACTCTCATTACAATTGAGCTGTGACTGCAAAGGACGTACAGCAACAACACTATAAAACTCCCAAAGATTTCTACTTGCAGATTCATGCACATCCACATGCATGAACACAAACTACAGGTATGAATATTTTCTGCACAGTACATGTACAGCTCTTGTATGAATGCATATAAACAGAGTAACTGCCACTTACCCTGTATAACCTGTCAAATAAACTTACTGTCATTTCTCCAAACTGCTATGATCAAGTGTCACTTGCAAACCTGTCGGCTCTCCAAATTTTTGTTTACACACACAGCTATCTAAAAAAGTGTCATTTCATATTAAAAGAGGAGAGCAATAAGAGTATAATTGTGGAAAAAAGCTATGTAGTGTATTATAAAATGACACACAGCCAGGATGAGTACATGCATCTTTATTCATACACACAGATAGACAATATCATTACGAAGGCTCCCAGCTGAAACAATACCATTGCCTCTACATCAAATCCTTCTGCTTTATTCCCCCTTCACAAATGCATACATTGCATGCTTTTCTGTACAGTTCCTGCCATTTACCCTGTAAAAATAGCAATAAAAGCATATGATTATTCCTTCTATCTCCTAGCATCCAATAACACAGCCTTAAGAAGCCAAGTGTGCTCTGTACACTTACTATTATTCTCATTTGTAAAGCATGTTCAACTAAAATATACAGAATGCACATAGGCAAAGGAAAATGCATGTACATACTAGGCTCAGTTATCAGAAAACACTAATACTGCAAAACCAAAAAATCAATGTCTACATTAAAAACAGTGCTATAAACACACATATTTACTCTATTTAAAAGCACCAGCGTTTGAAATACGAACAAGAATTTAGAAGAAACCTACTCTTTTCATACAAAAAAGTAAGTGCAATACTACCATAATGTTCTAACTGGGTCTCAAACACACTAGAATTCTAGTATTGTAGAACAAACAAGTGTATTAACCCCGTACCATTAGATTTAGTATTAGTGCTTCCCCTCACCAGTTGCACACTTTGTATTGTCATCTGAACCCTTGTATAGTAACACACAAATACAAGAATAGCCTTCCCGACTTGATGTAGCTGCCCATTGCACAATCACACACCTCCACATACATCCTTACCATCATACTCAGACAGTCATGCACAAAGCACACATACACTGCACAACAGCCCAACCCACATTTTCTTTTTTTTCTCCAACAGACCCCAAAGAATGCCTACCAAAAAGCAACTCCATAGAAAGCACAGCAGAAGTAGAGCAAATCAAAATAAAAGTGCCCAAAATAAGCATCCATCTCTAGCAGAATTTCTACAGAATTTCTACAAAAAGTTCAAACAAAAAAGCTAATACAGTCATTAAGCGAAACAAAACAAGCTTCCAGTACAGAAACCGTGTCTCCTCTTTCAAAATGTAAAACAAAACAGAAAGTGATTAACAAGACTTCAGCTACCACTACTGCTAACACTGCAACTATAAATCTTGATGTAGTGGCAAGTAACCATACCAAAGAAATTATTGTACAAAAAATGTTCCGCCACAGAGTCCTTCAGAAGCTTATAAAAACAGGAGAGAAATCATGCACAACCCTTAAAACCTATGGTAGAAAATTAATCCTAGAAGCTCTCATAGACAGTGCAATACTTCTCAAAAGGAAGTTATTTTTTTAGTTTTAAACAGAATGAAACCACTAACAAAACTAACTACTAAACTACAAAAAAGACTTCTCAATAAATGGAATATCCACAAAAATAGCTTCTTAAGCATCTGTGGAGGTGAATGGAGTCACACCACGAGCACAGAACCATATTTTAATAAAGAAGCATGCAAACAAAAGCAAACAAACCCAATTGCCATACATAGCAGTGGACAAGGGTATGAAAAACCTAATAATACCACTATGGAACAAGAAACGCTGCTCACAAAAATATCCCCAGAAAACTCAGTATCACCTCTCCATTCCACTGAACCAAAACGTCGAGTCTACAAATGGCTGTGCACATCAATGTGTAACATTGCCAAAAAATCTTTCAAATCTTTACGCCAGTTCCTCATTCAGTATGTAAAAAGCAAAGACAAATTCAAAATTAAACTACTACAAAATATGGATGCCTGTCCAGTGCGAAAATACACAGGACTACAAGGACATTCATTAGCCTGCATTTCAGGACCTATTTGCAAAAACACCTTCCATCATATCAAAATGATATCAACACATCATTCACCTATAAGAAATCTGGTCCATAAACTCTACTATGCTAAAAGTCCTTCTTTAGCACTAGCCAATTTAAATAATAATCTTCTTCATGGTACAGCCAAACAACTACTCGAAGAAATAGATCATATCCAGAGAAAATATTTTGGAAGTGAAAGCCACTTACAAAATGCAATAGCTTTACAACAAACTAGCAACTACTGTACAAATAGCAACCTTCTTTTACACACATACAAAAAAGAAATACTAAAGTTTAAAAGTACATCCGCTGAAGTACCAAACCATGTGTATGTGTGTTGCCGCAGGACTTTTAATAAAAGTAGCACAAAAACTGTAGACATAACGTACAAAGTAGAAGACAGTGAAGATTCCAAATGGTTCCAATTAGCTTTCTACCTTATAGCAGAAAACTAAAATTACTGACCCCTTAATACTTTGCAATTACTGGACTGTAAAAGTTGACAACGACCAAACACCTTCACGTGCTATCACAAATAACTTATAATTCCCACTACCAAAACCCCTGCAACAACTAAATTTGTATGAGAGCATCATACTTCAAACATTGCACCCATTTCAAGCAATCATACACCTTCAATCAAAAACAGGTAAATTACCTCCCTCTGAATCAGTGAAAGGCATTTGTGGCAAAGTAGTTTATTTACGATTAGATCTCAAAGAAAATGTACACACTCTGGGAGTGCAACATCCAATAGATCAATCTTTAATTGTCTTAGTAAATGGCATACCTACAAAAGACAAAATAATTTGGCAACAACTCGCGGACTTACATAAAGTTAGACAAGCCCTGCAATAGCTAAAAGACAACAATGAACACTACAAAGAAATTAATATTGAAGGAAACCTCAGAGAAACCAGAGAATCTGGTGAATTTCACCTTCTAGATCCTGCTACAAAATCCAATATTTTAGACCATTAAACAATTCATCCATTACACTCTAAAGACACCATAGATGATGCACTGGAAATGTACCAAATGCGACAAGCCAAAGGATCTCCAATCAGCATATGGGAAAAAAGTATAGAAGCACGTGCCTTTCCTCTACTCTTTCCTACTGGAAAAGGAGGAAGGTACGATGATAGACTCACACAAATAACAGCATCAGAATATCGCTCTTAACGATTGTATTCTGACGACCCCAGATTCAGACAAAACGCGGAATACATATTCCACCTTCTCTTTGAATGTGAACTAGCAACTCTATGGTATGGAGTTGCACACACATTAAAATCAGGTACCCATTTTCAAAATATGTCAGCTATGTAATTACTACAAAAAGTGCAAGAAAAAGATGAGATTTTACAGTCAATTATTACAAATCTTTTAGCAAACATGCGTGGTACAAAAGAATACTGGTTCCGACGTCACGGAGATGTACGCTGTATGATAAGAAACCTTGGCCCACCCACTTGGTTTGTTACATTAAGTTGTGCAGAATATGCATGGGATGATTTACACGATTTCCTACGCATAGCAAACAAAAACAAAACAAACATAGATATAAAAACACCAGGAGAACTCTGCTCTCTAGATCCTGTAAATGTATCAAGATATTTCCATCATCACTTCATTGGTATGCTACACTTTATTTGTAATAAAACTGTTCCTCCCCTCGGAGAAGTACTACACTTCTTTTGGAGAAAAGAATACCAAGCCAGAGGAGAACCACACATCCACATGCTTTTATGGATTAAATATGCTCCTAAATTTGGTCAGGACAGGGATGCCACTGTTTTGCATTTTAGCCAAAAATGTGTCACTTGTGAAATTCCTAAACAAACAACACATAGTGACCTTCATGCACAATCTTTACAATTTCAAAGACACAAATGTGGGAAATATTGTCGTCACAAATATAAAAACAAAGGAAAATACTACACCAAATGCTTTGGTTTCCCAAGACCAGTTACAACAGCAGGTCAAGTAAACAACTTCATGTATTCAGTTAGACATAGTGTCAAAGGTAAATCACCTAAGAACACATATTACATAAAAAGAACAGAAGAATCAAAATATATCAATAATTACGATGCAATCATTGCCCTCCTATGGAATGCAAACATAAATGTGCAGTACATTGCAGACAATTCCACTGCAGTTGCACGATATGTCACAGCCTACATAACCAAAGCAGAAAAAACAGAGCTTCAAGACCTCTTGGATGACATATCATTTGACAAAAAATTGTCACCGAAATTATACAGCTTAGGCATAAAAATGCTCTCTCATAGAGAATGTGGCTGCTATGAAGCTGCAGACCGTTTAACAGGTACTGCTTTGTATAGAAAATCTGAAAATGTAGTATGGCTAAGTCTTGGTCCTGCTAAATGTAGAAAAAGAGTTCTCAAATCATATGAGGACATAGAAACAATAGCCAAAAATGATCCCAACAGCCAAGACATTTTGAAAAACAATTTACTAGACAGATACTACCTAAACAGGAGTACCACTTTGGAAACCATGTGTTTATACCACATAGCCCAAAACTTCACATACAAAAATAATATAAAATCAGATGAAAAGAAAGGTAGATAGGGAGTGGCAAATTGTGAAGGCAGTTTAGTGAAACTTACCAAACAAAGCTTAATAAAGCATATCAAATTGTCATTAAAAACTCCTCAACATAAAGAACTCTATTACATGTCCCTGCTACAACTTTTTAAACCATGGAGAAAAGAAGAAGGGTGACTAGATACCTATGACTCCTATGAAGACGCTTTCAAAGCAAATGAAAGTACTATAACAGATGTAAACTTTACACAGTACAAAACAATGTTGCACAATGAACACCAACATAAAGAAGAACTCCAGGCCCAACTAGATGTGGACACTCCCGACAGATTCAGATTATGTACGGAACAGGTTCGTGGAGCACCTGGTTAATTGGAAAACCAGAGGCATGTTATGTGCTAATAACAAACCCTTGAAACATGGGAAGTTAATTCAAAACATTGATGATCTGGTCACCATGAATGGGATGACCATCTACTGGAAGAAGATCAAGGGTCATTCCAAAGTAGAGGGACCAGACAAAACTGGAAATGACTTGCCTGATCAGCTGGCCAAAACTGGGGCCATCCAAGGGGATCTAATTGAGATTGAGTCCCTGTTGGGGGAAATCCAGGTCACTGCTATCACTAGGTGCCAGACAAATGCTCACAATGATCTTTCAACTGCACAATGGAGTAAGGAGACCCCAGATGCTGATTTGATCACGGCTCAGGAGGGGGATCCAATAATTGGTAAGTTTTACCAACACATTGAGGACCCTGAGAACTTTCCCCTGACGGATACCAATTACATTGGGAAAGAGGACCTTAGAGTGTTGATGAAATTTCCAAAAATGTTCCGAATCCAAGACGGTTTGTTGGTAAGGAAATCCCAAGCTGGCCATGATCAGTGGGTGGTCCCTACCTCATTCCGAAGCCTGATGGTAAGTCACGCCCATGATGCGGCCACCGCCGGTCATAGGGGGTTTCACACAACACTGGAAATCTTAAGAGAGGTTGCATACTGGCCACACATGGGGCAGGACCTCGACCAATACTTGAAGGGGTGTCTTGTGTGTGCACAATTTCAGCCATCATCCCTTACACACCGGGCGCCTCTCCAAAAGAGGGGAATGACACTGCCATGGTCAGATTTACAAATCGACTTTGTAGGCCTCGTGATTCGCTCAGCTAGGGGGAATAAGTACATGTTGACATGCTTGTTTACCAAGTGGGTGGAATGTCTCCCAGCCCCAAATTGCAAGGCAGAAACAGCAGCTGCCCTGATGATTAACCACATCTTTTCCCGGTTTGGTCTACCTCAAAGGATTGAGTCAGACAGGGGTAGCCACTTCACCAGTGAAGTAATGACAAAGATGTGTGAGATACTGGGGGTGAAAATGAAGCTACACATTGCTTACAGGCCAGCTTCTTCTGGTGCAGTAGAACGCTACAACCGGACAATTGTGAGCATATTAAAAAGTTTGTGGCAGATTCTGGGCCAAGTTGGGATATCCGACTACCTCTGGTCCTAATGGCCATCAGATCTACCCCTTCATATGCAACCAAAATGTCACCATTTGAGTTGATGACGGGGCGCAAGATGGTGCTTCCCCAGCATTTGCTCTATAGGACCCAAGAGCAGACACTGATAAATGCCTCCACAACTCATGAGTATGTGGAGAATTTTAGGAAACACCTTCAACATGCTTTTGCCTATGCTCAGCGGAATCTAGAAAGATCAGCCGAGAGCATGAAGACCCACTATGATTTAAAAACTACCCGAAAGGAATATAAGGTGGGTGATCGGGTCTATCTATACAATTTCCAAACGAACCAGGCAAAACAGCGAAAATTCTTGCCTACATGGAAGGGACCGTTCGAAATTATAGACAAGATCTCCCCTGTTGCCTATAAGGTCTGCATCCCCAAAGGCAGTTTGGCAGAGGGGGAAGATAAGTGGGTCCATATAAATCAGCTAAAGTGTTGCCATCCCAGGCACACTCTGCAACAACTGGAGGAGTCCTCTGCAATACCAGAGGGGACCGCTCCAGAGTAATTCAATTCCAACCCTAAAATATCCCACATATAGTCTCTAAAATATTATGATTTGGAAAAAAAAAATGTCTTATAATTGTATCTTGTTTTTTGTTAAAATAAGAACGTAAATGTTTTGACTATAAAATGTATATGCCACCCCACTATATCAATGGTGGGGAAGAAATGTCTACGAATAGGTATTGCCGCTTTCCTTTGTCGTCCTAGGAGAAAGAAAACCTGGAGACTGGCCAAGGAGGACGATCCGGAGACCGGGGGCAAAGATCCGAGGGGTCCGGGGTACCGCTCAATATTCCCATCAGGACCGGCGAGGAGAACCGATCGATCCAACCGGATGGAGGAAAAGATGCTGAACTGTGCCATTTGCGGAATTGGAAGAAGATGATGCAGACATACCAGTGCGTGGGTCAAAACATTCTTCGCACCCGACTCCCCCTCGACTCAAATTCAAAGTGCAGTCAGGTGGGGGGGCTTTGTCAGGTGTATTGACCCACGTTTGAGTCATTAAGCTGCAACATTTGGTGCTGTGGGCTTAGAAAATCCAAGATGGCCAAAAAGCCCACATGTGCGCCAGAATCCAGGAGAACCGCGCAGTTTGTGCGCACACCAAAACGGTCGCCTAACCTTCCACCCACCAGTGCGAGCGTGATGGGCCGGTGGTGCCATGATTGGAATGTGTGCCAAAGGAAAAACAGCAGTGCCCGTTAGCTTAAAAAGCCCTTTGAAATCACCTTGGTTTCTCTGAATGCAAGCTCAAAATGCCTATTTCAAACATTGCAGGATATTCAAAAATCTCACTGAACACCAGCAGACATTTGGCAGAATGAAGTTTTGTGTGCATACAAAATATGGAAAGAAAAAGAGCCCAAAACAATGTTCATAACAAAACTGGCTGAGCTGTGGAGGTCAGCAGCTTAAGTTAAACTGAACTGAAAACCACTAAAATCGAAATGTTTAAATTAAATGAGGGACCTACTTTTGAGTGTCACATAGTTTGTAACTGTTGAAATGTCATAGTTTTGAACTTAGAATCAGCATTCTAGCTGCATGTGTAAAAATTGTCAGTTTGATTTGAATGTAGAAAACTGGGAACAAAAAGTGAAATTTAGCTGAAACCTGGCTTAATTAAACTGGATTCTGCCTGACAACTACCCCCGACAGGAGTTGAAACTGGATCAACAGCTGTGTTCCCAGGCCTGGCTGCATTCTGCTGCCCCCACAAAAAGGAGGTGACACCTCTCTGATTGAATTACCTGGGGACTGCAGGAAACTGAACAATGGACTCAGGCAAATGTTATATTGGGGGGGCCGTAAAGTGGCTTCCTCTTGGGAGAAGTGGGAGAAGTGCCTGTGAGAGCCAGCTGAACTTGGGGGAAGTGGATAAACCAGTTCTTCCACCATGTGATGTGGGAAGCCACACCCCTTTTTGACCAGGGCATAAGTTAAAAAGATAGATAACTCATAGTGCAGACTGGTCAAAATTATATAAGTAATATCATTATTATTGTGATTTTTTTGTGCACGTTTTAAGAGGCGTTAGGACCCTCTGGTGCATTCTTGGGGGTTGCTAGCGGAAAATAGGGTCTCACTCCAAATGTCTGCATGTTCAAAATCTGACACTTCATCAATTAATGTCCATACTCCTTGCGCACATGTGTGTAATTTTTGGTAAATGTCCGATATTGGTAAACCAGTCAAAAAGCGCAAAATGTTGTCATTTTTGAATGCAAGCCCCCAGGAAGATCAGAGGCGGACAAGCATGGACCATAAGGAATATATAATGTGTGCATGTAATTTCAACAAATTGTGTATCTGGGAAATATGTATTTGAATCAAATATAGATTTGTGGGCAAATTGACCAGGGGAGGATCCTCTGACCCATAAACAGACCTCATCATGATGACAATCCATTTCCTTCCCCCAATCATGGGAGAGGGGAGAATTGGGCCAATGACAAGTAGAGAGGGGCAGGCTCAGTTATGCCACGCACACACCCACTTCCAAAACACATAAAAAGAGACTGCTGGGACAGGTAGAGACATTCAATTCCATTTTCTGCGGGACGCTCTGCCGGGAGACTCCAGACTTCACATCCATCAATCTTCAGAGACCAGAAATTTACTTCAGAACTTAAAGCAAGGGCCTAAACCCACAAACTGAGAACTCTTCTCAGCAGGCCTCAGCATCCTTAAAATCATTTGCAAACTATTGCACAGCCGGGCGAGCTGTCTGAATTCTTTTGCCAAGAACTTTTGCCAGTACCCAGAAAGCAGTGTTACATCCAGAATCCACTTGATCCGGACCGGAAAGCAGAGCAGTATCCAGAACCAGAGGCCGCTGTATCCAGAGAGACTAGACCAGCAGAGCAGAGCTGACCCAGACCGCTGTGAGCAGAACCAGAGATCCGGATCGCTGTGAGCAGAACCGGTGCCTGATTGACCCGCCAAGCAGACAGAACCGCCGCCGGACGTGTTGACCAGATCCGTGACGAGGCCTAGTTCAAATTTATATTGTGAGTACCTAGCAGAACTGTGCAGAACCAATCTCTTAGTTAAAATAATCTAATTCAAGCTATTTTAACCTAAGTAGAACTGCCTCCTAGAAATCGTGTCATCTGTCATTTTTAAAGCTGCACAACTGTCACCTGTCAATTCTGCAGCTGCAAGCTGTCACCTGTCATTTTGAGTTTTACTTTAAATCCGAAAATCTACCTTTATTAAATCGTCTGTATCTCTGGAACCATTTGGGCTAGGAACGCAATTTAACTTTCATTTTAGAGCTGTGATTTTAGGCTTTCCAACGAACCTAGAACCGACTTCCTATACTTTTTCCGCAATCGCGATTTACGCACTCGCGAAATTTACCGCGATTTGCGATTTTGGCTCAATTTCTCCACTTGTCAAAATAGCAGCTCCATTCTTTCCTTTGTTAAAAATCCGTTTGCAACCTGGTAATAACTCATAGAGCATTGCTAAAGTCAGCCTGGACTAATACCAACAAGCATCTCTCACTCACCCTGAATCTCTAGAGGGAATTAAAATCAGTTACCACATTTTCCCATCCGTTGCCATCACATTTAAAAGCATTTTGGGCCTGTGTTTCAAACTTCTACCTGTTTCCTCTAAGCTTGCCGGGGGGAACTGAATTTCGTATTGTATTTGATTGCATTCCTGAGAACTGTGTGCTCCTCTTTCCATCTCCTTCCATTTCTTACATTGCATAGGGGTGGGGGGTGAATTGCCAGAGAAAAAGTGATTACATTGTTGTTGGTTGAAATCATATCAAGTTTATTTGCTGTACTGTATTTTATTCCACCTTGCATTTCCTTGAAACCATAAAGCATTTTCAGCTACTTCATCCTCTATACTACTCCTAAGTAATCAAGTGTACCACTGTAACATTACCCATTGTGGATCCACATCATATGTCTCGGTGTACTATCAGATATTAATTTATTATAAAAGTGTGATAGATATATATTGTTATATTTTTCAAATAAACCTTTTACATTTGCAAAACAGATCTACTTCTTGGCTCAGTGGAGTCAGGGGGGTTCTAAGAGAGGGGTGTTATATAAGGGTTGTCATCCAGAGTACATGAACTGGACCTAAAAATATATCAATAAGGGTTTCCCTCAGCATCCCAAACTAGGCATTGACTTAGCTGTAGTGTTGAAGTGAAGCCGCTTAACAGCATCAGGCACTCGATGTAGAGTTGCCCAAGGTGAAGGATGTCAGAGTAGCTAAGGACAAGGTGGTGAGAGGAGCCAAGGAGGGGATGGTAAAGAAGCTGGCCCCTTAGGCTGTGGGCAATAGTGAGTAGGAAGTAGTGTGGCTGAGTGAAGGAGAGATAGTGAACGAGAAAAGGCAATTAAAGAGTAGGGTGAGGAAAGAGAAGAGGAGAAATACGAGGTGGAGGACGAAAGGGGGCGAGTGAGAGGAGACAAGAGGGGAAGGTTGGCAAAAGCAGAGAAGTGCACAGTGCATTAGAACTTGAAATAATTAAAATAGTAATTTGTAGGGAGACAAACCCCAACTCTACAACGGGTGAGCTTGCTGGGACTGGTGGAGGAAGGACCAGGTGGCAAAGTGACAAGGGGCTGCAGGTGAAGCATGAGGCTCAGAGGAAGAGGAGGAAATATTATTATAAGGTCCCTAGATATGGGCTCAAACCAAGGCCTTGAGGAGGAGCAACAGAATGGGTTGGGTGGCTGTAGGTTCAGAAGAGGAATTGAGTGTCCTAGCAAGAACCCCAGTAGACAACATAAGGTGGCTTCCTGTCTTTCTATGGTGTTGGGCCTTGATATCAGACAGTGCTACCATGCGATTCACTACAGAAACAGCTAACAAAATCCAGTTTGGACTTGAGTCTTGACAGGAGGTTCCCCATTGTACACAAACTGCACTGGAAAATAGACAAGGTAACTAAAAATACCACAGATTGGTCTTGCATACAGACTTCATGGGGGGAAGGGCACACAAGAAATGGTAAGAAGAATCGTGAGAGACATTTTCTTTTAATTATCTGTTTTGTTGGAACAATCTGGTCCTACCCCCTCACCTGTTTTGTCGTGTTATGCTGTTGGAACGGACCAGGGCCAGCCTCAATGAGAACTGAAACAACTTGTACGAGACCCTGATACTAGAGCTGATTCTCGGAACTGGTCATGTCCTAGTGAACAACCATCCTGACCATGATTAAGTTATGTTTGCGCACATTCTTTGGCCTTTTGGTTTTCCCCTTGCAAGAACCCTACAAAACAGGTATTGGGAAACATATTTCACATCTGGATCATGTTTTATCCCTGCATGCTTCAGGCAGGGTTACTATGGTTACCTATTTGTGGTGCTATGCCAGCCATTTACAAATCCAGATATAAGGCACTAGAAGAAACAAGGTATCTCTAAGCTAGGGGATGTGATGACACAGGGATACCTCTATTTCGTCATGGAGCTGCAGGAGGAATTCAGGCTGTGAAGAGGGAGATCCTATCAATATCTACTTCTTAGTCATGCATTACTGGCCCAATTGGAGGTACTGACGAGTTACAAGAAGCTGCCCCACTGAAACGAAGAGTAGTGGAAGCAGCAATATTCAGTGTAACAAACTTACAATTGTTAAGGTTTTTTCTAGCAACTTGTTGGGACAACTCTCAAAATTGAAAGCAAAATGGGATAGTGGCATTGGGGAGATTAAGGAGGGAGACTAAACAGAAGGTCTACATGCACCTAAGGAAATTGCCCCTGGAGCAAAATTATGTTTGGTGCAATTCAAGATATTACATATATTGCACTACCTAGATGATACATTAAGGAAGATGAGTTGAATGGAAGATGCATTGAGCTCAAAATGTAAAATCACAATGTGTACATACCTCACCATGAATGGTTCCTGCCCTCATTCGGGGATATTGGGAGGTCATTTTAGAGGAGATAAACAGGGTGTTTGGAGGACATTTAAGGACAGATCCTAAACTAATCTGTCGGGTTTATGCTCAGGGCAGTGCGCACCACAATTCACGCGCACACATCAATAAAGAACACCCACATGTTATGTTGCTTCAGGGGTAACTAACTTCATTTCCGCGCGGGGCGTTGCCTCACTAACTTGAGTCACATGACCCCTCTCTGCAATGCGTGCCCATGTCACCTGACATGCCGGCACTACATTTCATCTCCCCCGAAAATAACACTGGCCTACCCTATCTTTTCGATCCACCATCTCGGTCGTCGGATAATTCTGTGGTCGACCGTCAGCTCTGGGACATAGGGGTTCCTCCATTTGTTCCTCCTCTGGGTCAGTATTTCTCCTCTGTATCCTGATTCCTCCTGATCAATGCTCTCATCCTCCCTCTGTCCTAGGTCTTCTCCCAGATGTCCTCTGTGTATTTTCCTGAAGAACAAAGCTTTTCTCGTCACATATTTGTCCGTTCTTTCGGTAGTGACCTTGGAGCCGTTCCTGCTGGTGATGGTCAAGGGTGGAGGGTCAAACGGCGGTATTCCTTTGTGGGAGACAGTCTGTTTCACAAGGCAAGGATGCAGTTACCCAGGTGTAGGTGCGATTCCTGCGCCCCACGTCTGCGGTCAGCGTATGTCTTCATCTGAATTTTTGCTTCTCCGTCCCTTCTCCTCACCCTGTGATCGCTCATGTTGTGGTCTTCATTCCCACGGTCCTGGGGTATTCTCGTGCGAACGGGCCATCCAAACATTTGTTCTGTGCGGCAGACTCCCATGATGTCATGCGATGTGTTTCGGTAGTCCCACAACAGTTGATACATCATCTGTTCTAGAGGCATGTGAGTGATGGTGGATATTCTGACAGCTCTCTTGCCATTAACCATGAACTGTTCAACTGTCCCATTTTCCTGGGGCCACAGTAGGGTGACCTTTTTTGTGGTGGAAGCCCATATAATGTGCAAAGTCTCGAAAGTCGTGGCTGGTGAAGGGGGGACCGTTGTCCGACTTCACTACCTTCAGAATGCCATACGATGAGAAGACACAGTCTAACGCTGGGATCACTGCAGTGGCGGCAGTGGACTGAAGGATTTCAATCTCGGGGTACTTGGAATGTTTGTCGAGGACCACCAATATGTAGTCTCCTGACCTGAGCAGACCGAAGAAGTCAATGGCCCCTTCTTCCCACACCCTGTCTGGGAGTGGTCTCATTCGCAGTGGTTCGGGGGATGTCTGCGGTTGCAGGCGGAGGCATATGTGGCATGAGCAAAGGGTGCTCTTGATGATTCAGTCCATCCCGGGGAACCACACCTTTCTTTGAAGCATTTATTTGGCTGACACTAAGCCCTGGTGGTCTTTGCGTGCTATTTCCACCACTTTCTGGAGCAGGGGTGGCAGGAGTATGATTATGTCTCCCTTGAGGATCAGCGCGGATGGGGACACAGAAATGTCATCTCTTGATCGTGCCCTGAAGAGCTTTCCAACCACTGGAGGGTTGTACTCTATAGATGCCTCTGTGAACTTCCATCACCCACTATGGATGCAGGCAGCTGCGATTTCTAGGGTTGCGTCCTCAGCCGTGTATCTCACTAGTTCTTCCATGGGGATGGCCTGTGGTTTGGTCTGATGTATTATGTAGTTGACATACCCATCTGCTCTGCTTCTTGAAGGCAGTGGTTTGGGTAATGGGTGACGTGACAGGAAGTCAGGTGGGTTTTCTTTCTTCCCTGGCTTGTGCACAATGTTAAACCAGTATTCCTGCAAGCGTAGTGCCCAGCGGGCGTTGCGAGGTGGCATTTGGACTGCAGGCTTCCCATAAATTGTGACAAGGGCCTGGTGGTCCGTGACAACAGTGTACGGTTTGCGATAAAAGAGCAGGTGGAAGTGCTTACAGGCCCACAATACGGCAAGACCTCACTCCTCGGCCTGCAAGTACCATTGTTCGGCTTCTGTGAGGCTCTTGCTGATGTTTGATGCAATTTTCTGCTGGGCTTGTTCCCTGCCAGAGTTCAGAGTTAGGATTGTTCCTAAGGCGACTGGGCTCACTTCTATGGTCACTTTGTTTGCATATTAGGGTCAAAGCACGCCTATACTCAAATCCAAAGCCACCTAGAGCAATACCAACTCCTGGGTACCCGACAATAGGGATTTCGCCCAAACCACAGCACAGAAACTGCACTTCTTGATTTAAAAATCCAAATGGATTCCACAAGGGAGGCAGGCAAACTTTGTCTTCTAATGCTGTTAGATCTTTCTGCTGCATTCGATTTAGTAGACCACGACAAACTCTGTGCCACACAAACCAACAATTTTAGCTTCTCTCTGGAAGCAACCCAATGGATAAAATCCTTCTTAGCAGAGAGGACATCACAAGTTCTATCCGTAAAGAGTTGGCCGACCCCATACCAGTTCCCATAGGTTTTCCCCAAGGATCTTGCCTATCGCCCACCATCTATAATGCCTATACTAAACTTCTATTCGCAGCATTGGATGCCATGGGCGTCATCTACACCAACTTCCCAGATGACACCCAGATCCTCATTCCTCTATCAGGTTACTACGAGCAGGACACCTTGCTCATCAACCAAATCTATGCACTAATTCAAAATTGGATGGCCCACAGTTTCTGTCTTAATGATGAAAAAACAGAGATGCTTATAGTTGGGCCCACAACTAAAATCAATGCATTACAACCTGATTATGCATCATTCAATATTGATGGCACCACAATACCTATTCTCAAACAAGTGAAAACCCTCTGTGTCTACTTAGATGCAAATCTTACAATGACAAAACAAGTTAATGCCCTCTCCTCAGCCACTTCCTACACTGCTAAACTTATCGCCCTAAGTCACCAATTCCTCTTGCCCAAAGACTGTGTCACTCTAGCAAGAGCACTAAGACTTTCCAAGCAGGATTACTGCAACGTACTCCTCCTAGGCACGTCAAACACCAAATTTGCTAGATTACAACTTATGCAGAACAAAGCATTACATGCAGCGATAGGAATAAAAAAGACTGACCATATGTCACATATTAGGAGAGAAACTCACTGGTTACCTATCAAGGCGAGAATTATATTCAAAACCTTACGTATCACTCACAAATGCATTGCCAATAAAGCCCCAAAATACATCAATAACACAGTCATGAAAAAATCCTCAACGAGAACCCTCAGATCTAGCAACGACTCACTCCTGGAAATCCCACGGTACAAAAGCACGAGAGCTGGAGGCAGCAGCTTCAAGGTCCTAGCCCCTAAATACTGAAACGCTTTCCTGACAAATATTAAGAATGAAGAATCCTTCCAGTGTTTTAAAAAATCACTAAAAACATGGCTATTTAACCAATTCTAACTTACCAAGCCTCCCCGGACAACACATTTTGCTATGCCAACCTGACAATTTACCTACCTCAGCCCTATGTAACGATTGTGTATTCCCATGTAGTCCTTCCTAGATGAAACTATGACCTTGCCAATGCTTAGTTGTAAGAATTGTATTAACCGAACTGCCTGTAACTACGCCGTGATACCTCAGGGTCTGGGCATCTAATAAATGTAATAAATAAATAAGTGCAGACTGCTGCGGCAATGTCTTTTCTGATTTGTCGAACGCTGTTTGCTGCACTGGCTCCTGTACAGGAGGGCGGAGCGACCTCTGACGGGCCCATGGGATCAGAGCTCACTCTCGAGTACTTTAAGACGAGATAGCTGCACTTTGAGGTAGATGGGGTGCAGGATTCTCTTACTCCAACACCTATCAATAAGGACAACTCAAATGGTTTGGCAAAGGGAAGTCCGTTTAATGACAAGTACAAAAAACGGGGAAACATTAGGAAATCATCATTGATGCGATCGCCCGTCTCGCTTCAACTTCCCCAATCTCCATTCAAACAGCAATTCTTATAGGCAAAATTCGTCATCATTGACGTGTAACACTCGAAAGTTTGTCATGCAAGTCTATTGGTTGGAAAAGGTAACTTAAGTATAGGTACTATATCTGTATATGGTAATGGGGTGTGAGGATTGGATAACTCTTATCGGGTGGGCGTCTACGCCCATCCCTCTACATCACTCGTGCTAGACGTCACTACAAGTACGATGTCTCATTGGTTCTACTCGCTACAGGACCCTAGATTACTTGGTCCATTGTGTTTGGGTCAGTTACGCCCCCAAGCATAAATCTCCACTATAATTAGCAGCATGCAGAATGTTCACCCAGATGCGGCATGCTCCAAGATTCACGCTGCCTCCCTTCCATCAATCAATACTTAAGGGCTATGTGTCAATTAGTTGGCTGAGGATGGCCTCAAAACTGTAGCTTTTTATCAGGAAAAGTTATGGCATCCTCTGGTTTTGGGTGACATCAGACGTTGGTACCTCTTCGCGCTTGGCTGGCCACGTGTCAGTACACCGTGAAGATGCTTCATTTTCCATCAATTTGCGTACTTGATTCTCTCTTCGGCCTCGCCATCTGCCTAGGCCTCCTTATCTCGACCTTCACGGGCAGGCTGCTATGCTCTTAAGTTTCGATTCTTCGGAGTTGCCGCTCTCCTCCCTTCCTTGGGTTGACCTTGAATTCCTAGGCATGAGCTGCTTCTTGCTAAGTTTAGATTCCGCTCTTTCGTTTGGCTTTGTGCTGGTATATGAATCCTGGCCTGTTAGGCCCCTACCATTCTGGGCTTAATTCTGCTTTCATGTAAAGTGGACTACACTAATATAATGTGCTTCATTGAGGTAGATATATAAATATAGTTGGTGCTTGCCGCTCTATTCTTCTACCAAGCTTAGTAAGCCACACTGTTTTCTTAGCTTCTTGTGTTACAAGCCTATGTACAGGCGTTAGCTGGGTGAATACTTTCATCCTGCTTTACAGTTACTTTCTTTATATTTCGACATCATCTCTTCTATGTCTGTGATATCTTTATCCATGGTGTTTCGTCTTAGTGTGTCATCTTTTTGGTTGTTGTTTCATTTATCTGTACGTCTGTCCGGGCCTTTGTGTCATCACCATTCGTCTTCGAGTAAGGCCCTTTCGGTCTCTTCTGGGACAGTTTGAAAGTAGTCTTCATTTCGTGTCAGCTGTTGGTACAGTTGTCTTAATGGGTACTGTGCTGCCCATGGTTGTCTGGTAATTGGCACTTCAACAGGTATTGCTCTTCCGATGGGCACTGGACAAAGCCCTAGCACGGCTCTCTGCTGGTTTATTTGCTAATCATACATCACATATCTTGGCGAGTATGTTACTGGTGCTTCAAAATGGGTGGCTGGAGTGCAGGCCATATCTGGGATCTCCTCTATACTCCCCCCCTCTGGTCGGTTCATTGGCCACTTCTGCTTCCTCCTTTGGATTCACATTACTTGGTCCTTCTGTATTCATTTCTTCTTCATCTTCTGGGTTTGTACATGACGGTGTGAAGGAGTGTCTCTTCGGAGTCCACATTTTTATCACTCCTTCCAAACTTCCTGCCGTTTTTACATGTTCATCTTTGTTCCAGGTCATTGTCCATTTGGGCTGCAATAAATCAATTTTCCTTCATAATTTCTACGTTTCCTGGGGTACAGGAACTTTGTTCCTTCTGGTGCAAATTCGCTGGCCTTCACGAAGTTTCTTATTTCTTCATCAGTCAGGTCTCTGGGCTTCCAACCTGGTTTGACATCAATCATGATCTTCATCCCAATGGCTTTCTTCACCGTTTTCTGGCATTGTGAGATAATTATCTTTATAACACAAAATCCTTATAGTATCATCAATAGCAGGGCTCCCAGAAACTTGAATATGTCTGCCATCCATTGTGGGACCCATGAGAATAGTGTTCCAAACTAGCTGTCATCATCAACTTCGTCGGTTTCATCGATCATCTGGTTCTGTAGGTTTGTCAGCATACCTATGGCTTCTGTTAAGGTTCCATTTTCTTCGTCATGTGACGGTATAAATGTACAACATGCTTCTCCGATTTTTGCGCAAACTCCTCCATCCATCGCTGTGATCATGTCAAGCACATATCTGTTCTGGAGAGTCATCAGTCGGATTGCTCTTAACTTTTCCTTTATTTCGTTGAATCCCTTTATTGTCGAGTTGATGGTTTGCAGTAATTCCCATCTGGTGATTTGCAACCATTTAGTATTTGCTCCAACCTGGAATCTTGGCATGAGGATTGTTGTGAACACTGATGAGGTGAGGCTAAACAGTCTGTGTTCATACGGGATTGCATGGAACGCTTCTTCTTATTTGACAGAAAAGTAATTCTCTCTTTTCTTTGGGGATACCAGCTCCACAGATCTCCTTTTTCTCAGGTGAGCATCTGCTTTTGGGAAACTGTCAATATTCAGGTCACTTTTTGGGATCAGTAGTGCTGGAACATGGACGTTCACTATTGTGCATATGCCTCCCCAGTTTTTCAGCAGTCTTATGTATGCTTTGGATCCACACACCCAAAAATGATCCATAATTACTGCGGTTCCATGCGTCATTCCTGGAGCCTAAAAAATGCGTCCACAGTTCTGATTCTCTCCCATCTTCCTCCTGCCATTGTTCCTGAAGCACAATTTCGGGCTTTCCAGTGGCACTATCTAGAGGGGTCCTCCTCTGTCTTCAACTCATGTCAGTAATCTTGTGAGTTTTGGCCATAAAGGTTTGCACAACCTCTGTGAGTTCTCTATTGCTTCATTATAGGCTCCAAAAACCATCCACGCTCGGCAGATCACCACTCCTTCTTCCCATCCGTCTGGTGAAAGCACTGTTCCCCAAATCTGAATTTTGCCTCTGTTCTTCCACTTTTTTGCCTCTTCTGGAGTTTTTCCTTGGACATTTAGCTTTGGGTTCACTTCCCATCTGATTGCTGCTCCTTTAGCTCCGGGCTTCTCGTACCTGATCACATGATTCCTAATATGGGCTGTTTTTCGTCTTAATGTCCTGTATATAATCATCTTTATCGGGGTAATTTGTCTCGGTTGCCCATATCAATGAGGCATCCCTTCCCATGAACTGCCCTCTGGTGTTGCACATTGCTACGTGTGAAAGACAGTGTGCTGTCGGGACATCAATTTCTATAGCCACAAAGATCTTGGATTTCCCCATGCTGTATGGTAGGAGTGCGCATACGAAGCATTCTCCTTCTGATTTTCTTCTTCCAACTTCTTTCATGTGCTGGTACCAAATGTTGTTTTCTAGATGTGCTGTGCTGTCCAGGTAGTCGTTCAGTTCACTGTTATCTTCAAGCAGGCTCCTCTTGATCCTTAGTGTCGTCCTGTAGTTTTTTATAACCACATCTCTAAACGCGTCTGTGTGGCTTTTCCTTGCTGGAGGACTCTCGGACGTGCTGGTCGATGGAGCAGGTTCCTTTATCTGCATCGATGTGGTAGGTGGAGGTTTTGCAATTCTCTCCTTCTCTTCTTGCATTCTTTTCCTGCCCTCTATAAGTGCCTTTATTAGCCACCAGCCTGTCAATGGCCCAGTGTATGGCTGCATTGTGGGCCTGGTACTTGTTCCTTGTGTTGGAACTTGTGTGATTGTCAGTACAGTCTCTGCGATTTTATTTTTCAGTTCCTCATGCCGTTTCTTCGCTCTAGCTATAAACGGGAATAAATGATCTATTAACCTTTGTGTCTTTGCAGTGAATTCTCCTACAGCTGCTTCTGTCTTTTTAAGGGCTTTTGTGTTAAGTCTTCTTTCGTTGGCTTTTTTCTTGATTATTTTCAGTTTCTCTCAGTACTTTCTGGGGCTGATTGTTTGGTAGGCAGTCTCATGCTCTCGATTTCCTTCACTTGAGGTCCTGTGGCCATTGACACATGGCCTGGTTTGTGTGCATTCAGTGTGTGGGTGCGTGTGGTTGTCAGTGCTATGTTTTCATTCATTCCGTGCTGACCCTGTCTCCAGCTTTTCTCTTCATTCGTTACCTCAAGTGTGTATGTGTCACTGTTAATTACATTCATTTTAAGTTCATTTACTTTACCATCAGATTTTCTCGGGACTGGAATAACTTTATAGGGTCTGGGTGCTTTTGTGGGACTCATGCGTACATCATCAGGTGGGTCCACTGAAATTGGAACGCTTCGTGCACCAAGAAAAAATGCAGTTCTGATCGTTAATGACAGCAAAATAATGATAAACACAATGCATAGATACATGATAGTGCAGTAGGTTAAACGGCAGCATTTCCTTCCAGAGAAGAGAGGGCGCCCCTCTGCTTGTGGGAGGACCAAGTTACTGTTCTGGGACCCCATCTCGATCATTACAAAATGTCAATGTTTATTCTTTTCCCCCAAATCACTATTGTTCTCGAACAGTTTGTATCATAAAGTGTCTGGTGCTTCACAAGTGTCCCCCTCTTGCGGGTGACGATTGTCTCTTGATACAGGATGCAGTATCCTGGTTAGACTATGGAAAAAATAGATTAGACTAACACTTGGATAAGTCACTTTTATTGTGTATATTAAAAGTAGGTGAGTTCCCAGTCCACCCCCTGAATCTGCTTCAGTCCTGAGGACATGCTGGACTCTGTTCAATGTGAAGAATTGGGAAAAATGGCAATCAAAACAAATACAGGTGAAGTTCTTGTCTCTGCTCCCTCGATCTGTCCCTCGGCGGAAAGATTAAGTGCTTTCCTCGGATTCCTCAATCTGTCCCTTGGCGGAAGGATGAAGTGCTTGCCTCGGCTTCCTTGATCTGTCCCTCGGCAGAAGGTTTCACTGGAATCTCCTCATATAATCTCTCTGAAAATTGGACAGCTCCACTTGCAGCATGATGCCCTGGAGGAGCGTTCCCATCTGTGTGACGTTAGCTGGATCTCTGATGAAGGTGAGGACGTCAACCTCGACAGGTCTCCCCACCATTTCCGGAAAGTCAGTTACTAGGCGAAAGAGGACGTTGTGCGCCAGTCGGCTGTCCTCAGGTGACAGGGACATTTGTCCTGCCTTGCTGGGTTCAGGATTATAGGCTCTTCCCTTGAGGTGAACAATGCTTGCACTTTCCTGACACGTGGATTGCGACCAAGAAATTTAGCTTGGTCCACAGCTGCCTCAAGAGTTCAGAGTTTGCTGGACCTCGAATAAACGTGAGAGAGTCTGTGGTTCTCCCAACAATAGCTGGGCATTCCTCTATGATGCGAAAGAAAAGCGTATTGACGAGTTCATCTATAATTGCATGTGGTGGAAGCATTTGTGTTCCTTATCACTGTATTCAGGCAGTCCAATGAAGGCTTCCGCGATAACGTAAGTAGTTGCCAGATTACTTTCTTGTTGGCAGGATCCTGGTTAAAGTCAATGACAATGGTAACCCTCCCTACCAACGACGGATATGATACCAACACTAACTGGAAGTAAGTGAGTACGTCCTTTGTGATGTTTCTGCTGGGGGACACCATAAATGCTGCCAAACAAAGTCTTGATATTTGATGATTCAGGATACTGTGTTTAGCTCTTAGGGTAAAAGTCCTTGATCACTGTCTGTTAGAGTCTTGTTTCTCAACAACCTTAAGTGTGGATCGGTTTATAAGTTTGTGTCAATAAAACATGTTGTGGCTTAAATGCACAATTTTCTTCTTCACCCTGCAACTAGGATGCACAGAGTGTCCGTTTTATGTCCTTATCCCCCTTTTTGCTTAGAGGAAATGTCCAATTTAAGCCACAATTTGCATAAGGGGTTCCTTGTCTTGGCTTTGCTGCTCATGCGTCCTTCCTCGTCATAGATCTCGTCTGCATGTGCTGAGGTTCTTCCCCGTTGTCTGTAGTTTCTTCACGGTGGGGTGCAGCTGGAGGACTGTCTCTGATATAGGGCTTAATGTCATTGAGAAAAATCCATGCTCTCCTGCCCTGCAGTTTTACAGCTGAAGGAGTGCAGTCCTCTACGATGAAAGGGCCATTGAATCTTGGCTCGTCCCACCTCTTCCTCGTGTGGTTTTGTACTAATACCGCATCTCCAGGAAAGACGAGTGGAACACGTAGACCTTGAACTGCATCTGTTTCAGTGTCTCCTGCTGTGTTTTGTGCGGTGCTGCACCCTTTTCATCGTCGCTGCAGTTGGTCTGAAATTACAGTAAGACTGGATGTCATGCAGTTCAGATAATTTTGCAATTCGGATCCCAGGACCTCTCGGGTTGGCTAGGCATCACATATAGCTCTGTCTCAAGGGGTTAGGGGAGTATTCATTCTCCTTCCTTTGACTATCTCGTGCGGCGTAAGATGATGGTCGGAGCCTGGTTGGTTCCGAAGAGCATACAATGCCAGTGGAAGGCAGTGCAACCATCCCCTCTTTAGAGTAAGCTTCAACTTGGCTATCCTTTCCTTTAACAAGCCGTTGAGCCTTTCACAAATACCATTGCCTTCCAGATGATACGCCGACGAGAACTAGTGGTTTACACCAAGCAACAAGCTAATCTGCTCAAAGACTGAATGTACAAAATGAGCCCCATTATCTGATCTCATCACTTCACACACCCCCCATCTAGGGAACACTTCCCTCACCAGGAATTCGGCCGCACAGGTAGATTCTGGGTGTGTACATGGACCTGCTTCTATCCATCTAGAGAATGGACACACCACTACAATTAAGTATCTGTACCCGTTGCACACTTGAATCATGTTGACATAGTCGATATGTAGGGGCTGAAAAGGCCCATTTGGCCGGGGGATGACTCCTCTCACTACTTTTAATGTGTGCCCAGCAGTGAATTGCTGGCAGATTATAAAGTTCACCATAAAGAATGCAACATGCTCAGCTAAATTCGATATAAACCAGTCTTCTGTGAGCGTTGCTGCTAGATTCTCTTTTGACATGTGTAGTGGGTAATGCAATTGCTCCAATGCTATTTTTAGTAGGGCTACAGGCATTACTAGTTTACCAGTGCTGATTTGCCTCCACAATCCGTCAGAGGGGTTCAAAGAACACCCTCGACGTTTCCATAGGTTCTTCTCGTCCTGTGGTGCCTCCCTTTGAAGCTCCATTAGTTGCATCTGCCCCAGATTACTATATGCTTCTGGTGTGGTACGTGCCACCATCATTCTCTCATGGGTGCACGCCACTTCCACTTCCATGACCGTCTCACTTTTGAAGGCCATACGCTTGGCTTCTGTGTCTGCTGTGTGGTTTCCGTGTGACACGAAATCTGTCCCTTTGGTGTGGGCGGCCCATATCACGACCACTATGCCCACTGGGAGCTGTAGTGCCTTAATCAGCCTATCCAATAAGGCTGCATGCTGCACTGGCGTGCCGTCTGCTCGGAGGTAGCCCCTCCTTTTCCAATGTGCTAGTCCTGCGTGCACTGTGGACGTGACATAGGCAGAGTCACTGTACACCGTTACTTCCTGGTCTGCATGAATCTCAATGGCGAGCATCAATGCCAATAATTCTGCAGCCTGCGCTGAATAATGAGATGATATTCGTGCACTGACGAGTACTAGAAATTCTCCATTTCTATGTGTTTAATTACGGCAAAGCCTGTATATCTTTGTCCGTCTTCTTGGTCGATTCTCGAAGAGCCGTCAATGAAAACAATCTCTGCTCCCGCCAGGGCATTTTCTTTCACCCTGGGGATTTCATCATAGAATTCTTCATGGTTTGCACAGTCATGTATCGGCTCTCCTTCAGTGACTGGCTCTGCTATGAATGTAGCTGGGTTCACTGTTTTACATCGAACTATTTTGATCGATGGATTAGATATGATCACTTCATATGCAGAGGCTCTCTGAGATGTCAACGTGCCTTTAGGTTTCTCTAAAATAGCGAATAGTGAATGTTGCGAACGCTGCGGCAGCTAAACTTTGTTCGCATGGGAAGTGGCCTCTCATTACTGGGTCCAGGATTCCACTGTAATATGCCAAGGGCTTGTATCCCAACAAGGTTTTTTGAGCGAGCACTGCCGTCATAGCGTTGCCATCTGTGTGCGAGAACAGGTAGAATTCCTCTGCATAATTAGGAATCCCGAGAACTGGAGCCTTACAAATCGCTCTCTTGAGTTCTGCAAACCCTTTTTCCATTGCATCAGACCATTCAATCTTTTCCTTTGTCACCTGGGCTTTCTTTAGAGTCTGAAGCAAAGGCTTGGTGTATGAGCTGTAATCGAAGACCCATGCTCTAACATAGTTACATAGGCCTAGAAAGCTCTGCATTTGCTTTATCGTGTGTGGCTTAGCCGTGTTTAATATGGCTTCAGCCCTTTCTGGGGTCACCTTCTTGCCTTCATGTGAGATCAGCTGGCCTATGTATAGCACTTCCTGTTGACAATATTGTAAATTTTCCTTGTCAACCTTATAACCTTTCTCAATAGCTGAATAGAATCGCGTCTGCATTGTTCTTCCGTGGAGCTGCAGATCAAGATGTCGTAGACATATTGCAAGACGACACTTTCTAATGCAATATTGCTTAGGTCCATCTGTAGGACTCTATTGAAAATGGAGGGGGACTCACAGTACCCCTGTGGCAACCTCATGCTTTTCAGATGCATTTGTCGGAATGTGAATGATGTCAGATCTTGAGAGTCACGGTGCAAAGGGATTGAGAAAAAGGCATTTTTCAAATCAATCACCATGAAATATTTTGCCTTGATTGGTATGTTACATAGGATTGTAGATGGATTAGGGACTAGAGGGAATTCGGCTTCAACAATATTGTTTAATGCTCTAAAATCTTGGATTAAACACCAAGACCCTCCCTTCGATATCTTGATGGGATAAATCACCGTATTACAGGGTGACTCTAACGTCACTAAGATGCCCTGATCCATCATGGCGGAAATTGTCTTAGCGATCGCTTCGTCCGCTTCTCTGGACATGGGATATTGAAGCGCTCTCTGCAAAATTGCTACTGGTTTCAGCTTAATTTTCACTTCTCCCACCCCCTTCAGGAGGCCTACGTCATATGGTCCTGTAGTCCATACTGAGACAGGCACCTGGGCCATGTCATCATCAAAGTATTCTGGACGTATCAGTGCCAACATCATTCTCTGAGGCACTTCTCTTTTGATCATTTTTACCCAAAATATGAGACTCATTTCCACCCTTGTCTCTTCTGAGTCTGGTTGTTCTTCAAACAGATCGTCATCAGTGACGTCAGTCACTCGATACCCTTCTTCGATGGCGATAATCGCGCACCATTGTCTACCTTCATCATCGTAGCCTTTGACCAGTGCTACTTTCCCTCGTACTGCTGCAGCATGTATCATCAATGGAAATACTTGTCCCTCTTCTTCGTGCATAGGTATTCTTGGTCTGAATAGAAACTCATCAGGGGTTCTCATAGTTCTATCTGCGAGGCCTGGTAATCCTGCCATAAGCACACGCATGCCATTTGCGAAAACCTCCGGCTCTAATGGTATAGCTCTAATGGTTATGTGTCCTGAGTACGCCCTGATCATTTTGCATACGTTTGAATAATGCATTCCTGGAGTGGAGCATACTATGCCCTCCTCCGTGAACGAAATTGCCATGTTCAACTTTGTCATTAAGTCTCGCCCCAAAATGTTAACTGGGGTCTGACGTGAATATAATAAAGGTACATTCATTTCGCACTCTCCTACGGAGACTGGGAGTGTGTCTGTAAGGGTACTCGACTGTGAGCTCCTGTTAAACTCTGAGTATCTATGGCCTCGCCGGACAAGGAAAACTTGCCTTCTCGTATGCACGAGCGTGTTACACCTGTGTCAACTAAGAAGGAATATTCTTTACCCCCTATGATGACATTCACCCTAGGCTCCCTATTAGGGTCTGGTGTCACTGACAGGATAGAGCACATCAGGGTTCCCAGTGAGCTGTCCTAGTTCATATATAGGTACGGTCCACTTTACACTTGTGGATTCTCCCCACTCCCTGGGCTGCCTCCCCTTCCGGAGTTTGTGCCCTGAGTCGATTGCGGTGGTGCCTGTTGAAATTGCCCTTTTAGCAAATTCCCCATGTTTGGGGGTTGAACCCCTTGTTGAGCACCTTGCTGCACGCCTTGTGCTTGCTGCTGCACTGTGTGATTCTGTGCATTGCCCTGTTGTGAGACTGCAGGTGGATTCGCCGTGCCTGCTCCCATTCCTTGGCTATTTTGCCACACGTCTTGACTTCTGCATGTGCGCGCCAAAGCCCCGTCATTACACACAGCCAACATACTATACTGGTGGGGGTCCGATTATTTGTCCGTTTGACATATTTGGGTTGCCCGTTTGCACGTTTTGAAAACCTCCTTGATTACTTTGGAAACCTCCTTGATTATTTTGCCATCCTCTTCCTCTAAATCCTCTTCCCCTTGGGTACTGTCCTACATTATCCTGGTTATTCTGCTGTGGGTTAGCCACCTATTGTAAGTTCTGTTCAGCTGGGTTAGTTAGCATGGCTCCTTCAAGAGCATACTTTGATAATTTCTTTTGCACCAGCTTCGCTTCCTCACCCTTTTGAGTTGCCTCCTTTTTCTGATTCTTTTCTTGTAACAGCGTACAGTAATGTGCGATAGTTAACTGTATTTCAGCCCAAAGTTTAGCCTCAACCACTACCAATTTCTTAAGCTGTTTCTGCACTGGTTCTGGCAACCCTTGGCACAATATGTGGTAAAACACTGGTATAGATTTTGTCCAAGATTCCTGCGTTTCGAGCACCCACGCGTCTTGGAAATTCTGGATATAAATCAACAGATCTTCTGACTCCTTTATTTTCTGAGTCATTATAGCTCCCATATCAGAAGTGTCCAGGTACAGCACTCGTAGTGCTTTCCATACTGCTGCTCTGCAATTATTAAATGGTGCTCTGTCGTGAGCAGTGTTAATTATGGTTACACCAGGGAACCCTGCCCGTGTCCCCACAACGTCTGCTCTCTCACCAAGTATGGCGATCAGGAGACCTTTAATGTCCCCTATTGTGAACGTGACACCCCCTGTCATTTTTTCTAACTCATGTATCCACTTCCCGGCTCCCGATGTCAGCATTGGAAGCTTGTTTTTCAGGTTTTCTCAATCCATGTGTGGCCAAGGAATATATTGCGGTCTTGCTCCCCCTTTTCTAGTAGCGGAAATTGGAATGCGCTGCCTACTTTCTCTTCTCTCATAGCATCTCTGTCTATTGCAGGTGTTATATTCTCACATCGCCGTCTTCCTGGCAATGTCCTTAACCTGTCTACATAGGCGGGTGCTGACAACCCCCTCTGACCATGGGGTGTTCCATCATGCCGGTCCGACTGTGTGGCAGACTCTGATGTCCTCAGTGCGGACTCACTAGCATCCGACCATCGTACCCCTTTGTCCCTTGGGAGCCGCTTTTCACGCTGTCTCCCTTCTTTATTTGTCTTGCGCTCCGTTTCCTCTCTGGATTCGGACATTGATCGTTCCCAATTCACGCAACTCCTTGTGTCATCATCGTTTTTACTGATTTATACTCTGTCCAGGGACAGTCTCCTGCTCCTACTACTTCGAGTGACATCCTCAGTGTCATATAGCTGAGTGCTTTCCAAGCGTTCATCTTCCCTTTCCCTTTGGGACATTTGTTCTAGTCCCATTTCATCATATATTTTATCGATCGTTTCCCCGATGCTTCTGTTGTCGAAGTCGTCTTCAATATTTGCCCTAGTCGTGCGTGGTACTGAGTCGTAGGCAGAAAAGAATTCTTCAATGTCTTCCCATTCTACAACAGGATCAGGTTTTTTAACTTCCCGCTCCAAATATTCGAGATCGCGTGCCCTCTGTCTATGCTTACGTTCAATGTCATCATCCAATTCTTTGCGCTTCCTTGCCTCTTCTCTGACCTTATCGTCTTCCCTTCTCCTTTAATTTCTACGTTCATTTTCCCTTCGAACTTCCTCATCCCTTCGTCTCCTTATCTTGTCACGTACTCTTTGTTCTTCTTCTAAACCTTGCTGTTTCTGTCTGTTGAAGGCATAGACTGCTCTCTGTTTGCGATCAAGCTGTTTCTCTTGCTCTTCATGATAAAGCTGTTCATGCCTCAGTCTCTCCTTCCATCTTATCCTTTCATCCCTTGACTCCTTTTCTTTCTCTTTTCTCTGCGCCTCGTCTAACCTCTCTTTAGGTCTCACATCATCACTTCCTTTCCCATCGAGTTTCAACAATATCTGTCCTCCTATCCATTCCTCTTTTGCGAAGACTATCTCATCAGTTCTGCTTTCACCTTCTTTCCATTTCTTTCCCTCTCTCTCCTTATCGAGAGATGCACTTATTTGTGCCTGATCCTTCCTCTCATCATCGCATCTCTCCTTGTCCCTCGGGACTGCGGAGGTAAGATTCTGGTTCTGATCCTTCCCTCGGTTTTCGTCGCTACTGTAAGTAGGTGACTTATATGGGGCGTTGCTATACCCTGTGGCTGCTTTAAGCTCCCTTAATGGGTAGAGTCCCTCAGGCTTACTCCCCTCGGTCTCTGTTTCAGGCGGGGCAGGTGGCGCGGTAGGCATCTCACCCCCCTCCGTGCATACATTTAATATCCAGTCTGCAGGTGGCTCTTGCTCCTTCGAGTGTTCAAACATTTTCCAAAGTTCTAGAACAGCAAGGCGTTTTTCTAGTTTCTTGCCTGTATATGTGGCATGCAAATAAGTCGTCAAATGCTGTAAAACGGCTTTGGATAAGGACCCATTTTGTGGCCACGGCATAAACATCTTGTGGGTGGTGCCCTTAACCCACTCAGTGCAATATTTCTTAAGCTTGGGTGCATGTTTTGGCAGTTGCTTACATAAGTGTGCCAATGGTGTAATTTCTTCTATGCTTAAATCTGTTCTATTTTCCTCTCAAACACCACTTTTCAATGCTTCCATGCAATTTTAACACTGTCAACAATATGAGCGAGCACCAAACACTGCAAGCTCCAATCCAATTTTTTCCCGCCAAAACTTTTGTATCTACAATTTACTCAAAACATCAATCCAAGTGCGATTCCGTCTCAACTATAGAATCCTGTAAAAACCCTATTTGATTTCAACCAATACAAGACAAAATTTCTTACATGTGACATACAACAGAACATGTATGACAGACACTTGACAGACTACACAGACACCAGCTGGACACAAATATCTCTGACTCTAATTTGTACCCCCACATGGAGTTTAAATGAACTCCTTTTATGACGTCTTTAAACATGGTAGTAGCCTAGTCGTCTCCTATTATGTGGGCTCTGAGTTCACGTTTCTTCTGACCGCTATATTAAAGTGCAGGAACAAGCAAATCCTCTCTCTTCTCAGGTGTCCACCCTGGAATCCTCTCTCTTCTCGGGTGTCTACCCCGGTATTCTCTCCTTTCTCGGGTGTCTACCCCGGTATTCTCTCCTTTCTCGGGTGTCTACCCCAGTATTCACTATTTATTCAATTATTCTCGAGTCCGTATCCCCTTATATATATACAGTCTTCTCTACTTCTGACTATTTTTTCTCCACCTCCCTCCATTACCTTTTCCCTTACTTGTTCTAATGCCTATGACATTTGCAAAAGCATTCAATTTTTGTTTCATGCACCACTCGCATGGTTCCTCTCTGGACCCTCGGGATCAGTGCCTCCGTTACCGCCTCCTTTAGTCTTTCGTCTGTTCCGCTGCCCGTAGGAATGGAAGGGTTTATGTTTATAAAACGGGTCCCTTCAGACCCACTGCAGTTTTGGATAGATTTAAACTATCATTGTCCACTGTAAGCTTCACAGTCTACTCGGCCAAAAGGCGAAGGACTTGTGATATTGCCGAAGACCTAGAGTTACTTCGTGTCGACGGTCATTAGGTGCCTTATTTTAATCAATAGTTAAGAATTGATGGTCAAAGCCGTCCTCTGCTACTAAGTGTACAGGAGGGCGGAGCGACCTCTGACGGGCCCATCGGATCAGAGCTCACCCTCGAGTACTTTAAGACGAGATAGCTGCACCTTGAGGTGGATGGGGTACAGGATTCTCTTACTCCAACACCAAACAATAAGGACAACTCAAATGTTTTGGCAAAGGGAAGTCCATTTAATGACAAGTATAAAAAACTGGGAAACATTAGGAAATCATCAGTGATGAGATCGCCCGTCTCGCTTCAACTTCCCCAATCTTCATTCAAACAGCAATTCTTATAGGCAAAATTCGTCATCATTGACGTGTAACAATCGAAAGTTTGTCATGCAAGTCTATTGGTTGGAAAAGGTAACTTAAGTATAAGTACTATATCTGTATATGGTAACGGGGTGTGAGGATTGGATAACTCTTATTGGGTGGGCGTCTATGCCCATCCGTCTACATCACTCGTGCTATATGTCACTACAAGTACAATGTCTCATTGGTTCTACTAGCTATAGGACCCTACATTACTTGGTCCATTGTGATTGGGTCAGTTACGCCCCCAAGCATAAATCTCCACTTTAATTAGCAGCATGCAGAATGTTCACCCAGATCCGGCATTCCCCAAGATTCACCCTGCCTCCCTTCCATCAATCAGTACTTTAGGGCTATGTGTCAATTTGTTGGCTGAGGATGGCCTCAAAACTGTAGCTTCTTATCGGGAAAAGTTATGGCATCCTCTGGTTTTGGGTGACATCAGACGATGGTACCTCTTCGCGCTTGGCTGGTCACGTGTCAGTACACCGTGAAGATGCTTCATTTTCCATCTATTTGCATATTTGATTCTCTCTTCGGCCTCGCCATCTGCCTGGGCCTCCTTATCTCGATCTTCACGGGTAGGCTGCTATGCTCTTAAGTTTTGATTCTTCAGAGTTGTCGCTCTCCTCCCTTCCTTGGGTTGACCTCGAATTCCTAGGCATGAGCTGCTTCTTGCTAAGTTTTGATTCCGCTCTTTTGTCTGGCTTTGTGCTGGTATATGAATCCTGGCCTGTTAGGCCCCTCCATCCTGGGCTTAATTTTGCTTTCATGTAAAGTGGACTACACTTATATAATGTGCTTCATTGAGGAAGATATTACATGGCCACGTTAGTTGCCATGTAGTTATGGTTAAGTTGCTGTTTCCATAGGAAGAGCACTTTTTGGGCGGCTTATAACTTCGCTCCCCCTGGACCAAACCTCACCAAACTTTGCAAAAAATTCAGAGTGGGCCATATACTTTTTTTGCAAAGTTTAGTGAGGTTTGGTCCAGGGGAGGGCAAAGTTATAGGGGGGGTCCCAAAACGTATTTTTTTCCCATAGACATAATGGGAAAAAACTTTGCTCACGCCTAAAGCCCAAACCGCTGGACGGATTTACACCAAATTTGCAGCAGGAGCAGCGGTTTGGTCCCGAAAGCGTGCTTTTTTTTTTATTTGGTGTAAATCCGTCCAGTAGTTTTTTTAAAAAAAAGACAAAAATGTAAGGGAAAAAAATTAGTGATATCTGTGTCCGCTTTGCGGACACACTTCCCTGTTTGCTCCGCGGACAGGATGGGAATTGGGCAAGCGACTTGCGTGATGTCCGCAGACATCTGACGTGCTCTCCCATTGGCTGTAGTAAAGCGTGCAGTGCGTCTTATTTTCAGAGACGCCCGCCATCTTAGTTTATTGTTCGTATATTGGTATCTCTGGCAAGCTCTGCGGTGACTTCAGACTTCACAAGTGATTATCACAATGTAACAAGCCAAAATTCCGATGCGATAAGATCAGAGGACAGCGGGGCCTCCAATGGGGCTATGTGAGGCTCATGTGGATTACACTTCCTGAACGTCCCAGGCTGCTGCAGACTTGCAGGAGACACGCCATCGGTACACGGTGGCCTGCGGAGGACCGAGGAGTGGATATCCCGTTACCCCCACCCCCGCTCATTACCCGTGTCTCCCTCCTGTATCCCCCCACCCCCCACTCATTACCCGTGTCTCCCTCCTGTATCCCCCCACCCCCACGCATTACCCGTGTCTCCCTCCTGTACCCTCCACCCCCGCTCAAGCCTGTGTCTGCCTCTGTTCCCCCCACCCCTCTCTCATGCCTGTGTCTCTCTCTTGTTTCCCCCCACCCCCGCTCATGCCTGTGTCTCTCTCTTGTTTCCCCCAGCCCCCGCTCATGCCCCGTGTCTCCCCTGTTCCCCCCACCCCCGTTCATGCCCCGTGTCTCCCTCCTGTTCCCCCCACCCCCCGCTCATGCCCCGTGTCACCCTCGTGTTCCCCCCACCCCCCGCTCATGCCCCGTGTCTCCCCTGTTCCCTCCCACCCCCCGCGTCTCCCTCCTGTTCCCCCACCCCCCGCTCATGCGCCATGTCACCCTTGTGTTCCCTCCATCCCCCGCTCATGCCCCGTGTCTCCCCTGTTCCCCCCCACCCCCCGCTCATGTCCTGTGTCTCCCTCCTATTCCCCCCACCCCACGCTCATGCCCCGTGTCTCCCTCCTGTTGCGCCCCACCCTCGCTCATGCCCCGTGTCTCTCTCCTGTTACCCCCCACCCCCCGCTCATACCCTGTGTCTCCCTCGTGTTCCCCCCACCCTCTGCTCATGCCCAGTGTCTCCCTCCTGTTTCCCCCCACCCCCTGCTCATGCCCCATGTCTCTCTCCTGTTACCCCCACCTCGCCGCTTATGCCCGTGTCTCCCTCTTGTTGCCCCTTATGCCCCGTGTGTCTCTCCTGTTACCACCGACCCCCCGCTCATGCCCTGTGTCTCCCTCATGTTCCCCCAACCCCCCGCTCATGCTCTGTGTCTCCCTGCTGTTGCCCCCCACCCCCGCTCATGCCCCGTGTCTCCCTTGTGTTCCCCCCACCCCCCGCTCATGCCCCGTGTCTCCCGGTTGTTGCCCCCACCCCCCTCTCATGCCCCGTGTCTCCCTTGTGTTCCCCCCACCCCCCGCTCATGCCCCGTGTCTCCCGGTTGTTGCCCCCCACCCCCGCTCATGCCCCGTGTCTTCCTAGTGTTCTCCCACCCCCTACTCATGCCCCGTGTCTCCCTCCTGTTGCCCCCCACCTCCCTCTCATGCCCGTGTCTCCCTTGTGTTCCCCCCACCCTCTGCTCATGCCCGTGTCTCCCTGCTGTTGCCCCCCACCCCCCGCTCATGCCCCGTGTCTCCCTCCTGTTGCCCCCACCCCCGCTCATGCCCCGTGTCTCTCTCCTGTAACCCCCCACCCCCTGCTCATGCCCTGTGT
This sequence comes from Ambystoma mexicanum, assembly GCF_040938575.1. NCBI lineage: Eukaryota > Metazoa > Chordata > Amphibia > Caudata > Ambystomatidae > Ambystoma > Ambystoma mexicanum. The sequence continues at coordinate 768,762,466 of NC_090935.1, forward strand.
CTCCCTCATGTTCCCCCACACCCTGTGTCTCCCTGCTGTTGCCCCCCACCCCCTGCTCATGCCCTGTGTCTCCCTAGTGTTCCCCCCACCCCCCGCTCATGCCCCGTGTCTCCCTCCTGTTGCCCCCCAGCCCCCGCTCATGCCCCGTGTCTCTCTCCTGTTACCCCCACCTCCCGCTTATGCCCTGTGTCTCCCTCTTGTTGCCTCCACCCCCCGCTCATGCCCTGTGTCTCCCTCGTGTTCCACCCCACCCCCTGCTCATGCCCCGTGTCTCCCTGCTGTTGCCCCCACCCCCTGCTCATGCCCGTGTCTCCCTCCTGTTGCCCCCCACCCCCCTCTCATGCCCCGTGTCTCCCTCATGTTCCCCCCACCCCCGCTTATGCCCCGTGTCTCCCTGCTGTTGCCCCCCACCCCCCGCTCATGCCCCGTGTCTCCCTCGTGTTCCCCCATCCCCCGCTCATGCCCTGTGTCTCCCTCCTGTTGCCCCCCACCCCCCAGTCATGCCCCGTGTCTCCCTGCTGTTGCCCCCCACTCATGCCCTGTGTCTCTCTCCTGTCACCCCCACCTCGCCGCTCATGCCCCGTGTCTCCCTCTTGTTGCCCCTTATGCCCCGTGTCTCCCTCGTGTTCCCCCTCCCCCCGCTCATGCCCCGTGTCTCCCTCATGTTCCCCCCACCCTCCCGCTCATGCCCTGTGTCTCTCTCCTGTTGCCCCCCACCCCCCGCTCATGCCCTGTGTCTCCCTGCTGTTGCCCTCCACCCCCGGTCATGCCCCGTGTCTTCCTAGTGTTCCTCCACCCCCTGCTCATGACCCGTGTCTCCCTCCTGTTGCCCCCCGCTCATGCCCCGTGTCTCCCTGCTGATGCCCCCCACCCACTGCTCATTCCCCATGTCTCTCTCCTGTTACCCCCACCCTCCTCTCATGCCCCGTGTCTCCCTTGTGTTCCCCCACCCCCCGCTCATGCCCCGTGTCTCCCTGCTGTTACCCCCCACCCTCCGCTCATGCCCCGTGTCTCCCTCCTGTTGCCCCCCACCCCCCGCTCATGACCGTGTCTCTCTCCTGTTACCCCCCACCCCCCGCTCATGGCCCGTGTCTCCCTGCTGTTCCCCCACCCCCGCTCATGCCCCGTCTCTTCCTAGTGTTCCCCCACCCCTGCTCATGCCCCATGTCTCCCTCCTGTTACCCCCCACCCCCCTCTCATACCCCGTGTCTCCCTTGTGTTCCCCCCACCCCCGCTCATGCCCCGTGTCTCCCTGCTGTTGCCCCCCACCCCCCACTCATGCCCCGTGTCTCCCTCCTGTTGCCCCCACCCCCCGTTCATGCCCTGTGTTTCTCTCCTGTAACCCCCCCACCCCCGATCATGCCCTGTGTCTCCCTCATGTTCCCCCCACCCCCGCTCATGCCCCGTGTCTCCCTGCTGTTGCCCCCCACCCCCCGCTCATGCCCTGTGTCTCCCTAGTGTTCCCCCCACCCCCCGCTCATGCCCCGTGTCTCCCTCCCCCGCTCATGCCCGTGTCTCCCTCGTGTTCCCCCCCGCTCATGCCCCGTGTCTCCCTGCTGTTGCCCCCCACCCCCGCTCATGCCCTGTGTCTCCCTCCTGTTGCCCCCCCGCTCATGCCCCGTGTCTCCCTCGTGTTCCCCCCACCCCCGCTCATGCCCCGTGTCTCCCTGCTGTTGCCCCCCACCCCCTGCTCATGCCCCGTGTCTCCCTCCTGTTGCCCCCCACCCTCCAGTCATGCCCCGTGTCTCCCTGCTGTTGCCCCCCACCCCGCACTCATGCCCCGTGTCTCTATCCTGTTCCCCCCACCCCCCGGTCATGCCCCGTGTCTCCCTGCTGTTGCCCCCACCCCTGCTCATGCCCTGTGTCTCTCTCCTGTTCCCCCCACCCCCGCTCATGCCCCGTGTCTCTCTCCTGTTACCCCCAACCCCCTCTCATGCCCCGTGCCTCTCTCCTGTTGCCCCCCACCCCCCAGTCATGCCCTGTGTCTCCCTGCTGTTGCCCCCCACCCCATGCTCATGCTCTGTGTCTCTCTCCTGTTACCCCCCAGCCCCCAGTCATGCCCCGTGTCTCCCTGCTGTTGCCCCCCACTCCCAACTCATGCCCTGTGTTTCTCTCCTGTTCCCCCCACCCCCGCTCATGCCTTGTGTCTCCCCTGTTCCCCCCACCCCGCTAATGCCCCGTGTCTCCCTGCTGTTGCCCCCCACCCCCGCTCATGTCCCGTGTCTCTCTCCTGTTACCCCCCACCCCCCTCTCATGCCCCGTGTCGTCTCTCTCCTGTTACCCCCAACCCCCCTCTCATGCCCCGTGTCTCTCTCCTGTTGCCCCCCACTCCCCTGTCATGCCCCGTATCTCCCTGCTGTTGCCCCCACCCCCCGCTAATGCCCTGTGTCTCTCCCCTGTTACCCCCGCTCATGCCTTGTGTCTCCCTGCTGTTGCCCCCACCCCCTGCTCATGCCCCGTGTCTACCTGCTGTTGCCCCCGACCCCCCGCTCATGCCCTGTGTCTCTCTCCTATTACCCCCCACCCCCTCTCATGCCCCGTGTCTCCCTCGTGTTCCCCCCACCCCCCACCCATGCCCTGTGTCTCCCTGCTGTTGCCCCCCACCGCCGTCTGATGCCCCGTGTCTCTCTCCTGTTACCCCCCACCCCCCTCTCATGCCTCGTGTCTCTCTCCTGTTGCCCCCCACCCCCCGGTCATGCCCTGTGTCTCCCTGCTGTTGCCCCCCACCCCCACTCATGCCCCGTGTCTCACTCCTGTTACCCCCACCCCCCGGTCATGCCCCATGTCTCCCTGCTGTTGCCCCCCACCCCCCACACATACCCTGTGTCTCTCTCCTGTTGCCCCCCACCCCCCGCTCATGCCCCGTGTCTCCCTAGTGTTTCCCCCCACCCCCCGCTCATGCCCCGTGTCTCCCTCCTGTTGCCCCCCACCCCCCGCTCATGCCCCGTGTCTCCCTCCTCTTACCCCCGCCCCCCGCTCATGCCCTGTGTCTCCCTCTTGTTGCCTCCACCCCCGCTCATGCCCGTGTCTCCCTCGTGTTGCCCCCGCTCATGCCCCGTATCTCCCTGCTGTTGCCCCCCACCCCCGCTCATGCCCCGTGTCTCCCTCCTGTTGCCCCCCGCTCATGCCCCGTGTCTCCCTCGTGTTCCCCCCACCCCGCTCATGCCCCGTGTCTCCCTGCTGTTGCCCCCACCCCCTGCTCATGCCCCGTGTCTCCCTTGTGTTACACCCATCCCCCGCTCATGCCCCGTGTCTCCCTCCTGTTGCCCCCCACCCTCCAGTCATGCCCCGTGTCTCCCTGCTGTTGCCCCCCACCCCCCACTCATGCCCCGTGTCTCTATCCTGTTCCCCCCACCCCCCGGTCATGTCCCGTGTCTCCCTGCTGTTGCCCCCACCCCTGACCATGCCCTGTGTCTCTCTCCTGTTCCCCCCACCCCCGCTCATGCCCCGTGTCTCTCTCCTGTTACCCCCCACCCCCCTCTCATGCCCCGTGCCTCTCTCCTGTTGCCCCCCAGTCATGCCCTGTGTCTCCCTGCTGTTGCCCCCCACCCCCTGCTCATGCTCTGTGTCTCTCTCCTGTTACCCCCCAGCCCCCAGTCATGCCCCGTGTCTCCCTGCTGTTGCCCCCCACTCCCCGCTCATGCCCTGTGTTTCTCTCCTGTACCCCCCACCCCCGCTCATGCCTTGTGTCTCCCCTGTTCCCCCCACCCCCGCTAATGCCCCGTGTCTCCCTGCTGTTGCCCCCCACCCCCGTTCATGCCCCGTGTCTCTCTCCTGTTATCCCCCACCCCCCTCTCATGCCCCGTGTCTCTCTCCTGTTACCCCCAACCCTCCTCTCATGCCCCGTGTTTCTCTCCTGTTGCCCCCCACTCCTTGGTCATGCCCCGTATCTCCCTGCTGTTGCCCCCCACCCCCCGCTCATGCCCTGTGTCTCTCCCCTGTTACCCCTGCTCATGCCTCGTGTCTCCCTGCTGTTGCCCCCACCCCCCGCTCATGCCCGTGTCTCCCTCCTGTTGCCCCCCACCCTCCAGTCATGCCCCGTGTCTCCCTGCTGTTGCCCCTACCCCTGCTCATGCCCTGTGTCTCTCTCCTGTTCCCCCCACCCCCGCTCATGCCCCGTGTCTTTCTCCTGTTACCCCCAACCCCCTCTCATGCCCCGTGCCTCTCTCCTGTTGCCCCCCACCCCCCAGTCATGCCCTGTGTCTCCCTGCTGTTGCCCTCCACCCCCTGCTCATGCTCTGTGTCTCTCTCCTGTTACCGCCAGCCCCCAGTCATGCCCCGTGTCTCCCTGCTGTTGCCCCCCACTCCCAACTCATGCCCTGTGTTTCTCTCCTGTTCTCCCCACCCCCGCTCATGCCTTGTGTCTCCCCTGTTCCCCCCACCCCCGCTAATGCCCCGTGTCTCCCTGCTGTTGCCCCCCACCCCCCGCTCATGTCCCGTGTCTCTCTCCTGTTACCCCCCACCCCCCTCTCATGCCCCGTGTCTCTCTCCTGTTACCCCCAACCCCCCTCTCATGCCCCGTGTCTCTTTCCTGTTGCCCCCCACTCCCTGGTCATGCCCCGTATCTCCCTGCTGTTGCCCCCACCCCCCGCTCATGCCCTGTGTCTCTCCCCTGTTACCCCCGCTCATGCCTCGTGTCTCCCTGCTGTTGCCCCCACCCCCCGCTCATGCCCCGTGTCTACCTGCTGTTGCCCCGACCCCCCGCTCATGCCCTGTGTCTCTCTCCTATTACCCCCCACCCCCTATCATGCCCCGTGTCTCCCTCGTGTTCCCTCCACCCCCCACCCATGACCCGTGTCTCCCTGCTGTTGCCCCCCACCGCCGTCTGATGCCCTGTGTCTCTCTCCTGTTACCCCCCACCCCCCTCTCATGCCTCGTGTCTCTCTCCTGTTGCCCCCCACCCCCCGGTCATGCCCTGTGTCTCCCTGCTGTTGCCCCCCACCCCCGCTCATGCCCCGTGTCTCACTCCTGTTACCCCCACCCCCCGGTCATGCCACATGTCTCCCTGCTGTTGCCCCCCACCCCCCACTGATGCCCTGTGTCTCTCTCCTGTTGCCCCCCACCCCCCGCTCATGCCCCATGTCTCCCTAGTGTTCCCCCCACCCCCTGCTCATGCCCCGTGTCTCCCTCCTGTTGCCCCCCAGCCCCCGCTCATGCCCCGTGTCTCCCTCCTCTTACCCCCGCCCCCCGCTCATGCCCTGTGTCTCCCTCTTGTTGCCTCCACCCCCCGCTCATGCCCGTGTCTCCCTCGTGTTCCCCCCGCTCATGCCCCGTGTCTCCCTGCTGTTGCCCCCCACCCCCGCTCATGCCCCGTGTCTCCCTCCTGTTGCCCCCCGCTCATGCCCCGTGTCTCCCTCGTGTTCCCCCCACCCCCGCTCATGCCCCGTGTCTCCCTGCTGTTGCCCCCCACCCCCTGCTCATGCCCCGTGTCTCCCTTGTGTTACACCCACCCCCCGCTCATGCCCCGTGTCTCCCTCCTGTTGCCCCCCACCCTCCAGTCATGCCCCGTGTCTCCCTGCTGTTGCCCCCCACCCCCCACTCATGCCCCGTGTCTCTATCCTGTTCCCCCCACCCCCCGGTCATGCCCCGTGTCTCCCTGCTGTTGTCCCCACCCCTGCTCATGCCCTGTGTCTCTCTCCTGTTCCCCCCACCCCCGCTCATGGCCCGTGTCTCTCTCCTGTTACCCCCTACCCCCCTCTCATGCCCCGTGCCTCTCTCCTGTTGCCCCCCACCACCCAGTCATGCCCTGTGTCTCCCTGCTGTTGCCCCCCACCCCCTGCTCATGCTCTGTGTCTCTCTCCTGTTACCCCCCAGCCCCCAGTCATGCCCCGTGTCTCCCTGCTGTTGCCCCCCACTCCCCGCTCATGCCCTGTGTTTCTCTCCTGTATCCCCCACCCCCGCTCATGCCTTGTGTCTCCCCTGTTCCCCCCACCCCCGCTAATGCCCCGTGTCTCCCTGCTGTTGCCCCCCACCCCCGTTCATGCCCCGTGTCTCTCTCCTGTTACCCCCCACCCCCCTCTCATGCCCCGTGTCTCTCTCCTGTTACCCCCAACCCCCCTCTCATGCCCCGTGTCTCTCTCCTGTTGCCCGCCACTCCTTGGTCATGCCCCGTATCTCCCTGCTGTTGCCCCCCACCCCCCGCTCATGCCCTGTGTCTCTCCCCTGTTACCCCTGCTCATGCCTCGTGTCTCCCTGCTGTTGCCCCCACCCCCCGCTCATGCCCCGTGTCTACCTGCTGTTGCCCCCGACCCCCCGCTCATGCCCTGTGTCTCTCTCCTATTACCCCCCACCCTCCTCTCATGCCCCGTGTCTCCCTCGTGTTCCCCCCACCCCCCACCCATGCCCCGTGTCTCCCTGCTGTTGCCCCCCACCGCCGTCTGATGCCCCGTGTCTCTCTCCTGTTACCCCCACCCCCCTCTCATGCCTCGTGTCTCTCTCCTGTTGCCCCCCACCCCCCGGTCATGCCCTGTGTCTCCCTGCTGTTGCCCCCCACCCCCGCTCATGCCCCGTGTCTCACTCCTGTTACCCCCACCCTCCGGTCATGCCCCGTGTCTCCCTGCTGTTGCCCCCCACCCCCCACTCATGGCCTGTGTCTCTCTCCTGTTACCCCCCACCCCCCTCTCATGCCCCGTGTCTCTCTCCTGTTGCCCCCCACCCCCGGTCATGCCCCGTGTCTCCCTGCTGTTGTCCCCCACCCCCCGCTCATGCCCTGTGCCTCTCTCCTGTTCCCCCCACCCCCTGCCCCCTGCTCATGCCTCGTGTCTCCCCTGTCCCCCCACCCCCCGCTCATGCCCGGTGTCTCCCTGCTGTTGCCCCCCACCCCCCGCTCATGCCCCGTGTCCCTCTCCTGTTACCCCCCACCCCCCTCTCATGGCCCGTGTCTCCCTCCTGTTGCCCCCCACCCCCCGCTCATGCCCAGTGTCTCTCTCCTGTTACCCCCCACCCCCCGGTCATGCCCCATGTCTCCCTGCTGTTGCCCCCCGCTCATGCTCTGTGTCTCTCTCCTGTTGCCCTCCACCCCCCGTTCATGCCCTGTGTTTCCCTGCTGTTGCCCCCACCCCATCTCATGCCCCGTGTCTCTCTCCTGTTCCCCCCACCCACCGCTTATGCCTCGTGTCTCTCCTGTTAGCACCCACCCCCGCTCATGCCCCATGTCTTTCTCCTGTTGCCCCCCACTCATGTCCCGTGTCTCCCTGCTGTTGCCCCTCACCCCCGCTCATGCCCCGTGTCTCTCTCCTGTTACCCCCACCCCCTCTCATGCCCCGTGTCTCCCTCGTGTTCCCCCCACCCCCGCTCATGCCCCGTGTCTCCCTGCTGTTGCCCCCCACCCCTGCTCATGCCCCGTGTCTCCCTGCTGTTGCCCCCACCCCCTGCTCATGCCCCGTGTCTCTCTCCTGTTACCCCCACCCCCCTCTCATGCCCCGTGTCTCTCTCCTGTTGCCCCCACCCCCCGCTCATGCCCCGTGTCTCCCTGCTGTTTCCCCCCACCCCCGCTCATGCCCGTGTCTCTCTCCTGTTACCCCCACCCCCCTCTCATGCCCCGTGTCTCTCTCCTGTTACCCCCCACCCCCCTCTCATGCCCCGTGTCTCCCTGCTTTTGCCCCCCAACCCCCGCTCATGCCCCGTGTCTCTCTCATGTTACCCCCGCTCATGCCCCATGTCTCCCTGCTGTTGCCCCCACCCCCCGCTCATGCCCCATGGCTCCCTGCTGTTGCCCCCACCCCCCCGCTCATGCCCCGTGTTTCCCTCCTGTTACCCCCCACCCCCTGCTCATGCCCCGTGTCTCACTCCTGTTACCCCCACCCCCCGGTTATGCCCCGTGTCTCCCTGCTGTTGCCCCCCACCCCCCACTCATGGCCTGTGTCTCTCTCCTGTTACCCCCCACCCCCTCTCATGCCCCGAGTCTCTCTCCTGTTGCCTCCCACCCCCGGTCATGCCCCGTGTCTCCCTGCTGTTGTCCCCCACCCCCCGCTCATGCCCTGTGCCTCTCTCCTGTTCCCCCCACCCCCTGCCCCCTGCTCATGCCTCGTGTCTCCCCTGTCCCCCCCACCCCCCGCTCATGCCCCGTGTCTCCCTGCTGTTGCCCCCCACCCCCTCTCATGCCCCGTGTCTCTCTCCTGTTACCCCCCACCCCCCTCTCATGGCCCGTGTCTCCCTCCTGTTGCCCCCCACCCCCGCTCATGCCCAGTGTCTCTCTCCTGTTACCCCCCACCCCCCGGTCATGCCCCGTGTCTCCCTGCTGTTGCCCCCCACCCCCCGCTCATGCCCCATGTCTCCCTGCTGTTGCCCCCCGCTCATGCTCTGTGTCTCTCTCCTGTTGCCCTCCACCCCCCGTTCATGCCCCGTGTTTCCCTGCTGTTGCCCCCACCCCATCTCATGCCCCGTGTCTCTCTCCTGTTCCCCCCACCCACCGCTTATGCCTCGTGTCTCTCCTGTTAGCACCCACCCCCGCTCATGCCCCATGTCTTTCTCCTGTTGCCCCCCCACTCATGTCCCGTGTCTCCCTGCTGTTGCCCCTCACCCCCGCTCATGCCCCGTGTCTCTCTCCTGTTACCCCCACCCCCTCTCATGCCCCGTGTCTCCCTCGTATTCCCCCCACCCCCGCTCATGCCCCGTGTCTCCCTGCTGTTGCCCCCCCACCCCTGCTCATGCCCCGTGTCTCCCTGCTGTTGCCCCCCACCCCCTGCTCATGCCCCGTGTCTCTCTCCTGTTACCCCCACTCCCTCTCATGCCCCGTGTCTCTCTCCTGTTGCCCCCACCCCCCGCTCATTCCCCGTGTCTCCCTGCTGTTTCCCCCCACCCCCGCTCATGCCCGTGTCTCTCTCCTGTTACCCCCACCCCCCTCTCATGTCCCGTGTCTCTCTCCTGTTACCCCCCACCCCCCTCTCATGCCCCGTGTCTCCCTGCTTTTGCCCCCCAACCCCCGCTCATGCCCCGTGTCTCTCTCATGTTACCCCCGCTCATGCCGCATGTCTCCCTGCTGTTGCCCCCACCCCCCGCTCATGCCCCATGGCTCCCTGCTGTTGCCCCCACCCCCCCCGCTCATGCCCCGTGTTTCCCTCCTGTTACCCCCCACCCCCTGCTCATTCCGCGTGTCTCTCTCCTGTTACCCCCCACACCCCTCTCATGCCCCGTGTCTCCCTCCTGGTCCCCCCTACCCAGGCCTTGTTGTGTTCTCTTTATACACCGCGCCTTCCCTTTCCATGGTGTCCAGCTTGGTAAAAGATTTTCCTTCCTACACCGGGACGCCGCAGGCGTTCCGGTTTGGTAAGAACAATCTTTTTTTTACCACCCCGGGTTCCCACTTTGAGAACCTAGGATGTTAGTGGTCTTCATCCATTGAAAAGGACGTTATGGTTACGTTGCACTAATAAAAAACTATGAAATTCAATGAAACAATGTTGTTAAAGGGATGTTATGGTTAAGTTGCACTAATAGAAACCAATGAAATTCAGTGAAAAAACTTTGTTAAAGGGACATTATGGTAGTTGCGCTATTAAAAACCTATGCCATTCAGTGAAAAAACTTTGTTAAAGGGACGTCATTGTTAAGTTGCGCTTCTAAAAACCTATGAAATTCAGTGGAAAAAACGTTGTTAAAGGGACGTTATGGTTCCAAGTAAAATCGAAAAAACCCTTGAAATTCGCCAGTGTTGGTAAGCTAAGCAACCATAACTCGCGCCACCACTGTGCACTGCTAAGCCTAACACCCAGGACATCAAAGATGACATTACAAATGTCATTGATGACATCACTGATGACATCACATGTGCATTTACCTTTCCTGAAAAGTCTGTACAAGGGATTCTTAGTGTAATGTTAATTAAAAAAAGTGTCAAAGATTATTGTAATAAATATCAAGTGCTAATCAGTGCATTAAGCTATGCATTGATATAAATAGCATTCTATTATTAACTTCAATCCAGTATACTAAGGTACTCATGTAGAAACATAGGCATTGTGTGCAGCATACATGATGGAGCTGCAATATTCATAAGCTTGCCATGTTGAATAGTGAAATGATAACTGTTTTCATATTAGAGTTTTGCGTACAGTGAAACTTGTGATAAGTAGGTAATAAAACCCACTAACTACATAATTGCATTATTATAGACAAATCACAAAGAGACAACACCACATACAAATATGAATACAACACCACATACAAATATGAATATATACAAGGGAATTGAAGTAAGAAAAAAACAGCAATAGTAGCAGAAAGTGTTCATAACCTAACTGATTACCTTTATGCAGAGAAATGATTGCTCTGTTTCAAAGCTGTTACTTACCCTATCTATATATATCACATGAGGTGTCTGGACCCTAAGGAAAATAGTGTGAGTACAACATATAAAAATATGAGCATATACAGGGAAAGTACAGTAATAAAAAAACATCAAAACTATCAGAAAGTGCTGATAACTCTACTGATAATTTTAAGGATTGCTGTCTTTCAAGGTTGTGTCTTCCCCTATGTATATGTTTCATATGATATGACTGGACCATAAGGGAATTATTGTAAGAACATACTTGAAGGATAAGTCTCCAAATATAGTAAATTTACAATTTTTAGTTCCTGACTGTTACTGAAGAAAATCATGTGGCCTAGATATGTCAGGAAAGGAAAAAAGGGGGTGTCAGACATGTGATGTCATCAGTGATGTCATCAATGACATTTATGATGTCATCTTTGATGTCCTGGGTGTTAGGCTTAGCAGTGCACGGTGGTGGCGCGAGTTATGGTTGCTTAGCTTACCATAACTGGCGAATTTCAAGGGTTTTTCGGTTTTACTTGGAACATAACATCCCTTTAACAAAGTTTTTTCACTGAATTTCATAGGTTTTTAGTAGCGCAACTTAACCATAAAGTCCCTTTAACAAAGTTTTTTCACTGAATATATATATAGTTGGCGTTTGCCGCTCTATTCTTCTAACAAGCATAGCAAGCCGCACTGTTTTCTTAGCTTCTTGCATTACAAGCCTATGTACAGGCGTTAGCTGGTTGGATACTTTCATCCTGCTTTACAGTTACTTTCTTTATATTTCGACATCGTCTCTTCTTCTATGTCTGTGATATCTTTATCCATGGTGTTTCGTCTTAGTGTGTCATCGTTTTGGTTGTTGTTTTGTTTATCTGTATGTCTGTCCGGGCCCTTGTGTCGTCACCATTCGCCTTTGATTAAGGCCCTTTGGGTCTCTTCTGGGACAGTTTGAAAGTAGTCTTCATGTCGTGTCAGCTGTTGGTACGGTTGTCTCAATGGGTACTGTGCTGCCCATGGTTGTCTGGTAATTGGCACTTCAACAGGTATTGCTCTTCCGGTGGACACTGGACAAAGCCCTAGCGCGGCTCTCTGCTGGTTTATTTGCTCATCATACATCACATATCTCGGCGAGTATGTTACTGGTGCTTCAAAATGGGTGGCTGGAGTGCAGGCCATATCTGGGACCTCCTCTACACTCCCATGTGAACATGTGATCTTTCTTTGTCAACGCTCACAGTGGGGCACTGGTGAAGGCAAAGTCAGGGAGGTATCATGTGCAGTAGATCGCCAGTGGGAGGAAGGGAGAGGGAAGAGTGTTGGAGGGAAAGAATAAGATTTCAGTCTTATCAGTCTTGAGAGAGAGACAGTGGGATTACATCCAGTTTTGAATGGCAGTAATACAGGAAGAGAGATTAAGGTGGAGGTCAGGAGTAAAGGAAAAGAAGGAAACGAAGAGCTGGGTGTTGTCGGCATAGAAATGGCGAGAAATTCCAAAGGAAGAGATGATGGGGGCGAGAAGGGAGGTGTAAAGAGAGAATAGAAAAGGGCTGAGGACAGAGCCTTGTGGTACACCGTAGTCCAAGGGGAGCGGAGGGGATGTATGACTGCCCCAAGAGAGAGCAAAAGAGCGGTATGAGAGGTAGGAGGAGAGCCAGTTGAGAACTGAGCCTTTGAAACCAAAGGAGGAAAGAGTATTGAGAAGTAAGGGGTGATCGACGGTATCAAAGGCAGCAGAGAGGTCAAGCAGGATGAGGACTGAGGATTGCTTAAAGTAGCGAGCAGTGAGGAAAGAGTTGAGAATATAAGTGAGAGCAGTCTTAGAGGAGTGTTTAGGGCGGAAGCCAGATTGGGAGGGGGAAAGGAGAGAAAGGTTACTGACAAAAGCTGAGAGCTGAGAATAGTCTAGGCGTTCAAGTATTTTAGAGAGGAATGGTAGAAGTGAGATTGGATGGAAGTTGAAGGCAAGAAGGGGATTAGCAGAAGGCTTCTTCAGAATAGGGATAATAGTAGCGTGTTTGAAGGCGGGAGGGAAGGTGGCAGAAGAGAGACAGATATTGAAGAAGGAGGTTAACTAAGGAATGAGAAGAGGGTAAATCTTCGGAATAAGGAGGATGGGGAGAGGATCAGCAGAGGCAGCAGTAGGATGAGATTTGGACAGAAGGAAGGAGACATCGGAAGGAGTGACAGGAGAGAAGTCAGACATGCAAGCTGAAGGGGAGTGGAAGGAAGGGGGAGGAATGGAATAGGACGGGGAGCAATTCATGTTTTGGCAAAGAGAGACAATTTTGGAAGAGAAGAAGTCAGCAAAGTCAGAAGACGAGAGGGGAGGCGTAGATGAGGGGTCAGGAGTAGGCGGGGAGAGAAGACGAGAGAGGGTTTGAAAGATGCAGAGAGGGTGAGAGGCTTGGGAGTAGAGAAGGTTAGAATAGTAGGAACGTTTAGCCGAGCTAAGGCAGAAGTCATAAAGAGAGTGGTAGGAGAAATTGGAGGTTTGATTAGATAGAGAGGGGAAATTGAGCCAACATCGCTCCAGGCGACGGAGGAGATGGAGCATGGACAGAAGGTGAGGTGAAAGCCAGGGTTGAGAAGGTTTGCGAGTGGGACGGAAGGAGAAGAGAGGGTAAAGTTGATCGAGAGTGGAAGAGATAGGAGATGACAGAGAGGATAGAGCTTCATTGGCAGAGAGAGAAGAGAAGTCATAGAGGGGGGACGAGAGGAAGAGCAAGTATCAAAAAAGTGAGAAGGGCTAAAGTTACGGAGATCTTGTCGAAAGAAGGAAATGGGGAGGGTAAAGAAGTGGAAGGAGGGAGAGGGGGAGTAAGGGAGAAGGAAAGTAAAGCATGATCAGAGAGATAGTTGGGTAAGGTAGAGATGGGGGAGGAGGAGTAGGTTGAGTTAAAGGTAAGATCAAGAGTGGAACCAGAAGAGTGAGTAGGAGTGGAAGGGAGAGGAGAGAGGAGGTAGGAATCAAGGATGGAAAAAAGAGGGGAAGGTTGAGGGGGGTAGAGAGGAGAAGGTTGAAGTCGCCGAGTACAGTGAGGGGAGAGGGGAGGGAGAGATAAGAGAGAGGAGGTGGTCAAGGTCATCGTAAAAGGAAGAGAGGGGGGCAGGAGGTCTGTAGACGATTAGAAAGGAAATAGGGTGAGGGGACGTAAAAGATTTGTACTGGTATTCGAAGGAGGGGAAGGTAGGAAGAGGCAATGAGGAGGTAGAAGAAAGGTATTCAGGGTGGGAGAGGAGACCAATGCCACCGCCATGCCACATGTGTCCTTCCGGGCCTTTCTTTGGTACAGGTACGACCGGCGAGACCCAGGGGGTAGTGCCAGTAGCAGGTTCAATGATGTCGGCGTTAATGAGGGCCAGCAATTCCATCTTAACTTGCTATTGATTATTGAAGGGCATTCCTCAATAGTGTTGTGCAATGGGCTTCACGGATGTGTTGATGAGCAGTTTGATTTTGCACCCTTTCAGCTTCACTATCCCTTTAAACAGAGTTGGGAATGCTGCTTCAATCCTTGCGGCCGATGTGATGTATTTGCCGGCCATGACGTGGTACAGAATGTGTATGAGCCCCATCTGGTTTGCTGATTTGAAGCTCAGTATGGACCCGCCAGCTGCTTCCACCTTAATGACGTGGATGAGTACGGAGTCATGTTTGTCTTTGTGTCTACGTGTGGTCGTGAATGCCCCCAGACACGGGAATGGCTGCTTTACACCATATGCGTATACGTCCATTCGGGCTTTCTGCAGTCATGGCACTTGTGCTAGCTTCTTGTATTCACACTCAGGAATTAAGTTGACTGTAGCCCCTGAGTCGATGAGGAAGTCAAATGTTTTCCCTTGCATGGTGATGAACAGTGTGGGGCTGCGTTCTGAGGTGAAGGCGTTTCCAAGGGCATGGAGGTACCCTCTCTTCCACAGTTCCATGCTCTATTGGGACTCGGATCTGCTTGTGGATGGCATGGTTGTACGCAAGTGGTGGACTTGACGCCTTCCTTTCCGACAAGCCTCTGGTGAGGAGGATCGCCTTATCCTGGCGCTGTGTTGTTCTCTGTCGTATCTCCTCTCCAAGTACTGGTCTTTCTCCTCTATGGGTTGTCAAGGTGGTGATTTGTACTTGCGGGTCCTGGGTTCTGCTTGGCTTGATTTGAAGGTTTTGGGGTTGCAGCACATGGATAAAAAATGGTCCTTGCTTCTGCAGGGTGAGCATTCCTAGCCGATTGTACTTGTGGTGGAACTCATAGCCGCACCTGAAGCACTGCCGCTTCTCCAACTTGTCATCTCTCACTGTGGTCGGTTGAGTCACTATTTTGTTGAGGGATTCATTTTTGATAGTTGTTGCTGGCGAGATGTGATTATTGCTCATGGTGGATACTTGGAGTTCGAGGTCCGTGGTCGTCCTCGCTAGGAGCTGGATTTCAGCGAGAGGGTGGGGCTTCTGTAACAGTTTTTTCTTGAGTGTCATTGACTCGCAGTCTGCTATGACTTCTGACTTTATAGCTTTCTCATTTGTGTACAGGTTGAAGTCGCAGTGTTTTATCTTAGATCTGAGGCTAGTTATAAACATATCCATGGTTTCGCTTGGATGTTGCATCGTGGTGTGGAAAACGTGGTGTTCATAGTCCACGTTTTTTGTGGATAGCAAAATGTTAATTTAGTATGCATTTCAGGTCTGGATATGTGTATTCAATGTCTTAAGGGAGCTAAAAAACTGATGTCTTTCACTTCGGATCCAGCTGTGAGCGTGAGGAGGCCGGTGATGCGCTTAGCCGGTGATGCGCTTATCGTCTTGTGGGCCTAGGGCATTCACGTAAACATCAAACTCTTTCATGCATTGGGACTACCTGCAGCCCAGGTTGGAGTTTTCTGTCATATCGAACGGGAGCAGTGTCGGTATGGGGAATGAGTCCCTCACTTGCTGTGCTAGGGCAGCTGGGGCTGGGTCAGGCACTGGATCCCCCATCTTGTTGCTTGGGGTGTTGTGTGATGAGCTTTCAAAAGACCTTAAGTCACACGTAAGCCGTCCAGTTTTTGGGGTGCTGCCAGTATGTGGGCACTGGGACTTTCTCTTCTTTGTTTGATATGTGGTTGTGGTTGTCTTCAATAGCCAAATGTTCTTTCTTGTCCCACTTGTCTATAGTTTGCACTTGATAGCCTCCTTACTCTCTTCACTTGTGTATGCATATTACCCTTCTGCTTGGTTGTGCAGGCAGGCAGCTGCAGAACCAATGGCCAGGGCACCTGCTTCCTTCGTGCTGTCTGGGGTCAGGCATGCGTGTTTACAGTGTGTTTGAATTAACTGGCCAGCCAGCCTGCTTGCCACGTGATGCAGCGCATGCAGCTAGTATAACGCTGGGATTCCTTTTATATATTTTCCTTCGGGTGTTGGGGCGGCACTTATTCAAAAGCGCCAATCTCCACTTTAAGGTCTCTGTCAGAGGATCAGCTGCTGGGCTGTGGCCTTTCAATGCAGGCTTCGAGGCTCTAATGCTGTGGGCAGCCTTTGCGCTCTCCGTTGGACACATGGGCCGCAGGACTGTGGCACGCTGCCATATCAGCTGGCAGACCTCTCTGTTGCGGGGCACCGCATGACGGGGCACAGTTGAAAGGAGGGGGCACCGCTGGCATGGGATTGGCGGCTCCCCTCATCGCCAATGTCAAGGTTTAGGCCCAGGGCAGTGCGCACCACCATTCACGCGCACACGTTAATAAAGAACACTGACACATTATGTTGCATCAGGGGTAACTAACTTTATTTCTGCTTGGGGCGCGGCCCCGCTAACTCGGATCACATGACCCCTCTCTGAAATACGTGCCCGTGTCACCTGACACGCCAGTCCTACATTACATAATGTTGCTGGGTATTCAGGGCCAGCTGACACATGCACGACCTAAACAGCTGTTCATTGCATTGGCTCTGGTGACGTGCAAAAAGGTGAAAAAAGTAATAGCCAAAAGATGGGGCATTCTAGATGACCCACGCTGGAAGAATGTTGGGTGGGCCCGGTTTCCAGTATGGAATTTAAAAGACTGGTTTACAAAGTGACTGGTGAAATATGATAGGATTTTGGGGACATGGCAAGATGGGGGGATGAGCTTGAATGCATACCGGCATGCAATCTGAAATAATCAAATATTCAACTTGAATATGGTGTAGGTTATGAGTGGCAAAGTTAAACATGAATGATTGGGGGAGTGGAGTGGGCATGGGTTTGAAATTACAGGGTTGTTATACTGTCTTGTATCAAAATTACTATATAAACAAAAAGAGACTTCACTAATTCTGGAGAACATTTACAGCTCATAAATGAAAAATCAGGTCTTTCTGGTCTCAACTAAATGTTCATAGATTGTTCTTCTACCAAATTCTAAAATGGACCACATAAACTGATATCCCTCATCAGCCTGAAAGCTAAAATACTGACTAGGTTGATCAGCTTGGTTCATTAGTTACAAAATTACTGGGCAGTATTCAAGTGTGATTTGTAAAGTCCCTACAAGGTTCTAGCAATATCAGAGATGATTGCGATATCATAGGTAATGCAAGAATGCTTTGCCTTGATAATGAAAAGACTTTTGACAACATGAACTGGGATTACTTGTCAGATGTCTCCAAAAATTGTGAACGTTGGCACGATCTCATGCAACCCACTGTCGAACGGGAAATCATATTGTGCCTTCTTTATTGTATATATTGGCCTAAGCCCAGTCGCTCTGCGAAGAAATCCGCGTTGCAAGGTTCTGACCTTAGATCAATTTAGCCGCCATTTGAGGTTCATCCGCCATTTTGATTCTCACTCCAAAGTCACCCTGCGTTCTAAAATGGTGGACAGTGTTCTTCTGTTAGTAACAGGGCCGTCTTGATCTCTGTATGCATGTTAATGCCTAAATTGCCCATAGGCCAAATGTTAGGGTCATGTACTGAGACCTTGTCCTTCGTTGACCTGTAGATTGAGGATTACCTGTGGCAACGATACTAATCCGCGAACATATATTAAGCACAATGTTGTGTAAATACTAAACGTGAACACTTGTTGAACTGCATTGTATTCAAATATGTACTAAGGCTTACGTTCGATCCGAGAATATACTGTTGCTATTGTGATTTGTTGAACATATAAACTGAAGGCGATCCATATGCATATAGTTGGGTGAGTCAGAGGTGAACTCGGCACGAACCCTAGAATGGGAATTATTAATGTACAGAGGGGCTGAACATCATGTTACAAAACTGTATAAAAGAGCAAACATTCTGATGTACAGTCCCACTCACTTCACACACCGAACAGGGCTGCTATTCGCTGTGTTGTACTGAGGGCCTGATAGCTATCCGTTACTTTGTCCTTTGAAAACTGTTCAGGTGTAGAATAAAGATCTGTGTATCTTTGTAAACCCGTGTTGGTGTATTTCCTTTTGGGGTACTCAGCCTCGATATCTTCTTTTGCTTTCACAGATGGCGCCCGAATAGGGACCCTCAAGATTGATGCCAGCTCGTTGAAGGATGAAGCAGCTATTGGATCGGGACCAGATGGTGTAAAGGGGGCCCCTTTCCTGAATGAGAAGCAACACCTCAGCAGCGCTGCACGGCCCGATCCTTGGACGGTGAGCACACGGTCTGAGTTGGCATCTTGACGATGGTCCACATACCGAGGCGGGCAGATTTGCCGAAATCACCAAACACGAGGTAAACTTTGTTAGAAAATTTTGAAATCCGATCGGACCTCTTTAGGATTTGATCAGGTGAGTCGTGACCCGATTCTTAAGTATCCTGATCATTTGTTTTGGCGTATTACACTTGCAAGTGCAATTATTGACCAGGTAACACCAGTATTCTGATATGCCTGGGAAATTGTCTGCCTGCTTTAGGGCATTATTCCGCAGTGACAGACAATCTTCGGAATTTGGCCGACCGGCGCCAATGGAGGGGTCGCCGGCGTGTACTATGTACTGTAAGCACGGCATTGGTAGTATAGTGTTTAATGATATTTGGCACAGACAAACTAGACATGCTTCCGAACCTCAGTGGCCAATCAATGGTAGTTTTGAAATCCCTCGTATTGAGTACTTAGAATCCATATTATTGAAGAAAAAGGCTAGACCTGCAGCATTCGACGTATTACAGAATTGGAAGAAAGAAGCTTTACAGCAGCTCAAGAGTAGGGAAAAGCATGCGCGCCATCATAAGACGAACGCAGAAAAAGCGTTGTTATATGACCAAAATAAACAGTCTGAGTCAGCTAGGAATATGGATAGGGCTTTCTCACTTGGTATCCAGAAAATCTATCCTTCTAAAGACTTTCATGTTTCTGACGAACTTATTGATAAATTGTTAAATGAACGAAGGCCTGGTGCCACTGCGCCACCTCCGTATGTTCCTCTTCCTGCTGTTATTCCTCCTCCTGCTCCTCCTGCTCCTCATGCTCCTCCTATTGTTTCTCTTCCTCCAGTTGTTGGTCCTCCTTTTGTTGCTGCTCCTCCACCTGCTCCTCCTCCTTTACCTGTTTACCAGTGATAGCACCCCCGTTGAACTTTCCTACTCTCCCTCTTCCAAGTGATTCCACACCGCTTGTAGTAGATCGGGGAGTGGGATTGAGAGTCGTCACTCGCAATACTGTGTCTCCTGAGAAAAAGTGTGAGTTAACTGCATGGGCTAAGCATTTCATGGAGAAGGGTGATCAAGCTAATGTTTTTGCCACACTTTCTAATACAGACAATTTTCCTGAGAAAAACGTTTTTATTGAGGGATTAGGGATTAATTTGTGTATAATGTGGGACAGGTTAACTGATACTGATCTCCCAAAAGGATTGAGGGATCTGAATACTTTAGCGTTTTCTAGAGACACTGCGGAGAAAGTGCAACAGCATGTTGAGAGGGTACTTGAGTATAGAAGGGAGCTGGAAAGGTTACAGAATGGAGATGAAGATGGAGATAGTTTGGGTACTATGTTTGTACAAAAACGGTTCTTTCCTTGTCATAAATCGATAACTGAGGAAACGCAAATTTGCACGAAAGACGCGATTAGATGGATTTCAGACACATCCCGTTGAAGTATATGACACGTATAGTCAGTATACGACAAAAATGCAGAGGAAAGTGATACAGGTAATGGTAGAATATCTACAGGATGAGTGTGTAAAAAGAAAGATTTGTTGTCCCGCAGAATTATTGGGTATTTACAAGATAGCCTTTTCGTTTGACACTTCTTCGGCTGCTTTAGCGCTCGATTTGGCTCTGTTACTTAGTAAGCATTCGGAGTTGCCTACTTCTCAGTTGCTTATGAGAGAGGTTCCTCCGACACTTGTTCCAAAAGTTGAGGTTCCAGCAGACATTGGAACGGGTGCGCAAGCCTATGACATTCTTGCACATTATGTGTCACAATTTGTTCACGTCCCGTTCTCGAGACAGGAAGTGAACACCATTAAACAATCCATTCCTGAAATTAGGAAAAATCCCACAGGGTTCTACAAAGAAATAGAATCTTTCTTGCAATCATCGGTATTCACCTTAAGTGATATTGACTTGTTATTTCCTGTACTTCTGCCTGTCGACTTGTGGAAACAGGTTAGAACTATAGACGATGTACCAGGGCTAGGAGATAGATGGACTAACATAATTAGACTCGATGGAGAAAGGCCAGCTGGCGAAAGACTGCCTCAGGTGATACTAACTTTACCTGACAGTTGCGAAATTGAAAACTATAATTCCCGAAAAGAGAATTATTTGGGACAAGCTTAATGCCTGTGTCCAAGGGAAGTCTGAGGGTGCTACCGAGTTCTTTAATCGGTTCGAACAGGTATTTTCAGATTTCAGTGGACAAGACTTAGGCACAGAGTCTGGGAAAAGATTATTCGTAGACAAATTTGTGCATGGGTTGCTGCCTGACATACAGTCGCAAATTATGTCTTCTGAGAGTGCTTCGCAAGCGAAGTCTCAATCAGAAGTACTGCACATGGCTCAGTACTATGAGAATCGTGTCAATAATGAGAAGGAAAGCGTTGAAAAAAGGAAAGGTGATTTGAAGACAAAAGTATTATTGCAGCAAATTGTTAGAGGCCCTAGAGGTGGTAATTCACAAATTAGAGGTCAGTATGTTCCACAAGGTAATGCGCCCTTGGGTCCTGTAAACATTAACCAGTGTACCTATTGTAGGCAAGAGAGTCATTGACGTGCACAATGCCCGATCCTCCAGCAGAGGTCAAATAACACATTTGGGAATATGGGTAGACGATCCAGAGGTCGCCTGGGTGTAGGGGCCATGGTACAGGTCAGTTTTCACAGGATTCACAGCAACCTTTTTTACAGGACAATCAGGAATCAGGTGTGGATACTAGAAAAATTTTTGATCATCCTTCTGCCGCTTACCTCTCTGAAGAACTTCCTTTCGATGACATTCTGTTTCGCTAGGGTTGCCCGAAGCAGGGTTTGGAACCAACGCCTATTCCCGTTAATCAGAAAGGTCCCTACGCTGAAATGATAGTGGGAAATAGGAAACATCTATTTTTGATAGATACAAGGGCACAGAAGTGTTACATTGATCATTCTCGGGTTCCAAACATCCCACTGTCAGGGCAAACTAACGTTTCTGTAGGGTTTTCTGGCACACCAGTTGTCTGTCTGGTTTCTTCACCGGCACCTATTTCTTTGGGTCCCTTTATGGACCATTGTCCATTCCTTTTGACTTCGAATTGTGGAGAGAATTGGTTGGGGTTGAATCTGTTGAAGGAATTAAATGCGGTAATTCATTGTTCTTCTAATGGAGTGGGTTTGACGATTTCCCCACAGCAACTTTCTGTCTCTCAATTCTTGACCAGACCTTTGCCGCCAGAATTTTGTGATGTTCGGGAGTGTTTGTGGGCAGTTGACGACAATGATGTCGGTGTTTTGCAAATTGAGCCTGTTACAATTGTCTTGAAACATGGAGTAAAGCTGCCACGTATTCTACAGTATAAGATTTCAGTCGATGGTGAGCAAGCTTTGAAATGCATTGTCTCTGATTTTGTGCATCGAGGGGTGATTGAGGAAATTGCAGGTAGTTTGTGCAACAGTCCGATTTTGCCCGTGTACAAAAAAGACGATAATGCCATTCCTTTTCGTTTCATAATTGATCTACGTGCCATCAATAAGATCGTCGCTCCACAATTTCCAATTGTGCCTGATGTGACGACGATATTAACTATGATCCCGGCTTCAGCTACTCACTTTAGTGTTGTGGATCTAAAGAAC
Source organism: Ambystoma mexicanum (assembly GCF_040938575.1). NCBI lineage: Eukaryota > Metazoa > Chordata > Amphibia > Caudata > Ambystomatidae > Ambystoma > Ambystoma mexicanum. The sequence continues at coordinate 768,783,954 of NC_090935.1, forward strand.
GCTTTCTTTAATATTCCTATACATAAGGACAGTAGATACTTGTTCGCGTTTACCTTAGGGGGACGCTCGTTTACCTTCACCCGTGCACCGCAAGGTTACACGGAAAGTCCTAGCATTTATAGTAGGGCTTTGAAAGAACAGCTCGACACCCTTGAGTTGCCCTCTACCTGTACACTGCTTCAATATGTTGATGACTTGCTTTTAGCTGCTGACTCAGAGAGCGCTTGTAAGGAGGGCACTGTGTTGTTACTTATTCATCTGGCTAAACATGGACATAAAGCTTTGCTTAAAAAATTTCAATATTGTTGTCACGAGGTCGCCTATTTGGGCTATCTCCTGTCAAAGGAGGGAAGAAGGTTGACGCCTGAACGGATAAAACTCATTTCTAGCATGTCTGTCCCAAATACACAGAAAGAAGTTAGAGCCTTGATAGGAATGGCTTCTTACTGTAGGCAGTGGATCCCCAACTTTTCACTAGTGATTAAGCCAATGTTGGCTCTGACGAAGAAGGGCATTTCTTCGCCATTGCCGTGGAACATGGAGCACCAGCATGCAATTGATTTGCTCAAGACTGCATTGTGCTCGGCACCGGTTTTGGGCACACCAAATTATGAAAACGCCTTTGTGTTGTTTGTGCATGAATGTGATGGATGTGCTTTGGCTGTATTAATGTAGGAACATGGAGGGAAGAATAGGCCGTGCGGATACTTTTCTTCCGCCCTTGATCCTGTAGCATGCACTTTGCCAAGATGTTTGCGAGCTGTCGCTGCTGCTGCTGCGTCTGTAAAACAGAGTGAGGGAATGGTCCTAGGCCATGCTTTAACCCTAATGGTACCTCACTCTGTGGATGTTCTATTGAACAAAACTCAAACGCAACACCTCACTTCCACACGGTTAACGAGATATGAATTGATCTTGTTTGCACCACACATACAAATTAAGAGGTGTTGTGTTCTTAATCAGGCAGAACTCTTACCTTTCCCGCAAGGTACTGCTTGCAGTGACGAAGAGTCACATGATTGCCTTTACACTACCGAACAAGAGACAAAGGGTAGAATTGATCTGAAAGATACTCCTTTGAATAATCCACAAGGGGGGCTGTTTTGCGATGTCTCCTGCTTCAAACTTCCGGATGGTACATCCACAGCTGCTTATGCAATCACTACATTGAGCACGGTCGTGAAAACCAAGAGAATCACGCATAACTCTGCACAGGCCGCAGAGATTATAGCATTGACCCGAGCTTGTGAACTTTCCGAAGGGCTTACCGTGAATATATACACTGACAGTCAGTATGCCTTTCGGGTGGTTCACAACTTTGGGAGACTTTGGTCAGAAAGAGGATTCTTGACCTCGCATGGTACAAAAATCCAGTATGGCTCCTTGATAGTACGGCTACTCTCAGCGCTAGCACTCCCTACTCAGCTAGCTATTGTAAAATGCGCAGCGCATCAGAAGATTGTAGATGATGTAGGAAAAGGGAACACTTTTGCTCATCAGATAGCTAAACAGACTGCCACTGATCTCTCTTCAGACATCTATACTTCAAGGAAAGCCACAAATGCCTGTACTATGGATGAGGGTATTGATTCCGTAAGGGATATCCAAGCCGATGCCACATTAGAAGAGTCTAAGAAATGGGCTGAGGGCTTGGGGAAACTTGATAATGATGGGTGTTGGGTGGACAGAGTTGAAGGGAAGTGGCCACTTCCCGACGTGTACATTATGATGATGATTGTTATGGCTCATGGTCCCACACACATATTTGCTTGTAAAATCACAAAAATGTTGGAAAAAGTATGGGCAAATCACAAAATCTCTAAAGTAGCTGAACGCTTTGTTCAAGAATGTATAATTTGTTTACATCACAATGTGGGAAAGGGCACATCAACTCCTAGGGGTAGTTTTGGTCCACCTTCTGTTCAATTGGAGGTCATCCAATTTGATTTTATTAGATGGAACTTTGCAATAATCTAAAGTATGTGTTAGTCGTCATCTGTGCTTTTAGCAAATGGGTTGAGGCTTTTCCTGTTAAAGATGCTGCAGCCATGACTACTGCAAAGACTATGTTAAAAGAGTACTTCCCGAGATTCGGTCTACCAAGAGTCATCTGGTCGGACAATGGTCCGCATTTTATCGCTGCTGTAATTCTGCAGATATGTGCGGGATTACAGATCGATAAACGGTTCCATTCGGCCAGACACGCTCAGAGTGCTGGAATAGTGGAAAGACACAACGGCATCATCAAAAACAAGCTTGCTAAGACGTGTACCGGCACCAAACTAAAATGGCCGGACACCTTACCAATCGTGTTGTTATCAATGCGAACAACCCCTCAAACTAAGACTGGGCTTTCTCCCTATGAGGTGGTTATGGGGAGGCCTGCTAATATTTGGAACGTTCCAAAATTTCGTTCTTTGCGAGATGCTGAAAATGTACTTCTTTCAGATTACTGTAGTCAGTTGACTAAAAACTTGTATTTGATTTATCACCAGGTGCGAGAAGCTTTACCTGTACGATACGAGGGTCCCGGTCACAGCATACGACACAGGGATTGGGTCCTCGTAAAAGCCTTTGAGTGATCTTCTTGCCTCGCACCTCGTTGGCAGGGCCACTTCCAGGTCCTGCTGGTCACACAATCTGTGGTGCGGGTGGCAGGCCGGAGGAAATGGATCCATGTGTCACACACCAACAAGATTCCACGCCTAGTGCCACACGATACAGAAGAAGCAGAACCCCTTGTCAGTACTACAACCAACGATCCCGAAGCAGTAAACAGCATCGAAAGTGTTTCGGGGATTCTCCCTGATCCTGTGAGGTCTGGGTAAACAGCCATTTCATCCCCACACTCTCCAACCATTTTGTTTCTGGAGGCGATCCCCAATTGTGCCTCTGACCTTGCTTCCGCTCATTCACCGCTTCCAGTGGGAAGTGACGACACGTTGTTCACGGATCAATCAGTACCAGGTATCACAAGGTACGATTTGCGTCCAAGGAAATAGACTTACGGCACGGTTCGGCTGTGCGCTCAGAGAAGAAAAAGTCATCAAGGGCTTGCCTTTTTGGTCCGATCAATTGTTCGTGAGGGGATTCTGATGGCTAAGGTTTGTGGAAGGACTAAGAAGATGCTCGGCCTGGAGGTCGCCAGCTAAAAACACTGGTGTGTTCGTTTGAAGACTGCAATGCCTGCAACTGCTCCCGCTCATATGGGAAAGGGAAAAGACTCTGTGACCAGCTATGGAAATGAACATTTAAATGTTTGGGCCCCGAAAACATACTGCTGTTTTGTGATAATGTTAATTGGTTTTATAATAGTTATTGTTTTAGGCTTCTGGTATCTAGAAGAAATACATCCGCTTGAGAATTTGTTGCTGACTGAAAATGTACCTACTGTTTCTACTCCTTTCGTGCATCTGCACACTTTTTCTCCTAGAGACTCTCAGCACAGACAGAGATATCATAATAATACACTATTACTCATTATGAATGCTACACATGCCATCTTTAACAAATCTAATTGTTGGGTCTGTTCACATTTACCACAACACGGGGATAAGGGGCTAGGTTGGTATATTCATCCTTTACCTTTGACAACTGCATGCTATGCTTCTCTTAGAGCACTGTTCTTTGGTCGCTGGAAAAATAGCATCTCATGGAACTTTGATGGGACTAATTTGAATAATTTTGAAAAACGTGTTTTGACTCCCTTGGGATGCTCGCTCTTTGCAAATAGGAGTAAGCTTAATGTTGCTTCTATTAGGCCTTCTGATAGACTGTCTCGTCCATTTCAATCCTTGATCTCTTTCAAGATGGCTCCAATAGGCAATAAGGACACTACGCCTCCTTCTTACACTGTCAACCACAGCCCCGATTCAGTTTCTTTCTGCATACAGAGGAATGGTACTCAGTCGATGGGTGATTTTAAAGGTTGCACCAACGTTGCGAATTTGACTGGTGAGGACCGACCTTTCTATGTAGGCGAACCTGTCTACTTTGTTTGCGGTAATGTAGCATTTCCATGGTTACACAGGGATTGGCAGGGAACTTGTTACTTAGGAATCCTGTTACCTGGGGTATTTATAGCCAGTACCGTAGAGATTTCAAAGGCTCATCCACAGCGGGACGAGAATGGTGATACTTCAGCACAAATTCTGGGCAATGTAGCTAAATCCTTTGTGCCATTTTGGGGACAAATAATTAACTCTGAAGATATCAGGAGATTAGCGAGAGTACTGGCGAGAACCATCAACCGGACCACTGACATACTCTATGTTATGACTCTAGAACAGAAAGCAATAAGGTTAGTAGCACTTCAGAACCGGATGGCATTAGATGTCATCCTGGCTGAACATGGTGGGGTATGTAAATTAGTGGGGTCCGCTTGCTGTGTTTTCGTGCCAGATTCCTCCCCAACTATCTTCAAGGCAATGCAGAATCTGCATGTCCTAAGTTCAGAAGTGCATGTTCCAGAGGGAAACTGGGATTTTAGCGCTTGGTTCTGGGACTTCTTGAGATCTTGGGGTTGGAAGCTACTTTCGGTCTTGTTGATCATTTTAGGAATTAGGCTGTTTCTTTGTAGTTGTAAACAATGTCTTCCTGGTATATGTTCGATGTTAGGAGGATGTTGCGCACAGGCGATGGGTACATTAGGATGCAAGGTATACGCCCCAGACAAGAACTCCAATGAATATGTACTGAAAGAAATTCTAGTAACCGATCTTATGGAATTGATATCTCCGATAGTGATTCAGGGTGTATGGACGTTGAGACGTGGAGTTATTCGTAAAGTGACTAGAAGTAGTTTAGCGCTTGGCTTAGGCCAAAAGGAGGGCTTGTCGAATGGGAAATCATATTGTGCCTTCTTTATTGTAAATATTGGCCTACCCCCAGTCGCTCTGTGAAGAAATCTGCCTTTGCAAGGTTCTGACCTTAGATCAATTTAGCCGCCATTTTAGGTTCATCCGCCATTTTGATTCTCACTCCAAGTCACCCTGTGTTCTAAAATGGTGGACAGTGTTCTTCTGTTAGTAACATGGCCGTCTTGACCTCTGTATGCATGTTAATGCCTAAACTGCCCATAGGCCAAATTTTAGGGTCATGTATTGAGACCTTGTCCTTCGTTGACCTGTAGATTGAGGATTACCTGTGCCAACGATACTAATCTGCGAACATATATTAAGCACAATGTTGTGTAAATACTAAACGTGAACACTTGTTGAACTGCATTGTATTAAAATATGTACTAAGGCTTATGTTAGATCCGAGAATATACTGTTGCTATTGTGATTTGTTGAACATATATAACTGAAGGTGATCCATATGCATATAGCTGGGCGCGTCGGAGGTGAACTCGGCACAAACCCTGGATTGGGAATTATTAACGTACAGAGGGGCTGAACATCATGTTACAAAACTGTATAAAAGAGCGAACATTGTGATGTACAGTCCCACTCACTTCACACACCGAACAGGGCTGGTATTCGCTGTGTTTTACTGAGGGCCTGATAGCTATCTGTTACTTTGTCCTTTGAAAACTGTTCAGTTGTAGAATAAAGATCTGTGTATCTTTGTAAACCCGTGTTGGTGTATTTCCTTTTGGGGTACTCAGCCTCGATATCTTCTTTTGCTTTCACACCACTAACTTCATCCTTTCCCGGTTCATCTGTCAATGGATGCTGGTCGATGCTCAATGGTTCTCATAATCATTTAATATCTTTAAGAGAACAAAACATGGCTGCTTGTTACCTCCACTCCTGTTTAACATAGCCCTTACACCACTACTCATTGCCCTGAGATCTAACTAGGAAATCAAGGGCGTGTAGCGACAGGGGCATGCATTCACAATTATTTGTGGTGATGTGCTAATATTTATGTCTTTACCTGAAACTCCGATACCAGACCTCTTTTTGGCAGGAGAAAGATGTGGCATATTTCAGGATGCAAAATAAATTGGGCAAAATCAGCAGCTCATCCCTTATCAAGGATTAGCACCGGGCAATGGTGGCTGACCAGTCAGCTGCTGAGGAATGCAATTATTACTGCAAATCTAAGCCCACGTTTCATGCCCCTGAATGGTGCTGTGTCACCAAACCCCAATGTGTTAGCCTTGCCCAAATACTTCTGGCCCACTTTCTGGCTCCCTCATCCCTTCTCCTCCCCTCAAACATCTACCTATCTTGGTTACTCCTGCAACGCCACTCTCCAGGCCCCGGTCACAACTCTGGCCTCCAGCGATTGATGCAGGCTCTGGTTTGTTTTATTTTGACTGGCCCCTAGCACCTGGTGGTTGCTCTAATATGCCCCCTTTCTTGTGCCATTCCAAATGGTAACAAGGTGCAGCCCTTCCTGCATTCAGGCCTATTGACTTGGTTTCAGGGCTACTATTGCATGTACAGTAACCAGAAAGAGGCATTATTCATTCATTGTGAACAAAGAGGATTACATCAATAGGCCTTTCAAATGAGCATATAAACAGATAACCTACCTGGGCATTGAGATAACAAGAAACCTTAAAAATACATTTACCACAGGCATTAAAAGGGGAGTGGAACAAAGAAATTGGATAAACAAAGGAGATACAAATGAAAGCTTTCGATATGGAGAAAAATGAATACAGTAAAGATGAACATCCGGCCAAGACTTTTGTATGTGTTCCAGAATGTGTGATGCCAACATATAAACTGCTTGAAAGACTAATTATGATTTTGATCTGGGACCCAGCAAGAGAAGTAAAAAAGTCCCTAGACATTCAAATCTCTATGAATTCAGTTTCCCCTTCCGGGTCATAAAAGACTGCAACTGTACTTTTACTCTTCATAGACACAAAAGGCTGACAGAACCACCTAACCGGGAGAGGCCTTAATATGTCCAAACGTTTGATAAAACACAGCAGTGTAAGCTTTGCTCTGTATAGTGACATTCTGAAAATCACATATTTTGTTCCCCGAAGAATATCTTGTATGTAACCCATTTATGAAATGATATGATATGGGATTTATAAGGCACCCATACCCAAGTGTTTCGAGGCGCAGCGAGGCAAGGGAGGGGGAACAGGGGCAAGACAGAGACAATGATCCTACTAGGCCAGGTGACATTGAGATCGCGCAAGTGCAGCGGAGGGGGAAGGGAAGGAGGCAGGGCGGTACATAGGATAACAGTAAAATTAATAAAGACAATAAATAAGAGTGCGGCCAGCTGGTAGCAGTACATAGGATAACAGTACAATTTATAAGAATATAAATAAAAGTGCGGCCAGCTGGTGGCAAGTGCAAGGGTAAGTGCAGACATCAGGTGACAAGTGCTAATAGGGGCTTTAGCAATACAGAAAACAGTCCCCAGGTGGAAGGATTGCCAGGGGGCAGTGCAGATGTGCAACTGGTGGGGAGGGGACCTGGGCACGAGATCAGAGGGTATTCAGGTACCCACTGCAGATTCAGATTCAGCCAGGAGATCAACAGGGGAGAGGAGGAGAGAAAGCAGAAGCAAAGAGGAAGGTCTTGAGGTGCTTCCGGAACCGGAGATGGTTCTCCTCAAGTTTTTTCAGACATGTAATCAAGAAGAGCAAGAAGAGAGTGGTGGCAGTGCACCTAACTCGACACGCTCCTATTTGGTGTGCCATTGTTTAACATGCCATGACTGGATGAAGGCAGATGCAATAACCCCAAATCAAATGACGGATGTAGCTAAGGTAGAATCAATCAGAGACAACCAAATGGACCATGGGTCACCATTACCGGAACTTTGAAACTAGCTTTACCTATAAAAACTTGAAAAGCTGACTCTACACCTAACTGAAACAACTGATAGTCTGGTTAGATTATTCCACTCAAAAGCAGGATCCCAAGACCTCGATGTTTTCCAGATCCATGATCAGTGATAATGTCTAGCACATCTAATAGAAGACAGAGCTAGCAATACAAGTGCAGATCTCAAAACATCTAAAAGGAAGAGGGGACCAGACGTATCTAAAAAATTATAACATCAATTTTAATAATAAGTCAGATAATTAAAATACATGATTAAATTCAATGGTCCACAATACAACATTTCTCAGAAAACATAGGAATACGTAATTGGCAATAGATGCTAATTAAAACAAATTCAAGAAATAACAAGGTACTTCTAGGACAACCTGCTGTGTACCAAATTCCATTTGGATTATTATATCATATTCTCACTTCCCTGTTTTCAATCCAGAGAGCTGTCTCGACATGTTTCTGTTCACAAACACAATTAATGAACATTCATCAGGAGAAAACAATAATTACAACGAAAAACCTAGTTAATTAGAGTCACAGACTTGATCTGGGTCAGTCTCATATCACCTGTAGAGTTAAAACATATAAAAACAAAGAATCAGCTGGTGAATAGCTAAAATGCTTCGTAAAGTTCTAAATTAATGAACTGTAGAACCAAAAAGGAACAAATTACCTTATATGGTGCTCGTGGGGGCTATCAACTTCTATGAGTAAGTTGGAATAGGAGGATGAATCAGTCCTATAAAGTTTATAATGCAAAAATGTGCTTAGAACACGGAGCAAAATCAGTGCTCACAACACAACAACTAAATTAGAAGATACAACCAACATACGAGTGGAGGGTTTCCACAAGTAGTGCTGAGGAAAAAGGGCTCACTTGCCTGGGTAGGTAGTAGGCAGGCCAAACCGGCGTCTCTAAGTTGGTGCGCGGAGGCTCTCCACTACAAGAACCAGCAGATAGTCTCCACGAGACAATTAATGCCCAGAGGGTTTCGAAAACAGGGAATCCTGCAATCAAAGGCCAAAATCACTTGCCTGCACCAGATCACGAAGGTAAGGAGATACATACAAAATAGATGTATCAAATTAGTACTGTGAGGTGGTCTAATAAAGGGCCAAAATGTTGCCCATGAGACGTGAGGTACACCCTTGGATAGAAGGCAAAGTGCCCTCACAGTTGTAAAAGGTACCGTGACAAATAGAACCAACAGTACATGCTGTGACCTAAGTCAATAGTACACTACCCAGAGTGACCGGGGCAACCCGTAACCAGAAAAACAACCACAGTGCACAGAACCATCAAGCCATCACATACCTGCTGCTTTCCAAAAGCCACGTATGCAAAGTAAAAATGTACCCGGGGGAGATTATCCAGAGTCTGCTTCCAAAGCGTTTCTGCAGGAAATAGCTCACTCTCAGGGTGCGGGGATGCAAAGTCAAAAACCGTCCGTGCCACTGCAGTGAGCGAAAGAAACCCTAGTAAGGCTACAGAGCTCGTCAGCAGCTGAGTCAGCACTCGGGTCGCCTCGCCCAGTATGCATACCTGCAAGTCGCGGTATGGCGGCGGAAAATGCCTCATCACGGTTCGGGTAACGCCAAAGGAAAGTCGTACGCGCAGGGACGAAAGATGTATAGGCGTTGTCATGGAGACGGCCAGAGTCCTATTACTCTGTCAATGGAATACATGGGCAAAAAGGTAAGATTTGTAAGCGGCCATCTTAGAACAGCAAAGAATGCTGTGTACTGCACGTAAAACGCAATCCAGATCGTAGAGGTATAGTGATCAGAGAAGAGCCCTGTGCATGGTAAAGAATAGCAATAACATAGAGACTACGAATAAGGTATACTCCAAAACAACTCTACAAAGGGAAGTCGCACAAATCGTTGGAAGTAGCCAACAATGTGCCCATCCAAAATGGCAAGCAGTGAGCGCTAGACGGAGGTGGAGATGCCTGGCTAACACTATAACTACAAGGCAGAAGGCCATAGCTGGAGAGAGGCTCCTTACAAAGGTTGGAGGCGGACTGAGAGGAAAACTATCCATACACATCCCCCATTAGTAAGTGGCAGCGCAACTAGAAGAGCAAAACCGGTCCTTGCTAACTGATAACAGATAAATAAAAGGACAGGAAAAGGGGGCCATACAAAACCCATGCGTTATATACAGCTGTATTTGTTTTAGTCTGGCATTCCTTGATACCTTCTTGTCGTATCCCAGGGCCCGTTCCCACATCCCATCCTTCATCTGGGCTCCCACCTCTGCTTCCCATTCTAGTCTCAGATGTGTCAGGTCCTTCCCAACCCTAGTCATTACCATCTCATACAATCTAGAAATCTCATGCCCTCCTTCCGATATGTCATATATTGTCCCCATAATGGCGTCCGGTTCCTCCCCCAACACCGTCTCAGGCCACGTTTTCCAAATTTTCCGCACCAACCTATGATACATAACATATTGGCCCATATGCAATCCTGCCTCCTCCTCAAGTCCTTCAAAACCCCTGATGGTCCCCTCTTGCCAAATATCCCCTAAGGTTACCAGCCCGACCGATTCCCAATAGGTCCTGATAATCACCCTCAGCTGCTCATCTCCCTCTGCCAAAGCAGCCAGCGGTACCTGCGGGGAGCACAGGAATGGGTCCTCCATCATCCGGCATGCTCGACGCCACATTTTCCACCCAAGCATCATCATCCCAGGGCGCTCCTTCATTTCTGACTCAGGCAACCAGATAATTTCCCTTAAGTAAAACGGGGTACAGTCCTGCCCAAACAACCTATATTCAGGGGTAGCTTCATCGGAGAGCCATTTGGCCACATATTGTAGTTGACCCGCTACATAATAACCCTCAAAATTAGGCAGTTTAATACCCCCCTTCTCATAGAAATCCTGTAACTTCCATAGCGCCACTCTATTTCGGGTACCATGCCACAGGAAGTCCCTACACATACTGTTCAGTTTTGCAAAAAACTTCTTGGGAATCATATGTGGAATATTACTAAAATAATGTAGAAGCCGAGGCAGGACCACCATTTTAAGCATCGCCCCTCATCCCATCATTGCTAAGGGCAACTTCTCCCAGAACCTCATACATTTACGGATTTTTCCAATGGCTATCTCGGTATTATGCTTATGTTCCTCCTCTGCCGTGTGATACACTTCTATTCCGAGGTAACGGAAGGAACTAACCGCCCATGGTGTTGGCAACACAGGTAACCTTTCTACAGGGGTGCCCTTATAGCTACCTAGCGGGAATATGCTAGATTTTTGGGGATTCACTGCTATGCCGGACAGCCCCGCATACCTCTCCATCACCTCCAAAATATATTGGAGATTTTCTTCCGGGTATCTCAAGTATAACAACAAATCATCCGCATATAGGGATATTAGATGTCTCCCCCCCCCTACCTCAATACCTAATGTATCATATTGTTGCCTGAGGTATATTGCCAGGGGCTCCAGAGCCAGAATGTACAACATCGGGGACCAGGGGCACCCCTGTCTGGTGCCCCTGCTAAGTTGCCACCTCTCAGATATTACTGATCCTGTTCGAACTCTGGCTAGCGGCTCACTGTATAACATCTTCGCCCACCTGATGTAACCTGGCCCCACCCCGTACTCCCCCAGGGCCACCAACAGCCACGGCCACCTAACCGAGTCAAAAGCTTTTACTGCGTCTAGAGATACAATCGCCATTTCGCCTTCATTGTTACTCCCCCATTCGACCACCCGCTGAAGTCGTCTGTGGTTGTGAGTTATATTCCTGTTCGGGACATAGCCTGTTTGGTCTGGATGTATTAATTTGCTTATTACTTTCCGCAATCTATTTGCCAGGACAGCCGTCAATATCTTGCTGTCCTAGTTCAGCATCGACAACGGCCTATATGAGCCACAGTTATGCCCTGGTTTGTTGGGTTTGGGGAGCGGTATTATGATCGCTTCTCTGAGTGACTCCGGCAACCGTCCCACCTCAAACGCTTCATTGAGCATTTCTAGCATTGGGGGGAGTACTTCCTCTCTATATACTTTATAAAATTCGCTAGGGAACCCATCCGCTCCTGGGGTCTTACTGGTAGGCAACTGCCTCACAACCTCCTCCAACTCCTCCAAGGTAACTGGTGCATCAAGCTCTTCTCTTTCTTCTGCAGTGATCTTGGGCAATCCTATATCCTCCAATGTTTCAAGTATCTCTTGTTGACTGCCCCCCCCTTGTCCTCGTATAGTACCCTGTAATAATCCGCAAACTCCCTATTGAATCCCTCTTGGGTGTCCGCTACCTCTCCATCTTCTCTGGTTATTGTCCTAAATGGGGGCCTAGGGGTTTCGCTCTTGTATAACCACGCTAAGAGGCGACCCGTTTTATCTCCACCCGTGTGTTGTCTCTCAACATACTTTTTATAGTTAAGGTTGCAGAGCCTTTCCCAATGTTCCGCACACTGCTGCTGTAATTTGAGCACTAGCTCTGTGTCAGTACCACCATCTTCTAATGCTCTCTCCAGTTCATCTTCTGCTCTTCGTAGGTCAGCCAGGAACCCGCCCTGCAGGCCTTTTGACTTAGCGATGGCAGCACCCCGCATCACCACCTTAAAGGCTTCCCATAGCGTACCCGCCGAGTCAACGCTGCCAGTGTTCAGCTCAAAATAATTGATAATCTCGTCTCTGATATCCTCTCTAAAAACTGGGTCTTTGAGCGCTTCTGCTCGGAGGCACAATGTCGGGATCCGTGCCCTAGGGTGGCAGTACTGCCACCTCAGAACCAGGGGCGAGTGATCCGACAGGACCCTTGCCTTATATTTTATTTGAGTAATCTCTATCACTACATCTGCCGTGGCAAAAACATAATCAAGTCTTGGGTGCAGCTGCTGCGGGGCTGAGTAGTGCGAATATTGCTATCCATTAGGATGTTTTGTTCTCCACACGTCTACCAACCTGAAATCATCGAGCAGCGTCTGCAATGCTTTAGCTGCTGGGGTGGGCCTATCAATCTTGTCATCATATCTGTCTACCTTGGGGTTCAGTACACAATTGAAATCCCCTCCCCAGATCACCGCACTACCCACACACATACCAAGGTTGGGGCACAGAGTCCTGAAGTATGCCGCCGTGTTATGATTGGGGGCGTACGTGTTTACAATGCACACCTCTTTATTTTCTACCAGCCCTCTCACTATAACCATCCCCCCCTCAGTTTCCACCACTTCCTGTATTAGATGGAACGGGACGTGCAGTGCCACCCAGACCAGTACTCCCCTAGCATAGGCAGAGTACAAAGAACCCACTACAATACCTTTCCATTTTTTCCCAACTAGCTCCATCTTTTCCCGCGTCAGATGCGTCTCCTGCAACAATGCAATATCTATCTTTTGTCTTTGGCTAGCGGCTCACCGTATAACATCTTCGCCCACCTGATGTAACCTGGTCCCACCCCGTACTCCCCCAGGGCCGCCAACAGCCACGGCCACCTAACCGAGTCGAAAGCTTATACTGCGTCTAGAGATACAATCGCCATTTCGCCTTCATTGTTACTCCCCCATTCGACCACCCGGTGAAGTCGCCTGTGGTTGTGAGTTATATTCCTATTCGGGACATAGCCTGTTTGGTCTGTATGTATTAATTTGCTAATTACTTTCCGCAATCTATTTGCCAGGACAGCCGTCAATATCTTGCTGTCCTGGTTCAGCATCGACAACGGCCTGTATGAGCCACAGTTATGCCCTGGTTTGTTGGGTTTGGGGAGCGGTATTATGATCGCTTCTCTGAGCGACTCCGGCAACCGTCCCACCTCAAACGCTTCATTGAGCATTTCTAGCATTGTGGGGAGTACTTCCTCTCTATATACTTTATAAAGTTCGCTAGGGAACCCATCCGCTCCTGGGGTCTTACTGGTAGGCAACTGCCTCACAACCTCCTCCAACTCCTCCAAGGTAACTGGTGCATCAAGCTCTTCCTTCTGCAGTGATCTTGGGCAATCCTATATCCTCCAATGTTTCAAGTATCTCTTGTTGTACTGCCCCCCCTTGTCCTCGTATAGTACCCTGTAATAATCCGCAAACTCCCTATTGACTCCCTCTTGGGTGCCCGCTACCTCTCCATCCTCTCTGGTTATTGTCCTAAATGGGGGCCTAGGGGTTTCGCTCTTGTATAACCACGCTAAGAGGCGGCCCGTTTTATCTCCACCCGCGTGTTGTCTCTCAACATACTTTTTATAGTTAAGGTTGCAGAGCCTTTCCCAATGTTCCGCACACTGCTGCTGTAATTTGAGCACTAGCTCTGTGTCAGTACCACCATCTTCTAATGCTCTCTCCAGTTCATCTTCTGCTCTTCGTAGGTCAGCCAGGACCCCGCCCTGCAGGCCTTTCGATTTAGCGATGGCAGCACCCCGCATCACCACCTTAAAGGCTTCCCATAGCGTACCCGCCGAGTCAACGCTACCAGTGTTCACCTCGAAATAATTGATAATCTTGTCTCTGATATCCTCTCTAAAAACTGGGTCTTTGAGCGCTTCTGCTCGTAGGCGCCATGTCGGGATCCATGCCCTAGGGTGGCAGTATTGCCACCTCAGGACCAGGGGCGAGTGATCCGACAGGACCCTTGCCTTATATTTTATTTGAGTAATCTCTATCACTACATCTGGCGTGGCAAAAACATAATCAAGTCTTGTGTGCAGCTGCTGCGGGGCTGAGTAGTGCGAATATTGCTTCCCATTAGGATGTTTTGTTCTCCACACATCTACCAACCCGAAATCATCGAGCAGCGTCTGCAATGCTTTAGCTGCTGGGGTGGGCCTATCAATCTTGTCATCATATCTGTCTACCTTGGGGTTCAGTACACAATTGAAATCCCCTCTCCAGATCACCGCACTACCCACACATATACCAAGGTTGGGGCACAGAGTCCTGAAGTATGCCGCCGTGTTATGATTGGGGGCGTACGTGTTTACAATGCACACCTCTTTATTTTCTACCAGCCCTCTCACTATAACCATCCTCCCCTAAGTTTCCACCACTTCCTGTATTAGATGGAACGGGACTTGCGGCGCCACCCAGACCAGTACTCCCCTAGCATAGGCAGAGTACAAAGAACCCACTACAATACCTTTCCATTTTTTCCCAACTAGCTCCATCTTTTCCCGCGTCAGATGCGTCTCCTGCAACAATGCAATATCTATCTTTTGTCTTTGGCTAGCGGCTCACTGTATAACATCTTCGCCCACCTGATGTAACCTGGCCCCACCCCGTACTCCCCCAGGGCCGCCAACAGCCACGGCCACCTAACCGAGTCGAAAGCTTTTACTGCGTCTAGAGATACAATCGCCATTTCGCCTTCATTGTTACTCCCCCATTCGACCACCCAGTGAAGTCGCCTGTGGTTGTGAGTTATATTCCTATTCGGGACATAGCCTGTTTGGTCTGGATGTATTAATTTGCTAATTACTTTCCGCAATCTATTTGCCAGGACAGCCGTCAATATCTTGCTGTCCTGGTTCAGCATCGACAACGGCCTGTATGAGCCACAGTTATGCCCTGGTTTGTTGGGTTTGGAGAGCGGTATTATGATCGCTTCTCTGAGCGACTCCGGCAACCGTCCCACCTCAAACGCTTCATTGAGCATTTCTAGCATTGGGGGGAGTACTTCCTCTCTATATACTTTATAAAATTCGCTAGGGAACCCATCCGCTCCTGGGGTCTTACTGGTAGGCAACTGCATAGGCAGAGTATGAAGAACCCACTACAATACCTTTCCATTTTTTCCCAACTAGCTCCATCTTTTCCCGCGTCAGATGCGTCTCCTGCAACAACGCAATATCTATCTTTTGTCTTTTCAGATACAACATGACTTTATTCCTCTTTAAATAACTGTTAAGTCCCCTGACATTCCATGTTACTATCTTAAGATCTCCCATAGCTCGTTAGTACCCACCTCCCTTCCTTCCAGCCAATCCCACCCGCCCACACAATACAGATACAACCCTCTAGCTCTTCCATGTAGGCTCAAATTTAAACTCAAACTCCCCATAACTATGTACACACCAAACTCCCCACCTCCCTGCCCTTCCCCAACATCCTCCCCAACTTTTGCCCAGCTCCATTCCTGGGTCACAGGCACCACCACATCTGGCCCTGACCAACACCAACCCACACTTAGGGCCCAGTAGGGTGAAGCCGCCCTAATGGCCTCTCAACTACTAATGCTTCGGGGTGGATTGTTTCCATCCTGTTGCTCCTATTTCCAAGTTTATTACGCTTATGTCAATTCTACGTACCGCCCTTATACATTTTACCAACTGTATTCCAGTCCATGTCGAGCCAAAGGTCCCAACAAGCTGCAAAATGTCCATCTGGACTCGCTTCCCCAGTGTAACCAGGGTCACCCTCCCACTTACCCCCCCAATGTCCTGAACACCAACTCTTCAATTGTCCTGCTCCTGCCGGTCACGGGCCGCCTCTTGCTCCGGTCAACCCTGCACGTCCAACCATGACATCGCCTCTTCCGGAGTGTCAAAGAAATGCGCTCTGCTCTTATGTAACACCTTCAACATCGCTGGGTACAGGAGCATGTACTTGATATTTGCTGCACGTAGCCGTCTTTTGACGGCCACGTAGCTGTACCTCTGACTCTGCACCAACATCGTGAAGTCCGGGTATGCTGTTATAATGGTAGACGCTCTTTCTATTGTTCCGCCCTTACGAAAATATTCTAGGGTCTTCTCCCTGTCCTTATAGTTCAAAATCCTCGTGATGATCGGTCTCGGCAGAGCTCCAGGTCATGGTTTCCTCAATAAGGCGCGATGTGCTCGCTCCACCGTAAACCCTTGTGAGAGCTTGTCTGCTCCTATCTCCTGGAGGATCATGTTCTCCACATAGTTTGTAGGGTCTTGGCCTTCTTCCCCCTCCGGCAGGCCGACCACCTGTATGTTATTCCTCCTTGCCCTTCCTTCCGCTTCTTCCATCCGATTCTCCAGATTAGCAACCTGCTGTTTTAGCACATGCACCTCTTTTGCATTGCTAGTGCTAACATCCGTATTGGTCTTTACTGCGCTCTCTAGGCCACTCGTTCTCTCGGCCAGCGCCCTGACGTCCTGCCATAGCAAGGAAAGCTCACTTCCTACCGCGTCAATCTTGTTCTCTAGGGCGGTTCGTAGGTCCGCCATTGCCGAGCCCCATTTCGTGCTCAACTCCGTTATGGCCTCCAGGATCTGATGCTTGTCTCCTTCTGGGGCTTCGACCGCAGGAGTGGCGACCGTGCACTGCGCCAATGTCGTGGGGGTCCTCTGTGTTTTTGCAAAGACCTCCATTGTGGGTTGTTTGGTCTTGGCTCTTAATCCTTTCACAGACATGGCGCTGCCCTGCACCTGCGACAAGTTTCAGTTCTGAGCTGTTATTGCAACACCTTTGCTCCTACAGTCACTACGATAGCCGTCTATCAACTTGCATGTGCTATGGTGCACCCAATCGTCATTCGGATGAATTGTAGCCTCTCACATATTATTTCTGAACATATAATTCTTATAAACTCCCCCTTCAACTGGCACCTCCTCCTGAGGCAGGTTGCCTGGGTACTTGTGTTTAGGTGCCCCCGTGCAGCAATGTCAATCACGTATACTTATTATGTTTAGGTTCTTTCTGTAGGTGGGTGCTATGTGTCACGTTAGAGGTACGTTGATACACACGACACCGGTCCCGTTTTGTTTGCATGTACCGGCACACTCGTAGAGCCACGCGCACGTATTAGTCACTTCATTATGGAATTGGGCACTGCTGAATCTGTGGACCACGGCCCTCGCCACAGCCGCTGACGAACCGCTCCCAATTTATTGCACAGTCATGCCGCCATGAAATACGGGCCCCCGAGCCCTGGGCTCATTGTGTATTCGGTGCCACCGGGCGCTCGCACTGCACACTTCAGTCCGATCCACAGAGATCCGCCCTGCAAAAGGCTCTCTGCTCGCGGGCAGACCCGCTGTCTGCTTCGTGCGGCGATCCGTTCGGTGTGTATATGTGTGCAGGCGCTGTTGTTTCGAGAAGGCGCTGGGAGCACCCGCAGCCCCACTGTCTTCAAGGTGTCTCTGCAGGAACACACTCAGCCGGCGCAAGGTTATTTCCACACCATCCCGTTAGTTCGGGACCAAAAGATACATTGTTCCCCCCGGGCGCTGGCGGTCACCGTCTCTCCACCTCACTAGGGCCTCGGGGATCCAGCCACAGAAACACGCAGATGCAAGTCGTCCCGCGGGGCAAGTATCGATTACCTTCCAACAGTGTCCACTCGCTCTGGTCCTTCAGGCCCGGGCGCTCAACTTTAAAGGCGCGTTCCTCTTCCAGCGCGCAGCGTCTCTTCAGTGCAGCCTTCTGTTTCGCGTTCCGCTCAGTCAAGGGATATAAGTATTCCTACCATGATGCGACCGCTTCTCCATTGTTCGCCGCCATCTTGGCAAGAAAGTATCCTCGCGGCCGCTCCAAAAGAAATCGATGTATCTCTTGATGTACGAGCCCAGATGACTCACTTTCCAGGATACACACCGTCCATTTGTTCCAACGCTCGAGCGTTTAACTTCCCGGCACAAGTGTCTCTTTTAAAGTGTAATTCAGCAATTCACAGTCGGATCATCCGGAGCCCAGCACAAAGCACGTCCTACTCCATGGCTCTCAAGCCACGCCCCCGTTCAAACTATTTTAACAATGGAGTCCTTAAAAGTAATGGCATGCAGCTATATGCAGGGAAGTTAGTTTTAAACTGTTGAAGGTAAGGGAAAGAAACATTCTTTTTTTAATTTTTTTTTATTGAATTGGTTGAAATAAATCAACCTTTCAAAATTCATGTATCAAACATTACAAAAACATAACAATTAAAACAAGCAAATATTATCATGCATTGAAATAAGAAATAGACACTCTTGTCATTCCACAATTCAATGTTATGTGGTTAGCAGCTACAATCTAATCAGAGAGGCAGAGCATTACATTGCAGACCCTGCAGCACTCCTATCATTGCACAGAGTGATGTTGTTATCAATGTGTGGCAACATTTTTTCAAGCAATGCTTAATAAAAACATACATTTTACCATAAAATAAAAAATACTTCTTAACAAGTTAAAACTTACTACAAATTAACAAATCAAACAACCCATAAAACCTGATTCAAATATAATTGCTAGCTGCCGTCCTTAGCTCA
The DNA here is from genome assembly GCF_040938575.1 of Ambystoma mexicanum. Classification (NCBI taxonomy): domain Eukaryota; kingdom Metazoa; phylum Chordata; class Amphibia; order Caudata; family Ambystomatidae; genus Ambystoma; species Ambystoma mexicanum. Next base: position 768,802,882 of record NC_090935.1, read on the forward strand.
CTAGTCCTGACCTCTAGGTTTTATTGTACCATGGAAAAAGTAGAGTAACATTGGTTTATTTAATCACCACAGGCTCATTATCCAAATTCAAACTTTCGAGGAAATTAACAGTTGCTATTTGAATCGGTAAGTAGGAGGAATTCAAGATTATCGACCAGCATTGTTCAGAATCCAAATATCCCACGTACCGGCAATGTCTTCCAAATTGCTTAGATCTTAACGATGTTAACGCCGGGCATTGGGTAATTAGGTGCTGTAATGTCTCAGGAATGGTAATTAAGTTACAAAAGCGACAGAAGTTTTCTGACTCTAAGATTAACTTACGTTTCCTCAATATTGCTTTGTTGGCCAGATGTTAAATCGTAGTCGCAATATTGCAGAACAAATTTTTACTGCAGGAGCTCTGATAAGATACAATGGGAGCGTTTGCCTTTATTTCGGGGGAAATCGGTTGACATCTCCATCTACATAAGTTAAACATGACCCGCATGTTTTAATCCAATCATTAGCATAAATCTGTTTTTTTGCTTTGTCAGGATTATTAATAAGAGTGTCGATGGAAATATTTGCTGGGCCAAGAGCAGAATAGACAGGATTAATCCATGACACAAAAAAAGTTTGTGTAGTGTTAAACATATGTACAGTGAGCTCTTTTAAGAGAGTATTATGTTTAGAGGATGTTAGACATTTCCTGAACAAGGCACAAAGGCGCCAAGTGTACAAGGCTTCCAATGATATTAAACCCAACTCATAGCGAATCCAAGCGATGGGTATAGAGGCTGGTAATTGTACGATGCTTTTCCAAAATTTACTTTCCCATTTGTTGAATCTGAATCTAATGTTAATTGGTAATGTTTCCAGACCATGTAGCAAACCCGGGACAGCCTTTTGGTTCCAGTAGGTAAGGGCTGGTTTAACTGAAAATTTCCCATATCTGGCCATAATTAATCTGGTTTGCGAGAGGGCTGTTTCAACTTTCTTATCAACTCTTTCCAAATGTGCCTTTGATTGCTTGGTCAATTCAAAGGCCATCCCCAAATATATATATTGAGGAACAACCATAAGATTAGTTTGGCTAATGTTCCACAAAAACGATTTAGCTTTCCTATTAGGAGAGTACACCAGTATTTGGGTTTTATTGGTGTTAATCTTCAGGTCATTGTGCACAATATAAGGTTAAATGCTAATAAGAGTTTTTGTAGGCCAATTTGGGTTTTAGACATTAAAACCATATCATCTGCATACATTAGACTTTTGACTTGTTGATTATTTATTTTTGGAGAATCAGAGCTCACATTTTGTAAAATTAGGGCCGTGTCATGAATGAAATAGTTAAATATCGAGGAAGCCAGTAGGCAACCTTGCTTTAACCCACGAGCAGTCGGTATGGCTGCTGACAAGACCCCATCCAGCGAGAGACGAATATAAATGGAGGTCTCAGAGTGGAAGGCAAGGATGATTTCAAAAAGTGTTTGTGGAGAGTGATCTCGTTTCAACTTGTCAAATAACAGAACTCGAGAAATAGAGTCGAATGCAGAATGTAAGTCAATGAACGCCAGAAATAGAGCTTGTTTCGAGTGTTGGCACAAAGTTTTGATGGAATTCAATGTCAGCAGGTTAATCTGTGTGCCCATCCCCGCAATAAACCCAGTCTGAAAAGGATCTCTAAAAGAATTCAATACGGTCCATTTATTGAATTGATTTAAGATGAGTTTAGAAAAAATCTTTCCAGGGAAATCTAACAGTGCAATCGGGCGATAATTATGTGGCTTGCATCTGTCGCCCTTTTTGAAAATCGGGATGATAATTGATGATTTCCAGGATGATGGGATACAGCGAGAATGGACAACTGCTTGGAATATACAATATAGGATGCGAGCCCATTGCACCAAATTCACTTTAAGCATGGCATTGGAAATACCATCCGGACCAGCGGCCCTTGAAGTGCTTGCTTTTTTGATAATTTCTTCTATGTCCGTGATGGAAAACTCCAACTGCCATTGAGTTGTCTGAGTCCGAGTAATAAGAAATGATTCATGGTCAAATTTAGGGTCAGCGTAAAGTTCTTGATAGTACTCAACCCACTGCTGTTCATTAACTGAGTGTAATTGGGCATCTGCGTCCCTATTATATGCATAATTTCCAAGCAGATACCACATTTGTGCAGAATTCTTATTTGATAATGCTTTGGCCATTGCTTCACTGTCTTTCTGGAACATCAACGATTTGTGACCCTTTACCAGTTCTTATAGCAAGTTTTTGCATTTTTTAATAATTGCCAGCGATCATTGGTATCCGATGCTAGAATGCGTCGTTTGATTAGTCTAAATTATGTCTTTTGATCTTTGACCAATTGGTCATAGGTATGACAATGCTTTATCTGATTATTTCTTGGAACAGTGATTGTAAGAGCAAAGGTAGCGAGAATGTCAGTGTTTTGAACGCCCACATTAGGTAAGTCAGACTTTATCAACTTCTCAAACTCACAGACTCTAGCATCTGTCCATTTCAATCTGGTTCTAGCAGTATTAATCCCAACCCCCTGGATTGATAAGGGAGCTTTTGTTTTTGGTAATTGCCAAGAGATGGAAAGAGATAACAATTTATGGTCACTGCCAGGCTACACAATGATTAGGAGCTGCTGAGTCATTCTAAATAAATTCTGGTCAACAAAAATATAATCAATGGTACGTGTACTATTGTTACGATACCAAGTTGTTTGGGCGGGAATATCACCCCTAATGGCTCCATTGACCATAACAAAATTCCTTTCCTTCATAAGGTGTAACCAACAGAGACCCTCCTTCGAATACGGATTAGAGGTCGAACAATCCAAATTTAAATCCCCCAGAATGATGGTATAACTGGTGGATGCTGCAACATCGATGTAAGACCAATATAGAAATCCTCATCTAAACAGGCGACGGGATTTCTATACACATTCAAGACAGCAATAGATAATGTATTAGTATCAACCTTGACCAATTGCAGATGACTCCTAAAAGTAGCCCATTGTGTAACACGAAAGCCTGCTTTTTGATTAACAGCAACGAGTAGTCCTGAGGAGGGTCTACCTCTAGTGTGTAATGCAAGCAAAAGAGTAATATCATATCCATCCCACACAGGAGGAACCAGGAGCCAAGTTTCCTGTAAGGTCAGAATATGATAAACAACTGGCATATTCTTAAAAGAGGCCTGCAAGTGGCTGTGCCCCCTTGTATTCCAACTGGCAATTCTTAGGATGTTTCCATTTTTAGTCGTTAATGGTTAGTTCTGTGTACCAAATGAAGCTACTTGTGTTCTGTCATTGTTAGATCTAACAGACTGAAAACTTTCATAAATGTTCAATTTTGCGATGGGTTTCTTTGATTGATTTAATATAAAATTCGGATCCTGAGCCAATAGGAACCCCATCTCAAAAAGGGACATTTTAGCTTGCCATATGGTATTAGCAACAATGCCTGATGGAATCCATAACCGAATGATGGAAGTCGAAGTTGCAGAAATAAATTCAATTTGTTCTATGTCATTCGTACTTACATCTTGTAACTACACAACATCTCTGAAGATGTTCAAAACACTCCTTCTATTGAGGTCATATGAAGGATAGGGCCCTTCTCGACACTTTAAAATAAAAGGAAAAAGGGAAGATTTTTTTGTAACCTGTGAATAGTGTGGAGTTCGACTAAGTTGAGGAGTGGAAAGACTGGTCATTCTATGTGGCTCCAAGTTCATGTGTTGTGAATGCGCTTCTTTAACAATTGGCCTTTGAGACTCAAAAATATACTGATCGTTACTGGTAAAACTACGGACCTCAGTAGATTTAGAGTTAAGATTCCCTGGCAAGGGAGGAACAGGGAGTCCATTACAGATGGGTGCATCAGAAAACTTTTCCTGCAGATATTTATCAACTGCTTGTTTTAATTGATTTGTCACCCCCTGATTCTGCGCTACGGTGGATGAGGCAGTTAGTTGATCAGCAGAACCAAACGAAACACTTTTTTTAAACAAATCCTTACCAAATGTGCGAGCTGTTCCTTGCTCCAAAGACATTAGAGATTCAACCAACACATCCAACAGAGCATATGAGGATAAAGGCAACTGAGCTGGAAGAAGCCTTATGGGGCAACCTCTTTAGCGGCAACTGGTAAACAAGGGCTAGATTTTATGGGCGCAGGGCACCCTGTAGGAGAAGGATTAGTAATAGTCGTGCTCGGAGTACTATCAGACACCCCCTTTGGAAGCGAACCTCCAATCGCTTTAAAAAAAGCATTCAAGGTGTTTTTATGACCTCTTCAAACCGGCTGATTCTTTGTTTTTTTCAGGATTGCAAATGTTTTTTTTGTTATTTGTTTCACTGGTCTCTTGCCACACGAGCCTAGAATATGTTCAGGCTGGGGCGCGGTAGATGGGCACTCATCCTCATCAACGGGCGAGAGATCAACAATGTCATTTACAGGGCTAGTAGTGGGCAGTGCGGGAGTTGAAACATCTTCAATGGCACAAATTACATTAGTAAATTGCGGAAGGGAGGTGACCAACCCCGCATTATCGCAATGTTCAACCTCAGCCGAAAGGACTGGAGCTGCTGTTTGAGAGTGTGCTAAATCAGTAAAACTACCACAGGTTATGATGGAGGCCTCCATGGCGGGCAACACCCCTTCTCGAGGAGAGGGAACCATCCCAGAAGTGGGATCGTGGAGCTGAATCCATCGTGTGATCTCATCCAGTTGAACTCCCTGTTTATTCATTTTGTCATTTAATATGTCAAAAATGTTATGTAGGCCAAGAACTGAGGTGTTGATCGCATGCAAAGCCAGTTCTAACATTTTTGGCGTTGAGGAGGGCACTACACAAGCATATGGTTTGACTGCTCTCGGTGTAGGGAGAGCAAAGGAAGCAATGGCTGAATTTGCAGGAGTGGAGTGGGACTCGTGCGAAATATCAGCAATTAGAACAGCTGTCTGATTGGATTTCAAAGAAGTCGGAGATTCACACTGACTAGCATATATTGATATGCTTGAGCTGTCTAGTGCAATCGGCCTAATTGGTGACAAGCTAGTTACAGAGTTTGTGCTAAATTCCCTCTTTACATTTCTCGATTTCAAGAAGGCAAGAATAGTTTTGTCAGAAATGGGATGATCTAACCGTGGACTCACCAGTAAAGGGGCCGGAATTCGAGGCACTGTTTGAGGCGCGTAATTGAACGCGATATCTTCACTGATTCCAGTCACCTCTGATTGCGTATTCAACAGATGCAAGTCAGGCATCATTTTTTGGGGCAACAACACGTTGTGGGATACAGCGGGCTGGCTATCAGGAAGCCTAGGTGACAGGATAAAAGATGGTAATTGTGATTGAAATATCTTAGGAATCGTACATGTGTCTTTAAGTTTTATGGCATTATCTGGCATATTTGTTTTTAAAGAATAAGGCACAAAACCCATAAATCAAAATTAGCCGCCTAGTAAAGGTTATTTGAAACAGCAAGTTATCCGAGTACAAAACTCACAAGGGACAAGTCACGGCCACTGCGTCACGGCGAAGTGGCAAAGCGGAACTTTTCCGTGAACTTGCTCGTGCGCGCGCGCTGTGCGCGTGAGAGCCCCCTTTGTAGAAACAATGACACGCCTTTTCCTGGGCGGGCCTTGGTTGAAAGTGTCAATCAAAATGATGGTGTCACAGTGAAAGCAATCCGCTTGAGCACGCAGTGCTAGATCATAGAAACAAACAAAAAAAAACAAACAAAAGATCAGACTTGATAGTGTAACGCCCACCGAGTTCCAAGTGATTCCAGGCTTCAGTTCCAATCAGTTCCAAGTAAACAGATCACCTGGTTAGATATAACGAAGTCCTCTGAGTCCACAAGGAAACACAGTAGCAAAAAAAGCAGACGAGTAGTCTTCACGAGCGGCAAAACAGAACTTGTCCGTGAACTTGCTTGTGCGTGCGCGCTGTGCGCGTGAGAGCGTCCTTTGTAGAAACAATGACACGCCTTTTCCTGGACGGGTCTTGGTTGAAAGTGTCAATCAAAATGATGGTGTCACAGTGAAAGCAATCCGCTTGAGCACGCAGTGCTAGATCATAGAAACAAACAAAAACAAACAAAAGATCAGACTTGATAGTGTGAAACCCAATGAGTTCCAAGTGATTCCAGGCTTCAGTTCTAATCAGTTCCAAGCAAACAGATCACCTGGTTAGATATAACGAAGTCCTCTGAGTCCACAAGGAAACACAGTAGCAAAAAAAGCAGACGAGTAGTCTTCACGAGCAGCAAAGCAGAACTTATCCGTGAACTTGCTCGTGCGCGCGCGTTTTGCATGTGAGAGCCCACTTTGTAGAAACAATGACACGCCTTTTCCTGGGCAGGCCTTGGTTGAAAGTGTCAATCAAAATGATGGTGTCACAGTGAAAGCAATCCGCTTGAGCACGCAATCCTGGTTAGATATACCGAAGTCCTCTGACTCCACAAGGAAACACAGTAGCAAAAAAAGCAGATGAGTAGTCTTCACGAGCGGCAAAGGGGAACTTATCCGTGAACTTGCTCGTGCGCCAGCCGTGCATTTACAAAAGAAAGTGACAAGCAAGAGAGTGCACTGAAAGAAATGTATTAGAGAATGCTCTGGTTTACTAGTTGGCAAGCCAGTCTTAGGAAATTGCATTCACACCCAGGAGGAATCTGTGGCGCAGGTTCACAGAGAAGTTACAATGAGTAAATCTGACCTACTTCTGGCTTAGACTCAGGTGAAGAGTAAGTGAGAGTGACTCATCTGTGAGTTGGCCCACATGGATGTTTATGATGAGCTATTTTACGGGTAAACCTGAGAAATGTTTTACTTTTTAAAGATGATAGAGGTTGGAGTGTTCCAAGAAATGTAACCTCTGTGAAATAATTAAAAAAAGCAACTTTAATTGGCAAACACCAAAATCCGATAAAATACATAGCGTTGCTGGTGTAGTTGACTGTGGGTTCACTAGGCCCTAGAATGAAAACATGTGCTTGAATTCATAGTGGGAAAACATGTCATGTGGCCATGCATGAAACAATGGAAGTTAAGGATAATATCGATTTTTATCAATATATATGTATATATATTGATAAAAATCCATATTACATGGCCACGGTAGTGGCCATGTAGTTATGGTTAAGTTGGTGTTTCCATAGGAAGAGCACTGTTTGGGCGGCCTATAACTTCGCTCCCCCTGGACGAATCATCACCAAACTTTGCAAAATAAGTATATGGCCCACTCTGAATTTTTTTGCAAAGTTTGGTGAGGATTCGTCCAGGGGGGGAAAAGTTATAGGGGCGGTCCCAAAACTTTTGTTTTTTCGCATAGACATAACGGGAAAAAACTTTGCTCACGCCTACAGCCCAAACCGCTGGACGGATTTACACCAGGCAGGAGCGGCGGCTTGGTCCCGAAAGCGTGCTTTGCTTTATTTGGTGTAAATACGTCCAGTAGTTTTTAAAAAAATGACAAAAATGTAAGTGAAAAAAATTAGTGATATCTGTGTTCGCTCTGCGGACATGCGACGTGTTCGCTGATTGGACGGCGTGGTGCTTGAAGCGCGTCAGATTTTTTGTGGCGCCCGCCATCTTGCACCCCCCGCTCATGCCCGGTGTCTCTATCCCTCCCCCCGTCATGCCCCGTCTCTATACCTCCCGCCGCCCACCCCCCGCTCATGCCCCGTGTCTCTATCCCTCCCACCGCCCACTCCCCGCTCATACCCTGTGTGTCTATCCCTCCCGCCGCCCACCCCCCGCTCATGCCCCGTGTCTCTATCCCTCCCTCCCGCCCACCCCCCGCTCATGCCCTTGTCTTTCACCTGTTTCCCCCCACCCGCTCATGACCTGTGTCTGTCTCCTGTTTCCCCCACCCGCTCATGCCCCGTGTCTGTCTCCTGTTCCCCCCACCCGCTCATGCCCCGTCGGTACACCCCGTTTCGGCGTTGCCGGTTCGGCGACGGGATGTTTTGGCGCACCGCATACCAGTGCACATCGCCTGCTGTTTAGGGAAACGTTCAGTGCCGTGCACTGAAAATGCGAGTTTCAACTTCACCCCACACTATTTTAAAATGAAACTGTTCTAGAGCGGTTTAATTTTAAAATAGTGTGGGATGAAGTTGAAACTCACACTTTCAGTGCAGTGCACTGAACGTTTCCCTAAACAGCAGGCGATGTGCACTGGGGTGTGGCGCACAGAGCAGAATTGATCTGCCGGGTTCACGAGGGTGGGGGCTGTGCTGCTCGGAGCAGACTTCGCGGGCTCGGCTGTGTACTCTGCGTGGCTGTGGTGCCTGCATGAAGAACTCGCAGGACATTTATGTGCGGCCAGTTCGGCGCGGGCTGCCGCGCCGTGCTGAACCGGCTCCCTGGGCCGAACCGGCCGCGCCAAATCGTCCCGCGCCGAACCGGCCGCCCCGAAATGTCCTGCTCCGTGCCCCGTGTCTCTCTCCTGTTGCCCCCCACCGCCCGCTCATGCCCCGTGTCTGTCTCCTGTACCTCCCACCCCCGCTCATGCCCCGTGTCTGTCTCCTGTTCCCCCCACCCCCCTGCTCATGCCCCATGTCTGTCTCCTGTTGCCCCCCAACCACCGCTCATGCCCAGTGTCTGTCTCCTGTTCCCCCCACCCCCTGCTCATGCCCCGTGTCTGTCTCCTGTTCCCTCCACCCCCGCTCATGCCCCGTGTCTGTCTCCAGTTCTCCCCACCCCCCGCTCATGCCCCGTGTCTCTCTCCTGTTGCCCCCCACCCCCTGGTCATGCCCCGTGTCTTCCTCTTGTCACCCCCTCCCATGATGCCCCTTGTTGACCTCTTGTTCCCCCCACCCCCGCTCATGCCCCGTGTCTCCCTTCTTCCCCCCCACCCCCACTCATGCCCTGTCTTCCTCCCCCCCACTCCCCGCTCATGCCCCGTGTCTCCCTTCTCCCCCCCCAACCCCCTGTTCATGCCCGTGTCTCCCTTCTTTCCACCCCCTGCTCATGCCCCGTGTCTCCCTCGTGTTACCCCCCACTCATGCCCCGTGTCTCTCTCCTGGTCTTCCCGACCCCCTGCCGATGCCCTGTTGTGTTCTCTTTATACACCCTGCCTTCCCTTTCCCTGGTGTCCATCTTGGTAAAAGATTTTCCTTCCTACACCGGGATGCCTGCCTGTGGTGTCCTGGTTTGGGAAGAAAAATCTTTTTTTTACCACCCGGGTTCCCACTTTGAGAACCTAGGATGCTAGTGGTCTTCCTCCATTGAAAAGGACGTTATGGTTACGTTCCACTAATAAAAAACTATGAAATTCAGTTAAAAAAAATGTGTTAAAGTGACTTTATGGTTAAGTTGCACTAATAAAAACCTATGAAATTCAATAAAAAAAACTGTGTTAAAAGGACGTTATGGTTAAGTTGCGCTACTAAAAACCTATGAAAGTCAGTGAAAAAACTTTGTTAAAGGGACGTTATGGTTCAAAGTAAAACCGAAAAACCCCTGAAATTCGACAGTTGTGGTAAGATAAGCAACCATAACTCGCGCCACCGTGCACTGCTAACACTAACACCCAGGACATCAAAGATGACATCACAAATGAAATTGGTCATTAGCTTTTCCTGCTGTGACTGAGCAACACACTGACATCAGTGCTTTCCTGCTTTGGCCTTCTCATCCATCCATCCATCCATCCGTCGGTTATAGAGCCAGGGAACACACACCTCCACACAGCTCCTACAGTCCCCTGAACACACTGCATGTGTGGCTGCTCTTCCTTTTATGGGGGAGGGAACAACTGTTAAGAAATGTTTGAAATTGACTGCAACTCACTTTCACGGTAGGGGCGGGATTAAGGGATAGCTACCTACAGTCATACAGTCATACAGTCATACATATGCGGATGGTCACCCCTTTATACATTTTCTTAAATCTGCATTCTGATCAGACAGAGGGATTTCAACATGAAGCGATCCGCAGGCACGGCTCCCCCCCCCCCCCCCGGCTCACGCGCCAGACGATCCTACGTACTCGGGTAACATTCAAACTCACAGGGAAGTTGTAGACATATAACCTTCTGCTCTATACTTCTTCCACCCTTTTTTCAGGCCATGGGTTATTAAAACAAGTTTCAAACCAATTATCACCATTCTTTCTTTCCTTTATGGACACCCATTGTCTAATGTCTTAGGAGGACAGATTGAACCTTTGCCCCCAGCACCTCCTCATCGCTCCCCTTCGGTCACCCCATGCCAGAATGGAGAGGGTCCCTTGTCTCTGCATGCCACAGGGTTTTTTTACTATCACGGCACAACTCCCACCCACCCTCAGGCACTTGTCAGATCAGTGGCATGAGACAACCAGGGGAGAGAGATAAGGGGATGAGAAGGGAAGAGGAAAAGGGAGGGAGGGGGGATCCCCGATTCCCTTTGTTTTCTAAACTCAACTCGAGTATGTTCCCTTTCCTCCGTAGGATCATCAAGTCACACACAAACAGCCCCCCTGTTTGATTCATAATGCAGGGATAGACATGTCCATCCGGACCAACATATGCTTGCGACGCTCGCTGTTTACAGTTGCCCCAACGTAGGGGTCAAGATAAGGAGTTCTAACCGGAGGGTAAGTGACCCCTGGGTTCCCTTTAGAGACTCTTCAACTGTAATCCTACCATCACCTGTCCAAACACTCCTAACATTCATATGTTTTTTCAGGGTCGCCTAACTTACGTCCTGAGGAAGGCAATCCACACTACCAGCAACTCTGAAACGTGATTATTCTATTCTAAGGAATTTTAGCACGCCCGCAAGGCCTCAGGGCGCCCACAAACAAACAGACACAAAACATGGGCACTAAGGCCAAAAAACAGTGTGCTAGGGTAATGCAGCAGGAAGGCAAAGAAGAGAGGCCTAAGTTCCTCCTCCATCTAACAAGTAGGTTTTCAAAGCCTTTCTAAACTGGGCAGCTGCCTAATAGAATGGGGGAGATCGTTGGACCGTAGCGTTCACCTGTGTTAGGCAGAATCCTGTGCAGTTCCCTTGGGGACCACTGCAAGAAGATTAAGACTACAGGAGTAAGCAGTAAACCCAATTGGTAGCAGTCTGTACCACCCAGATTTACCTGGTAGCTGTGGCTGAGCAGTCAGACCTCTCTCAAGAAGAGTAGGGCAGTATACAGAATATACACAATAGGGCTAAAAACACAGTAGAGCAAACAAACACTGACCAGAGCTTTGTATCAAAAGTATATAATTATTTATTTAAAACACACTTTAGGCAATACACTAGCACTCTAAATCAAAAGCAAGTTAAAGTCAGGTAAAGTATACACACCTCCCTTGATAACTCTTAGACAAGCCAGAGTTAAAACACCACTATTTGTTAAAACAGATGTGAGCGTGTAACCTAGATGGCACTCCAATAGTTAAGTTAAAGGGAGAGAAAAAGGCAGGGCATAAAAATAAAACAGTTCCCAACACTTCTAGAAGTTCAAAGCAAGGGAGTAAAGGCAGTATACACTGTAGAGCCAAAGTTCATAGACCAGGCCCACTTTAAATGGAGCAAAGCGAAATGTGCCCAAGATCACACAGTTTAAAATGCACTAAAATTCTTTGGAGAATGTTCAAAAGAGGTTGGGGTGATTCAAGAAGTAAAGTTAGAAGGTCTGGGGCCAACCCAGTTGGAAAGACAAGGATTTAAGGGTCACCTTTAGCAATCCGTGGAAAGGGAGGCCTTGCAGAACACAGTACCTTAAAGAGAGAGGAAGCACCAGCGGTGGCAGTTGTTCCTGGCAGTGGTTGCAGTTCGTTGTTTCGACCAGGGGAAGAGAAGATCTCGTGGAGGAGGAAACTTGGAGTCGTTGCACTGCCCAGGGATGAAACCAGCCACAGAGTTCGTCGGTTAAAAGGTGCATTGCTTTTATTCGCGGTCAAAGTGTTGAAGCTTGGCTATCCGGCTGCCGGGGTGCTTGGCACGGGCGAATCGACCAAGAGACGTCTTTGGAAGGCGAAAGGGGCGAACTGGTTGATCCCACCAGCTCAAAGGAAGACGACTCGTCCAGCAGAAGATCTTCTCTTGTCGTTGGGAAACTGGTGAGTTCGTTGCAGCAGGGCTCCACCGGTGGTGTCGTCGTTGCAGATGGCTCAGCTTCTTCCCTCTTCGGATTCTTAGGTCCTGTGGCGACTTCTGAAGTTCCAGTCCCAAAGGCCCTGCTTTTATGCAGAAAAAACCCCATTCAACAGCCTTGCTGTCACTCAAACATGCTAAGTTGTGATCCGGTCGGCTCACCACTGGGCCAATAAGAATAGAGTGTGACTTGGGTTGCTAAGGCAATGTAGTCCAGGGTGCCAATTCCCCTCCCCACACATCCTGTGGAACCCAGACAGAGTGGCACCATTTGGAGGGCTTCTGTGGAGAAGCCTGCCAAAAAGTGGAACAAAGGACTCGACCTTGGTTAGAGTTACAGAGACGGACACAAACGCCATTTTAGAAAAGAGTTCTGGCAAAAAGACCCAACTGTTGATTTAATATTAAATAAATGAACCGGCGGTATCTTTAACATTGCACCAAAAAGTGGTGCGTTTAAAATCAATGGGAAAATCCCATAGAAAATATTCTGGTGGAATATTTTTCGTGGTAAACACTGCCACCAGCCACAAACTTGACAAGGGGGACTGGACAGTGCCTCCTTGGAAACAGACCCAGGGGCAATAAAATTAACCCCTTCCAGTACTTCCACAATATGATGGTTTGTACTGGTTCTGTTCACAATTTTGGACTAGTAAAGTCAATGGTGACTTTACATGCCCTGGGAGACAGTAGTCAGTCCAAGGGTATGGGGTCTATGTTTGGGGTCACTATGACATTCCTGTGTTACTGCACTGAAGGTGCTGTGTAACACACACACACACAAACAGATGATACCCTATGGAGTAAAAGACCCCATAGCCCATAAGCACACAAAAAGTCAAAGACATACCTCAAATCATGCCTAAGAGTGGGAGGAAAAGAGTCTCACTCTTAGCAGGAGAAAAAAACAAACCCCAAAAATCCAGCAAAGCTGCTGGGGGACTCACTAGGTTTGTGAAATTAGCCTTATAAGAGAATTCTCCCTAACAACCTGTGTGGCAATCTCTTAATTCGCGAACTAAGGTAGCCTGTGGCAACACCTGCCAAGCATTTGTAAACCAGGCAAGATGCCCTAAAATGAATCCTCTGAGCAATGGGGAGCCAGTGTTTTCTTTCTGGGAAAACCTCGCTCACAGGCGACTCCCCCAGTCTACAACACTAAGCCACCTTTTCAGGTTGGCAGACCCTATCAGATGATTTACAACCCCAGATCAACGGAGAGTCAGTTGGATGAGTTACCACAATTAATGGTTCTCAACGCATCAGAGGGGATGCAAATAAAGAGTAGAACTAAAATTCTTACTGGCCAAAGTTTCGAGAGTCACCGGGGTAGAGCTCCCTCCACATCAGTGCTGCTTGTGATATCTTATTTCTCAGTTCCAGGGCCCTAAGTAAAGCCGTCACTATTCCACTGTCACTCTCACCAGTTGTAGGCCACTCTGTGGGGGGTCTTTAGACTGGGTTCACCACCAACTGACCTATTTTCACTTGCGTTAACACCAAATCTGTAAAAAGGCTCTGCAGATTTGCAGACTTGCGCTCAGTGCCTTATGCGGAATAACCAATATGTGGGAACACACTGAAAATTGTATCTAATTTCCGCTTCAGCATCCAGTTAAAGAATTCTTTGAATGGTGCATCGCCTGATGTCCTCTGAGACCTGCCAAAGCTGCATTCACAGACTCTGCATGATGCTCCAGAACTGTCTGCCTAGACTCATTTTCCCCCAACTCCTGTCAATCCTGGTCTACTCAGCCTGGCAAGGTCTCCAGCTTGGACTCTACTGCTTTATAGCTGATTCTTTACTCGCAATCACTGCTGCAATGCGGCTTATAAGGCAGCAAGGCCCAGCAAGGCCCCCTGTTGCCATATAATCCTCTCATCATAAGAGCCACACTCTTTGGCCCTTTCCCTGGGAGTGGTTGCGAGGCTTAAAAAGCTCATTCCCCTTTTCGACATATTTTGGCCATTCTAAAGAAGCTTCAGATGAGGCAAAGATGGCTGCTAGGAAATGCAGACCAATGGACGGGATTCACATCAGCTGTCAGCAGCACTGCCACCGGGCCGTTGCCCATCTTTCAGCTGTCTGCTTGGGGGAAAAAAGAGAGATGTCCACTTCCATATCGTCACTAAGTAGCCCATTCTATTTCGGATCTCCTGTATGAACATCAGGCTGTGACCCTCAGGTACAAAGGTAACCTTCTGCGGCAAGCTCTGACTCCATCCTCGGAAAACCTGCACTCTGACCTCTGGTGTTCAAGTGTCTCGTTCCTGTGCGGTGCGAAGTGTCACCGCCCATCCGATGTTCTACAAACATAGGCTTTTACACCACAATAGTGCAGGGTAAGCCCAGCACTGCTCTAGTGGGGATGAGGAGAGGCTTCGGGATCACTTCTCAATCTGTTTACAAGGAACCTCCCATGTATTCCCCCAAATCAGAGCAGCAGCAGCAGTTCACTCTTCTTTGGGTGTGCCCCTAGGTCCGACCAGCTCTGGAGCCAAAAGGGCAGTCGGCAAAGTGAAGCCAGTCACAGAGGGACATTTTGGAAATTGGTTTCCGGGGAGGAACTTAATGAGGGATCTGCTCTCCAAAGTAGCATCACTTTGGATGAGTGGTGAAAGCATCTTGCAGGACTCTATGGAGGGGAGTTGGTCCAAGACTCAATGGCCAAATCTGATGCAAATTGGTCCCACGGAGAGAATAGGATGTGTGGCCCTCTCACAACTGGTATAGAGGAGGTTGAAAATGCAAAAGAATCCCCCAAACGGGAAAAGGCCTCGGGTCCGGATAGAATGACAGCAGATTTCTCTATTGATGGGCCAGCCATTTGGGGTCCTGTCCTTTGGAAAGTCTTTACTGCACGCATTAACTTGAATACTGTCCCGACCTTTGGGAGGAATGCTGAAATGATCCCACTATACATAAAGGGGAGTCCCGGCCTACTATCAGCCAATCTCCTTGCTTGAGACTACTGGAAAAATGTTTCCTACAGTTATTTGAAAGCATATACAGGAGTGGGATGATGATAATAATAATATCCACACGATTCAGGCAGGATTTCAAAAAGGTAGAGGTACGGTTGATCAAAGTTTCACCTGTTCTTGATCATGCAGAAATATACCGATGGGGTCTCACGTCAGAGTATTTGGTATGTTTTACAAGGTCGAGGGATGCTCTCTAGCCGCTTATCTATCGTACAATCCCTTCATTCTGAAAACAAAGTCCACCTCATTATGGGTTGGCAGGAGAGGTCGCTGCGGTGTTCGATGCAACTAAGGGGGTTGTCCTCGCCCCCTGCTTTTATTTTGTATTTACATCATTAATACCCTGCTCAAGGAGTGTCGGGACCTGCCCAAACTAGGCTCTGAAAGCTTCACAGCCCTTTCCTGCACAGACATCTCTGTGCTTTTATCAACAACGCTGGAGGGAATACGGGCAACATTGGGGTCGTTTGTGAGGAAAGGTGGCGACCTTCTGCTGAACCTAAATATAGGAAAAACAAAGCCTATGTTTGCCAAAATCACAGACTAATGGCTAAAGTAGAAGGTCATACCCTTGAACAGGTCTCCTTTTATGACTATTTGGGGGTCAGGTTGCATGAGAATGGGTCCTGGTCCTCACATGTCATGGAAGCTCGTGCAAACCAAACAGTGGGGGAGTCAGGTCATTTTTTAATAGGCATGGTAGAAGTGCAAGCTCCCCGGCCTTAAATGTCTACCAGAAGCAGGTGGTTATGTCAGCTTCCTACGGTGCTGGAATACGGAGGTATGCAAAGGCTTCTGAGCTAGATAAAGCTGAAAGTAAGGTTCTGAAAAACCTCACTATGTCCAACCAGGGGACACCAAATGCCACAATACATATGGAGTTTGATCTGTGGCCTATTAACACTGAGCTTCAAATGACAACCAGTGCTGTACTGGCTGAGATTCTAGGCTATGCCATATATTTGGAATTTGGGAAGGCACACAAAGAGTTTCTTTGAGAAAAGTTTGGCATGATTTTTTCCATTTCTCCATCCATACAGATCTAATTACTAAGGCAACTGACTGTAATAGTCTTATGCACACTAAAAACTTTACACTGCCCTACTTTTTGCAAGGTGCACCATATACTCGATAGTTTAGATACTATGTACTGTCTTATTTGAAGAAACCAGGGCACGAAGACATACAAAATATGTCCGAAACATGCTGATGGAGGTTACATTACTGCTTTATCAGTCTAGACTAGCCTAGGTTTGCTCTTGAAATAAAGGTTGGGAGGTTCTAGGCATGCTGCAGCAGGCCTGGAACCTCCCAAACAGTCACAAGAGGGCTACTCTACATTGAGCCAGAGGATTAAGAAAACTGTGTTAGGCCACTATTAGATTTCTTTGCAAGTCTCATTGGATTTTTAACTGTTTCCTTGCCTTTGCATTCTGGCACCGCTAAGGTTTCTAGAGGTCAAAGTGGAAGTTGCCACGCCCACTGGGCATGCAGCATGCTGCACAGCCTTCAACTGCAGCACAACTTGGATCTCTTTTTACCCGTACGGCTCAAGGCACTGGTTGGTGCGCCACACTAATGACTTGCGCCACTTTATGTAACCCTGGGTTAGTTATCCTAAGCATTCTCAAATACATATTTCTTTTTGTCTTCTCAATGTTGCTGAGTCCACTTCGAATATGTATTTATTGCAAAATACTGGCCACGATTTTTCCTCCTTTCTGCAGGTTTTACTCCTACACGCATCTCTACAGTTCTGCACAGGGGGGTAATTGCTGCAGTGGGTCACATGCATGAATGCAGCGCTGCAAATAGACGGATCCAAAATGATACACAACTAAACCCCAACCATGCCTTAATGCTACATAGTGGCCTTATGGCAGTGGCCCACAGTCATGCACAATGATTTTTACAAAAGCATCAGACTAGAGTGTTTTAAAAAACGTGGCAACTATTTTTTTAGTCTATATTTTTTATTATCTATGTACTGTCCTCTTAAACAAGTGTTCTGACTGTGCGCTGGTGCAGAGGGGGTGGGGGGCGCTGCTGCAGTAACTGCAGATCAGCCCACATCTTACAGGAAACCCGGAATTCTTTCTAAATTATGCTTTCCCATACTTGACTCGAAATTAAATAGTATTAATCAAACAAAGGAAAGGCACAGGGGAAATCAGAAAGATGTAAGGCCAGGCAGTTAAAAGTGACATGACCTTCTGTAATGTCACTTGTCACCGACTTATATGCCACATACTGGCAGAGGGTCTGGAAAGAGAGGGACTGTCTCTTGGATGTAATACTAATAAAGATGACATTTGAAAAAACACACGTGGATGGCCTCAGATGCCAGCTTCAGCAATGCAGGCAAAGCTACATTGCAGCACTGCTTATGCTCCAGTCATCGGAAAAGGTCCCAGGAGCCATGGGCACGCTATAGACAATGCAGCACTATGGCGTGCAAATGATACAGAGCATGACGCAGGCATGGGGGGCCTAGGGTCTTCCCAAGACCCTTAGTGTGGACATCCCACAGCTGCGCCTCCCCGGATGCAGGCACCCTTACCACATTTACCCCCCTCCACACCCCGCCAAGACCTCCAGGATGCTCCCCCCCCCCACCCACACCGCGCCAAGACCTCCAGGATGCTCCCTGGAGGCAAGACCAGTTTTCAAAGGCGGAAGTCACCATGCCGCGGCAAGCTTTATTGCATAAAGCCGGGAGTTATCTTACAGGTGATCCGTTTCTCCACCACACCGCAGGATATTCTACGCTGCTGCGCAAATAGGGGCCTATTGTTGGTCCCTTGTTTTTTCCTCCTTGGTTGGCTGGGCGGGAGCCCCCACTAAGGGCGGCGCCCGCCATTTGTTGCCCGAAGGCCGGCGCGTTCGCCCTCTGGAGGGGGTAGTCTTTAGCCAGTTAGTACAAAGGCATGCTTACATGAGCAGCGCAGCGGGCCTCCCTCACAGGCAGTAGGCCGCGTCACGGAAAGGGCAGTAGCATTTACCACCAAAACTCAGGCCTGCTCTGTGATAAAGGGCCTGATTTACAAATGGTGCCATCCCATTGAACAGTGCTATGTAACTCAGGCCCAAGTGTCATAGAAGCTGCAGCAATTTGGGGTCTTTATTACAGCTGCTCAACAAATGATGGGGGAAACTGTCTGTTTGCATATGTCAGGGAAGTTAGTAATTTTTTCCATCAGGAACACATATTTACCCCTGGCATAAATGCCATGCCGGCAGCAGTAATACCGAGCACCAAAGCCGCTCATGCCCGGTGGAGGAGTAAAGGCGGCAGAGCACTAATTTACCGCCGCATTTAAAAGTTTAAGCACGCTGGTGGGTTGTCAAGCACGTTGACACGTGTAAAGATCGAATCACTCCTTGCTTTGGAAAATAATAAGGGTATGCTGGTCTCGTATGGCCGCAGTAGAAAGTGCTGACATTTCTAGGAGAGTGTTAATGTCACAAAACAGACAATTCATTCCCAGGCCATGTTAACACGTCTCTCTGTTAAGCTAAGTGATGGCGAGCTAACAGCACGCGGCAGCTACACGCGCGCCTGGCTAATCCGCCAAAATGGATCCACACCGAAAATAAAAGAGAGCCCTTTTTCTTGTGTCGAGCTGCCGCTTAATCAACGGTGCATGTTCCGTGACAATCCCTTCGCTTAATTCAGCTCGGGAGAGGCTGTGGCGCAGACGGGAAAAAGGAAGGGGCCGGCTTTCTGCTAGCGGAAGTCATCGTGGATGTGAAATGTGTCGCCCTCGCGCCACTCCGGCAGGCCCCGTTGGAAACACTGACCCTTGCTCGAGGGAAGGGCAGTAAACAGCCACTGGGGACTGGGAAAACACCTTTCACAGCACACAAGCAGGCCTGACCAGAGTGTGGGCAAGCATAGGCCACCCCAATTTCTATGTACCTCATCTAGTAAATATTACATGTAATCCAAGCTCATAATTAGGCGGCATTTTAAAAACGAGGGGAACAGTATCCAAAATACCACCCTTTTAGCATTATCATCTTATTCACTCAATCGGTTTTCAAAAGTCGGTCTCTGAAAAATTGAGCGATACCAGAACCTATGCCCGCCAAGCGCCACCAGTACAGAGATCAGGGCGTTAGCATCTAAGCAGACCCTTCCTGCCTTTGTGCTATAGCGCAAACCTACTACCTGTGAAGTGATGGAGCGCTGTACAACAAGGGGATACTGTGTCAGGCTGCAATAATATGGATACCATTAGAACTGATTATTAAGGATGTTCTTGGAAGGGATTGGCGAGTTGGGCTACATGCTAGAGAGGCAAATCATTCCTTTGCCAACCCTGCATGCTTCACAAGAGTGTGTAGACCCCCACCTCTTGCGAACGGCTTGTAATTGGATTTGCAAGGACCACATTTAAATGTAATATAACATTATTGAATGTCTATGGATCGCGAGGTGGCATTGAAACCAATCGGGCTGTTCCAGGTCCCTCCACCGCTGGATCTGCGCCATCAATAGCCCGATCGAGCGCGTGTTTACGCGCTCAGATGCTGACAATCTCTCCCTTTCCAGGGGAAGACGCCTGCTCCATAACCGCAGTTTAATTAATCTGTCCATCTCATTTCCGCATTGCCTCGTCGGAACAAGCACATCAAAGACAATTGTGATTCTAAAGGGCACAGGCCCTTGATAGACACCGTAGCACCGGCGGGATGACTTCTTGCAGTTGGAAACCGGTATTGATTTGACCTCGCGGGGCTGCCTTTCTGCTACAGCAGTCACCAAGGGCGGACGCTAGACCCTGGACGGTATCATACATAATTAGCGCAATCGTCTGACCAGCAAGTAACACGCGTCAGCACAGTGAAGGCGACAGGCTATCTTTATGTTTAAGGAGACACTTAAAATCAGCGTCTCCGAGTCGTACATGCGCCCTTTCTTCAAGCAGGAAGCACCTTGCAGCTTCCCACCTGGGGGAGCCCAGTGAAATACGATCTTCATTCATTCCCTTTTTAAATCCATCACCGGTTTATGGGAAAGACATTTGTATCAGACATTGCGATCATTTGATAAATCCTTCTTGCGCCTAGGCCTTAACACGGATAACAGATGCGTTCTGCTTCATGCACCTGATTGCTCGGTGCGTTGGGCCATTTGCAGCAGACGAAGCATTTGTGCTTGCATCCTTGGTGCTTCTAATGACTATTTTCTAAGTGCAGACATGGTTTGCTTTCGTGTGCGCATTGTTTTCCATGTGTGCCGCTGACTAGCCCGGTACGCCACTTTGTGAGCATGAGTAGTTGGTGAGCGGTCACCTCAGAAGGGAAAGTGGCAGGAGATGTGCCCTACCCCACACATTGCACTTCTTCAAAACTAGTACAAAGGGCCGTCTCCCCGCACTGTTCCCAAAAAACTAAAGTGTTACCGGCAGTTCTAAAAGAGAGATCATAGCTCAATCTGAGACTTCACGACCTGCGACACTACCCAGCCAAAGTACTCATGTGCAGAGAAAAAGAATGCATGCATCAAAAGAAAGCACTCTCGACTCAGTGCAAACAATGGGTCAAGCTGTGGCTGGCTATTCGTGTGCTGAATGGCAAGAGGGCACGCAGGAGATGCTTTATGCCACTGGGGGAAAAAATCATGCCAGTTACAAAGAACACATCTCGCCGGCCTCACCCATACGGCTAGTACAAAAAACAGACACAATACATTATTGGGCAGGCAGAATAATGGCGACCAAAAGCAGAGTGCCAGAGAACATGCTAATAAGAGATCATGTACCACTAGCACGAAGTAACTCGGGCAGGAACATGCTCCATCATACTTGCTCCACCACTGAGTCTGATTATTAGAATTCCTCTGCTGCTGATTACCATCAGCATTACAGTGTCCTGAAGACAAAGCATTGGCATCACTCACAATCAGGTCTACAAATAAGAGACTAACAGTTAAGTAAGCAGAAAGAATTGCAAACCCAGCACTTAAACCAGTATTTAAATCAAAATATCACAAAAAAAGACGAACATGGGCTGCAGGTGTTTGTGTCGTTTGTGGAACTCCACCCAATGAAACAATCTAATTACAGAGACACAAACACACTGCACCCATATACAGAACTATGTAGTTTAATGCTAGTTGCAATTATATTCCAAGGCCAGCTGACACGTGTTTCGAGCTATGCTCTTTTTCAAGGCTTTTTCAAGGCTTCTTGTCCATGTATCCAGGTGCAGTAGTAATTCACGGGTACATGGCCCTGTAAACGATCTGGAAATATTCACGAGTGGGAATCACCCTATGTCTTAATTCTATATTTCTTCGCAATTGACTGCAATGTCAGCCTTTCGGCCTTGTCTGAGCTTGCGGCCTACGCATAGAATTAAGACGTAAGGTGAATATTTCCAGATCATTTACAGAGCCATGTACCCGTGAATAATGATTGCACCTGGATCTATCATACATGGACAAGAAGCCTTGAAAAAGAGCATAGCTCGAAACACGTGTCGGCTGGCCATGGAATCTACAACAAGCATTAAACTAGATACTCCTGTATATGGGCGCAGTATGTTTGTGGCTCTGTAATTACAAATAAGAGAGGCATATGAACCACTTTTGCTCCCTAAAAACAGGTAAGTACTCCCACCAAATTATTTTGGGAATCATAATATGCTAACCAAAAAAAAGAGAGTAATTGACACATGGGAGCCTACCCCCTGCCCCCTTGCATCCACCCAAAAAGTTCCAGTGATGTTTTCGCATTAGTGGTGCCAGCAGAGCAGTGGCACAGGATGGGGCTCTCATCATATTACTGCTTGATCTGAGGAGGAATTTCAAGGGGGAAACCATCTTTTAATCATCATGAATAACTGGGCAGAAACAAGAAGCCTGTATTAGAAGAAGACATCTGTGCTAGAGGTAAAGTATATGTTCACTTGCATAAATATTACCCTCATTGGCAACGCAAATTACGTTCTGCCTGAAAAATCATTTGAATCCAAACTTCCAAAAATATGGAGTAAAATCTCATCTGAGCACTGCTCTTTACCCGGTCATAGGAAGAGAAATGTCTGGGTGCAATCTCTGGCCTATAGTTGCATTTCCTACTCTTACCCAGCCTAGAAAATGTAAAAGCATAAGAGCCTCCATGAATTTCCTACGGGGTCCCTTTTATTAAACCGCAGAGGTTTTCCTAATAAGTTAACAGCAAGACTCATGAGCGGCCCAACAGGTGCAGTGACTTCTCCTGTAATTTGGGATCCAGATGTGCAATTCACTGCTATCATTTGAAAGGGATAGAGGGATTGCGAGACCCTGTAAAGACAGAATGCATGGCTAGATTGAAAAGGCCCCAGCAGTCGAGCACAGAAAAGCGACAGAAGGTGCAGTTTCCTAGAGAGTGTCCTCTCCATCCAGGCAATAAACAGTTTCTGTCACTGCACTGGATTAGACCGTGGCTCATGTGTCCTTCACCCCTAAGGAATGTGTTCCTGTGCCCCTTGGAGCTTCGGTACCGGCCTTCAAAACTAGTTGACAGGGCTCAGGGAAAAGTGAGGTGGGCTCTTCTGGGGATTGTAGCAGCACACCATACATTTGCAAACTCACAATACGCTGCATGCCAACACATATTTAATGCCTCACCACGAGATTATGGGTGGTTTAAGAAAATGTCATGCGTCTGCATACTGCAAAAATATTCTGAGATGCAAACACGATTCTTTGCAACCAGTCCCTAATATTGCCTAGTAGGATTATACAACTGCTTTGTGAAACCTTCCTTTTTAGTTGAGATTTGAGTTAGCATTCATTAACATCTATCCCCAACATAAATTAAAAAACTTGAAAAGTATGTATATTGCCTGAAAATAACTGTATATTTATGTATATGTGCTGCCCTAATGTTATTGCGAGTAGTACCAGGGATATTTCCATGCCCATAATCCTTTTCAAACCCATCAAACCATATTGCAATCTTGCTCCCTCTTACACGGTAATGGTGGCACTGCTAAAGTAGGAGAGGCTTAACGTGGAATTTTTCAACCCAGATTCCTTAGAGGATATGTTAAAAGGTGTGTATGGTCACCCTCGCATACAAGGGCAACGTAAACATGCCCAGACCAGAACATCGAGACTATTATAATTTGGCTTTCTGAGCAGAAAAAGTGAATAATAGCAGCTAAAGGCTGTTGCGTATGCCTTATAAATGCTTGAGAAGTTGGCAATTGCCTGCATACACTGCAAATGCTCTTATGAGAAGCCCCCAAAGGGAAGCTGGGGAAGCGCACATGTGCTCAGCTTAGAGGAAGCATAGGTCTAGTGGCCAAGTTGCTGACCTTTGAACCTGAAGATCTGGATTATAACCCTGGCTTCTGCACTTGGCCAAAAAGGTCATGTGAGGTTGGATACATCGCTTTATCTTCCTGTGCATGGAATAGATAATATGAGCCTGTCATTGTGTAAAGAAGAAGTGTAAAGTGTCCTCTCCCAATACCATGTTTATGATGGAAGCACTCGTCTTGTAGAATATACAAAAACACATCTTCCCTACCCCTCTTCATTACAGGCTGTTTTCTGCCCGCCTCGTGTTCCAGATGCTCCTGCTGCGATGAACGATTCTCTGTAAGGCTCTGGAGATCTCCTTCGGGCTTGGCTTGGGGAAGAATCCTGGACTACACATTTCCTGATTGGCCAAGGCTGCCCAAGCTTGCTCCTGCTCCAAATGGATCTGCTCAAGGAGTACAAGCTCAGACTAGGGCCCGTATCACACGTGCCAGTGTCCTGCGGATGGGACTCTCCTGGCATCATATTCAGCCGTGCCCTAAAATGGCCTGCCTTGGCGCTGGCAACAGAAGGACTGTTGAGTTTCTTTGAGCGCTGCCGCCGCCTTCTAAAGGTCCCCAATTGTTGTGTGGATGCGACTTTGAAGAACAAAACCCAAATCCATTAGATTTTGGAGTAACCTCTAGAGCGGTAAAACAAGATCACTTGGTACAATGGCCATATGCGTCCCTGCTTGTGGAGGCTAAGAATACTACATAATCATCCTTTCAGCATTTATTGAACAGCATATGCACCTAACCACACTTGCACAATGCTACTCTGTGCAGCGGATCTGAAAATTGTGACCTAGACCCGTGCCATGCTGTGTGGTTTCATGGACGAGTCCACCTAATCATCCTATCACTTACAGTGAATCCACTATCACGCTGCGTCAAGACTAAATTAATGCTTAATCTTTTGGTAATATTTATAGTGCCAACACTTAGTTAAGCAACCTTTATTTAAGATTAATGTTGATTTTTTTTTCTTTTCTCTCTTAATGGCAAATTATGAAGACTATGTTTCATAAAGATAATTCCCCATTTAAATTCACCAGGCCATTAAATATTAAAATGATCTTTCTGATGCAATCAAGAACAAATGTGTCCGGCTCGAGTGATTATTTGCACTCATAAAAATTAGGCCTGATTAATAAAATTTAAATGCTTGATTAAGCTGACATTCTCATGATACTGTCCTGATTCATGAACCCTGTGGCCCGCCCTTATGTTCTTACACTACGGTGGCGGATTTCTTTTGGTGGCTGCGTTCCTGTGCAGCGTATGGCGCGCGCGGTACAGTCTTTGCAACAGGGAACATTCTGAAGGCTCTCTGCAGTCCATCTCCCTCCCAGGCTTACGCTTCCTCAGGCCCTTGTATTCTGACAGAGCCCAGAGTGAATACACGGGTGACGACCTATCCACAAAAAGAATATTGATAAAAGCTTTTCTTACCAATCAACGCACTGCACTGGGCATGTGCTGGAACAGGCAGCACTTTTGATATCTATTCTTTTCACTCAGCAAAAGGCAGAATCCAAGGAGACCTAAATGATGCGAGATCACTAGCTTTGGCAGATAACCTTGCTGCACTTTCCTCGCCTGACAATGGCGAGGCCTTCAAAGCCCTGCAATTGGAGCAGGAGGACTCCAGATACTGCAGCCGCTGGTCAGTATCGCAAGCTGCTGCAACCGAAGGCTTCGTGTACAATTCCTCTGCTGTCAAATCTAACAACTATGTAACATGATTCAGAAGAGCAGTTAATATTGTAACCTTGTAGACTGAGGGAGGGGTAATTATCATGGGATAATGACCCGCCACCAAGCTATGGGCCGAGGCGACGTCGAGGACCAAATGTTGGGGAACGGCCATTGTCCCAAGTGATAATGACCCATATCAACAAGGCTACTAGCACAAAGTGGTAATAGCAATACATGTTTCAGCGTTTTTGTGTTTAAATAAAAAGGTAACTTTAAT
This sequence comes from Ambystoma mexicanum, assembly GCF_040938575.1. Lineage (NCBI taxonomy): Eukaryota > Metazoa > Chordata > Amphibia > Caudata > Ambystomatidae > Ambystoma > Ambystoma mexicanum. Next base: position 768,828,237 of record NC_090935.1, read on the forward strand.
AGTGAGCAAAGAAAACTGACAAACAATTGTGTTTTCTATTTTGTAGTATTTAAATAAGACTGTCTTCTTAAATTAAGCATTCAATTTGAAAACATTGTTATACTGCAGCATGTTTAACATGAGTATGCATTAGGTGTCATGTAAAAGTTAATGATTTCTCTATGAAAACAAGGAAAAGCATGTTCCCATGTTTTAACTTTCTCTTTGTTGTGTTTAATATGATGCTGCAGCCAAGAAAAAAGGTCCTCCCTGTGCGGAAGCGCCTTGTTGAAAAATAAATCTTGGCTGGAAATTGCATTGTTGTTTCCCTGTCTGCTTTTGAAGAAAGAATGTTCAGAAGGCAGTGAATACCAGTAGTTATTGACTGGACTCTGAACATTCTGATTGCCTAAGAGGCGGTCAATACGATCTCCATGTGCTAATCAGAATGAATTTCTATGTGCACAAAACATAGTTTGTATAGGTCTCGTTAGTCGAACCACCAAGTAGAAATATCCATTTGGGGTTTCAAATTTACAAAAAAAAAAGGCAAAAAATATCTGCAGAAATTCAAATTCTACAATGTTTCTCTCATTCATAGTTACGGTGGATATCCTCAAAAACGGACTAGATTTGATTAATTGGGAGTCCAGCTGCCTAAAGCTATTTCATTAACAGCTCAACCTTGGAGAAAATGCGTACAAGGTCAGATTTGATACTATGCTGAACTTAGTTGTTATTTTCCGTGAATGGCCGTAGAGGGGGGGTGGAATTTCACCTACAGCTTCTCAATCACAGGCAGTGAGATGCCAGCTCCGTGGAATGCGCTTATATTGGACCCTCGACTTCAGGCCATTTAGGCGCATGACTAGTAAAATGACCTGCTTATGACCCAGAAAGTAGCTGAGCAAGTTATTTCTGCATTTACTGCATTGCCGCTAACTCACACTTTCTTTAATTCAATACTGCGAATTAAAAAGCACCACTGAGCCACAAAATGCTCCCAAGAGGAATAAAGGCAACGCAGTCTATCTGTAAATCTTTGTTGGAGAGTGGCCAATGGCAATGTACTCCATCTTCATTTTTTGGTTACCCTCTTTGCTCTGCCTTGCTGTCACGTCAGCAATAGCAAAGCTTCCTGTGTGTTACGATTGTATGGTCTTTTGTGGGTGGAAATACAGGCAGTGAAAACTGATTGTGCAAGATGACTTCATATGAGACAAAAGGAAACTGGAAAATGTGCACCTGCAACTCATAAAAATGCACTTATCACTCTGAATGTAAAAACACACGAGAACAATCTTGTTTGCTATAGGACCAAGGCTTGAGCAACAAATAAGTGTATTTGCATGGGGCTGTATTGTTCGTACAGCTTAAGTCTTGAGTCACCTAAACAGTTTCTAGTTCGTTTTTTGCATTTACTTGTTGCCAAGCTGTTTTTTGTCCACTAGCTTCACAAGTTTACTTTAGTGGCCATTTAGTTTTAGTCATTTGTGAATAGTGGTGTTGTTATATGGTGCCAGAAGTGGGGCAGGCTTGTATCGCCTAGGGAGGGTTACAAGAAGGTATTACAACTGTTGGTCCTGCTCTCCTCCTCCACCTTTGATTGCTTTCTTGAAGTGGGGTGCTTCTACCTTTCCTCGTGATGGTGGAAGGTGGGTGTGCACAGGATCATTTGTTTGTTCACATAAGTTGTTGCAGGGTCATCTATTGTTTTGTTGTTGATTGTGGTGGCTGGATTCGACTATCACCCAACTCTTGAGGATGTGTATGGTTGGCAGCAAATGTGGAGTATCCTGTTAACTGCACTTGCAGCCATGTTTTAGATCACGCGGTACTTGTGATCAGCTTCTTTTGGATGGGCGAGTTGAACCACGTTGCCACCATTCATTTTCACTCCTAGGATATCTGAAGGTAGATGGCTCTGCCCTCTTTCTTTGTGGTTTACTTAGTGTGTGCCGAGCCTGAGGGGCGGGGGCGGGGGGCTTAAGCAAAACTGATATTTAGCCTTCTAAGCGGAGTCATGAAACTCATGCAATAACACGAAACAACATACCAGGCGGCTTACACTTATTAGAGCCTGTGATTGACTTAGAAAGACTAGGTGTACATTTCACCACAACATATCTGATCTGCCCCTTATGACCAGTTTCAAGTATAATAATAGCTTTGTATCCAATCTGCATGATCCTACAGACATTAATATGAATTTTAAATATTGATAAGTGATGTGTAATGCCTGTGAGTGTATACAGAAGTCTATGATGTCATGTAGAATGTTATATTGTGGACGAGAGAATGTGTGTGAGTGAGGGTTCCAAGCTCAGGTAGTTAGAGAGCCCCTGCCTGGGTGATGGGTGCCAGTGTATTGTTATAAGTAACTTATGTGTAACTGTAACTTAAGAAGCTGTTAATAAACTTGAGGTAACCTAAAGAAGCCCAAGAAGGTCATTGGTGATGAGCTGTTCAAAAGAAGAAGAACCTGCGTGTAAGAAAAAGAAGCAAAGCTGTTGAATCTGCTGTGAGGTGGAGGGGTGCAGAAAGAAGAATGAAGAGAACACACTGCCCCCAGGCAAATAAAACCCATCACCCAGGGCTGGGAAAGAGGGAGGACTTCAGGCCCCGCTGTATATCAGAAGTAGGCCCCGCTGTATATCTTCTTCCCCCCCCCCCCGAAGGGTGGGGCCAGAAGAAATAAGACTTCTCATGTGCTTAAAACGATAAAGGGACTTTGCCCTTGTCCAGAGAAAGCAGGGAGAAGTTGATCTGGACAGAAGAGACTCACAGCGATCAAGAGGGGAGACTTTCACACTATTGGAGAGTCCGGGGAAGGCACAAAAAGGTGCTGTGCACTGTTGGAGAGTATTGCCACCTTATAGTGGGTTATGCCTGATCAGAAATGCCAGAAGAGTCGCAGATTTACCCGCGCGGTGTGGGTAAATGTGCTGTGCACTGTTGGAGTTATGCCACCTTACAGTGGGTTATGCAGATCAGAAATGCCAGAAGAGTAGCAGATTTACCCACGTTGTGTTAGTAGTGGACAAGGAGTAAAGCATGCTCTGCCCAGAAAGAGGATGCCCAAAAGAAGGCCCAAACACACAGTGTGAGCTCCTGCAGGGGAAAAGGGCCAGTGAATTAACGTGACAAATTGGTCACCTACATGATGAGTGGTGTGTGAGACTGCGCCGGTTGGGGAGGTCATGGACACGGCCATTCCCTGACTTGGAATTTGCAGAAGGCTGAGGCTAATTTGACGGTTGGAGATACAGAGCTCTGTGCGGCGTTGGTGACAGTGTAGTAATGGTGACGTCACAGGAGACACCGGGGAATCGGCGATCAGATGGAGTGCTGACCCAGATAGCGTTTGGATCACGAATTTCTGTCCGTGCAGTTTCACATGCCGATGATACGTGGTAATGAAGAGCTCAATGAGAAGTGGAAGCCACAGAGACTTACAAGGGAAGCACCCAACAACGTGTGCCAGCGTGTGCCAGCGTGAATAGGAAGTGGACTCATTATGAATGTATGAGGGACAGCATGGTTCACTGAAAGGTAGTGAAGGGGCTACGTGATATTGGAGGGGTTTCGATAAATTCGATTTTTATGAGCAGGAATTGCAATGTGCTGGAAACTATGCCATTGAGGAAGAATTACCAGAAAGAATCCGGTGATTCATGTCTACAGTCACACGGATTGAAGGTACTGATCGGGTTTTGCCGGATGCGATTTTACATTTGCTTGGGCCGCAATAAGTCATGTAATGTTGTAAATGTGCTTTGTATCACGAGATAAAACGAAGTAGGTGTGCCGTTGAGAGTGAGGCATCAAGAGTAGTAGTGTGTTAGGGTTATGAGTGTGGAAGGCATTGTTGTCTTCCAATTTTTCAGGTGGAGTGCAAAGACGTGTGGTATGGGGAGGTTATTAGGATTGATGTGGTTTAAAGGCTATATGTAGAGACTCATGTTTTCGCCTCGCTGCAGTCACGCGCACTCGTGGGCATTGTTTAGAATGCGAGCCGCGTGACCACAGGAGGCAGTTGCTGGAGAGTTTGAATTGTGAGGCCGTAAAGTACAGAGGGCTCTGGGGAGCTCCTTTTAAATAAAGAACTCTCTTTATTTTCTGTGCCGCCTATATCCTTTCAATTGGAGACGAGGATTAGGAGAGGCACTAGGAGCTCGCCGCGGAGCCGAGATTCCCCTGGATGTCCAAGGCGCTGCCAGAGATTTGTTTCACTTTTGAAACGAGCGGCTGTCTCCGCGGCGCCCAGGGAGCGTGGCGCTGCAGGAGGACGCTCTCCCCACCTCCGCTCGCACTTGAAGAAGCTTGAAGAAGCCTGCGCAGCGGGTCCTGTTCCTGGTTGGTGCCGCCCACCCGGCTCCCCATTGGACAATAAGGTGAGGAGCAGGGGGTGTGGGGCAGGGCACAACCAGAAGGGAAAGGAGTGGCTAACTGAGGCCAACAGGCCCAGAAATAACATAAATAAATCTTGAGGAGGAGCTGGGCACCAGTGGAGTTGTGGATAAGGGGCAAGTAAAGAAAAAAAAAAAAAAAGAGAAAGACATAGAAGGCGTTTGTACAGTTGTGGAGAACACTATACAGAACATAAGGAAGGCAATTGTGAATTGGTGCAAATTGGTGCGAGTGCACACCACGAACTATATAAAGATGGCTGCAGCAAGTATGGCACCACCACCACCGTTTCTACCAGAACCTGGTGCTCCACCAATAAGGTGGGATAGGTGGAAAAAGTTATTTGACACCTATCTGATTGCCATAGGTGGTGATAAGTTTACGTCAGCGAGAAAAGAAGCAATATTACTCCACAATTTAGGAACTGAAGGCAGAAGTGTTTACGATGGTTTGCCTGATCTGCCACAGCAAGGCCAAGGAGACGTGGATCAGTATTCCATGGCGGAGAGGAAGTTAGAAGTCCATTTCGAACCCAAGAAAAACATAACGTTTGAAAGGCACAAGTTCTTCCAGAGGGTACAAGATTCGCAAGAACCAGTGGAAAATGTTATTGCAGCATTAAGGTCCCTTAGTCATACGTGTGAGTTTGGGCAACTCACGGACTCTCTTATAAGAGACCAATTAGTTAGATGCACAAATAATGTAAAAATACAAGAGAGGCTACTGTCAAAAGATGCATCACTGGAGTTAGCCATAGACACGGCAAGAAGCATGGAACAGACCCATAAATATATGAATACCATGAAAGGAGACAAGTCGGAAGGAGAAGTGGCCGCAGTGAGGGGATTCCGCAAAGGCAATTCTAACAAGGAAATAAGATGTTACAAGTGTGGCTGTAACCGTCACATTTCAACAAGCATGTTCTGTCCAGCTAGGAATATATCGTGTTTGAAATGCAAGAAAAAGGGTCATTTCGCAAGAGTCTGCCGGGAATCGGGGATGGTGCAAAACATTGAAGCAGGAGGAAGAGTACCTGAACAAGAAGAGGATCATGCTATGGGAATGAGCAACCAAGCAAAACATGTGCTAGAAGTATCGGAAGTTTCTAACAAGGGAGGTGCACCAACAGATGTATTCATGATCAACGGGAGAATAGTGACTATGAAAGTGGACAGTTGTTCACCGTGGACTTTGATGTCAAAGGCAACATTCTTGGGTTGCATGCAGGGTGATGTAAAGCAGTTGAAGGAACACAATATTGAACCCTATGCATATGGGAATGTAAAAATTGAAATTGTAGGAATGTTCCGGGCTTCCATTAAGTATAAAGGGAGAAGCTGTGAATCTGAGATATATGTTACTCAAGAAGGTTCGTCACTCCTGGGATGGGGTGAACAGTGGAAGTTGGGTATCAGGATCCAAGCGAATGCGGAAAGGCCTATTGATGTGGCCGAGCTGAAAGATAAGTGGGAGAAGGAATACCCCAAAGTGTTTCAAGAGGAATTGGGAATGTTAAAGGGATTTGAACGTCAAATTCAGCTGAAGGGAGGAGCCAGTCCTAAAGTGCACAAGGTGAGGCCAGTGCCTCATGAACTAAGTGAAAAGCTGAAGGTAGAAGTGGAGTCGCTACTCCAAAGAGGAATCATTGAGAAGAGTGAAAGCTCTGAATGGCTGTCGCCGGTGGTGGTGGCAGCAAAGACTAATGGAGACATTAGACTATGTGTAGACCTCCGAGATCTGAACAGGAATATCTTAGTAGATAGACATCCCCTGCCGATAATAGGTGACAAATTGTCGGTGTTGAACAATGCCAAAGTATTTTCAGTCATCGATCTTTCTCAGGCATACCATCAGGTTCCACTTAAGGAGGATTGTCAACACTTGACGGCATTCATTACGGTGTTTGGAACATTTAAGTATTGCAGGATGCCGTTTGGACTCGCCTCGGCGGCAGCTGTATTCCACAGGGTGATGGAGACAGTGTTGAGCGGAGTAAAGAACATTATTGTGTTTCAAGATGATGTTCTGATATATGCTAGTTCCACTGAAGAACATGATGGAGTGTTGAGACAAGTGTTAAATAGATTGGGTGAGGCTGGGTTAACGGTTAAAAGGAGTAAGTGTAAGATTGCGGTGCATAGGGTGGAATATCTTGGACATGAGATAGATGAACAAGGGGTGAGGCCCAAGAGCAATTTGGTGGAGGCAGTGAAAGTTGCACCTGTGCCAGAGAATAAGGAACAAGTGAAATCATTTTTAGGATTGGCCGAATATTATCAAAAGTTTGTGAAAGATTTTGCCAAAGTGTCCACCCCTCTCAGAATGTTGCTCAAGAAGGGTGCAAAATTTGAATGGTCAGCAGAATGTGATGTGGCTTTTGAGTGTGTCAAGAAAGCGGTGAGTGAAGCACCATCCATAGGTAGGTTCGATCCCAAAGACAAGAGTGTTTTGGTGGTCGATGCGAGTATGCTTGGGCTGGGAGCGACATTGGTGCAGTACGACAGGGACAATACAGAGAGAGTTATTGCGTTTGCGTCTAGGACGCTGAGAGGTGCGGAGTGCAAATATTCCGTTATAGAAAGAGAAACCCTGGCAATGTTCTGGGCTGTGAGCCATTTCAAGTATTTCTTGTGGGGAAGAAGATTCGTGGTCAGGTCAGACCATAAGCCCATGGTTCAGCTTTTTGAGAGTGGAAGATGGGCGTTGGGTTCCCCAAGGATTAGCAGGTGGGGTTTGGGACTTCAGAATTTTAACTTTGAGGTAAGCTATTTGCCTGGAAAGAAAAATGTAGTGGCAGACTGCCTGTCAAGACTGCCAGTAAACAGTAATGTTGTGGATGAAAAGGAGGAAGAGGAAGAGTTGGTAGTGGCAGAAATTCAGAATGCTGTAAAGAAGGAAGAGTGGATACAAGAAGAAGATGTAGATGAAGATCCTAAGCTTATAAAGTGTTGGACAGTGAGGGGGTGGCCAGCCAAAAGAGACATAGATAATAAATTCAATACCTGGTGGGAGATAAGGGACGAGCTGAATTTGTGTGAAGGCAGGCTGAGGAGGGGAAGGTGCATTGTTCCTCCACAGTCACTTAGATCTGTGTTGGTGAAGTTGGCACATCAGGGACATCCTGGAGAAGCTGCCATGAAAAGGAAGTTGAGGCAGAATTATTGGTGGCTGGGGATTGATAAAAGTGCTGAAGGGTATGTCAAAGATTGCATGATTTGCCAAACTAGTGACAAATGTAAAGTGGTGAGAGAAGCCCCATTAATACCTAATGTGATACCAGACCAGCCTTGGAGCAAGTTGGCAGTGGACATCATGGGTCCTGTAGCAGGGTTGGGAGAAGGTCTGAAATGTCTATTTGTGGTGGTAGATTTTCATTCCAAATGGTTTGAATGGGAAGCAGTGAAGGAAGTCACAGCTAAGGAATTGATTAGTTTCTTGGAAAGAGTTTTTCTTAAGGAAGGGGTACCCGTTGAAATTGTGTCAGATAACGGAGTACAGTTTGTATCTGGGGCAATGAGAACATTTCTGGAAGGACATAGCATAAAACATACGAGAACAGCGTTGTATAATCCCAAGGCGAATGGTCTTGTTGAAAGAGTCAACAGGTAGATAAAAGGGGGCCTGCAAATGGCCTTGAAATCGGGACAGCCATGGAAAGAGGTGTTGAGGATGCTAGCATGGAATTATGTCACTACGCCGCACTCGGTGACGGGTGTATCTCCTTTTGTGTCTATGAAAGGCAGAGAACCTGTAACAAGGCTTTGTCCAGGATGGCTAGGAATGGCCAAAGTGGTTAATGTAGATCGTGATCACATAATGAAACTCATTAAATTGAGTCAAGAAAAGAATAAAGAACTGTTTGATGACAGGATGAGGGTGAAGGAACAAGAATGGAAGATTGGACAGTTGGTGTATGTTAAAAACCCTAGGCTAGTAAACAAATGTGTAGAAAGTAAGTTCCTAGGACCAAAGAGGATTTGTGCAGTAAAGAGTAATGTTGTCATATTGGAAGGAGGAGAGGTCTGGTCTAAAGGAAGGTTAGCAAGAGTGGGAAATGGGAGAGAGAGTAAGTTGAATGAACAGACGGAAGGAAGAGAGGTGAATGTAAACAATGATAAGAAATTGGGAGACGAAATGGAAGGAAGGGCAGTAGATGTGAATGTAAACAATGATAAGAAATTGGGAGAGGAAATGGAAGGAAGGGCAGTAGATGGGAACGACAATAAAATTTGTGTGAAAACCGGCGAAGATGTGAGAACCGGTGAAAGAAGTTTGCATCGGTCTAGATCAAAACCTGTGTGGATGAGAGATTATCAATCTTGAAATTAATATATGAATTGTATGACATATTTGATGCACAAACTTTAACTATTCTTTTCTTATGTTTTTCTATGTTTTTTTGTAACTGGGTTTGGTTACATTGGTTATGGTAGTTTCTCCAATATTTCTTATTCACATACATTGTTTATTCGTTTTCCTGTAAAGGGGAAAGATATGTAGAGACTCATGTTTTCGCCTCGCTGCAGTCACGCGCACTCGTGGGCATTGTTTAGAATGCGAGCCGCGTGACCACAGGAGGCAGTTGATGGAGAGTTTGAATTGTGAGGCCGTAAAGTACGGAGGACTCTGGGGAGCTCCTTTTAAATAAAGAACTCTCTTTATTTCCTGTGCCGCCTATATCCTTTCACTATACTATTTATAAATGCAGTATTTGCCCAGATCTTAGTTTCAAATTTGGTTTGGAATTTGCAGGTTACAGGTGCATGACACATATGGACTTTTAGGAAATTAAGTCATTGAGTTCATAAGGGCAAGTGAAGTGCCTGAGTTGGTGAGGAGCTAACAGAGTTAACCTTTTGAGGATTTGCAGGGTTATTGCTGATGATCAGCATGGACTTTTAGTATGTTATTTTTAAAGTTTTTACATATTGCAAAGTGTGTTTTGCAAATGTTAGAGTTGTCAGGAGTTTGGAAAGTCTGAATGGTGTGTGTGAGTCGCGCCAGGTCAGGGTGTGATGTGTAGGGTTAGGGGGTCGCGCCTTGTTTGTTTGATTGTTTGTTTATTTATTTATAGCGCGCACCACACCTGAGGGTATTTGGGCGCGGAAAGAAAAAAGAGGATTGTTCAGCTTAAGTTACAAGACTGTGCATTACATTATAATACTTACAATTATGACTTACAGTACAATAATGGACAATAGTAAAGTTATGATACAAGTGATCAGGTGGAGGCGGGAGGCGTTATATACAGGTGTTACATACAAAGATAAAGTGAGCAAGACGCAGTGAGAGAATTAGATGTCATGTTCCTTAATCCAGTGGATGAGGTTGGATCTGAAACGGAGGTAGGGCATGTCTTACCTTAGAGTGGGAGGGAGAGAGTTCCAGTTTTGGGACGCTTTGACCGGGAAGCTACTGCCATCCATCTTACTGCGTTTGAATCTAGGCACCCGCAGTAGGTTGGCAGTGGCTGTTCTAGAGGGGTGATTGGTGGATTGTCTCACGAATAGTTATTAATAACTATAAATAATAACAGGTAGTTATTTTGTTAGCTAGTGCACTCTGGATATTAGTACACCAGTTTTTATCCTTGAGGCAAGTGTCAGGGAGTTTGATAGGAGTCTCTAGTTCTTTGAGAATGGAGAACAGGTATTTAGTGTTGGAATTGGCTTGGGAGATAAGCAGATTGTAAGACTCTTGTTTAGCAAGGATAATTTATTTTTTCTGCGTGATGCTAATTTAGTGAGGTGCTTTTTGTTAGTAATTGACGGGTCACGTCTCCATGTTTGTTCGCAGATATGTTTCTCAGATCTAATGGCTTTTAGATGGGGGGAGAACCATGTGTTGACATGTTTTTTTCTGTTTGCTCTTTCTGGTTTTCAAAGGTGCTATGGTGTCGAGGGCAGATAGCATGACTTTATTGTACTCTTCGACCATAGTGAATGAGTCTGCGGAGGCGGGGAGAGAGTTCAACGTGGGGAGGATCAGAGGGATTAATTTATTGGCAGATATGTTCTTTTTATTCCTGGTGGGCACAGCAGGTGCTATACTGGTGGCAAGGTTGGGAGCTGTGGCTTCAAGGGAAAAGGTGATCAAGTGGTGGTCAGACCAAGGCAAAGGTGTAATGGCAGTGACTGAAGTTTGGCAGTTGTGCTCAGCTATTCAATCAATAATTCTGCCTTTAGTCTGTGTGGAGCCTGTTACCTTTTGGGTGAATCCTAATTCTTTGATCGAGTCGTTGATCTGAGAGCCATTAGGATCTGAAGGATCTTTATAGCCGAGATTAAGGTCGCCTAGAAGGAGACTTGAAGAGGCATTTTTAAGGTTCTCTGATAGGATGTTAGTGAGATCTTCTTCAAAAGAACCTAAACGGCCTGGTGGTCTGTATACAATATGGATAGATATTGTGTGGGTATTGGAGATAGTTAGTTTGGCGGTCAAGAGTTTGCATGAGTCTAAATTTAGTGGGGGAGCAAGTCTCAATGCTAGGTTAGATTTATCAATTATTGCTAGGCCGCCGCCGCGGGAATTGGTGAGGTCTATTCTTAGGAGGGTGTAGTCATCTGGGATAGCTAACATGATTGCTGGACATGCAGCTGGGTGCAGCCATATTCCGTTATAGTGAGGAAGTCCCATTTGTCAGTGGCGATTAAATCTGCTATTTCAGTGGCATGTGCCACCATGGACCAGGCATTTAATAGGGCTCCTTTGATACCAGGCAGAGTAGTCTCAGTGGGAGGTGGCAGAGTGTTGTGGATCGTTCCTGGACGGGTGGTAAGGTCTCGAATGAGTCTACTATTGAGCTGGAGTGGGTGGTGGATTTTAGTGGATTTGTGCATGGGCTCTTTGTTATTAGGCCGGGGGCCTCTTATGTTTCTGGAAGAGTTGATAGATTGATATTGTAGGGATTTGGCAGAGGGTTCGTAAATTTTAGGGAGTCTGGCTCGTAACTTGAGGTTTCTTTGGGAGAGATTGCATGGTTTGGAAGACAGGGTCGTAGAGTTTGTGTACTTATTTGGAGGTGCCAAGGAGGTTGGCGAGGGCGTAGCGTGCAGCATATCAAGATCTATAGTGGTAGATACGTATATGATAGTCCTCAGTAGGACAGTGTAGATAGCTGGCATATACAGAGTTATGTAAGGGCAGGTGGCCAGTTAGTATACCATTTGAGGTAGTGAAGGGAGTCCACAGGGAAAAAGTCTAGGCAGGGAGTGAAAGGGATCACACTCTGTCTAAGGTGGGCATTGGTGGTGGTATAAAGGTCGTCAGATTATCAATGATAGTGCAACAAGGGAGATATCGCTGAGCCAAGAAGGGTGGGGCTGGCCATGGTCTCCAGAGTCTGAGTGGACATATGACGAATAGTGTAGGTATGGAGGATATATCAGGTTAATCATAAAATAGGCACTGTTAGCAGGGTGGTCTCAGATGTCAAGGCTAGGGCTGAAATAGGCAGGATAGGTGCATCAATCACGAGTTAACCATAGGGTGAGTACTAATATTGACGGTGCACATAAATGATATGCTATAGCAGGATATGTGAACACTGACAAAAAGTTACGTCAATCAAAGGCTAAACAAGGTGAGTACTGTTTGCAAAGGAGGGCATAAATGACAGGCTATGGCAGGACACGTGAGCACTGACAAAGAGGTACGTCAATCACAGGCTAAACAAGGTGAGTACTGTTTGCAAAGGAGTGCATAAATGACAGGCTATGTCAGGACATGTGAGCACTGACAAAGAGGTACGTCAATCACAGGCTAAACAAGGTGAGTACTGTTTGCAAAGGATTGCATAAATGACAGGCTATGGCAGGACATGTGAGCACTGGCAAAATGGGTACATCAATCATAGGCTAAGCATAAGGTGCCTGTTAGCAGCGGTGGTCATAAGAGTCAGGGCTAAGGCAGGATATGTGCCGAACAGGCTTTATAGGTGCAGCAGTCATAGGCATGGGATAGAGTGAGCACTACTGGCAGGTGGTCGTAGGTAAGATAGATTACGTGTGAGGTGTGTGGTGCTAGCGGAGATAGATGCAGGATCATCGGCTAACAGGATCGGGATAGCGTTGACAGTCTGAACGTAGTTTGGGAGTACAGAGCAGATGCAGAGATCACAATTTGAGCATGGTATGTATCATGCTAGGCTTACAAGGGTCGTCAGGAGCCGTACATCAGTTGGGCAACTCGGGTAGCAGGTCCACTATGCAAACAGGAGGGATGCCGTGGGGGACAGACTAGTAATAAACAGTTGACAATAAATGTGAAGCATGCGATTCAGGATGAGGTCAGCGCACAGAAGCTGGGGTTTGTTCGTGAACAGGCGTGCCCTCAGGTGAGGCTTAAAGCAAGTTACATAATGTGCATATAATTGGAATGTGATGCCGAAACAGTCTATGAGGCAAAACGTTGAGCAGGAAGTCTCAGCAAGTCGGTAGCAGGGGATAGTTCAGGGCAAGAAGAGCCTTACCGTAAGGATGGAATATGGGCAGCACCAGCAGACAGAGGCATGGGATATGCGGCGCTGAACGGGCAGAGTTCCTGGCTCTGTCAACTCTGGACAAGCTCAGGACAGGCACCAGCCCTGATGGGTGTGCCTTTGTGGATGGGCCGGCTTATTGGCTGCCGGCAAGGGATTGGCTGGTAAAAGGAGTGGGTAGCCAATCGCACCGAGGCAACATCAAAGTGAAGGTTGAGGTTGGGTTTGTTGATGACGAAAAGTGCAGACGGCCATCTCGAAGCAGCAGCTCCTCATGGGCTGAAATGGAGGCTGAGGTGATTCTCAGCTGATAATGGCACAATAAGTGGAAAGTGCTGGCTAGTTCAGCTTGTGGGTAGAGCAAGAGCTAATATAGAATATTAGCAGCTGATCCGCCGGAATATAACGTTGAAGGAAGTACGGGGCACAGATGCAATGCATAATGGCCTCTGGGTCCTACCTTGCATCTAGGTGGATCCCAGGCCATCTGGAGGCAGGGGAACTGCTCCGGCAGTTGAGGAAGCTCCTGCTCCTCAGGGAGATGCAGCGTGGATGGGCTCAGGACCTGGGTGCAGGCTCAGGACAGGCACCAGCCTTGATGGGTGTGCCTTTGTGGGTGGGCCGGCTTATTGCCTGCCGGCAAGGGATTGGCTGGTAAAAGGAGCGGGTAGCCAATCGCGCCGAGGCAACATCAAAGTGATGGTTGAGGTCGGGTTTGTTGATGACGAAAAGTGCGGGTGGCCATCTTGAAGTGGCAGCTCCTCGTGGGCTGCAATGGAGGCTGAGGTGATTCTCAGCTGATAATGGCACAATATGTGGAAAGTGCGGGCTAGTTCAGCTTGCGGGTAGAGCAAGAGCTAATATTGAATATTAGCAGCTGATCCTCCGGAAACAGATGCAGTGCGTAATGGCCTCTGGGTCCTACCTTGCACCTAGGTGGATACCAGGCCATCAGGAGGAAGGAGAACTGCTCCGGCAGTTGAGGAAGCTCCTGCTCCTCAGGGAAATGCATCCTCCACCCACAGAAGAAAAGTATGGAGGGTTGCGCTCCTGATTATATGCATAGTGTGATGTTGAAGTGCGTGTGTGTCATGGGGTCTGGATGGTTGCGCTTCCAGTTGTAGAAGTGAGTGTGAGTGTGGCTGTGTGTGCCACAGGGTCTGGATGGTCGCGCCTCCGGTTGTAGAAGTGAGTGTGAGTGTGGCTGTGTGTGCCACAGGGCCTGGATGGTCGCGCCTCTGGTTGTAGAAGTGAGTGTAGCTGTATGTGCCACAGGGCCTTGATGGTCGCGCCGCCATTTGTAGAAGTGAGTGTGAGTGTGGCTGTGTGTGCCACAGGGTCTGGATGGTCACACCTCCAGTTGTAGAAGTGAGTGTGAGTGTGGCTGTGTGTGCCACAGGGCCTGGACGGTTGCGCCTCTGATGGTAGAAGTGAGGGTGGCTGTGTGTGCCACAGGGTCTGGATGGTCGCTCCACTGCTTGTAGAAGTGAGTGTGAGTGTGGCTGTGTGTGAGTCATGCCAGGTCAGTATGAGTGGTGTGTGTGAGTCGCACCAGGTCAGTAAGAGTGGTATGTGTTAGGCCACGCCAGGATTTAAGTTGTTTTGGAGATACAGTTTGGCTAGAGAAAGAGGGACACCTCTGTTTGTTTCACAGAGTTGCCTGCTCTCTAAACAAGGCACTGTGTATGTTTGGGTGAGTACAATGATGTGCTGTGATGTGCCTGTGTGTGTATGTGTAGTGTATTTGTAAGGAAAGGAGATGTGTTGCATAGTGCCTGTGAGTGTATGCAGAAGTCTATAATGTCATGTAGAATGTTATGTTGTGGATGAGAGAATGTGTGTGAGTGAGTGGGTTACAAGCTCAGGCAGTTAGAGAGCCCCTGCTTGGGTGAAGGGTACCAGTGTATTGTTCTAAGTAACTTATGTGTAACTGTAACTTAAGAAGCTGTTAAATAAACTTGAGGTAACCTAAAGAAGTCCAAGAAGGCCATTTCATTACAATAAACTATAAGTGCTTGAAAAATCTTGAAATAGAGGTAAAAACATCCCATACTGAACAGCAAGTTGAAATGTCCTACAGGCAGGCTAAATCAAAGCAGGTGGTTCGTCTGAAGGATACATTTAGTGATTCATTGTGAATTTATTGACAGAAGTTATCTATCATGATGCTTATTCTGTCAGTGCCTCATTCCAACAAGAATATCAGGCCTCAAGCTACTCAGACCAGTGATGTTGAAGAAAGGCTTACCAGCAAGGAGACAGCCGACGGAGCACTTTGCAAAATAATCCTGACCTGCCAAACTGTCACCTGAGAACTCCACCTCTTCCCCCAGTTTGCCGACTGAGGGTGAAGATCAGAAAAAACGTGCCCTCCATCAGCCTGCTCCTCAAGAGGAGCTGGCAAAAATAAGACATCTTCTCCAGATTTGCTTGCAGGGTGGCAGACGACAATCTTGAAATGTACTTTTCGAGGTGGCTGACATGGAAACAAATATTCCTTGTTTGTTTGTTTGTTTGTTTTTATTACTTATATTGCGCACCAGACCCAGGGGTAACCGGGCGCATTTTATAAGACAGCTCGAAGCTTAGTTACAAGATCACATGGCAAATAGATCTACAAGAGTAATATACAACAAAATAAACAGGAATATACAGCAAATAAAAAGTGTAAAAGCATGTATTTACAGTCCTAAACAGAAATTCCTCAGCTTGAGTAAGTCCAGGCAGTAGATGGTCTAAAGTGTGTCTGCATTTTTGATCCACGTTATAAAGTTGTGTCGGAAAGTGAGGTAGGGTTGGTCAGTCTTCAAGGTGGATGGTAGGGAGTTCCAGAGTTGAGCTGCTTTCACCTGAAAGCTGCAGCCACCGACTTTAGTCAGTTTGACTCTGGGTATAGATAGGTTATTGGAATTAGCAGATCTAGTAAGCCTTGTTGGTTTTAGTTTGGTGAATCTAGCAGATAGGTACTGCGGTGCGGCGTTGTTAAGGCATTTGTGGACCAAAGAGGCAACTTTTAGTTGGATTTTCTCCTGAGTAGAGAGCCAGTTGTTAGCTCGTCTGAGTGCGGTGATGTGGGTTCTCCTGGGAATGCAAAGAGCTTCTCTAAGCGCGTTGTTCTGCAGAATTTGAATTCTCTTTATGACTTCCTTGTTAGCCCCAATATAGAGTGAATTGCAGTAGCCCAGTTTTGATAACACGAGTGCTATCGCGAGTGTGATGCAGCTATCGTTTGATAGGAAGGGTTTGCCTGCTCTTATCAATTTACAGGTGTAGGCGGTTGCCAAAGCCATCGCATTGACCTGTTTGTTGAAAGGAAGGGTGGGGTCCAGGTAGAAACCCAGTGTTTTTACCGCTTGGGTGGTTGTGATTTGGTTGTTGTCGATATTAAAGGAGGAGTAGTAGGGGCCCAGTTTTTTTAGGGTGGGGGGTGTACCCAGGATGATGATTTCAGTTTTGTCATCATTCAGGCATAGACAGTGTGTGGCCATCCATGCCTGGATGATGAGATACACTCTGTTCACCAAGGCCAAATCCTTGTCGTAATCACCGGTTAGTGGTAGGAGAATCTGGGTATCATCTGCATAATTAGTGTAGGTGATACCCAGAAGGTCCAGATCATCGAAAAGGGGCTTAGTAAAGATGTTGTAGAGTGTAGGCGAAACACAAGATCCTTTGGGCACAACGCATGTGATGGGGATGGAGTCTGCTGCCGCAGTGGTGGAGAAGACTCTCATTGTCCTGTTATTGAGGAAGGATTGGATCCAATTTGTGGCTTCTTCTGAGAAGTGCACGGCTATATCCAGGTGCCTGCAAAGGACCTTGTGGTCAACAAGGTCAAATGCGGCTGATAAGTCCAGGAGGAGGAGTAAGGCTGGTTTGCCTTGATCTCTTAGCTCATTAATTTGCGCCTCTAGGTCTAAGAGGGCAGTTTCGGTTCCATGCTGGGGACGGAAGCCAGACTGCCGTACTCCTAGTAAATTGTTGTTTTCAAGGTGTTTCTGTATTTGTGAGTACGCCACTTTATCTATGATTTTTAAGAGGAATGGCACAGTGGCGATTGGGCGGTAGTTCGTGGGTATGGCAGGGTCTAGCGTCTGTTATTTAAGCAATGGGAGTACCCAAGATTCTTTTAGGTTACTTGGTATGGACCCTGTAGCGACTGAGGCGTTAATGAGTTTTGAGATAAAGGGAGCCAGGACTCTAGCTGCGTCCTTTATCAGTTGAGGTGGACATTGATCCCCCTGGCAGTTAGATGGTTTGAGTGACAGTATGATTTTTTCTGTCTCAATATTAGATACTTTGGAGAATTTGAAGCGAGGGTAGTTTGTGTTATTTTTAGGCAGGGTGATAGCTGTTTTGGGCTTAGTGTCGAGACTGAGCGAGGATTTTTTCGTAGCAATTTTAGATTGGAGAGTTATTACTTTATTAGCTAGGGCTTGCTGGATGTTGGTGCACCATGTTTTATCTTTGACACAGTTGTCAGGCACTGGGATGGGGGATTCTATTTCCTTTAGGAAAATGAAGAGTTCCTTCATGCTAGAGTTGGCTTGGGCTATTCTGGTGTTGTAAGTTTCCCGTTTGGCCGACAGTATTTCCTTTTTGTAGAGGGTAGATATATCTCTCAGGATCCTCTTATTTTCTTCCGATGGTTGTAATTTCCATGCGACCTTGCATTGCCTTTTTTTGGTGCGAAGAGTTTTTAGGTGGGGGGTGTACCAGGAGTTGAGGTGGGCTTTGGGTTTACTGCGTCTCACTTTGAGTGGTGCAATTATGTCCAAGGCAGAGGACATAACTTTTTTGTATTCGTTCACTAGTGTTTCAGGGTCCAGGCTGTCTGGTAGTGAATTAAGTGTGGGGAGGATGAGCGGGAGTAGGTTGTCCGGGTGATGTTTTTCTTGTTCCTGGTTGGGATGGGTGGTGATGGCTGGACTGAGGTGGTAGTAGGTCTGATCGTTTCTAGAGCAAATGTTATAAGGAGATGGTCTGTCCAAATTAGTGGGGAGATCGATAGGATGGAGGCATTGCAGTTATGGTCTGCCACCCAATCGAGTATTCTACCCTTGTTGTGGGTGGGGTGAATTACTTTTTGTGAGAAGCCTAGTTCAGAGAGTAGGTTGGCTACTGTGGGTCATTTTGGTAATTGAAGCGTAGGTTAAGATCCCCAAGCAGGATGACTTGTGATGATTGTTTTAGGTTATGCGATAGGATGGTAGAGATGCCCTCCTCAAAGGTTCCAATAGGGCCTGGAGGTCTATAAATAAGGTGGATAGTGAGGGTTTGGGAGTTGTTAATAGCTAGTTTAGCTGTTAGGCTTTCGCATGATTTAGTGTCGTTCGAGGGCGCTAGCCTGATGGATAGGTTGGATTTAATAATAAGGGCTATGCCCCCTCCGCGGGCTTCGCCTCTGTATGCCCTTAGGATGGTGTAGCTGTTGGGGGTTGCTAACATAATGGCTGGTCCTGCGGCGGCGTGTAGCCAGGATTCCGTGATGGCCAGGAAGTCAAAATTTTCGGTCTGGATAAGATCAGCAATCTCAATGGCATGAGCAATCAAGGACCTAGCATTAACTAGTGCACCTTTTAGAAGTGGGCTGGTGGATGGGGGTGTGCATGTCTTTTCCTGGGTTGTGGCAGAAGTGTGCATAGGTGCAATCTGTGTCTTTGGGTACAGACTGTGTGGTTTTTCTATGCCCCTATTAGGTATGGGTTTGCTACGGTTAGATGCGGTCAGTGTTCTGGCGCGTGGTTCATATAGTTTTGCAAGTCTGGCTCGGAGTCTGGCATTTCTAGATATGGCATTGCATGGTTTAGATTTGAAGGTTCTATGTTGTTGAGGTTCTTCAGTTTGGTCATTGCGACTCATTAGTGGTTGAGGTAGAGTCTGTGTCATGGCAGGGGAGTGAGCTGAGCATTGGGGGGTGGTGTAGTCAATGGTGGGAGTGAGTCTGGGTATGTGGACTAGGAGTGTTGTTAGAGTGAGAAGGGCTAATGTGGCTTGTAAGCTTTGCATCTTGTGACGTCACCGTGGAGGGTGGCAGATTGAACTAGATTGAACTAGGATAAAGCTGTGTAATCCGGCCTGATCAGGGTTGGGGCCTGTGCGGATAAGGCAGATAACTCAGGTATAGTAGATGGCGTCTAAGTTTGGGACGGTGGCAATTGACTAGAGTACAATCGGCAGTACAGTTGACTCAGAGCCAGTAGGCTGCACATATGTGCAGGTGGTCCAGAGCAATGGGGCAGATGACTTGGGTGGAACATCTACATTTGATGTAGTAGCAATTGTCTAAGAGTAAATGCAGCTGTCATGGTCAGGTTAATGCAGTTATCATAGGTAGGCTAAATGCAACTTTCAAAATACAGCTTACAAAGGCAGGCTAAATGTAGCTGTCATAGGCTGAGTGCAGATTACCATAGGTAGGCTAAGTTCAGCTTTCAAAGTACAGCTTTCAATAGGCAGGCTAAATGCAGCTAACATAGGCAGGCTGAATGCAAGTTATCATAGGTAGGCTAAGTTCAGCTTTCAAAGTACAGCTTTCAATATGCAGGCTAAATGCAGCTAGCATAGGCGGGTTGAATGCAGCATGATATCAAAGGTAGGCTAAGTTCAACATTCAAAGTACAGCTTTCAATATGCAGGCTAAATGCAGCTAACATAGGCAGGCGCAATGCAGCATGATATCATAGGTAGGCAAAGTTCAACATTCAAAGTACAGCTTTCAATATGCAAGCTAAATGCAGCTATCATACTTGGGCAGATTCAGCTTTCGGCATACAGCTTTAAGAGGACTGGCTGAATGTAGCTATCATAGGCTGGCTGAATGCTAGATTCACTTTCAGAGTGCAACTTTCAGGAACATACTAAGTGTAGCTATAGGCAGGCTAGATGCTGTTGTCAAGATATAAGATGTTATAATGGCAAGCTAGATTCAACATTCAGGCAGCGTACTTTAACGTTTAAGTTCAGCTATACTGGGTGCAGAGTGCAGAAAGCAGTGTGCAAGTGGGTTGGAACAGGGACCGACTAAGATCCAAGTTGCAGGATGACATTCGCAATGGACTGTGCGCAGAATGAGTTTTTAAGAGGTACAGCATGCAAAGAGCAGTAGGTGTCTAGCGACCACAGTGACAGATCAATGCACATATGGAAGGCAAAGCAGGATGCTTATGAACTGGTCAGTATTGTCTCCGTGCAGTGTGAACATCAACAGTAGTGGGTGTGGGATTGTTGAGGGTCTGGTCTGAGTACTTACTGCGAGTGGCAGGTAAGGAGACGGTAGCGCCAGCGGCCCGCCACGGACAGGCACAGACAGGTCCTTTTATCAGCGGCCCTTCGAGTGGTGCAGCGACCGTGATCAGGAGGGCTACAGCCAATCAGCTGGCTGTCTGGAGGTGTCGATGTGTATTGGGTTGCTTAGCAATCGAAGGCAAACATGCCGGCGGCCATTTTGGCAGCGTCGCTCGGCGAATTCTTGCGGATCGTGGAAGCTGGGCTTTTTGAATGGAACCAGCGCCGGGGACATAGAAGGGGAGCAGAAAGATTCTAGGTGGGCCGCATGGCCAGTGGAGGCGAGGAACACCCGGATGTGTTCAGTTTCTTTCCGCGGCGGTTGCGGCCTCGTCGAGTGGGGGAGGGCTCCTGCCCTCCACGCTCTGGAGATGGGGGATGATATGAGCAGAGGGCACAGACAGGCCCTTTTATCAGCGGCCCTTCGAGCAGAGGTCCACTGCCGGCTCGCGCCTTCCGGTGGTGAAGCGAACGTGATCAGGAGGGCTACAGCCAATCAGCTGGCTGTCTGGAGGCGTCGATGTGTATTGGGTTGCTTAGCAACCGAAGGCAAACATGCCGGTGGCCATTTTGGCAGCGTCGCTCGGAGAATTCTTGCGGATCGTGGAAGCTGGGCTTTTTTAATGGAACCAGCGCCGGGGACATAGAAGGGGAGCAGAAAGATTCTAGGTGGGCCGCATGGCCAGTGGAGGCGAGGAACACCCGGATGTGTTCAGTTTCTTTCTGCGGCGATTGCAGCCTCGTCGAGTGGGGGGAGGGCTCCTGAGAAAATGTATTTGCATAGCCCATTATGCATTTACCCTCCATTATATATATCAAGCAAGGAATTTTGGACGAACACGTATAGGGTGAGAAGTCTGCATCTAATTCTCTAGTCCCCATCTGCAACTGTGTAGGCTAGGACAGGGACATGACCTGGCGGGAGTGGATTTTTGGTGTTTGAGGACTTGCTTATTTTATTCATTTCATTATAACGGCGCTAGTGAAGGCTACATTACAGTCTGTGCATTGCGACAGGTAGGTTACAAAGGAGTGGCAGAGAAAGGACAGTTTTTGTTACAGGCAATACATTACAGGCAATAGTTTAGGCATATTTGTTAAACAGTGCTGTTTTGACTTTTTTACAAAAGATCGGGTAAGAGGGTTCTTCTTGGAAACAGGATGGGAGCGTGTTCTAGAGAGTGGGAGCGATAAAGGTAAAGCTCGTTCTCCCAGCAATTTCTTTGATGAATCTCAGGGTAATTGACGAGGTGGAGGAGGAGGAGTGCAGGATGCTTAGATGCCGTGGGTGAGATATGAGGTTGGGGGGCAATGTTGTGGAGGCAGCAATGACTGATGTACAGGATTTTGAAGTCAATGCGTGCCTTGATTGGTAGCCAGTGTGCGTCCGCGTCTCCCTCAGGAGATGTGATCAGAGCCTTTCAGGCCCCACACTGCTCTCAGGGCGTTGTTTAGAATCAGCTATAGTTTATTAAGGTTATCTGTGGAGGTTTCCTGCAAGGGTGGCATTGCAGTAATCTAATTTGCTGCCAATAATTGCCCTACCCAGCGTGAGGCAGTTGTTAGGGGTAAGGAACTTTCTGGATAAGTTAATGAGTTTGGTAGAGTAGGCAGCCGATGAAGTGATAGCCTTGACATGTTTATGCATGTTTAGCTCTGAGTCAAGATAGACCCCCAGCTTTTTGACATGAGTTGAGACAGGAGTGATGTATTGAAGGGGGTGCGGAGAGCCGACAATGAGCAGCTCCGTATTGTCGTCATTCAGACAGAGATTGTGGTTAGCCATCCAAGCCTGGATGATGTTGTAGATATGGTTGATATCCGCAGAGTCAAGTTCGTGGTTGCCAGTGAGTATGAGGAGGACCTGCGTGCCATCGCCAAAGTTAGTGTATGGGATGTTTAGGCTGTCCAGGTGGTCAAAGAGTGGCTTGGTGTACATATTGTACAATGTAGGTGAGAGACAGGATCCTTCTGGTACCCCATAGGAAACAGGGCTGGGGTTGGCTGCTCCAATCCCAGTGAAGACCCTAGAGGTTTATTCACTCAGGAAGGACTTGGGAAGGACTTGATCCAGTTGACCGCTTCGAGGGAGAGGTGAACGTGACAGTGAGGTGGTAACATAGGATGTTGTGGTCAACTAGGTTGAAGGCAGCCGAGAGGTCAAGTAACAGGAGGATGGCGAGGTCCCCAGCATCATGGATGTGATCAAGCGGAAATTTTAGGTTGAGGAGGGCGGATTCTGTGCTGTGGCTTATCCTGAACCCGGATTGGTGGGTGCTAAGTAGATTGTTGGTTTCTAGATGGGTCTGGAGTTGGGAGTAGGCGGTGCGGTTGAGAATTTTCTGGAGGTAGGGCACCGTTGTGATTGGGCGGTAGTTGGTAGGAAGGGTGTGGTCGAGAGAGGGTTTTTTCAAGAGTGGTGTGCGCCAGGCTTCTTTGATGGAGTTGTTCACTGTGCGCAAGGTGAATGAACCCTTGATAAATTTAGCAATGGTGGGAGCGAGGGGGTCTGCGCACATCTTGATGAGGTTGGGTGGGCAGATGTCGCCTGTGAAATTGAATGCTTTGAGGTGTTGGATGGTGGTGAACACATCTGTCGGGGGAGGGGGAGACAGGGAGAAATGGAAAGGGCAGTCATGGGGACTGGAAAGGCAGTTGATATGGAAATATCCGATTTAGTGGTGGGGAGCAGAGATTTCTTGAGAATGGTTTTGTCTCTGAGGCTGAGGGTTTTGTCCGCATGGGCTGATTGTACAATGGAGCACCGGGCTTTGTCTTTCGGGAAACTCGTGATAGGAGGAGCTGGTGCTTCAAGCTCCTTGGAGGATTTTAAAGAGCTCTCTTTTATTAGAGCTGGTTTCACTAATTTGAATATTGTAAATTCTGGCTTTTGTGGTGATAATCGCTTTTTTTGTATGAGTTGGCAATGTTGGTAAAAACCTCTTTGTTGGTGAGGTAGGGTTCTTTGGCACATTTGAGTTTGTGGAGGGAGGTTAACTCCTCTGTGAGTTGTGGTTTTGAAGGGGGTGTGCTGGTCTGGTGCACTGAAGAGAGCAGAGTTGTAGGCATTGAGAATGTCTTTGGGGACGCTACTGTCGAGCCACGACTGAAAGGAGGCACGGATGGTGGGCTCCAATACTTCCTTGGTTAGTTTTACGAGTGTGTCTAGCAGTGATGGGTGGTCAATTAAAAGGCTTTATGGTGGCAGTGGGGGTGCGAGGGACATAGTAAAGAGGATCACAGAGTTGTCTGTCCTGGGTACTGGGTCTTGAATGGGAGTGTGATAAATAGGATCCAGTCAAGGCTCTGGCCTTTAGAGTGTGCAGGGGCGGAGACCACTTGGGCAAAGTTCATCTTGTGGAGAGCTGTGGTGAGGGCGGTAGACTTCTGGTCTGTGGGGTCTTTGAACCCTGGATTAAAGTTGCTCAAGAGCACAAATTTGGTGTTGGGCTTCTGGATTGGAGCAATGAGAAGGGGTTTGTCGGCGATCAGGGAGCCGAAGTTGCTATGTTGTCGGTAGAGGAGAAGGATGCTGACAATGGTTGACGGTTAGGTTCAATTTGCTCTAGCAAGAGTTCGTAGCCTAGCAAGGATGGGAGGGGGAGGCTCTGATAGGGAGGGAGGTTTTGGATATAATGGTAACTCCTCCACCTTGGTTACCATCTCTGTCGGCTCTGAGAATAGAGTAGCCAGTGGGTAAGGTGAGAGATAGGGAAGAGCCAGCTGCCTCGTGCAGTCAGGTTTCCGTGATCACAAGCAGGTCAAGGTTGTTGTCAAGTAAGAGGTCATGAATGTCAGGTGCATGGGCGCAGATAGGGCATGCATTGATGAGGGCGCAATTCAGGTGGTCAGGCCTGGTAGAGGTGGTCGGGTGAGACCGGCCAATACTGCTACTGGAGCATGATGATAGAACAAATGGCTACATATCAATCTGAGCTTTTGAATGGTTATCCAAACAAATTGACGTATTACACCCAAGGGTTACTGGAATCTCAGCATGTTGACCATTATGTGAGATAAGCAATAGTTAGAGCGGAGTAGATTGGGTTGTGCGACTAGTTGTTCCTCTCCGAGTTACGATTTCTATCAATGAGTGCTTTTTGAAGCTGCCTTTTTGGTTGTTCGACCTCCATTTCCACACTTCCACCAGGGAAAATAATTCGAAATAGGTAGGAGCAGAAAGGGTGCTAGGTGCACCTAGAACTACATTACTGATTCATTGTAGGGAAGGAACAACGCCATCCGCTGGCTGATTTGATTGGGAAAATTCAAGAGATTGTACTGGATGTTTACGCTTTGATCTGGCACGTAAAACTGTTGTCAGCTTTTTGAAACAGCAAAGCTTCCGATAAAGGGTTAAGCATAAATGACCAAGTAGCACAGCCACTGGGACTCCTTATTCTTCAATTTCCTGTCCACTATTAACCCTCAGGAATTAGGTCCCTTGGTCACTGCTTAATGTTATTGTAGACATAAAATTGGATATTCCCACTAAGGTTTGATCATAGTTCTTTCCGGCCTGCAAGCCATTGCTGGTCTCATTTGTATTTCCCCACCCCTATTTATCAATTCTCAACCCTATGTGGTTCCACCTTGGCTGATTAGATCATTGGCAACTTGAGTAATCTTTATAGCACTTAAGGAAAAATCCTTTCCCTTTTAGCTGCCTTTCAAAGCAGCACCTGCAATTTCACGAGACCCGAGCAACAGGTCCTCACTATCACAAACTTTGTGTCTGCAGAATAGTGCCTGGTGCAATCGGTGTATTCGACAATGCCCAGGTTAAGGTGACCAGATTTTAAAAATAAAAATGGAACTGCCCACTGACATTAAAGTAGGACTTAAATTTGCGACCATGACTACTGTGAGAAACCAAAGGGTGTCTCACTATCTAGACCCCTGGGATCTCTTGCTCTAGTGGCCAGGTCACAGCCATCCTCTTTGGAACCAGACCTTGGTGGTGGACAAGTGTGGGAGGATCACCTGGGTGAGGGGCGTTCTGGGAGTGGGGGTGAGACATCCGATGGCAAGATGTGGTATCCCCCTCTTCCCAACACACCCCTACCCAACACTTCCTCCACCTTTATAGGTTGTTGCAAGTCTTGTCCGTTGCTCCGTCCCAAATTCCAACAGGTACCTACATCAAAGGGAGGTGTAGGAGAACAAACACAACACCCTATATCTCAAAACAACAAAATCGCTCCCCTTCTTCTGATGATATTTTTACCAACTCTAGAAATACCATTTACCAAACCACTGGGACGAAGAAGAGGTGAAAGGGAGCTATAAAGATTACCCATAGAAACCAATGCAGCAGGGATTCCTATGGCAGTTGCCATTTTGTCCTGGTAATTAGGCCAGGCAAGATCAGGTCTCTCTTTTCATTCATTCCCACCTGAAACCTGTTAAGCCTCCAAGTCAGTATAAAAGGTGGAGCACACAGACACACTTTGAGCGAGCTGGTGATGCTGGATGGTGCAAAGAGGCTGAGAGGAGAGAATTTGAGGTGGAGAGACCCTTGAAGGCCTGGAAGAAGAAGGACTGCCTAATTGCTGGGCCTGTGAGTACAGGGGAGCCTGCAGTGTGGCGAGGAAGATCTAACTCCAGGGTGCCTAAAAAGGGGGAATGGGGATTACCTGGCAGTGCCTACACCGAAGCTCCTCCCCTGGGCAAAACAGGAAAGCCCCAGGCTTTGATCGGCAGGTGGCGAGACTCTGACCTCAACAAGTTATCCCCTTTACCTCCTGCAGCTTTCAAAACCCTGGAATGCTGTATAAGGGAGCTGACGAAGTGGGAGCGAAAAAAGAAAAGTGCACTCTGGGACATGAAGTCCAAAGACTTTAAAACTTTGCAAATCAAGAGGGGTCTGAGCATGACTGAGGGAGTCGTGTGTGAGAAACTTTAAGGAGGGGTCTGAGCCCAGATGAGGGAGACCCCTGAGAGGACAGAGTACAGTGCCTAGTTGAAAGTCTCTATTGAGCGAGTACTGATGTGAGCCTAAAGGATATAAACTGTGTTTGGTTTCAAGGCAAGAGAAGCCTAAGGAAAGTGAATCAAGTTGAGTTGCAAAGTGAGAGGTCTGAACCCGACTGAGGGAGACCTTTGATGCACTGTGAGTGATTGAAAGGTCCGAGCCTGGCAGAGGTAGACCTGTAGCGAACTTTGAGAAAGTCAAAGTGGTCCTGCGGAGCTCTATAGTAAAAGCCTCGCACATGCGAAAGTCTTCGACTTCAGTAAAAGGTCTGAGCCTGACTGAGGAAGACCGGAAGTGTGATAAGTTTGGGGAAGGGAACCCCTAACAAATATGAATTAAGCTTGGGGAATGGAACCCCTGCAAGTTCTGTGATTGCGAGGTCCGAGCCCGGCTGCAGGAGGCCTATGTGAACTGTTAAAGCCTTGAGAGGTCTGAGCCTGACGGAGGGAGACCTACATGAACATTTTGTTGAACTGTGTACTTTTTGTTGAACTGTGAAATAACTTTTGGAACGCTAGAATAAGTGACTTTAACATGGAAGGCCAGGCAGACCTCGATCCACATTTTGAACTGCCTTTGTTTTGAGAACCTGAGTCAGAATGTGTCATTCCTGTCTACGGGGGCGCCTTACTCCGTGCTGTCCAGCGTGGTGGAGGACATCTGACTCAACCATTTTGATCATTTGTGTTACAACATTGATTTTCCTGTACATACACCTTTTGCATGCACCCATTTATTGTAATAGCGTATGGGCTGGCCATAGGTTTATTTAGTATAGGCCACTTTATTTTGACAGACATGACTAGGACTATGTTATTTATTATTTGATGGTAGAGCGGGCTCCCATCTTTGGATATAGGGCCAGATAGGAGTTTTTCCAAACCTTATTGTTCAATAAACACCCTTGAACCTTGCAACTCTTGTGCCTGTCTTCACTTGTGATACCCTGCCTCCCTTACACTACCTTTAAGTAGCATGAATGAGAGGGGGTGGAGATCCAGTTAAACTCCTGGAAATAAACTGTGCAGATGTGGCTGTGACTGTAAGAATATTACAGGCCTCTCTATGAAGCCCTTTCCCATGCAGTCTCTGTGGGACAATCAGTTAATGCATGCGTCTGTTAACTGAAAGGCTGGTGGCTCGAGCCCACCCTTGATGGCTTACGTTTTGTTTTAATGTAAGATTGCTAAACTATACTAATAGTTTTCTGGTTTTGTTGGTGAGTGAGATGTGACGATTTATATAGTCACAGCTGTGATTCTGCCAGTGGGTTTTTAAATAAAATAAACCTGGTCATCCTAGCCCACGTTCTCGCGAGTCTCCAAACAGGGGCCAGGAGCATTGGTTAGCACTGCTTAGCATTATAGGGGAGCCACAAGAGCATATTGATCTGGTCACTGGCATATTGAAGACATCAACAATGTTTAACAGACACAACGAGCTAGTAGAGCCAGTTAGTGACAGCACTCACAGGGGAACTAGAACTGCTCCCTCTTACCTTCTATGTAGTTTTCCACACCCCACAAAACATCCCATTGTAACGGAGCAAAGCGTGCCAAATAAAATTGCGGCATAGCTGGAGATAATGCAGGATGCTCGATCCTCTTCCTGGAAGCTGAATAGAGAGAGATAGTAGCAGATCCAGCAAGCTATGGAGCAAGAAGCCCTCCTTCCCAGAGATGGACAATACTTCCAGCGCAGGTCATGGAAGAGGTGGTTCTGGATACTAGCAGATCCAGCAAGCTATGGAGCAAGAAGCCCTCCTTCCCAGAGATGGACAATACTTCCAGCGCAGGTCATGGAAGAGGTGGTTCTGGATACTAGCAGATCCAGCAAGCTATGGAGCAAGAAGCCCTCCTTCCCAGAGATGGACAATACTTCCAGAGCAGGTCATGGAAGAGGTGGTTCAGGATACTAGCAGATCCAGCAAGCTATGGAGCAAGAAGCCCTCCTTCCCAGAGATGGACAATACTTCCAGCGCAGGTCATGGAAGAGGTGGTTCAGGATACTAGCAGATCCAGCAAGCTATGGAGCAAGAAGCCCTCCTTCCCAGAGATGGACTATACTTCCAGCGCAGGTCATGGAAGAGGTGGTCCTGGATACTAGCAGATCCAGCAAGCTATGGAGCAAGAAGCCCTCCTTCCCAGAGATGGACAATACTTCCAGCGCAGGTCATGGAAGAGGTGGTCCTGGATACTAGCAGATCCAGCAAGCTATGGAGCAAGAAGCCTTCCTTTCCAGAGACAGACAGTACTTCCAGTGCATTTGAAGGAAGGGGTGGTTTTGGGAATCCAGGCGTGTGGCAGGTCAACTGACAGAGATGAAGCCGGTTGATCAGGAGGCAGATCACACATCATTGTTCAGAATGAACCATGAAGGTTAATCAGTAAATAATAGCCTTATTCTCCGAACTGAACGCTGTACAGCATCCCTCAGAGCTGGTTCTGATGGAAACATATAATAGGTTCGCTTCTATGTATATCGGATCCTTTCAATCCCAGTAGCAAGTGGAGTAATATTGAAGGAGTGCACCTACTGCGCTATCTTATAAAAACATCCCCGCTCAACGATAAGCGTCATCGTTTGCATAAGGAGAGTGAGAGGATGAGGGAACAAACAGGTTTTATTCTTTTTCCAAGTTTCCAGTATAAAGCACTGCATGTTATCAAAAATCTCCAATGCAATGATGCTTTGATGAATCAGAAAGGAAAAATAGAATTGTATTGTTTCTAAAGCATACAAACCGACATTTACAATACATCAAGAAATTAAACATCACGATTCCAGAATTATCAAAAATATAAATACACCTTGGACAGGAATTGTTAAATATTAGACGTTTATGTAAAAAAACCTTCACCCTA
Organism: Ambystoma mexicanum; assembly: GCF_040938575.1. Lineage (NCBI taxonomy): Eukaryota > Metazoa > Chordata > Amphibia > Caudata > Ambystomatidae > Ambystoma > Ambystoma mexicanum. Next base: position 768,857,230 of record NC_090935.1, read on the forward strand.
AGCAACTTTTACCAGGAAACATCCCCCTTCCGTTTGCAATGAAAATCTTTATCTACAGTGAACGGCCATTTGCCATAATACTGCAATCGAAATGTCATTTCATCCACGGGGATGCTTCTTTGAATAACAACGGCACTAATATTAATAACTTTATTCAAAGTCTTGGGGCATTCCTAAAAGACATCCTATCAAGACTCCCTTGGGCCAGGCCCATTCTGACATAGTTCAATTTGTACCTAGATCATGTTTGTTTAATCTCCCAGCCCTGTCCAGCAAGGGAACCTGATTAAATCTGATGTTCATTAAATACCTCCCCTGTTAGCAGCTACAGGTCACTCTAAGCCAGGAGTCCAATTTTGAGAATCTGTGGTATCACGTAGTTATTGCAGCACTCATGCTGCCTTTCAGCAACGCCGCTTCATGTGTCTGACTACAGCGCGTTCTCTTCATTTGCCTGTTGTAATTGGCGTTTCCAGGATTCCACACATGCTCAGGATCCCTATCAGGGAACCACTTTCTAATAGACATTATGTCACATGTTTGCAAATAACTATTCAAAAGCCTTTCACTCAAGGACTGAGTAGGATCCTAAAGTCAATGTACTTGTGTGTTTTCTTGGCCGAGTTTGGTCGTCCTTCACATTTTCTGGCTTCCTAGTGTTGTCAACGTATTTCTTGCCAGCAATGAGGATTTCTTGAAAGCATCACCGAAAGAAGAGGTGCTGCCATGAGTGGATGAGTGGCCCATAAGGATTCTTGGGAAGGTTTCATTTAGTACCCCATTTTGCCAGTGATTGGGTTTTTTACCCAGAAATATGTTGGGCTATGGGGTGGTGTCAGCTATGTATTTGTATTTTGATGACTTAATTAGTAGCTGCTTGCTTCCAGCAAAGTGACTGACAAGTCATTTTAAAGGTTTAGTGACCTGGACATTTTCTGTTTCCCTCCTTCTTGTGTTTTTAAAGTGTGAACGCCCATTTTGCCTAGCTAGGTTCTGTTTATGAGTTCACAGAGGCTACTTTGGTTGAGTGTCTCCCAGACGCCTCAATCCACCTTCATGTGTGTGTGTGTGCCTGTGAAAGTAGACTGTCCATTTTTTATTGGATGGCTGCCAATATTTGAATGGTGCACCATAGTGACTGCATGGTTGGGGTAGTGATCAGGCCTCTGTGTGTGCATTTGTATGTGGGAACACTGAGATATTCACTATAAGCTACATGGAACTTTGCACCACAGAAGATGAGATATCTCTGATGATTCTGTGCAGGTCCTGGGACCCTCATCCTTTTGATATGACAGGACCATCTCTTTCTGCTCCTCTAGTAACTTTTGGGCCATAGTTAATCACCAGGACACAATTGGAGGACCCATTTATCTCTGCTGGAACCGGAGGCATGAACACACTCGTCAAACGCCTGCTTTGCCCGGTGAAGCTGGAACACGCATAAACTTGAGGATTTAAATACTTTGAGAGTGGTAATGAAACAGCCAGGTGGGAACAAGCTTGCACGGTTAATGTTTTCAATATGCTGTGGGCCTCATCATTGACCACTGACCATCTCCTTTATAGCTTTATACATTTCTACTCACAAGCACTTGCTCCTTTGTTGGACATCCTGGCGTGCACCCCTACAGATGTCCCTTCTTGAGGGAACCTCCTGCAATTTGACCTGTAGCACTTTGTCCCCACTGCAACATCCTCTGAACTGTTTGAAAGGGCCACTGTTGTGTTTCCTTGCTGCTTCTGTTGAGTCCAGCTCTCTGTGGGTCAACTTGTAGAGGTCGTCCACTGCTGCCACAACTGTTTTATTCGCCAGTTCACCTGAAGCCAAGACCACTACCAAAACTAAATCTGAACACCAGAACAGACGTATCCACCAACAACTCCTGGCTTTCGTTGACCGGCTCCAACAGCCACATCCACATCAAGCACCCTGTTCTTTTAGACTTTGGGCCACTGGTTGTAGTCCTTCTCCCCTCACCATTGGAAGGTGATATTCATTGCAATGAGGGTTGGCTCCATCTCTGGAGTCCTTCTCCCGGGGGTCTTTAGTTGTCGAACCCGCATCTAGGTTTCCTCTGTGGGGGTCCTCAATCTTCACAAGCCTGAAGTAATACTTACCAGGATTTTTACTGTAATCGGGTGCTGCTTATCGACTTTGTCTCATCCATTTGAACTTCTAAAAGAATTTAAATGTATTACATACTTTTAATCTTGTGTTGAATACTTATTTAGATAGTATTTTGGCATTTTAAGCACACATTATTGTTATTTATATACGTTTTCTATGTTTTAATAGTACTTAACTGCAATGTAGATATTTATTGATGATTTTCTTAACGTAAAGAGTATATTTTCAGTATTGTATTGTATGGACGCATGTGTGTAAGATGCACCTTACTGCCACCTCTTTCCCCTCCTAAGAGTGATGGCATACCTACTGCACAGGCACACTACCACTGAGAGTCAGGACTAACTTTGTGGAAGCCTGTCTAACACTACATGTTGGTCTTCACAATGGACTGACAATTATTGATACTAAATTCAAGCTCTCTGCATAGTGGGATTCCATTCCACACCCCAAGTATTTTCCACTAGTTTTTAGCTACGCAGATATCTAAGATATCTAGGACCAGAATCACTGAATATGTTCCCAGCATGTCAGTAGCGGCTACAGACACAAGCAGGGTAACTAAATTAGCAAACAGTTCTGTGCACAGTGCGACCATCACGTGGCGTTTCTTTTCTGGGCTTATTTGAGCTGTAGACAGCCTATCCCACAGGACTTCCTTAATTTAAAGTACACAATTTATACCTTTTCAAAGCATAAAATAAGCAGTGTCACATAGCAATTTGCAGTGAAATTCTGCAGCAGAGCTAGCTATTTAAATGACCCTGTTCAATGAATGCACAGCTCACCCTGAATTCCTCTCCTGTCCTCAGGGGTCTCTCCACCCTCTTTTCTCTACTCACTGCGAGCTCAAAGTGGATAATGGAGGGAGAGCGCAACAGAAATCATCCACTCTTAAAAGTGCCAAAGGCCTGTGTGGGAGTGCTAGGCAAGCCAAGTTAAATTTCCTTGTGCACATAACTGTTTGCTTGCCAGGACAGAGCACGGGTATAACGGTGTGTTCATTGTTGAGAGAAGGATAGGCATCAACAAACGTCAAACGCCTGCTTTGCCTGGTGAAGCTGGAATTTTTTCGTAACCAGCATAAACTTGAGGATTTAAATACTTTGAGAGCGGTAATGAAACAGCCAGGTGGGAACAGGCTTGCACGGTTAATGTTTTCAATATGCTGTGGGCCTCATCATTGACCAGTGACCGCCTCCTTTATAGCTTTATACATTTCTAAACGTTCTCTCTACAGATCCTGCTTGGACATGTGTGCCAAGAGGTACACAGGTGGATTACGTTTTGCAAATGGCAAAAAGGAGGTGAAGTGCAGGCGGGAACCTCATCTATGCCCAGTTGGCAAAAATACAAATCATGCTGAAGGTTGAAAGGGCCAGTAGACTCTACCAGAAAGGATAACGCATTCAAGCTTTTGTGAAAAGCTGCCAGAGTCTGAAGTGATCGTAGCCGGAGAGGCAATGGGTTTCAAAGAGTTGGTCCAGCGGCTGATGCTCGTTTGTCACCTCTAGACCACAACTCGGATGGAGGGATGCAGAGAAAGGGGGGAGAGTATCCATGCATTCTTGTAGAGAGATAGGGTGGGGGCACCTCATGTAAGCATTTCAAAATGAGGAAGGATTTTAAATTGAATACATTTGTGGATAGGTGGCCAGTGCAGTGAATGACGCTAATTAGAGATCTGGGCAGTTTAAAGATAAGTCTGACAGCTGCTTTTGGTGCAATCTGTAGATAGTGGAATTGATTTCTAGGAATATCAATTAGCAGACTATTCGCATAGTCCAATTTGGAACCGGTAAGACTTTCCCATATGTTCATTTTCAGGAATGAAAGGCAGAATCTTCTTCAAAAGACGTACTCTATGAAAGACTTATTTAACGCCCTCGCTAATGTTAATGTAAGAATGCAATCCCAAGCCTGCTTGCCAAATGACACCCAGGTGTTTTACTTTGTACATAAGACAAAGGAGGGGGAAATAGAAAAGGTGGTTTAGGCAGATTTAATGGGTCATTAAAAACATGTTTAGAACCAAGAAGCATTACTTCCATTTGGGCAATATTTCATTTAAGTCCATTTAGCGCCATCCAGTTCTGAACCCCAAGCATACAGGTGGCAAGCTTGTTCAGCTCTCAATGGACTTGGTGATTCTAAAATGAATTCTAAAATAAACGTGTGTGTCGCCCGCGCAAGAGTGGTAATAAAGCTGAAACTTTTTAAATAGAGACAGTAGGGGTTTAATGCTTACATTAAACAGCAGGGGGCACAAAGAGGAACCCCGTGAGACATATCAAGTGTTTGAACCATAAGGGCCTAATTGTCTTTTCTGAAAGTAGTTGGACAAAAAGGATTCAAACCACTCAAAGGAGTTGTTTGACAGGTTGACCAAGGATTTAAGACGCCTTAAAAGAGTGTTACAATCAACGATGTCAAACGCTGCGGAAACAACTAACATAATAAAAGTCAATATGACAGCATCACCTGCAGATGCTAAAATATGGTACCTGACTAATTAGAAGTGCTGCCTCCGCCCCATGTCAGGGCCGGAAAGCCAGACTGATGGACATTGAGCAATCCATGGGATTCCACTAACTCTGAAAGTCCCGCTGATACCACCTTTCCCAGCATTTTGCAAATCCAGGGCAACTGAGCAATTGGTCGCTAGTTGGTCATCTTGGTAAGGTCCATTTTTTTTATAGAAGTGCAAACATAATTTCTTGTTTAAATTGGTACGGTACTATTCCCAGTGGTCGAAGTGGGAGGGAGCGGTGCTCCTCTACTTCTTTTAATTATGTTTTACTGTTCCTATACTTTTATTTTAAAAAGAAACTCTTCTGGGATGGTTTCGTTTTAAAATTAAAGTCTAGGAAGAAGTTGAAACTTGCACTTTCAGTGCACTGCACAGGACGTTTCCTTAAAGAGCAGGCACATTTGTTTTGGGGGGTTTATTGAGCATGGGAGGGGGCGTGGCGATGGTGTCTGTGGGGAGCTTTGCAGGCCAGTAAGGAACATAGTTCCACTACTACTTTTCGTACACTTCGACCACTGACTATTCCTTGTGAAAGAGAGAGGTTAGTCACAGACGATATGGGAGGAGCCAGCATGTCCGCGTTTCAGCAGGGGATAAAAGCAGGAAGCAGACCCGCCTCTTTCCAGCTTGCTCTCAGCGTTCAATGAAGAGTGTGAATGAACTCTTTCGAGGCAGGTAATAGTGGGAAGAAGTGGGCTGAAAAGCCAGGAGACACTTCTGGAGAAGTCAAATGACTTTCTTGACTGACACATATATTAGAAACGCATTTCTTCAATCTTTTTGAAGAAGAAATTATAAAAAAATATTAGTAGCTTGATGTGAGGGATCAAATGAGGGCTGCAATTGTTCATCATCACAGCCCACTAGTACTCCTTGTTACCAGTCGTCGTGGCGTAAATAAGAGCGATAAGGTTAAAAGTAACTGGTTTAGTATTATTTGTGCACTAGAATGCAGTGCATAAGACTCAGACACCTGACTGCTAACTCTCTGGATTCAAAGTAGCTGGTGCTGGCGCCAGCCTTTGTCTTTATCGATGCTCTGGGGTTATCCATGCCACAGCGTGACTGCATGGGTGAAGTGAAAACACTAGACCGCAGCCACCTGGCAGAAAACATATCTGTTTTGTGCCCTCTTTTGTAGCATACAAACCCCAGGGCAGCTATTTAGTAGAAGCACTATGCATTGGGTAACTCCTTTCTTGTGTTAGTATTTCAGAGGGCCAAGTAACTCACTAAATTTGATTGCAGATCCCTCATATTGGCATCACAGAAATACATGGAAAGCAAGCGGGCAGAGGCACCACCAAACAAGGGTGACATACTGGTGTGGGCTACACTAGCAGTATCCGCTCAGAAACATGGAGAGGCATTTTAAGTATCTATGCTCAATGTTTGTTTGACATAGCCATCAAGCATGGACAACATAAGCAAGAAGCCATGGTTCCAACTTGCCTGATTGACTAACCAGAAACAGCCTGTGATGAAGAGTGGGGTCATGTTCGTAGCTCATAATGTTGGGAACAGATTCCGCAAACTACGTCATCTGTGCCTGCGCAACATGAGAACTGTGATCCTGCAATTTTGAAGGTGGGAGCATGCCTTTTTTTAGGAGCACTGTAGCGCTGACGACTTCCATGCTTGGTCCACAATCTTATAAATGCATGTTCACAACATTGAGAGTGCATGGAAAACATTCCAAGCCACAGAGTCCACAGACTTCTCTCATTTGGTTAAGCTGATCAGAGGCCAACTTTAAAGGTTTGGTAAGTTTGCAAACACTGCCAAGAGACCATACAAAAGAAAGAGTTACATTTTCATTAGCAAATTTAAATTTCTATCAGAGAATCAGTGCTAAAGGTTTATTGAAGAGATTCAATATGTTTTACAGCATCCACACTAATCTGCATCACCTGGAAGATTGTCCTCAAATTTTGCAGCGGACACAATTTCAAACAACACTGTTTTTTGGCCAAATTTCATTTGGATTTGTTAAGAGGCAGATGGCTGGGGGTAGAGGGTGAGACTCAGATGCCGTGAGTGTGCCTGGGAATCGAGACTCGTTGGGTGGGTGTGGTCTATGGTGAAAGGGAATGGATTGGGAATTAGATGTTGTGACTCTATGGCAATGAGGTGGGCGGAACTCAGGAGAGCTGAATTCTGAATGGAAGTGGGGACTACTAGTAGTAGGAGCAGTCCTGTGTGATCTCTTCATTTATGTTTAAAGAAGTATCAGAAGAAGAGGTTATGGATGTTGTACAAAAGATGAAACCTATATCATGTAAAGGGGACATCTTTCACGCTACTCTGTTCAAGGATTTCTCTATGACCCTCATACCAGGGTCACCATATTTATTAACCGTTCCTTTCAGGAAGCCCTTTTCCAAGATACCATCAAAGAGGCTTGGATCACTCCCTTGTTAAAAAAGCAGAATCTTGATCCAACTAAAGCAGGAAACTGTAGGCCTATCACAAACGTTTCACTTGTGTTAAAAATACGTGACAACATGGCAAATAGTCAATATCAAACCTTTGTTGAGCAACAAGATATTTCTGCGTCAGAACAGTCTCGGTTTCATACTAACAATGGTACGGAGATCGAACTTTTGGATCTAAAATCCAATATCGCAGGTATAACTGAGGAAGGTAGCAAGGCACTACTCCCACTATTAGACATTTCTGCTGCTTTCGACTTAGTCCACCACGCTCTTCTGACGGACAGATTGATCAAGGTGGGAAATGTGCCCCATCAGCAGCTTCTTGGTTTAAATTATTTCTTGGACCAAGAACTGCGAAGGTGGTTAAAGGGATGTCCAATCACGAAGAATGTTTCTCACCTGTGGGATTCCATAGGGATTGTGTTTGTCGCGGCTGCTCGTTAAGATATATTCTATACCTTTGTGTGATCTCCTTGTTTCTCTGGGGGTACAGTTCGCAAATTATGCATACGATACCCAGATAGTGATTGAACTGTTAGGCTCTTACACCATTGACTCAGAAAGAGTCAATTAAGTTTTTCTGGCCATACAGTCCAGAATGGCTGTGAACTCGCTGGCATTCAACAATTCCAAAACAGAGTTGCTTATTCTTGGCATACAACAAAAGCTGAAAAAACTCGACCCCCAATACAAACGTTTCACAATCGTTGGTAATGAATTCTGTTATAACTTTGGGAGTTATTTTTGACTCTCGTTTATCTTTTGAAAAACATTCTTAAATCTTCCTGCTCCTATTATATTCAACTGCTGTGGCAGGCTTGTCCTTATCTTTCTGAAGCAAATAGAGCCCTGGGTGGTCGGTCAAAAGACCGAAAAAAAAATCTCGAAATACAATAATCTCGAATCCAAAATCCCGAAAAAAAAAAAGTCGAATTTTTTATTTATTTAATTATATGCTTTTTTGGGGTCAGGTAAGTAAAAAAAATGGGTTAAAATAAAAAAAAAATAGAAAAAAGGGGGGTTGGGGGGGGGAACCCCCCATTTCGAACAAAAAACGTCATTAAAAAAAAATTCGACTTTTTTTTTTTCGAGATTTTGGATTCGAGATTATTGTATTCGGGATTTTTGTTTTCGGTTTTATGACTATAAACCAGAGCCCTGATTGCTGTTGTCATTGTTAATACGGAATTAGATTACTGCAATAGCTTGTTAGTAGGCACTACCCAAACTAATCTGAATAAATTGCAGGTTACACAAACCGGAGCAGTACGGGCTTTCTGTGGTTTGAAGCATCAATCCCAGGTATCTGAGGCTCGGAGAAAACTACACTGGCTCCCGGTAAACCAAAGAATTCAGTTCAATGGCCTGATCAGGGTTTCTAAGTGTCTTTCTGGAGAAACCCCCACCTATCTCTCCCCTAGAGTCAATAAAACTCTTTTTAGACGAACCTTACATTCTAATAAGAATATCAGACTTCTCCAACCGAGAGTCCTCCTTAAATAAATTGGTGGCGCAAAGTTTAATGCCTGGGCACCAGCTTTGTGGAATGCTCTTCCTCGGATCTCAGAGATTGTGCATCAACTGCTCAATTCAACAAGCATCTCAAGACTTTCTTGTTCGACAGAAATATAGGTTAAATCTCACATCCGTTTTCTATCCTGCGCCACTGTGCTGGCTGACTCTTTCTGTTTCTTGTTTTTTCTGTCTTGTGAGTGCCCTGGGGCCTTTGGGTGAGTGGCACAATATAAGAATTTAACAGAAATAGACTAGACACGAAGTGCAGTCAGACCGGGAATGAGGTGGTTCAGGACTCGCAGCTAGGTAGAGGAATGGGATATAGGACACAGGGCAGGACAAGCATTAGAGCCCTTCTGACGGGGGCTATACACTATGTGCCATCCCCTTCCATGCTGTACAACGACCCATATAGCCCACATTAGGGTAGTAGGCTATAATTCTGACTGTCCAGTTAAGGTAACTGCTGCAACTGCATTGTGAACGACCTCTAATGGAAATGGTGGAGTCTTACTTTACAACACTGGCGACGAGTGACTGACCGACAGCTGCAGCTGAGTGAATTCAGGCATTGTATGAACCCATGTGCTGGGCGTCTTCATGTACATGAGTGGCCTCGTGTGTATTGGTGTGGCAAGTGAGTGCGGGCCAGCATGCTGTGCCTCGCCTGATCCGTTGAACCGGTCTGACAGGAAAAAAAGCCTGCACAATTTTCTACAGAGATGTCTTTGTCCCCCTCAGAATTTGTTTGGCCACATTGACAAATTGGGGGAAGACCCATTAGTATTAACACGGAGGTGGGGGTCTCCACCTTGCTTGTTTCTGATTCGTCGCTCAATAGCTTGATTCTGACAGTTCTGACTTTGTGCTCTGTCCAGTGGTCAAAGTGTACGAAAAGAAGTAGTGGGTCTATGTTCCTTGCTGGCCTGCACCCACTCCCCAGACACCCCATCACCACGCCCCCTTCCACACACAATACAAACCCCCAAACACATGCATCTGCTGTTTAAGGGAACGTTCAGTGTACTGCACTGAAAGTGCAAGTTTCAACTTCTTCCTACACTTTCATTTTAACATGAAACCATTCCAGAACGGTATCTTTTTAAAATAAAAGTATAGGAACAGTAAAACGTAATTTAAAAAAGTAGAGGAGCACCGCTCCCGCTCTCTTCGACCACTGGCTGCGTCACGTCCCACCTATTCCCCAGACATGTTAAAATGGAACAAGGGCAACTGTTTATAAAACGGAACCATTGATTTTCTGGTGTCTGTTTTGATAGAAAAAGCTAAAAAGGACTCTTGCCGTGCCTTGTTTTCCGACATATCTCTCGTCTGCCCCCTTCAACAACAGAACAAGGTTTCTCCTCACAATAACCCATGCAGTGCAGAAAGGCATAGAAAACTTACTGTGTCCTGCTGCCTGTTATCCTTGCCTGATATGATCAAGAAGTAGTTCCATGCCAGAAGTAACAACAAGGCGAGCGGTATCATGTAGAGTTCAAAGTTCCACACTACAATCAGGAAGAGCTGGGGAAGACAAAGGGACACGATGGCGAAATCAGACAAATACTTTTGCATAATAGCAAACCGAGATTGACAAACAAAACAAACAATGCTTAACAACACAAACTGTGTCGCACTCTAAATACGCGCGTTGCCTTTCAGACATGCTTTGAAAACACAATCCAAACACCTGCACAATAGATCAATGACTTATATTTGCAAAGACTACAAGCAGCATGTTTTCTTGCGCTGTTTCCTTTTCACCTTTGTATTGTGCATGGTGTAGCAGGTGGCTGGTTAACTGGCACACTATTGCGCAATTGCACTTTGTTTCCGCCCTTTCTTTTCCTGGTAAATGTAGGTTCATTGCTGAATGCAGAGGGCCTTGACCTCTCTTCAAAATGAATGACAGCTGCATGCGTAAGCAAGCATTGGCAAAGCCAGCACGGTCGGCATGTGGGTGGGCATAGCATAGACATTTGCCAGGGATTGCCATAATGTTATTAATTTATTTTAACTGTTTTATAGGCGTGAATCTATGTCAAAAGGGCAAAAGAGAACCATAATGCATTCCACTTTACAGTAATACAGACACACGGTAACGTTTCAAAATATATAATAAAAAAGAGTACAGTAAATGTACCGGATGTACCAATGTCATCAGTATACTAAAAACAAACAATTGGAACAGTATTCACTTCTTACCACAAGAAAGGACATTTTCAGTGGTCTTTTAAATTACAGGAGGGAAGGATAAAGGGATGGGAGAATTACTGAAAATAAAAGCGTAATAAGTAAAAGCACTAGTTATGCATTTTTCCTTCCTGATTTTAGTGACTTCTAATCTGAACCTAGCGCCACTACAAGTCAAAGGTGAACCACCAGAGATCTGCAGCTTCTCTGCCAGAGTTCGGCTTCCCATTAATACAGGCCTTCTTGATTATGTAAGACACTCCAGGAAGAGCCAACGCACCTGGCGCGAGATAGGGGAGACATGATCACATTTCCTCTCCCCCCTCCTACCAGTTTTGCTGCTGAGTGAAACACGTTTGTAGGGGCAACAGCACCGTTTTTGGGGACCCGCATCAACAGTGCATTGCTCCCATCAATATGTGCAATGACCATAGATTGCAGACAGACTGAAATGTCCCTTCTGGGAGGAAGGGCTCAATGATCATCAGCATATAATGATGAAAATAGTCCAGGTCAGTGGAGAAAGTGGGGTAATATTTATTTCTTGGGTGCACTCAGTATGTGTGCGGCCAGTTGCATTCTAATTCTAGGCGTGGTGTGGTGGTTGTGTGAGATCAGTAGAATGTGTGCAGCTTGGCCGTTGACCCCAGGGTCTGCATTCTGGCAGTGGTGGCACTTGTGTATGAGATTATGTGTGCAGCTAGGCCCATTTATTTGTGGAGTGTAGCTGCGTTCTAAAGACTGTTGAGGAGTTCCTGGAGGTGAGTTGGTATGTGTGCAGCTAGGCCGAATTGATCGATGGGTATAGCTGCATGCTATTGAGAGAGAGAGTGAGCGTACGGGTATGTGTGAGTGTCTGTAGTAGATTCGGGTGGAATGCTGAAGTTGAATGGGTTGGGTGACATGGAATTTAAATTGCAGAGAAACGAGGGTGTGTCTGGAAATCAACCTTGTACTTGGGAATAGACACAAAGGGCTCATCAAATGAATGTATCGAAGTTCATTTACACGTCACATACAAGTGATGGCCACTAGCGACGATATTCTATCTCAGAGGTTTATGGTTGTCTGATGGATTAGGTTTGTGGACTTGGATGTGTTAGCTTTTGTATGTGCAAACAAGGTGACATTACATTTGTTGGTAGTTCCACCACCATACATAATAGGTGTGGGTACATACCACTGTGCCCACTTGGGCATGAGATTTAAGGTTGCCCTCTCAAAGTAGTTTCTGCACCCCTCTGTAGAAAGGTAGTGTGTGTGGGTGGGGGGACTGCCATGCTCATGCTGTCAGCTAAACCGTGTGTGCTTGCTACATACATGTGCTGCTTGCAGAGCCACGCTCTGTTGGATGCACCCAGGCCAGATATTTTGGGCATTCTGATACGTACGCCAGAAACGTACCAAACAAATTTGATTTGTTGTGTACATATCTGGCTGCTAGTAGCTCCATAACCCCCAGAGAGCATGGTTTGGCAGCCAGCTCACTTGGACTGAGACTGTGTGCAACCCTCTGTTTAGGAATCTACAACCACAGACCTTAATGGTGGGCTAACACCTGCCAAGAATGAAAAGCCAAGCCCCTCTTAAAGGTAGGTAACATGGCAGAAAGACCAAGCTTAGCTCAGGAGTAGCAGGCTGACACAAAAGTACAATTACTCCACAAACTTCTCCCCAGAAATTACACCACACTGATAAATATATACTTTAATTACGTTAAACATTGATCTCTATCAGGTCCAATAAGTACTTTGCACATAAATGACAGGTTACTCACCATAGTGAATAAAGTACTCCTAGTCCTCGCTAGGGATGGGAACAGAACCTTTTTTCACTTAAAAAAGCATTTCCCCATAAAATGTAAAGGCGCACAGAGGTGTGGTCACAGGAGTGTGTGCTCCGCTGACTCCACCCTCCGGTGCCTCTTCTCAGTCCCCTTTTATGCGTCAGGCAGATTAAAACTACTGACCAACTACATTTTAGGGGTTGGGGGGCAGAGGGTCATATGGGGAAATGGGGACTATGGAGTAGGAGTATGTTAGTCACTACGGTGAGTAACTTGTAATTGCTCCTACCTCTCTTCCCCTTTTCGCCATACTTCATTGGCAATTACAACTGATTATTAACCCTTAGGGAGGGAGGGGAGGTGACCTATAGCCTTACCCAAATAGATTCCTCAGCACTGCTTGGCCAAAAGCTGCATCTAATCTTGCGCTGCTGTCTAGGCAACAAATGCTTGCAAAAGGCGGACGCGTAAGCCCATGTCGCTGCCCTGCCGATGACCTGCCAAGTCCCATGTCTTTGGAAAGCCAATGCGGTAGCCTTTGCCATGATTGAATGGGTGTGCAAATTTGCTGGACAATCCTTGTTTTGCCCCTTGTAAGCTTCCTCAATAGCCACCACCATCCATCTTGCTATGGAAGCTCTTGAGGCTTGAGAGCACGGCCTTGATCCCTCGGCAGATGGAGAGCTGTCAAATGAATATCATTTGACGTGGCCCACTCCCATTTCTGGATCATCAGTCAGGGGAGGGGATTTGGTTCCCCCTTGCTTGATGTAATACTTACATGTGGAACTGTCCGTTTGAATAAGAACTTCCCTGTTCCTGACAACAGATAGAAAGACTCTCAACGCTAGCTGTTTGGCCCTGAACTCTACCACATTTATGTGGTTGTCTTTGTCCATGTATGACCACAGAGAGTGTACTGAGTGGCTGCCTAGGGTGGCCCCACAGTTCTCTAGTGATGACTCCCATTGTCATCATTACGGACGCCGTCGGTTGTAGAAATGGCATGCCCACAGAGCGGTTCTTCTTTTCTCTCCACCATAAGATGTTCAAGCTTAGGTCTACCAGTATGGTTATCGTGGTGGACTGTGATTCCTTCTCTTGGTTTCCAGCAACTCGCCAAATGTAACCGAATTCTCATCTTGAGCCTGGTAAAGGGGATGGGCAAGAGGCAAGCCGCCATGATGCCCAGCGAGTGTTGGAACCACCATGCGGTTGTCAAAGTTCTGCTTAGAAAGTGACCAATGGAAGCCTTCAACGCTTTGACACATTCCGGTTTAGGGAAAATCATTTGCTCCTGCATGTCCCTCAATAGGCCCAGAAAAAACAATGATTGATTGAGGGCCACCTATGAATTGCGCTGGTTGATCGAGAACCCCAGCTCATATAGAATGTCCATGAGACGCTGTACTGTAAGTTGCAGCGCACCTGGCGACATCACTCTGATCAGCCAGTCGTCCAAGTACGGGTAAACATGGTGTCCTTCGAATTGGAGTATTGAGGCCACCAAATTCATTAGTCTGGTAAAAACCCAAGGGGCTGAATTCAACCCAAACGCAAGTACTTTGTACTCGAAATGGAGCCTCATAACCATGAGCCTGAGATAACACCTATGAGGCTGCCATATTGGGACATTTAGGTAAGCATCCTTGAGGTCCAGGGAGCACATTCAATCTGCCTCACACAGGAACTCAGCTATCAGTGCTGGCGTGACCATCTTGAATTTTTGAAGGGGTAGGTAGAGGTTGAGGAATGACAGATCGAGCACCAATTTCAGGCAAGCCTGGTTCTTTTTCTGAATTGCAAAAATCCTTGATTAGAAGCCAGACCCTCTCTGAGAGGGAGGAACCTCTTCCACCGCTCTGTTGGCCACTAAAGCCGAGATCTCGGCCAGAAGTGCTGGAGTCCTAATCTGCAAAAGGGGTGGGGAGAACAGAGGGACAGGAGGTAGGAGTAGACAGAAACCCATTGCGACCACTGAAATGGGCGATGGGTCTGCAAAATGCCCATGCAAGAACTGAGCATGAGAGGTAAGCCTGCCTCCCACAGGAGAGCTGTGAACCCGGATGCCAGCCTCATTGTTTCCTTCCACATAAGTCCGGGGCTTGGAAGGGGGACTGGAAGAAACCCTTTGTCGGAAAACGCTGCTGCTTGCGCTTATGCAGGCTATGCGACCTATCGGGTTGGTGAGCTCTGCGCTCCTAAAACCCATGGAAACCACCAAATGTTCTCCTTCTGTCCAATGTCCTGTGCTTTTCACCAGACCAAAGACGTTCAATGCCAGATTGGTTAACATCTCCATGGACATAGAAGTCTGGGAGCTTGTCTTCCTTTTGTTACGCTCCTCATCCGTTGAGGAATGGAATGATTCCACCCCCTCGAAGGGGAGGTCAAGTCTCCACTCTTGGACGTCTGCATTAAACTTAGTGGCACGCATATAGGCTGAGCGCCTCATGTCTGTGGCTATGCAGGTGCCCACAGCTGCTTACACCTTGGCTTTCGCTAGAACTGATTTGAATGCAGCCTATGTGTGTATAGGAAGCTCTGGCAGAAAATATGAGATTCCTCTTCATAGCCTTTGGTTAGTGGCTGCCAACATGATGTCCGCATTTGCCTGCCTAAGATGTAGGCCCCCATTAAGATATGACTTACATTACTCACCGTAATCAAAGGAATTATAGCAGCGATCCCTACCTTGCAAGGAGCCAGAGAGACTGGAAACTCGAGATTGCTGTGCCATTGGACTGTCCATCCTAGCACCCCCACCCAAGTGCCCCTTTCCCACTGCCGGACTGCTTCTCTTCACCTTTCTACACCCAGCTATTTGGGGCACTTCGACGAATCCACACTCTGCCTTTGATCGTTTCTGCTTGTTGTTTCCTTGAGAAGAGTCACTATGAAACCAAATTCCTGGTGTGACCTCAACACCTCGTGATTTGTGACTATTTGGGGGAGTTTCATTTTGGCCTTTTGCTGTGTGCCTTGTGCATGATGAATTTTGGGCTTCTGGGAGACAGCAGATTTGATCTCTTGGAGAAATCAACAGGAATTCAGGTCCCTGCCCCAACCACCTCCCAAATGCCTTACAAATATCCTGCGCTGCTCTGCCCCTGATGGGCGTGGCCCTGATGGGCAAAAGTCCCAGCAGGCCACCGATCACAGCATCTTACCATGTTTCAGTTAGGTTTTGGGTGTCACTCAGTCTGGCAACTAAAATACCAAGGTAGATGAAATGGGTGCCTGCAGTCCCCAGATTTCAGGCAGCCCTTTCTCTGAATCAAAGGTGTTTTGCCTTCCACAAACCTTAGTATGTATGTAAGATATGGTAATGAGCAGAATTTCCAGTCTGTCCTCTCTCCCTCATCTGCCAATTCGCAAGTGCTTGCTTCATTGCACATCAGATGCAATGTATCTATTTGAGAGAGAGACAGAGAGGGAACAGAAGAAATGCTAATTGAGCCATGACTAAGCTCAGCCGTATCACACTCTCCCCATTAGCAGCTAACCAGACCCAAAGAAACGTGGTCTGTCAAGATCTTGAGCTCTTCCCTATGGATAAAACACTCCCAAGTCTCGCCGACCAAACCCCAAGAAAGCAGATTGGCACACAGTAACTTGGTACATCCAAACTGTACCCATCAACACCACATTTTTTGCATTTGCCTCTCCCACTGTGCAACTAATGATTCCCAACCTTTTTGTCTTGCAGAGTCATGTGCAGTGAAACCACCAAAAGTGGCAGAAGGGCGCTTTACTAGACCAATTACAGTACATTGTATGGCTTGCTATGATGCACACATCACCGCAATAGCACTGATGTCTGCCACTTGACCGATGTGCACATTGTGAGATCAGAGGATGCCACTAGCAGGCACAGTATTGGCTAGTACTGCCATTGATTGACATGCTTTGTGTGGGGAACACCAGCAGCCAATCTTACATCATCCTATTCATCACACCGCACGTGTTAGCGATGCAAACACAAGGTACAAAGGTATTTTGGGAATGCTCGACATGTCTTGCTCCACATTGTTGATTCCCCAAGGCAAAAGCTGCCGCCGTTGGGAGCATTCATGCCACTGCTTCCTCTGTTGGTGCAAGGTTGTTTTTGGTGGCCGGACCACCTCCTGTGCCACTTGCATGGGATCTTTTCTCAGAAACCGTATCCTTGGTGTGCCTTTTTATATCCCCAGAGCACTTCTCTGGGTATTTGGGGGGTGCACTTTGTCACAACCAATGTATATATACTGGTGGTGAGCTCCATCCACAGGGCATTTGTCAACGCAATGCTGTAGCCTTACCCACAGAGCTAACTAAGGGGTGCCCTCCCGCTCCTCTATGTACTGTACCTTGAGGTCCGCGTCTGCTTCACTGAACAGTCTGGCTATTGTTAAAAAAGAGTGTCCAGAAGTCATGGACACTCCCGTACCCTGCACACTATCATCTATTGGCAAACCAACTAGATTCTTAATATTTAGGATATTCTGAATTAAACCGAGGGGTGGTAACCATGGTCGTACCATGCCACAGAGGGAAGTGTATTGGATCCACACCTTGAATTCCCTGCACCTGAGAGCATTGGATGAAGATTTTAATCTTTGCCTTTCTTGTAACGCTTTACTATTGGACAGTGTTTTTGAGGCTAAATGTGTACACCATTTTAGATTGCGTGCGTTTTCTCAGCTGTTTTATGATCTGCTATGCGACAGGCTGTCTGTCCATTGCTTTTGATATGTTGGAACTCTTTGCTTGTTGACACGCCTGGCCTTCATGACATTACCCCTTGAATTGCCCACACTTGTCTATTAGATTGTGAGAGCTTTCGTCAGCTGTCTAAAAATGTAACATATGAAAGATTGTTTATTGTTAATGATCTGTTACACCTTTCGAGATTTGTTAATACACCAAGTTTTTGTAACATCTGAATTGCCTACTTTCACTTACATCCTATTAAGTACTTTGAAATTGTGATATTTATTGCAACTTTAGTTGAGAACAAATGATAGTTCCGTGCAACATTGGAGCCTTTATTTATTTATGTTGTACATTTATATTTACATGTGTTGTTATCTTTCATTAATCCGCCGTGCACATCAGCTCAGCCTTATAGCAACTGTCCTTTCTATTGAAATGTATACCATATCTTCTGATTTTTGATTCATGGGTTAATCAATATGTATTTCCGCTCAGCCGATTACAAATATGGCTGCAAGATCGTCAAAGTGTCTTATCTTAATTAATTTGCAACTTTTCAGCTAGCAGTTACCGCTTTTTAACATTTGGAGAGACTTTTCTTCTTTCTATGGTTTCCCGTCTCTTATACACATGCTGAAAGCAATATATTTCTACTGGTTCCCATTATATGTGTAATACATTTCCCCCTTTTAGGTAGAGCAATTTAAGTAATTTTTCTTTCGTGTTTAGTATAATCTGTATGACAGTTCTTAGTCCGGTTCTCTCAAGCAATGCCCACTACTTCATGATGTCACATGCTCTTTAACAGACATCTTTTTTGTCACGTTTGTCAGGGTGCAGAGTGTTATAAGGAGCAGACAGGGCTCTGTAAAAGGCCCCAAGCACATGACAACAGGGAAAAGAACAAGACAAAGCCAAAGGAAAAGACTCCAGCCATATCAGAGGCTTCTTTGTCCATTTTGTAGGCAAAAAGACCTGCGAACCACAAGTCCCAGCGGCCTCCAGGCCGGGAACTACTTTTTCACTCCCATTTCGGTAGGGGTTCGCGCCCGCGCATGCATGCAAGACAAAGGCACGGGGCTTGTGCTTAAGCATGCAACCCGACCAGACGCATCTTCCAGAGCTCCTGCCGATGGGGATTACATGAGGGGCCACGCGTGAAGGAAGAAGCATTCCGGCCCCTCGCTCATGCCAGATAAGTACCGCAAGGGCCTAGCAAAAGAACCCATGCTGAATACTAACGCTCTGCAGCAGGGAGGTAGCGCAGAGACAGGAGAGAATCATTTGGCCTCCAAATCCACAGAGGGACACGCGCAGGGGGCACAGCCCGCCACATCACGTCACCTGCTGATGGCAAAGCAAAGTGCTTAACAGCGTTTCGTTGCATTGGAAAACAGCGACTTTTCCCGCATGTTTGCGGCGGGTACAGCTGCACATCTTTTGTTTGGCATTAATAGACTGCATGAGCAGATTAACACTCCACGTGCATGTGTCTGCACTAAACAATCCTTGGGATGGGGTGTCACCAGATGGGATGCCTGTTCTCTTGTATTGTGCCCTATGTGAACCAAACACAGCTCACTAATGCTAAACTCTCTTGCAGCATTTGAACTGCTCCGAGCACCGGACCTGAGAATGCGCAGGCAGGAGGCCAGCACTCACCCCCAGAGCTAAGTGCCTCTTTTGTATCAAAAGTTATATGTAAACAATGTGTGCATGTTTGGGGTAATAGAGTGTATGTACTGTTGTTATTTCACCCCTATTTTTTATTTTTATTTATTTATATATTTATAACGCGCCGGAGCTCGCGAGCATCAGGGCGCGACAAGTACACGAGAGGGCAAGATCACAGGACAACATAGAAAGAAGAGAAAAGAAGTGACAGGGGACTCAAGGGAGTCTATGCTGAATATATAACAATTACCGAAAGAGTAATGTTTTCAGCTGCTTCCTAAATGGCAGGTACCTACTTTCACATCTAAGATTATCCGGCAGTTCGTTCCAGAGTGCTACAGCTTTGGTGGGGAAGGCTCTCCCGAGTCCATTAGCTTTGACTTTGGTGTGGCTGACTTTGAGTAGCCCTTTTTTAGCAGATCTTAGACAGCGGCTTGGTTCGTACCAGCGAAATTCCTTCTTTAGGTATGTGGGGGCCGTGCCATAAAGACAGCGATGGACCAGTGTCAAGGATTTGAATTTAATGCGCTCCTCAATGGCGAGCCAGTGAAGGCCTATGCGTTCATGGGTAATATGCTCACGCTTGGACTTCCCGGTGATGGTTCTAACAGCATTGTTTTGGATTATTTGGCATTGTTTGATGCAAGAGTTACTTGAACCGAGCATTAGCGCATTCCCATAATCCAGTCGGGATAAAATCGTGGCTCTAGCAATCGTGGCGCAATTTGTGGCATTAAGATACGGCCTAATGCGGTGTAGGAGTCTCTGATAGTATTGACAGTTTTTTTGAGAAAAGTAACCTGGGCATCTGCACCTAGTGAGGATTGCAGGTATATGCCAAGTGTTTTCACCTTACTAGAAACCGGGATATTGGAGTCCTTGATAGTAAATGATGAGTAGGCTGAGCCTAAATTGGAAAGGGCTTTTGGAGATCCGAATGTCATAAGTTCAGTTTTTGAACTATTCAGACACATCCAGTGGGCTTTCATCCATCTTTCTATAGTATTATAGATTGCTGAGAGTCTGTTGCCTGTCCACTTCCCCTTTCCAAACCCTCATTCCGGTTACCCTCTGCTCGATACCTATCCAAACATTGAGATCCTAACCCTCTTTCCCTTGCTGGGGTCTCGGAGGCATGCGTAAGCACTGTCTTGCAGGCGCGCAGACCGTGGTGGGGGTAGTTGGTTCGTGCCACTCCTGCGCCTGGAATCCGGAGCCGTGACAACGTTGAACTGCTTGTTCATGGTGTGTTGACATTCTACTCAGTTGAGGATTGGGTGAGCTGTTTGCACTTACTCTT
This sequence comes from Ambystoma mexicanum, assembly GCF_040938575.1. Classification (NCBI taxonomy): domain Eukaryota; kingdom Metazoa; phylum Chordata; class Amphibia; order Caudata; family Ambystomatidae; genus Ambystoma; species Ambystoma mexicanum. The sequence goes on from NC_090935.1 coordinate 768,877,492, forward strand.
ATTTTCTGTGCTTCGAGGATCTTTAGGATCTTCATAGAATTCTTTCTGATCCTTTTAGATTCACAACCACATTTAGAATTTTATTGGGAAGCCGCCAATACTGCACGTGAGGCATTTGACATTGGCAATTTCTAGACATTGGTTTGTATTTCATTATCTTCCTTTGATTTCATATTCCCATTTATTGTTCTTATTTTCAGATGTTTTCATTTCTGTCGACTTGTTAACACATTCTCGCTTTTTCTTGTAAGGTAAACCTTATTATCTTTATACAAGGTGGCCTGTATTATTAGTAGTATCAAGGACCTCTCCTTATCACTTGTGATTTCCGTTATAGATTGAAGCTTTTGGCTAGACGGACTCAGCTCTTTGTTAAATTAATTAAGACAACCAATTGATGAATAATTCTATACCAACTATGCCTTTGAACTATTGTAATCATTTGGGATACTTATTTTAACTTTATTGTCCTTACTATTCTAGATTGAACGATGAATATGTGAAAATTCTGACTGTGATCATGTCCCTGATGAAGGGATTGATTTCTGAAACTCGTTTGAGTTTCTTTTTCTTCATTAAAAATTATTCTTTTTGAACCTACTGCTCTAAATGTTTGATTTTCAAAGAATGTTTTGATAACCATATTGCTTTTCCAAAAGTTGAATTCACAATATCCTAAGTATTAAGAATCTAGTTGGCTTCGGGAGTGTCCATTACTTCTGGGCACTTTTTTCTTTTTTTAAAAACATTATTCATTATTGGCGGACACACTTGAACAGCAGTTAAAAAAACAATCATTGCATACATGAAGCGAGGCTTTGGGTTTTGTGTTACTGCTGGGTACATAGCATCAACAGCATAAAACAACATTGGGCAAACAGCACACCCGCCATAGATATTCCATCATGTCTAGTTCCCCACCACTCCAGTCGCCCTCAGGAGTCATTGATAATAGATTGGAGACTGTCCAGGTAGACCGAAAATTCACACCACATGTCCTTTGGTTTGCATATATCTGGCAGCATGGCAGTATAAAGGTCCTCAAATATCTCAACCCAGATCAGGTCAGGCATCCAGATGGTGAACAGATATGATAGTTTGGGCAACAGGATAATTTTCACCAATGGGAATCTGCCGGCCAGAGAAAGAGGAACATTCCTCAGTCACTTCACTTTGTCTAAGATGTATGTCTCCTGGGCTGCATAGTTTCTGGAGTGAAGGGATACGTTGTCCCTAGCTATCCAAACTCCCAAGTATTTAATACCCCCGGATGCCCGTTGCAGAGAATATGTTCCCTGTGGCCTAGCTGTTTTATCAGTCAGGGGGAATATCTCAGATTTATTGTAATGAACCATAAGTCCTGAATGCTCCCCAAACTCTGCAATGTCCTCCATTATTGGGTCCAGATTAATATGTGGGTCTGTGATGTACAATAAGACATCATCAGCGTACAGGGAGAAAATCTCTGGTGGTCCCGTCAGCCTGATTCCCCTCTTCCTGTGGCACTACCTTATCATATCAGCCATGGGCTCTATAACTTGTGCATATAGTGATGGGGAGAGGGGGCAACCCTGCCACGTTCCCCTCCCCAGGAGCAGCAGTTCAGACAGTTGGGAATGAACAACTAACCTAGCCGTGGGTCGCATATATAAAAGCATAATAATCTCAATCATATTTGCCCCTAGCCCAAATGTTCCTAAGATGAGAAACAGATACTCCCATGATACCATGTCGGAAGCCTTCTACGCTTCTAGTCTAACCGCCCTGGCAGAGGCTCCAGGGGATAAGCAGGACATGGTGTTGAACAATCGACGGATATTCAGTGCAGTAGATCTTCCCGGAATTAATCCTTCGTGGTGGGAATGGACCAGATGTGGCATCAGGGGAAGGAGCCTATTAGCAATCATCTTAGCAAAAATGTTGGTGTCCACATTGATTAACGATAGTGGTCGGTATGACACGCAGTCATTTGTCCGCTTACCAGCCTTTAGGAGAATCGTGATGGTGGCCTCCCAGAGTGACTCTGGTAGGATGGAGCAGGCTAGTGCCTCATCCCATACCCACAGTAGGTGGTGAGCCAGTATCCCCCAAATGCAGCATAAAATCTGGTGGTCAGCCCGTCTTTGATGACTTCCATAATCTCCTCAATGGTAAATGGCCCATCAATCTGCTCCCTGGCAGTCGTCAACAGTCTGGACAGGGGTATATCTATCAATAGCGAATGTATAGCCTGGAATCCCATGGTTGGGACAGCCGGTAGACAGTTTTGTAAAACTGCCCAAACACCCCCAGTATCTCCCGGTCTGTATCTTTGATCTCACCCCGCTCATCTAGTATGGCATCTATATGCTGTGGGCCACGCTCTGGCTGCACCAACTTGCCCAGTGTCTTCCCTGGGTGCTCTCCCTCACCATATCGCCTGGCTGCCGCAGGTTTTGCAAAGTATTGGATTTCCCTCTCTGCATGCGCCATAAATTGTTCAAGCATAATGTGTTTCTCAGCCATGGTGGCCAGGTCTGGTATGCTAGCGTGAGCATTTTCCAACCCTTTAAGTTTGGATTCACAATTCTCTAAATCACACCTAATGGTCCTGAATACCCCAAATTCCTTTCAGATGACCATGCCCCTGATGTAAGCTTTGAACGCATGCCACACCATGCCGTGTTGTAGCCCCAGGAGTGTTTTGAGTGAAAAAGGTATATATACCAGCTTCAATGTCTGCCCTCAACACTATGTCCTGTACAGCCTCAGACTTAAATCTCCATGAGGCCCGACTCAAAGCCCTTTTCCCATTCTTATCTGTATGCTGACAGTTGAGTGGTCCAAAAATGTGCGGGGAAGGATGTCTACCTGCTGAACCTTACCAGTTGTCGCAAGACCAGTATGGACTGGCGAGTAGTATGTGTATTGTCAGTCCTGTGGGTGCATGAATCGGCACACTTTGCGCAGCCCAAGCCTCTCCACCTGGCTCAGCAAGCTTTTGGCAGGTGTAGATGGTGGCCTGTGGGCTGTGCCTGGCCGATCCACCCTTTGGTTCAGTATACAATTCATGTCCATCAACAAATGACAGGGACCAACGGAAATCAGTCAATAATATTCGCTATAGTTTCATAGAATTCGCAGGAGTCCGTATTCTGCCCATAGGTGTTGATTGACAAGACCTCCACCACCTCAACCACACCATGAACAATAACATATCAGCCCTCTGCATCAATGCGGTCAGGGCCCCCCTGGATTGGGACGAGTAGGCTGTGAAGAACCAATTATTTCCCCAGGACGCAGCAGCATTTTTATTAACTGTCGCTGTAGCATGCTTTTCCTGCAGGACCTTTATGTTGGTTTGATGCCCACTGGCATAGGCCGTTATGCAATGTAATGTACCAGTATTTATAGAGTGCTACTAAGGCCAAAGGCATCTAGGCGCAAAGAAATAGCATGGGCTGCTGAAGAGGCAAGCTGCCTCTTCTCCACCAAACTTCATCTGTTACAGAACTAAAAAAGATAAGTCTTCAAGTCTTTCCGAAATATTAGATGATCGTCAATATTTTGCAGGCCAATTGGGAGTGTATTACACATAAAAGGAGCGAGGCTAGAGAAGGCACGACCTCCCAATCCGACTTTTTTGAAAACAAGGGACTCTCAGAAACCTCTCGGATTCAGATTGCAGGCACGTAACAGGGACATACGGGGTAAGCTTATCTGCCTGGTTTTCGCATAGCAGCCCAACCCCTAACATTTGAGCTTAAGATATCAAGTGCCATCTGCTCTAAGCGCTATATTGATCATTTGCCCAGTGCACCCACCCCACTGTGCGTGTTCCCCGCTTCTTCACAGCAGTGACCAAATGCACCAAACCAAATATATGTCCACCAAGACATTTTTCCCTCAACCCCCCCAAAAAGGGTGATGTCAACTCCGCCCCCCTAACATTCCCAACATACCTCCCATAAACAAACCCCTCCCCAGGAACCTTCCCAAGGACACCAGGAATATCGTCACGCCATCCCCCAGAGGTCGGAGGAGGGACGCCCGCCCCCTTGATCAGAAAAAAGATACCTGGGGATGTGGCTTTTCATTACATTACAGTGGATTGACAGCGTGCACCCAAGACATATTGGCAGCTGCACCTTCGTAAACATATTCTAACACAACAACAATTGAGGAGACAGCCCCCCGGCAAACATATCAAATCAACTCCCATAGGAGCCGCAGGAGCTCACTGCCATCCCTCTCCATCAACGCTTCAGGAGAATGTCAATGAAGGTCATGACTTCCGCGGGATCAGTGAAAAAATGAGTTTTACTGTTGTGTATCACCCAAAGCCTGGATGGGTACAACAATGCATATTGCAGACCTCGACCTCGTAGTTGTCGCTTCGCAGCTGCAAACGAGATCCTGGATTTTTGGACTTTAGGAGTGACATCCAGATATATGCATAACTTCAAGGATTGGTATTGTAGGTCCTCAAGCTCTCTAGCCTTTCTTAGGATCATGTCCCTGTTGCAGTAGTTCAAAACTCAGATTATCACTGGTCTCGGGCTCTGACCAGGCTCGGGGATCTGTGTCGAGACCGGATGCACCCGTTCCACCAGACATTGCTGGGACAGAGGAGGGTCACCCAGCACTTCTTTTATAAGAGTCTTGAAAAAATTCCTCCATATGCTGGGGCTTGACAGACTCAGGGATACCCACAATATGTACGTTGTTGTGGTGGGATCTCGCCTCTAAGTCTTCATTCTTTGCTTTCACACCGGCCACTTCCTTCTGAAAGAATCGAAGAGCAGGGCACACCTCCGCACTTGCGTCTTCTAGTGACCCGATTCGGTGCTCTGTTTCTGATATCCTGCCTCCATGCGGTCCATTTTATATACTAGACTGTCTAGCTTCCCATTGAAAGGCTTGAATCCTGACTGCATCCCTTCCAGGATGGTCAGCATGTCCACTGTCGATGGCTGTGGAGCACTGCTCACCTCCTCCCTTCTCGCATTTTTCCGCCTCCAGCGTTGTTTCTTGCCTGCCCGCCTGCGTCCCCACCTATGTCTCCTTCTTTACCTTCCCCAGTGCAGCCATGTTTGGAAACACAAGTTTTGCTTGACGTTTATGTCCTTTAACCATCTGTTGACACTGGCATGGGGGGGTAGTGCAGCCAGCCCTGCAATCCACTCACCAGGGGGATCCTGCTGCACCTCTCACGTCAGCCCCAGCCCACCCGTATCAACTTAGCATGCTGCCTCGCACCTACACTCACCGGCCTTGCTTGCATTGAAGCACCCTCTAGCCCACGCAGTCCCAAGTTGTCCACAGCATGGTAGATGTCATGCCAGATTGGCTGCCACCGCCTCAGCCCAGGTTGGTCTCCTCGCTGTCGCAGCCAGGGAACCAAGATCAATGATGCTGCGCAGTAATGGGTCAGCAGAGTCAATCCTGCTTATATTGTACTAGGAAGAGAAAAAAAGAAGAAAAAAAAGGGTGGGGGCAAGTTGATGTCCACTCTGCCCTCTCTCCATTCAGCCTCTGCCAGCCTACATGTAGACCCTGCACACCACCTCCTGGAAGGACTCGTCGTCAGGCACATATGATGGGAGGTCAAACTTTTCCTCCTCCGTGGGAGTCGTTCCTCTGGCTGCCCACACCAGGGCTCTACACAGGACAGCAAACGTGTGCAGGATCTCTACACACGGAGCGGGGCTCCCGCTCCAGCACTCTGCCAGCTTCAGCAGGGGGCCCGGGGAGCAACATGTCTCCCTTTCACCACAGTCCTCACAGCACGTCTCTGCTGGTGGTGGGACTCCGGCGGTCTAGCCCCGGATCAATGTCCTCTATGGCAAGTCTCTGTGCCTGCAGCTCAGAAGGCGACAAGTGACGCCAAACATTCCTAGAGGATGCACAACCAACTCGTGCCCTCACGGGACATCACTGGGGGCACTTGTGATTTTGGATAACGGGGCGGCAGGCCTCCCTCTCCCGAACCTCTGGGAGTTCTAGAAGGATGCATCCATATTGGTGCAGCGCCACCTGGTATCCCCCTCTGGACACTTTTTTCACTGTATTTCAGATGTGCAGCTTCTGTGCCAGAGCTGTGGTTTTCTCCCCCCACACCCTAAGATTTATTAAGTCTATCAGAGATCAAAGTGAGCGGGAACGGTCGGGAGCGGTGTTCCACTATTTTTATTTTTTTCTGTTTACCATTCTTCTCCTTTTTATGACCATATTCACTATTCTATACAGAGGATTTGTCCATTCATGTCCTTGTGCAAGTATAAAGTTGTAATAGTAGACTTAGTTACTAGTCACTTAGACTATTGCAATGCCCCGGCTGCAACACCTTGTCATGCTTCTTCCTACCCTCTCCCCTGCCAAGACCACAGTTCCATTAATTCTTTCGGTACACTTCTACCACTGGAGTCTAAATTATATTTGTGTTATTTGGTGAACCTGGTTATTGTTATCAGACATAGGGCCTCATTCCGAGATTGGAGGTAGCCAAGGCGCTATTTGCGCCATGGCTGCCTCCAATACCGGGTTGGGCACCGGTGTTGTTCAATGGGGACTTACTGTTGTAGTCCGACCCTGGCGGGACCGGTAAGTCCCCATTGCACAAACCATTCCCCATTCCCATTTGAGCCCAGATAGGGCTCAATGGGAATGGGGAGGGTGCTAATAACGGGCTCGCGACTTGCAAGCCCGTTATTAGCGCCCTGGTCCCTTAGCGGGACCCATAAGGGACGTGTGGTCAGACCACACATTCCTTACGGTGCCTGCCAAGGGACCTTGGAATAGGGCAGTAAGGGATTACCGGCACCTGTCTCCTTACCGGTGCCCGGTATCCCTTACTGCCCAGGTCGTAATGAACCCCATTGTGTTGCTTCAGTGGTCTGTGTCCTGCTCCTAATGGTGTTTTGGGCCCACCTACTGCTTTTTCGGAGGTATGGAGGTAAATGTTTTTGGTGAAGTTAGTCAGGTGGCATGGTTTTCGCACAACGTTATTTGATTGACATAATTTGGGTGCACAATTTGTGAATGTGCTAGAAACATCCACTCTGCGTCAGATGTGACCTCAGATGTGCTATAACTTTGCTCCTGTTTTGAACAACATTTTGCATTTTGTTGCTCACAGAGCATTTTTGATGGTTGAGAATACATGTGTGCCAGTTAGATGTGCAACCGTGCTTGCTCATTTTTATGCAATCGTGCATCTCAATGGGATGCACATGCTTTTGGCATCTGGCTTTCTAAACTTCTATGCAAGTGAATGCATTACTGCTAGGGGTGGCTCCATTGTGCCAGGAAAGCAGCTCTTCAGGCCCTTTAAACTGCTCAGGTTCGGGAGGAGATGGTTCTGTGTACCCAATGAGCTAGAATGCAAATTCTGGTATCATGCATTGAATTATTTTCCAAACACGTTAATTAGTGCATTTAAATTACAGTTGGGGCTGCTGGCCTTACTTCGATGGCTGAAGCACAGACGTATATCTACCACCTGCAATTACTAAAAGAAGGCAAATCACACTGACAGGCCTTACGTTTAAAGCCGGAATAGGCATTTTAGACCATCTTGGGGTTAGCCTAAACAAAACTGTCCTAAATAAACTGAGAGGAAAGACTAGAAACCCTCAGAGATTGTATGAAGGCTGATAATGATAATCCTGGACATGCTTGTAAAACATTAGTTAAAGAGATGTTTGCAAGGGCAAATTATGGGGCCCGACAAGAAGATTGTGACTGGCTATGCATCATTACAATTTATAGGATGCATTTCCCTGTCAAGGGATTTGAAGGAGTTAAATGAATCACACTTGAGTGTTTTATCCTGCATCTACCGTAGAGCAGAGCTGCCATTTGGGTAGATGACAGAATATGGGCCAAGGAGACGACACACCATCCTATGGGCCGGATCCACAACGCGCTTTTCAATTTGAAAGCCCCCTTGGAAAGCGCTTTGTGAATCAAGCCCCAAGTCTTTATAAGCTGACCATTATATGATGGAGAGCGTTCTTATGCGAAAAATTGCATATGCCCAAGAATGTATAAGACAAGGACAGCTCGCAAGCAAGGATAACACCAGACGCTGACATACTGTCACAGCATCCCTTGAAGGATAATGGTCAAATATTACTAACTGTTAAGCAAGACTAAGGGCCTCATTACAAGTTTGGCGGTCCGGAAATAAGGGTGCCAGTAACAATGTACCAGCACCCTTTCCAGACTGGCAAACTAAGAGTTTGCCGGTGGGGGCACGGAACTCCTGACAGGCCTGACCTGCCGGGAGTTCAGGCCCCTACCGGCACGGTTTTCACTGAAGCTCTGCACCGTTTATGAGGATTGGGGGCATTGGGGACTGGGGATTTACTATTTCTGCCGCCTGCCTTAATATCCCGGCACCGGGAAGTCAGGAGGCGGAAACAGTGTTACGGGGTTGCCAGTAACCCGCCGCCTACCGACAGGTTTTGTCCGCAACCCTGTAATGAGGGTAGGGCCTCCTTACAATTTTCCCAGTGTGAGAAAAGTGCTGGTAATTCTGTTAGCAGCACTTTCGTGCACTGGGAAAATACAGGTTTGCTGTTGTGGGTCACTGGTTTATGTCCAGCCCGAGCTGGAGGTAAATCATTGGCCCCGACCGACCGGAATAAAACTGCTGGAATTGCCGGCACCGGTCACACCGTTGCCTGTAATTCATAAATAAAATTGCCGGAATTGCCGGCACCGGTCACACCGTTGCCTGTAATTCCGATAATTCACCTATGGAGTCCATGGAATGGGGAATTACCGGCATTCAAACTGCCTATAATATCCTGATAAAACCTAGGTTTCAGGCAGCGGGAATGCTAATTCCGTTTGGTGGTATTCCACTGTTATTATCGGCGGGATACGGGCAAAATATTTTATATGGATTTGCTGCTTTAAATTCTGTTTTCACAATGCAGTCTTTTGCCTGGTTTTCTTCTGCCCTGTGTTGGATCCAATGGCTCAGGTTCTTGAACTATAAAGTGAATTGAAGTGAATGAACTCGGAAATGTTTAATTGAAGAGAATGCCCGTTGTCAATAGCAGTCGCCTGCTGGATGGCGGTGGAAGGGAAGGCCAACGCACGAAGCGCGTGGCGTAGTTTCAGAAAACACTGGACCGCATCATTGTGAATGTGCAAAACACATTTCAATCGCACAGGGCGTGGATGTTTGACATTGTGGGAAGCCCCAGCATGCCTCCAGGCCTGTGACTTTGGAGAATGCAGACGATGCCGCCCGATAGCCACATTATGTGATGGCCGGAGGGACCACGCGAGGTGCCTAGCATTCAATTTCCTCCACCGCAGCAGCAATGATTACCTCCAGTGCCCCATTCACAATGAACACTGCGGAGCGGCCTACCGCAGGAACAGCAAGGAGCGCATGAGGAAATATTAGGGTTGTACAGAAATGCGCTATGCAGGACAGTATTACGCTGACTTGATTAGGAAGGCAAGCATACACAATGAAAGGATTTAAGGGCTTGGGTACAAGGTCTCCCAGCTCTTCCTTCAAGCCTTGTATGAATAATCAAATGCTCACACACAATTGATACCTTTGGAAAGTGGGAATGCGTTTGAACTCTGCATCCACGAAGATAAAGGATTAAAATACCAGACTATAGAACCTCTGCAATATATTCAACGCAACGAAGCTATTATGTATGCATAACTATGTCACCTGCCGTATTTAACAACCGGACAGCGCTGCACCTTCTGGGGTAGCGCAGTGTATCCATACAATATGCGCGCGTCTTATTTTTGGCCAGCTCGGCGGTACTGACACGTACGCCTGGGTGGGCGCCTGGCGCAGCGGCATCCGCCGTCGCTCGTCATTGCACGCTCTTAGGAGCTTGAGCAGGCGAGTCCAGCTAGACGAGGAAGATCGCCTCTGCAGTCTTCCCTCGGTGTTGCCCCCCCTCGTGCCAGACAAGAGAATTGAACAGCCTCACGAACAACCACGCGCAATCTGTTAATAGGAGTGTGATATTTCCCCCGAGGTGCTCCCTGAATATTTTCTCTATCTCCATTTTCGAGGCCCCTGGCATAACTTCCGCTCTTTCTCGGTTTCGCAGATGAACTGCACATAAATGGCCCTGTTTTCACTGTCCCTTCAGAATGCAAAGAAATCAGGTTATTTACTCTGATCCGTGGATTAAGAGAAAACATGGATCCGAAGAACCGCATGTATTAACAAGCCCCCTGTCTCGCCCCTCCATGTGTCCAATTCCTTGCTTAAAAAGACATCAACCAATTCATGCTAAAATGCTGGCATGGCAACACAGTGCAAGCGTCTAACAGGGTGTGCATGCCTGCAGCCGTCGATATGCAGTGGGTATGCAGGCTCTTTTTCAGGCACGTGTGTTTGTCCTGTAAACAAAGGTCAAAACGTTGATCTTTTCCGAAAAAAACGAATTACAAACCAATGCTAAGATTTTGAAATATCGTCACCTAATGAAAAACAATCAGTGCCATAGTTACAAGTAATGTAGACATCTTCTGCTCATGGGTGCATTTCAATTGGTGCATACAAATTCCAATTTCAGTGTCTTAACCGTAAACAATGAACGAGATACTAAAGTCTACCCCCGTCTTTGTTATATGCCTAACCACTGCTAGGCTCTTCTACTAAAGCTAAACTATTTCTGAAAACATGAGATGTGCTATTGCTTTCAAGCATAATGGATCCTAAATGTGCGGTCCTACTCTAGCTAACATCGCTTTATTGTTAACTGGCTGCGCAACACACCAACCGCGTTGTCTATCACATCATGGTCAGCACTGGCAGTGGGGAGAAGAGGGCAGAATTTACAGCAGCCAAAAGACACTCAACCTTTTCCAGGCAGTGAACTCAGGGTCATGTTGAGTCACCAGCATTCACACAATGGATCAGGATCATGGACCTGGGCTTGAGCCCACCAGCTGCCTACTGTTACCCAGAGTCACCCGCATTCACACAATGGATCAGGATCATGGACCTGGGCTTGAGCCCACCAGCTGCCTACTGTTACCCAGAGTCACCCGCATTCACACAATGGATCAGGATCATGGACCTGGGCTTGAGCCCACCAGCTGCCTACTGTTACCCAGAGTCACCCACATTCACACAATGGATCAGGATCATGGACCCGGGCTTGAGCCCACCAGCTGCCTACTGTTACCCAGAGTCACCCGCATTCACACAATGGATCAGGATCATGGACCTGGGCTTGAACCCACCAGCTGCCTACTGCTACCCAGGGTCCTCTGCCCCCCCCCATGGAACACATCTGCTGCTCAGGACTGACATGGGAATCTTGCCTTTTGTAAATGGACCTAATTAAGGAGTACATTTCAAAAACAACAAGCAGTTGACCCCTGGTCAGTAGAGAACACATCTAATCCACAAATGTAAAATGCTCTGCATTGCCACCCAATAAGCTCTCCAATCTTCTACCCGAGAGAGGCTGGGGGAATGCTTGCAAGACAGGGGCGCAGGGGTACGTTCTGCATATTCCAGAGAATATGGCCAATAATATTGAGTGTAGTGACCAGTGCATACTAATAGTTTAATCAAAGATTCCGTCCCCTTCGAAGGTCCACACATCCGAGAACGTGTCCACTCTGCCTTTCAAAGCCGTGTCTGAGGCTTCTGCAGCTGTGCACATGCAGCCACTCACTCCTGCTGAGTGACTATGCTGTAAAAGATCCTTGCACCAAAGGTGAATTGCCCCCTTCACGTCAAAGGTGAATGGCCCTCTTCCTTCCTTAAAGATGGATATGCGTTCTCTCCAGTGATCTCTCACTAATCAGGATTGCTAGAAAATCCCGATATCACTCCTTTACTTACTTATAGGGGGCAATCAGATGCCCTCTCAGGGTTCTTTTGTAGGAGGGGTGCAATCCCAGCTAATGGAACCACTCATCACACCACAAGCCTTAATTCCCTTGTAATACACGTGGTAGTCTGGCTTTGGACCTTTACAAACTCCCTTCTATCCATCCCATGAAATGAATTGAATATTGAACACTTGGCCCGACGAAGGCCTTGCAGTGAATCAAGGCGTTCGCTCACTCAGCTTGTTGCGCCCATGTCTAATCTGCATTCTAAGTGGCTGCGTGACAGTGTGCATCCACCTTCAGCTTGACTCCACACACCCCCAGGCTGAATGAATTTGGTGCACTGCAAAACACTGAAGTTCCACTCAATGCAGCGGGACCAGCCTATTTCATAAAAACAGTATTACTTTATTTTAATCATTCTTTAAAAAAAAGTCAACATAATTCTTGATGAATACGTTCTTCGGTGCCGGATACGTTAGAGGCATTGAAATAGAGCCTATCTGAGAAAAATATGAAGTGCTAATAATTTCTGGTGGAAAGAGTGCAGTCAAAATAGTGATCACTGATGATGACTGGATTATGACAGATTTGTGAAAGGGAAGCCTGTATTCCGGTGTATATGTCTATTAAATGTAATGAGAACACCTCTCCAAAAAGTTATCTGCACTGGAGAAGGGACGTAACATCAAGCTACGGCAATGGAACTTGAATCCTTGATGTATAGTTGTTATATCCACTATGGATCAAGATGATGATCTATTTTGTTATTGGAAAAATTCATATATTGTTATAACGATACCTGATCAAGATGATGACCAATTTTATTATCAGAATAATGAACAGATTGCTATCGCTTGAAAATGAATATATAAAATATGTTAAGCTCCTGGTCCTTCAAAGGAAAGATTTCTAATAGCTATGTTCCGAGGGCTGCGAAATGGAGGAACAATACACTCTCCATGCCATGAGGATGGACCATTCAGGACTGGTTCTTGGCTGCACCAATATTCTAATCTTTACCCATTGTGCTGCTTTACTAGGACTTGCAATATGTAGTCCTATGTGCAATACTTTTCTTTGATCACATTGGATCCTTGCAGCCCTTCCCGTGTAGAAAGAGAGGAGCACAGTAGTGCATATGTCACACTGTGGGATCCGGATCTCAGGGCCTTTTTCGCCAGAACACGTCAGCGAGGGCTCTTCTTGTCATCTCAGAAAATTGCAAAATCCAGTCAGGTTTTTTTCATGATAACCTCAATGAAAGTACATGAAGCAAATTGACACAAAGCAAATTTGAATAGTGGTCATTGTCATCAATTGATGTTGTTTTACTAATTAGGGTTTCCGTAGTCAGTTGGTATATAAAACTGACCCCAACCATAACCCATTCTCTACATAATTCCTGAACCACCCCGTATGCTCATGTGAGGCTTTTTTTTAAAAAGAAATATTGCACCAGCATGTTTCTGCACTCTTATAGTCACGGAACTGGCACTTTGCACAAGCCAGCCCCTACACAACTCAACTAGCTGAGATGTTACAGCATTTAAGTTTTTATACTATATATAGTTTAGCAGGCAGATATAAGCGAATCGAACCCTTCATTTCCCAACTTGTACTTAAAACCCAGGGGCCTTGACGCGACCGGGGCAATTCCAACGTCACGCTATCTATGGACGTCCTCGCTGGAGAGCCCTGGAAGATGCATGCATTAAATGATGGTTTGGTGCGACGACGAGTGCGCACCTCCCCGGTGTCAGGCACTTCAAAAAATAATTGAAGTTTTAATGCCGCATCTCCTGCTCTTACGGCAAGCCACCATATAGTTTAAAAGGAAATCTCATCCAGAATGATTAACACCTTCCTGCGCAGGAGCGGAGCGGCGGTGCCCTTTCAGACTAGCAGCTGCGGATCATTAGCCCGCCAGTGATGAGATGTGTTTGATGTGGATTTTTTTTTCTAATTAAGAGATGAGAGTTTCGGTTCTTCTTTCTGCTAGGTTGGGGAAGAAAAGCAGGATTTCTCCTTACAGAAAAGAGGCATTCTCTACCTAACCTTGCATTATTTTGCGAGTCGCGTCCACACCCCCTATACCGCTCTTCGACTCTTGAGTGAAGATTCCATGTGTGTTGCAGTAACAGTCCTGGAAATAAGAATTTTGAATTTACTTCTTGAGTTGTATAAGTTGGCACATACAGTTTGGCAAATAGCATCGTGACATAAGATATGCAAAGCCTAAACATAAGGACATATGGACTGTATACACTTAGTATTAGGCAATGATATAGGATTGCCGGTCAGGGAACAGAGGTTAAGATCAATATTAAGGTTAAGTGCAACACCAGTTTAAAATGTGCAGAAGTCTAAAAACAATATCAGTTCAAGACTTGAATTATTTTTGATTTGAATAAGAAGAGAACTTAAGGCATACATAAGCTATCAGACTGGAGCTCATTGGACATAATCAAACAGCTATCAAACTGGACTTTTTTTATGTAAACCAAAGATATACTATTTGGATTGTATCAACAACAGAATGCTACAAAAGTATGGCAAACTACCATTGCATTAAAGAGCGTACATCACCCTTATGGTTTATAGTGATCATTCAAGCTTGAGAGCTGGCACACACTGCATGACCTTTTTGAGCAACTAATGGTATAGGCACTGGTATGTAGGCCATGTGGAAGGCAGACAGGAGCTACACAAAAGCAAAGCTTTCATACCGTTCACCCATGACACACTCCAGAAGACTTCGAGCAGTTCAGCTCTACAGTGTGAAAGTTGCAATACTCATTTTTTTTTGTTGCATAGAGATAAGAAAGTTTTAGAGCAACTCACCGTATGTTGAAAAATTGAAAAAAAGCCACATTGCTGCCCCGTGGCCAATGCCTAGCATCGCGACAGCCATCTGGAATAAGAGAGCTAATTTCATCCTTAGAAACAGAACGTTCATTTTAATTGCCTTTGTTTCACTGTTGCACCTTGTGTTCTGGGGGAAAAATGCCTCGGTTCTCCAGGGTTCCAGCTGCATTGTGCAGGCTGCTTCTCTTAGTTGGTTAAATAAAAAAAAATGTTTTCTACCCCCTCACCAACCCCGCTCCCACAAGGTACCAGAATTCCCACCTATTAAAAATTAAATAGAAAAGTTAAAAATAATGAGGCTATCTTGCTTGTACACATTTGTCTGGCCTGGCATTTTGCCCTTTTCATGGGTGTTCTGCGAAGGCAGAGAAGAAAAGGGGCTCCGCCGGGCTTATTTGTCATTTAAATTTCCTTTGCAGGCTTCACGTTAGACTGCGAAGCTACACTCAGAGGCAAGAAGCGCCCGCAGAATGACTGGAGACGCTGGCATTGCCGGCCCACAATGGGGCTCACATCTCTATAGCCGCGTGACCTCTCATAGTCGGTGGGCTGAGACTGTGATACAAAAAGGCGCCTTTTCAGGCCTGCCTACAGTGCTTGACCAGATCACAGTCAAATGCACGGTCCGTGGCGCCTGTGAAGGTCTCGTCCTCAACGAGACAGACGTTAAAGAGCCTGTGTAGGTTGCAGCCTGTCCGAATCCTGATTCCTTCTGGTTTCCGGTAGGCCTGAAGCTCCTTACATTCCCTTTCCCTCCTCCGACGTTCACAAGTAAACACCGGTGCGAAAAGCCAGATCACGCTAGCGTCTAGTCCACCCAGAATTGCAATATCATATTATCCTCGTGGGTCAGCCGCCGCCTGTAAATTGGACAATAACAATGCTTGTTTGCACTATTGCACTGGAGTACGGCTATCAGGGACATGGGATGTGAAGAAGGACATTTAGCTTGTGGGTATTTTTTGGTAATTTATCCCCACACACTAACTGCCCATGTCCATGTTAATCCCTACGGATATTCCCACCCACTTCCTGTCCCTCCCCACTCAAAACACATCTTCCATGGACTTCTCTGAGCGAGCTTTATCAAGCAGTGACATCAAGCCTTCTGCTGTAAGTGCCTGCCAGTGTTATTTCTAAGCAGTCTGCTGAAACCAAATGTCTTAATTTGAGCTTTAAATGTGCTACGGGTATAATAAAAAATGTCTTTACCAAGTGTGCCTTCAGCCACTTGATTGCTAAGAGGTAAACATGCATGGTAAGAGTAAGCACTGCACTTTACAGACTTGTTATAATAATCCATGTTCAACTGGTACTATCTCCAACTTCTATTCTTGTTCAAATAGGTACAATTAGTTAATTTGATTAATGAATGTTTTAGGTATAGATCAAGTTCTTACTTGTTAAGATTGTTAATTCTGTTCATCCTTTATTGTTACCTGTTCCGATCAAAGTCTGTAACTTGCTAACATATGTATCATTATCAGTATCTTGAACAATAAAGATCATTAAAATAAAAAAAAAGAGTAAGCACTGCAGTCCTGTTACCAACAAGCAGTTGCAAAGCCAACAGTTTTGGTTTGTGTATAGGTGTTAGATATTTGATATCATATGCCCATGTACTTGCATCGTTTTGCAGCTGCTACCATTAATGGCTAGTTACTACCATCAAGGCAGTGCCTGGCAAGTGCCTATCTCAAGCCTACACAAAAGCCGAAGCGCATACTGATGTATGTTATTTTATGCTATTACGATTTGCATTGTGCACAGCTGCCATTTTCATGGTCTCCACAAGCTCTGGTGGTTCTGAAAGTGTGTCTGTGTGGGGGAAAGTGGAAGGTTATTTAAGATGGCAGGATACATCGAGATTGCACTGCTTTGTGTTGATGGTGGAGATTGGAAATATGCTGAGCTACATGTGTGTAAGTATGATGTGTTAGGAGCATCAAGGGATTTGTGTGCGGGGAACCTCATGCTTGCAGTGTGGACGTGCATTCGGCGGGTGCTTCGTTTGTCAGTTGGTGTTGAGGTTTAGAGTCTTTTTGTTTGGAGTCTGAGGAGAGGGTCGTTTTAAAGACTTGGTCAGGTGGCCAGTTTGAGTTTGTTTGGTGAGTAAGTGTGATGAATCAACTTCCGGGACACCAGTGGTCCGGTGATGAATATCGGTTTCTAAAACATCAATCAGACCCACATCTCTAGTACACCAGAAATGATCCAAACAGATTGGAAGCACAAGCAAATCACAAACCTCCTCGTCCAATTTTGGTAACGTGGACAGAACGGCAGGCTTATCTCTGCAAGGTCATTGATCGTTGGTTAGTTGCAACACAGCGAAAAAACAATTATTACCCAATAAAAAAAAGGGACTGTCCAGTCAAGGTTGTATACAAATATCTACTTTATTATTATCACAACAGACAATTCTAGCATACTACAAAATATAACCCACCCTGTAAAGGAATGCAGAGGACAGACAGTTTCAAAGAAGGGAAAGGTATGCACTCTGGATTCTGACAGGAGGGTAAAAGTAATTAATCGCAATGGTTCAAGAATACTTGGTTTCAACACAAAGGGTCGTAAAATGTCACTAGGGGCCTTCGGAGAAGGACCACAGGGACAGAACCACAATGTACCTTGGTGCTCGACAGTGTGACAGAACCACAATGTACCTTGGTGCTCGACAGTGTAGAGTCGGTTTCAGGGCTCTTTGCAGCTTCTGCAACAGAGTTCAAGACAGGAGACAGCTCCGGATATCATGCGACAGGCAGTTTGCAAGCGAGGCTAGATGGACGGCTGCAGACTGGCCTTACACGCGGTTTGGATCAGGAATCGTTGTTTCAGTGCTGGTTGGTGGGTCTGAAGCACTGGTTGGGGCGCCTTGGAGGGCGTTACCAACTCAGGTATAACAACAGTAAGCTGTGCAGTTGGTTGCAGTTCGAGGGGCTTGACTGGCTGGAAAATGTCCTTTAGGGCGGACGTTGGCGGATCCTTGTCGATGCACTCCTCCTAGCTTCTTCATTAGGCTTTTATTGTCCTATAAGGCGGAAGGCCAAAAGCTGAGGAGAGTGTTGCAGGCCACTGCCTTGTCCTTGGTTTGGTTCAGGGACCCTCTGGCACTTCCCACCTAGGAAGCCTGCTGCAGAGCATAGCAGGGCATGCTGTGTGCTGGCTGGGTATTGGTTGTGGAGCTGCTGTCGGGTCTTCTGGATTCAGTATCTCCCTCTGTTCCCTAGGAGATGTTTATGGGGGGGGGATCTTGCTTCCCTCTTTGGAAATCCTGGCCTTCCTTCACTGGTGGAAGCTGCAAGGCAGACTGTACCTACAGCCAGGGTCCAATGCTGAGTTCTTCTTGTTACTCCTCACAAAGTCTTCAGATGATCTGCCCAAAGGAGGGCTCAGCACTCTTTTAAAGCCAAATGGGCCCCCACCAACAATCTCCTGTATGCATGAGGTCCTAACCAGAGTGCTTTGCAACAGAAAAGGTAAAGGGGTGAAAACATGTACTAAGTCCCACCCTTCTCCCTGTCTGTTGTGGATCAAAGGGCCTCTCTAGTTAGTGCAAGGATTAAGAGCATTCAGCAGTGTTGAAACTGCAGAAAGTTACCTGTTTTTGTGGAGAACATTTGCCTAATTGGGGCTGCAGCTGCTGGTGAATACGCCCCCTCGTGATCTGCACTTAAGGGACTGCGGTGTGTGGAGCGTGCATGCAGACACGTTCAAGGATTAAGTGCAGTTAGCATTGTGGCCACTGTGCAGAGTTACCTGTTTTTCTGAGGAAAATCCAGCTAATTGGAGCTTCAGCTGCTCGTGAACGCGCCCCCTTGTGATTTGCACAAAAGGGACTCCAGCGCATGGTGCGCATTCGCAGCCAAGTGCAAGGACTAAGTTCAGTTGGCAGTGTGGTCACTGTGCAGAGAGTTACCTGTTTTTGTGGAGAAAATTCACCTAATTGGGGCTGCAGCTGCTGGTTAACCCACCCCCTCGTGATTTGGACTGAAGGGAGTGCAATGCGTAGACTGCGCATGCAGACAAGTGTAAGGATTAAGTGCAGTCGGCAGTGTGGTCACTGTGCAGAGAGTTACCTGTTTTTGTGGAGAAAATTCACCTAATTGGGGCTGCAGCTGCTGGTTAACCCACCCCCTCGTGATTTGGACTGAAGGGAGTGCAATGCGTAGACTGCGCATGCAGACAAGTGTAAGGATTAAGTGCAGTCGGCAGTGTGGTCACTGTGCAGAGAGTTACCTGTTTTTGTGGAGAACATTTGCCTGCAACTGGGAATCACGTCACTTAGCACACAGGCAGCAGTGAATAAATGTATGTTATATATCTTTTTTTAATTTTTGTATTGTGTTTGGTTTAATTAAACCTTTTACAAACATAGAAAGTTTACAGAAATGTACAATAACAAAACAAATTTATTGACACCATTTTACAATTAAAATTCAATATCCAAAAGTTTGTGAATAAAATTAATTGCTGCATTTATTAATGCCAGTTTTTACCAATTAAAATTCTTATCGTAAGGTTAGTTCATTGTGTACAAAACACTTAAAAGAGCTTAAATGAATGATACACAACGGAATACAATCAATACAAAGATGTTCTAAAGTTTCCACATTAGTCGAACAGAACCTACTCAGTCTCTATGTTCTAGGTACTTTATGTCTACAACCAACAATCTCCATAGTAGGCTACGGGTTAAGTTTTAAACGCAATAAAGCAAGCATCCACTTTTGATTTGGGTAACATTTTCAGAACCTTTTCGTTAATGATAATGATGTGTTATTTATATAGCGTCTTAATCCAAAGCGCTTTACAGAGCACATATTTACATACAATATCACCCAACCGAAATTGGTACTCATTATCGACCTCGGAAGGATGAAAGGCTGAGTTGGCCTTGCCGGGATTTGAACCTGCGACCTGCAGATCACGCTCAGATCACAGCAGCGAGCGCTCAACCCGCTGAGCTATCTTATCGGCCGTTAACTAGTATATATGAAAATAATGTATTTTTCCTGGCCAGATTTCTGGTTGTAATCCACTCAAAGGATTGCAATTTCTTAACCATCGCCCAGTTTTCAACCAGATATTCGATAGAGACACACAGCGGCTCCAAGATCTTTTTACAACCTCGTATCCAACTATCAAGCACTGTTGAAGCCCCGGGGAGCACGTTATATATCAAAATTTATAAAAATCAAGACAACATGATTTGTCTATTGATATTCGATTCTATGTGCAAGAAGCGCTTACAAGTACTCAATTCATTTTATTCACTGGTTAATGTCTTCTTGATTGAGAGTGGATAACAGGTATATTGGGAGACTGACATCACCAGTTTAAGAAATGAGTTGATACTTAAAGCCTGCACATAGGACCACATGAAGAACATAGAAAGGGCAAGTAAGAAAATAAGTATTCAAGACATGATTGTGTGGCTATATCAACCAGGTACTGCTCAGCTGTATATACAGAAGTTCCCTGCGCCACATATTAGAAGACGATATATTTTACTATGGTTACATCAACTACCATGCCTGGCAGTATTGGGACCACTCCTGGGCTTACCGGGGGAACAACCAACAGATACATTGTTTATAGAAAAAAGATGCTACAAGTCGAAACAGTGAGGCATTTATTAATGTACTCTGATAAATTGGCAGAGACGCGCTGTAGTGTATTTGATACATTGGTTTATAGGCATGAAACTGTTTTAACAGATGAATTCTTTGTTTGGTGTCTGGCCGGCAATCACATTTTGATAATTATTTCTGTGGTGAAGTTGTGGACCATAGTTAGGAACAAATTAAATGGAATTACAATTTAGGAAAATTGCTGTATTTGAAATATTTTTATGGATTCTGTAAAAGTATTTTATAATTGTATTTACATGTGTGAAAAGTACATATTAACTATATCACACTTGAAAAAAAGAAAAAAAGAAAGACACGAATCCATTCCATGGCATTAATACAACTCATTATTTTCTGTCAAAACATTTTATTGAGTTGGCAGAAAGTACATGGTATTGTGGGAAAAACAGGAACATTCTAGAACAAAGGGGGATTCTGTGATAATATCACACAACTCAATAAAGAAGGATCCTCACAAAAGGCACCATCAATTGATTTTCTGCCAACAAAAGACCACCTCACATCTAATCTTATTCCAACCCAAAGAATGCACACTCATCCACAGTCTATGTGTCCATCTAAGGGCTTGTTAAGGCCCAATGCTTAGCAACAGGCTGGACATGTCATGCAGTTATTTCCCTTAAGCGCATAGTCCAGGGAGGTTTGCCGAGGGCATTGAACGCACTGTCCATCTTAAAAAGAGGCAGTCCCGTTTTCAAAGGCTTATACATGTTATGTTATGTTATTTGATATTTGTATGATGCCTACTCCCATTGTTACGCCTTCAAAGCACTGTGAGGTTGAAGGAGGACGTTGAAACCCAAGAGTGAGAGTGAAGGGGGATTTAGAAAACAGAACGGGACAGGAGCAGGATGAAGAGAGGAAAAGGAGACTGAGCAAGAGAGTCAAGGGAAAGAAGGAACATGAGAAGGAGTGTGACGAATCAAATGGTAGAGGCAAGAGAATAAGGGAGCGGGGTGGGGTGAATATTGGGGGGATGGTAAGCAAATGAAAGTAATGATTCCAAAACTAAAAAGGCAAATATGTTGTGAGGGAGCCACCAGCTGCTCCCCACTGTGGAAAGACCAACCTAGGTCATCAGCCTTTGTGATATGGTAAATGCTGTCCCAATGCTGCCACCCACCTTATTGCAATGAAACAAACTGTGGTGGGCGGTTCTCTGAACAGGCCTCAGGAACCAACCCACCCAGCAAAGAAACATATTTCCCACATTTGGAATCGAAAGGAGCACCCTCAAAAAGGCCCAACTTGATCAGGTTCAGAAGTATTCATGCGAGCATGCACAGGGGGGACTCTTCACATGCACCCCCATCCAAATACACCCTTTCAGCTCCTTGCCCCTCTGCAGTGGAACTCTCTCCCTCTCTCTATCTGCTCCATTTCCTCGTACTCCTCCTTCCGTGCCTCCTTGAAATCTTTTCTTCTTCACCCCCGTCCTGGCATCCCTCTTTAATTTCTCCTATCCCCCCTTTATTCCTCTTTCCATCCTTCCTTCCTACAACTTCCTTTCTTCCCCATTCCTACTTCCCCTCCCCCTGTAAACTCATCTTCCTCCTCTACCCCGACCTCCCTTACTTCATCCCTCTTTCCTTCCCCTGATCTCTATCTCTTACATTATCCACGGTAAATTGTTCTGTATACTGTTTTTTATGGTTTGTTTCATGTCTTGTAATTGTATGCTTCTATTATCCTATGTATTCTTGTTGTTGAAATATAAAGCGCTTTGGCGTAAAGCGCTATATAAACTTAATAAATACAATACAATACAAATACACCCATCCACTGTGACCAGGCGTGGGGCCTCGCTGAGCATGCAATGCGCCTCTCTCTCCCTGTGCCTGTCACTGCCAGGACCTGGTTTGGATGCAAGGGCTCAGAAGCAGCCTATTTGTTAACAAAATGTGGTCAAGGCGGCCTGGGATGATAATGTTCATTAACCACTGACCTAGGTGCAATGCAGTAGGAAAAATGTACATTGCAATGTAGACCCCCAGGTAACTTCTTTAACCATGTGCTGCTGAGATGTGTTTTCGTCCTGCTGGACTTTGAATTTGGCAGGGCGGACTCAGCATTTCATCCTCCAGAGATGAAAAAACGAAATGGAAAACAACTATCGATAGAAGACACGTGTACAAAATAATGTATTATTGTTTTTGTGGATGTACACTTTGTATTTGTATTTTGTATTTTGTTTATTTATATAGCGCACTGGGCCCGTGGGGTTATGCCCCCACACTATTAGGACAGCTTGATTCATTGACAAGTGTTGCCTGTCCGTGGTAATCTGTTATGGCAGCCATTGGAAGTGGCGTAGGTGCTGAAGGAGCACAAACTGAAAAGGAAACTGAACTTTCTACGTATAGCCTGAAAAGCCCACCATTCCATTAGAACACCTGCTGGAGAATTGTCCTCCATATTCTAAAAGCCAATTACTGCTTTTTCTTGGGGCGATATATCTTGAGAGGGAAAGGCTAGGGTAAGTTTTACACCATTTTCCCACTATTCTATTCCTTTCATTTTTTAAATATTTAGAATGATCTCATTTTTGTATAACCCTACATAACCAGTATTTAGGGTAGCTGCCATGCTCCCCGGACGCCAGTTGATCGTGAAATGGAAGATGTTGGACCTGACTCCTTCAGGCTCCTCTGCAGGAGATGGACATAGGCCCCGCTACCTAAGGTCTGAAGGTAATGTCCCTGCTGGTGCTCTCCAAGTTCCACAGCAAAGTGCATGATGGGCCCTCAAATTGCTGCATAGGCTCCACTCGGGTTAGGACTGCTGTACTGGTCACCATTTCTACATGAGTCCTACTACCTGTGAATGCAGCGGCACATGCCATAGGGTGACAGAATATTGTCACAATAGGCATTTGGTGGTGCTGTTAGTGGATACCTAAATCCTTTGGGCTTGCTTGCAAGGATCTCACGGCCGCTCATCCGTAAAGCACCATCTCAGATGTTACTGCACTTTTTATCTTCTAGAAGGGGGACTTCCCCCCTTTGCGATGACACTTACAGGCTAATGCTGTTCATATAATCCTTACATCTCCTTTTCATAGAGGTATAATTGCTCTGCACCTGGCATTGTACTCTGCCTGTTCAGCTGCCGCTCATCATTCTCTGTTGAGCCACAGGTTTGGAGGTCGGGATCTTGGTTTGGAGGTCAGGATCTCTTAATGTTCCTTCCACTCAAAGGCCATTAAAAGAATGCCCTTACTCGAGCCATTAGGGCCTTGTGAATGTGCATCCACTGGGTCTCATAATAGACCTTTACGCCCTGCACACAAACTATTGCCCAAGCTGGAAACACCAACCACCATCTCATCCTCCTTCTGTTGCTGTTTTTTCTGCTTTATGTTTAAATAATCATCTTTCTTTGAACTCAAAGAGGAGGGGGCCATACGCAAGCCACTGTTGCCTGAGTGTAATGTGGGGAGGACAGAACTCAGCGCAATATCGCTCTCATTACCCATGCATGCTACGGTCACCTGAGAGTGCAGGGAGGGCACCTATCTGCTGCTGTGGACACGAGTGGCCTTTCGTTCTCGGCTTTCGGTTCTTCGTCATCCTTCCTATCCTTTGTTTATCAATACCCCTTTCCTCCACGCCTTACGGTTACCTCTTCACATTCCTGTTCTCTCCTCCTATCGTAGATACGCTATGCAGCCTGCACGGCCCCACCTTCATTTGATCACATTGGCTGGCTGACGAGCACTCACACCTTTACACTGAAACTCTTTTACCTCCAAATTCGGCTTTCCCTCACCTTCCCAGACTGACTCGCCATCATTCCTCTGACATTGTGACCCTCATATTTCCCGGCTCCAAGCGTAGATCTAAATCCTCCCGTGAGAAAGTGTGAGATGCATTGAAGCTTCCTTATCCAGTTGGGGAGAAAGGAGACAATTGGTGACACCAGACCTTGTACCTACACGACCTGCAGACGCGCGCTGGTGTTGAAGCTTCACAGGGAGCTGTTGAATAGTTCTCCATGTGGAGTCATCTCGCCTGTTTCCTGTCACATTCTTCATCCCTACACTGAAACAAACCTGATGTGGAACTTGTGCCAGAGGACAGGTGGGAATCAGTTAACGAGTTTATGAAGAAAGATCGTGGACCTGGGGAAGTCTATGTTCAGCAGAGTCACCCTCCTGATGACGCAACTGGGAGAAAGATGGCAATTACAGAAAAGTTGTTACTTAGTAATTGGGTATGTCAGTTGGTAGGTGTGGGGGCAGAGGGGTCCCATGGATAAATGTGGAAAGGTTGGTGGCTGGAAGCCATTTGGAAGCCTGGGCATAGCCGATCTAGATCAGGGTCTGAAACCTGTGGCTAGCTGGATGTTTTGCACTACTACTCCCATGGTTACTGGTCAGATAGCACAGCGAGTAGAGTGCTTGATTTGACATCCGTGCAGAGCCTGCCGACGTAGGAATCCCGGCGGGACCAAACTCAGCCTTTCGTCCTTCCGAGGTCGATAAATGAGCACCACACACCGTGGGCAATAATAAGCAGCGCTCAGATACCTGAGGGTTCATAGCGCTATATAAAAAAAATGATCCCTTAGCTTTAACTATGTTTGCTTGGGCTGATAGGAATTGGACTGTCCATGTGGGCGGGACAAAGACTGATATGCAAATGGATATTTCCTTTCTGTGAAAGGTACAGTGAGCTAAAGTGTGGCTGTGGACCCTCGAGTGAGTACCTAAGCAAAGAACAGGTCATGTAGCTGTGTTCGTTCTCGCAGAGGGGCGCCTATGGACTATTTTTTCATTGTTTAAGGGACTTAGGTGTAGTCACCATAGGTTTCCTAGGGTCATCCAGACGTGGGCCCTTTGCTCACTGTGCTCAGAGAGGCACAGCTCCACCTCACTGATGAGGCCCAACAAGGCTGAAACACGTGTCTGGGGTTGCTGTTGGTACCCTTGTTCAGAAGAGACTTGCCATAGCATTTCGGTGCTGTACTGCACATTTGGGCGGGACAAAGACTGATATGCAAATGTATTTCCCCTCTGTGAAAGGTACAGTGAGCTAAAGTGTGGCCGCGGATTCTCGAGGGAATACCTTCCCAAAGAACAGGTCATGTAGCCTGCCGTGTTTGTTCTCGCAGAGGGGCACCTATGGACTATTTTTTGGCTGATAAGAGTTGTAATCCAAAACATCTGGAGCGCCAAAGGTTGTGGACTGCTGATCTAGATGTAGGACTACAATGGATGCCGTTGTATTGGATGCTTTGTGGAAATTAAAGTGATCCACTTTAAAATGCATACCATGTCTGGCACTGATGAGAACATCTCTCCTGCCTTCTCACGTCATCACTAATGACTATTCACAAGTATTTGGAAGTATTTGCAGTTGAGTGAGAGCTTTGGCGAAAGCTCCATCCTCCTCCAGAGGCACCTGGCTGAGGCTGCATACACCCTAGAGTGATGTGGCTACTGGTGGAAAAGTCTTTTGAACCTAGGTTGAAACCCTTGAGTCACTCATTTCACAAACATTGGCAGAATGTTACTTATTTCCTTTCTGAATCTGGACTCATGTCCTTAGAGGGCACTGGTACTAATGTGCCTTTGCTGGCCATAGGAACATGCTTGAACCGATTCTCTCTCCTCAAGGGCATTCCCGGACACTGACCGAGCGATGCTCTTGCATCAACTTTAATTGGCACTGAAGAAACCTGCATCTACCCATGTGCTAGGAATGCAGGAGCTGCCAGCCTGAGATTTTCTTAAGCAAAGGAGGTGAACTCTGCTGGAAACTGTGCCCTTGGAGACTTGGCCTGAACAGCAGGAATACAGAAACAACACGATGTTAGCTGTTTTTGTTCTGCGTAACACTGTGCACGGAACCAAAAACCTGAGAAAAACATGCCACAGTAGTTGTAGTATCTTGTGAAGATACTACTGTGTATAGATAGATAACATAACATATCATATCATAACTAACAAAAGTACACTTCATTAAATATATAGGCACTTGTGGTATCTATTCTCGTATTTGTTCGTTTATTCCTGGAGGAGTTTTCTCCCGCTATGCCGCGCTCTACTAGCCTAAAACAAAGGTATCATTTCCCACCACTTCCTGTTTTGTCTCTGCCCACAGGAAGTGGTGTTGTGGAAGGATTTAAGGGAGGGGTTTTCCTGCTCGTCCAGTCTTTTTTTTGGTTGATGGCATCCCATTCCCGCCTGCTTACCATGTGATTGTGGTGTGGTGTGCTCCAAGCTCCTTGCACCTGCTGTTTACCTGTAGATGGCGAGAGACCCAGCACTGGCAGAGGCATAGGCAGGGTAGGGCAATGGTTTTCAAACTGTTGGGCTGGGATCCTAGGGGTGCCTGAAGGGTGTCCAGGAGGCCCAAAGATCGCCGAAAAGGGAGTACAATTTCTGCTCTAATATAAGCAGATATGGACCTGGGGGTACTCGTCAACAATATTTTTACTCAAGGGGGGGGGGGGGTGGGTTTAGCACAGAAATGTTTCAATACCACTGGGGTAGGGGCTGAGCGTCATGGCCCACCTAACATCTGTAAATGTCCACTCAGAAGCACTGTGTGGGCACCTACAGATGTAAATGGGGCTGCAGTGGGCCCAACTACATTAGCTTCAGGCCCCAGGTGTTAGACAATCCTGTCTACGCCTCTGCCCAGCCATGGCTTCAGCTGAGTCGGGCAGCCAGGTGTTCCACATGCCTCCAACGTTAAGAATTCCCCCCGCCTTGTCTGTGCCAGCCAGACTCTGGCTGGCCCTCTCTCTATGTGCAGCGACCCAGTATCATAGGCCAGGGTGTGCTGAAGTGCCTTGTGTGGTGGCATGCAGTGGGGTCAGGACTCGGCTAAGCCTGGCAGGTGCCTCCTCTTGGGGATTTAGAGCTGCAGCACTAAGGGCAAGGCTCGAGCAAGGCAGAAGGATACAAGCTGGTGCAGGAAGGGTTAGGCTGCAGCGGGGAGGGGAGGTGTGCTACCTGTTGTAGTGAGAGTTTGGCTGTAGCAAAGTGGGAGGATTTCAGCTGGTGCTGGCAAACTCAGTTTTGGACGGAGGTTTTGAATTGAGGCATTATCAGCCAGGACCAGGCAGCCAATCCCTGCCTCTGTTGGTAGACACCCACCCAGAGCTCACCTCAAGTAAGGGAGCCATTTTAAATAAAGTGCATATCGCATTAAGTGGACCATTCCCAGTGACACTTGTTTGTAAGCAGCCCTCCACGTGCAATTTTGATGGTTTGAGGTAAGGGGTCTACATTACGCTTGTAAAAATGGAGTGGGCACAGGTTTACATCCTACAAGTACATACTTCCCCGCAAAGAATCGTGACTGTCGCCCACCATTTAAATACACGGTGGATCGCACTTAAGTTAATCCTAGCAAATTCTGCTTGGCTTTTTCAATTGCAAAAACGAAGTGAAGGCATCGGCATCCATATGAAAGTTCAGCGCGTGCAGAGCTGCATGTTTATCTGATGCACGGAAGGGCTGGGGAATGGCAGAGGTCTTCACGCGCCGTCGCCCAGCTTTGTGCATCACACCTGTGAGAATGGCACGGGTCATCATTTGGAGGCAGAGACCAGGGCTACCCTACGAAACGTAACACCCTCCACTCCCTCCCGTCAAAATTAGCCCCTAATTGTTTTGTCATATCCAGCACTAAGTTTAATTATCAGGTCAATAAGGAGTGAAAGACGCCTTCTGCCAGGCAGGGCATTGTCACTGTTAAATGTTAAATGTAAAAGGTATTTGTACCGCGCACCGTCACCAACGGAATTGGTCCCCAGGCGCTCTGGCGGATCTGTAAACGATAAGGTGGGATTGGGTTAGTAAGGTGAAGAGGGAGTAGGATAGTGAGAGGAGTGGTGTTCTGTTGGCAGCTTCAACTCGGTATACACTGGGTGCTGAGCTTTGGTGCAGGTATCCGATCGGTGTCAGTCCGCGTGTGCTGTTGCTCCGGCTTATGTGTTGTTGCAGTGTTGTGAAGTGTGTGCGGCTTGTTGTCACTGTCTGCAAAGATGCCGCCTAACTACTCGTGGCCGTGGTAAGCTCTGTCCACGACTCCACGCAGCATTTTCTCCAGAATGTTCCTTAAGTGTAGCTGCTTTTCTCCAGTTCCTTGTCGAGTGACGCAGATCCCATTCTGAGTACAGAACACGCTGCCTCCATGTAGATTTACCGCCGACATTTTATAGTGGACTGTTTGGTCTTGGACATTTCACAGCTGCCATGAGATTGTTGCTTTCTTTCTTATAATGGGGGGTCTCTCCCATACCGCCCTTTGCCCTTCCCCTCTTATCTATCCCCAACATACACACCCCTTCCTTTTTATTTGTATGTATATCGTGGCGACCAAAATGCCACAAATAGTGAACAGTCCACCATAAACATTGCAGAGGTGAGAGCACTGCAGACCGAACACGGTGGAACCAATCACTTTCAGGGGAGACGGTGAAAAGCGCGGCACAGATCAAAACGATGCTCTACCACTAATCCGTCATAGTAGGTGGAACGGGACCACAAGTGAGCTTTTAGTTTTGGACCCCACTGACTCCGTATGGACATGGCAGCATTGTATTAAATATGTTGTTGCAGGAAAAATATAAACGGTCTACTTTGCAGCATTTACACAACACAGGGAGATGTAGCCAATAAATGTAATTACGGAAAATAATTCCATTCATTATGCCCTTATCTGCTCTAGAGATTTAAATCAAGTTCTTACCGGGTAGGTAGGATGCTTCATCTAAATGACTAGCATCTGCTGGACAAAAAGGTATACTGACTTGTCCTTTACACTAATAGATCTGTACAAATGGGTAAAATTCAAACTTTGGTGTTATGACATCTTTTGACACAATTTGCAAATTCCAAATATTGCACTTCCCTGAATGCTGGGGTGTCTCCATCTAGCCGTCACAAAGACGAGCCCTAGCCAGTATTGTCAATGGTGAGATATCATGGGAGTTGCAGTACAAAACATCTGGACAGCCATTGAGGGCAGACCCCTGCGATGCAATTATATCACAGATTCCACCCCACCCGCTCTATTTTCCTTTTTACCATTTGGAAGGTGAGGGTCCAGGGGTGGGGGGTGGCAATGCTTGCCCTTACATGCTGTTGGGTCGCCTGTATGCAATTTTCATCGCTTCCAAAGCAGAGTGGAAAACTGAAAAGAAAAACGAGGTGAAATCACCTTTACTCTTAACTTTTACAGGCTCATTACAAGTTGGCCGGTCCAGAAAAAAGGTGCCGGCAACAACATATACAGGTACCTTTCCGGACCGGCCAACTCCAAGTCTGCTGGTGGATCAGGTCCCTACCGGCATATAAATGACCGAATCACCAGCACTGTTACTAACATGGAATGGGGAGTTATTGACATCTCTGCTGCCCGTAATATCCTAGTAATACCAGGATATTGTGAGGCAGAGACAGTACTGTAGTTTCCCAGTATCCCGCCAGAACTACCGGTGAGAAACTCATAATGAAAGAAAACACTGCTTGCAAAGTAAGCCTTGGAAGTGGCGTTTTATAATGGATTGCAACAAGCAGGAAAATGGGGCACAGCGTTATATTTATGAGTAAAAGCATTTACGCCTTGCTTTTAAGCTTCCAGTTAATGTGTAAAATGACCCCCTGTATGTTTTTGTAAAAATCACCTGGGTGAGTGGGGCCCGGGGACTAAGAAAGCGCCAGTGTATATTACAATACAAACAAAATAAAAACAGAAGCGTAATAAAATGATGAGTCAGCATCTGGATTTGAAAAGCAATGTCAGGATGAGAGATGGACCAAATCGTACAGACTTTGTACAGAGGTACAAGCGTGCTCTCAAAACTGTCATTTGTTGCGATTTAAATTAAGCCCTTTGCTGACATTTGCATAGACCTGCTGACTGGTCTGGACTGCTTTCGGGAAAGTATGGTAAGACACAAAATGGGATAGTTCAATTGTAAGGAGGCACAGTCTCCATCAGCCTCATTATAGTTAAGGGTTTTACACATGGGCCTTAATATGGATGTCTGTTCTTTCCCATTCAGCAAAGTCAGAGAGCACGAAGGAACTGGGATTATTTTGCCTGTGAGGAGGAAACCAGTATCGGATAACTTAGCCCAGCCCTCGGTCCCCCCAAACAACTTCAGTGATTGCATGGATCAAAGCGATCCCGGAGACGGCGGAAAGGCTTTTTGGGCTCATCGAAGCTTGTCCCTTCTTCAGTGCTCTATTTCCCCTAACAGAGTGCCCAATTGTTTTATGAATGGCGCGGGTCTTTATCTTGGCCGCGCTGCCTGCCCGACCGTTCCATAGGTTCATTATTTTCTAAGTGAAAAAGTGCCTCTAATGCCTGTTCTCAATTTGTTTTTGCTTGCCCTTTATTTGTGTCGCTTTACTTCTTCTTCGCTGGTGGGCTAAGAGAAGTCACTGGAATATTCCTTCCCGGTGTGCGGCCATAGGCCCCTGGGTCACTGAAGATTCTTATATTACCAGCTTGCAAGTTCTTTCGACGGTAACCATTGTGTAACACACAGAAACAGTTGGCCTGATTCACAAAGCGTTTTTCAATGGGATCATGATATTTTTTTGAAAAAAAGCTTTACGAATCGGGGCCAGTATCCTGCAAACAGCAGTCTCAATTGTAATAAAAATGACTACTAGCCGGCAGATGTACAAGGATGCGTGGTGGTTTCTGAACTCCCGCACAGCCTGACACTTCTGCAGGGTTCAAAGTGAAGATTTGATGAGCAGGAACTAAAACCAGCTCCTGATTATGGGGCATCATCCAGTAGGCAGGAGCTACCTCTGGGGAACCAGGAGCCACACTTTAACCTTTTATTTTATTATGTATGATCCATTATATTTTAAATGCCTTCTACGTGTGTTCCGAGGCTTCCATTATCACATCCCCAAACACACAGTTACTGTCACATAGGTAGGTTTGTATGGCACCAGTTGACCTGGTAGGTTGCTGATTTCAAGATAACCATGCTCTCTTGGGCTGCAAGCTGGGGCTGAATAGCTCCCAGCAGTTTTTAACCTTAAGCTTTGCCAAATGGCATTGTGGAGGTCCTAATGTTCCGCACCATTTGAAATGGGACTAAGGAGTAATGAAAAATGAGTGCAGGTTCCAAGTTCAATTGCCATTAAAGAGGGCCCAAGTATCCCAGAGTTATTGCTGCATCCTTTGCAGGTTGTCCATGATTGACAACTCCTCGTGAAGGTCCAGTCATGTCTCACTATCATTAGTGTATAATAGGAAGCATATGCCATAGAAAGTGCGTCAGCTGCTTATGCAGAGCTTGACCAATGGTGGCTGGAGGGTGAGCCTCTGCAGCAATCCCAGCATGCAAGGTGCTTTCTTCTAGGCCTAAAACTAACCTTCATAACACTTCCGGCTAGAAAGGACCAGACTCAGGTTAATGCTCTTCCTATGAATTCCATATGAATCTGCATGCGGACATTATACACTGTATGAATAACCGTAATAAAAACAATGTATTTTTTAAAATAGATCCTCCATCACCACTCATAGACAGAAGGTGCTCACCAAATAAACCTGGGCTGATCTCTGTGCTTTGTTTTAATCGATGCTCAATTGGCAATAAATACATCGGTCTCTGATTTCCTGAAAAATGCTGAAATTGTCAAGCCACTTCCTGTTCCAACATCATAGCCAGAAATGGCAAGGCCTTGATTGACATGCTTTACTATTACAGAGTGCCAAGGAAACGCCACTTGGGGAAATAATCAGGAGACTGTCTTGATTAACATGGATTCCCAAACCAGAACTGATCTGTAGGTGGACGTCCAGGAATGCACTCACTGTTTTCTGTAGGTCTGGTCTGATTGGAGCAGCATGAATTGTGGCAGTGGAAATCCCATTAGGTGGCGAGACCACTGTGATGGCCAAAGGTGGCAAACCCCTCCTTCTTGCCTGTTCTATTGACGGGAACATTCATCAGATGCCTGGTTCCACTTTTGAAATAATTTAATGGCGTTTCAGAAGGGCCAGTGTGTAAAGGTAGTTCTGCTTAGATTTAAAAAGTAATGTATCTACCCAGAGAATTGAAACCTTCTTAGGAAGGATTATTTTGTTTATCAAAAGAATGTACAATAAATAACAAGAACAATATCAACATTGGATATTTTTCTTTTTATATAACCTTTTCATCATTTCAAACCATATAAATCATCAAACTCCACCCATGATAGTTTAATAACATAGCACAAAATACATAAGAATATTCTGTCTATAGGGGGCACAACCTGGAGGGAAGCTGCAAGATTTCCACTGAGCCGGACGAGGTAAATGGGGTGGGGAAGTGTGGTGGCATGGCCGTGCAGAAGGAGGGGGGTATGAGTTTCTCCACCAAGCCTATCCCCCTCGCAAACACTCTGAAGGCTGTCCATATCACCCTGGAGGATACCTTTCCTGTCCTTGTGGAACACCTATCCTGCACTCCATTTAATATCATATTAAGATCAACCCCTAACAGGAACATGGAGCCAAATGAGTCTCAAAATGTATAGAAGTCTGGAAGGGGTAGGCAAAAGACAGACCTTAAAGAGGACGGCTTTCGCGGCTGCCTTCCTCAAAGTCTGCCTTTCGTATGCTGGGCTTAGACCCCAAACCACATATTTTGCTAAATAGATTCTTTTTCTTAAAAACAAGAAGGAACATTCCAACCTTACACCAACCCCTCCAACCTCCCACATAAGTCTGCCAGAGAAGCCCATAATCCCTTCCATCAGAAGAGTGGATCATACACCTTCAGAGCCAAGAGAGCTCCGTCGCAACGGCCATCCATACATGGTCTCCCTTGGATAGCAGTCGGCAGACATGCCAAATCCACTTTGCATTTCCCTTCATATCTCTTGCTCTCCCTTCCCGGTCCAAATATACTCAAATATTTACTGAAATGTACTCAAGAAAAGTTAATGTGCAAGCATGTCACTGTGAAACCTGTGAAGATGCAGCTTTCTGCTCTACCGATACGGCAGATACCAACTTGTACAGCTCCCAAATTTCTAATTAGCATTGTTTGGGGTGGACTGTACTGCAGTAACAATCTTGTGAACAGGTAGCCAAATCCCTAACCCAGCCCATGTAAGAGGGGTCCCCTTTCTACATGGAATGTTAGGCTATAGTGCTTGGGCGGCACAAACGTGAAACTCAAAAACCTAGTAGCGGGCTTGGAAAGCTTGGTGAACATTTCTGACAATGCCTCCTTAGCAGATACTGGGCTATTAACTTGAATTAACTTCCTAGTATCTCTCAGGACCATCTCTGAGAACCCTTGAACTGAAGGGCAGACCCAAATGGGTTGCACAAATGTCTGCCCAGTAACAACTGAAATTCTTATAATACACGTCAAATGTTGTGTCAAATTCATGAACATGCATTGGTGTTATATATGAGCAGGTCAATATCTTGTAGCATATTATTTGAAATCTATCTTTGCGAGAGACATCCCTCATATGTTAGCTGGCTCACTTCCACTTCTCCTCTGCTCTATTCACACCTAGTTATTGTCCCCACCCTTCCTGTGCTTCTCTCTGTGAATACTACGAAGAGTATACATGGAAGAACCTAGCCTGCGACAGTTGCCTGCAGTCAACACATATGTAAGGGGCGGGAACTCTCACGGTGGGTCGAGGATCGGCCTGAACACTTCACTACCGCTGATCAAATGTTGTCATATTCAAACATGGTTCTAGTAGATTCTTCCTACTATTCTCTAACTGAGATAATTTACTAAATCCACTAACCGTTTACATAGCCCCCATCTGATTTATGTGTCTCTCCCAGCACCTAGGGAGGCAGCAGGAATGAGAGAAGAAAAGAGAAAAATCTCACAGAGGGAAATCCGCAAACAATATGGGTTCTATGCCAACGACTTAATAATCTTAGATCATACATTCAGTGGGATAAAAAGGTCGGCTGATGCTTTGTGGGGATATGCAGAGCTCAATGGTCTGATTATAAACTTGAAAAGACACAACTCATGGTATTTTCAGGAAAAAAGTTTGCACGTCTTAGACTAATAATACAAGACCATGAAATAAAATACACCTCTGTTTATAAATATCTGGGAGTGGAATTCGACACAAGAGGAGACTACACATCCTGCACACAATCCCACTCAAACAGAGCCGCTCAGATAACAGCCCCGATCCATCAATTCACCATCAAGAACTGCGGCTACACCATCAAGGGAGTTCATCAACTTCATATGCAGGTGTTTGTTCCCATGGTTGTTTACGGCCTGGAGGCACTGCTGCCTATCGACTTAAAATGGCTCCAAGTGTTGGAGGGCAAATTTTGGAGGAGGATACTGGGTCTTCCCCAATGTATCCCTATGGCGATTATTAGACTTGAACTTGGTCTAGTGTCCTTGAAATCAATTGTACTGAAAAGGAGAGCAGAGCTGTATCGAAAACTGAGTAACAATCTGATGAACCCTTTACTGGCCTCTATTCATCAAGAAATTTTAAGGACACCCTATGAATATCCTCTGAAGCAGACCATGGATCACTTTTACAACAAAATATGTTGGTCTACCAAATGGAGGGAACCCGGGGCCGCCACGAAAATAGCTTTGTCTAAGAGGGTAGATCTCTGGGACTGGCTGGAAAATTATGAGCATCTGGGCAAATTAAAAAAGTATCAATTTGTTCATCATATGTTATGCACATATAAGAACCCCCAGAATTATATGATTTTGTGCCCCTCCAGCAGACTCAGACGTTTTATTCTCCTCTTGAGGTTAGACAATCTACCAGTACTGACCAATAAAGGATGCTACAGCCAATTGCCCTCTAATGAAAGATACTGATGGGCGTGTAAAAATATGGTAGTTGCAGAGACAGCTTGTCATCTGCTGACAGCCTGTCCATCTTTGTCAGCACTTTATTGTATGCATTATGGTAACTATGTTCATGACATTGCATGTGTCGAGGACTCAATGTTTTGGTATTGCTGCGTGAACTCTTAAAGCCTACAAATATTTATATCAATGTTCAGAATTTGGCTTAGAATTGAAATTTTGCTGAGTATTTCTATTTAGGCTGATAGTCACTGTTTCTAGCATCATCTGATGGCATAAAATATTTTAACTGGCTCCTACTGTTAACAACTTTTTATTTTATTTTATTTTTACTCCTTTTTTATTCCTTTTCTAATTATGCTTGTTTTAAGTGGCTAAGCAACCTTAAGTAGAGATATAGTACCTTATTCTATAAGCTACGATTTCTTTATTTATATTTTAGTTTTTTTTCTCTTTAAGTGAACAAAGTAATTATTTTAACATTGTGTTATGATTTATCAGTTGCGATTGATTTATTGTAAACAAAGTAAATTGTAAAAGTTTGTAATGAACTAAATACAATAAATAAATAATAATATGGGTTCTGCACCCTGAGCCATTGAAGCATCTTAAGTCAGGACTTTCTGGTGGTCCTTGATGGAACCTCAGTCTCTATAGTGCACTTCTTCAGAAATGGAATAATGGAGGCCAGGTTATTTGTGTGTATTTGGGAAATCTCCATATACCCACGGGCAGACTCATAAGGCATTCTGCCAATGCTGTGACCAAGCTACCAAATAATACAGCTACAAGTCTGGAACCTGCAACTCTTCTGGGATATGACAAGTTTACCCCTAGAGATCCTGGGAATTTTACCAGTGTAAACTAGCCGTTCTGCTTCTCTTACATAATTCTCTTAGGCGCATAAAGGGAACGTTGGGAAACCCATTTAGAAACTTGGGGACCCTAATCATTCTAAACAGGGCTATTCTACGTGCCACTTCTAAGGGACATTTAATCTGTTGCCTGATTTTCTCAACAAAGACATCATGGACTACTGTGATATTGCTCCTAATAGCTGCACCAGCTCTGCGAAATCCAGGGATACCTAGATATCAGAACAATGAATGGGCCCCTCTGAGAGGGGTTCTACTGTGCAGCCAGTGCACCCACTTCTAAAGGCAGAACTGTTCAGATTTTAACCAATTGATCTTTAATCCAGAAACGTCCCCAGACTGGTCCACGATGTCTAGCACCTTCTCAAGATGCTGGACAGGACAACGCATTTATAGCAAGAATTCATCAGTATAGAGAGAAATGACACACTCACAGCCATTTCTGACTTTACACTTGCCAAGAATTAACTCCTTCATAACCAAAAGCAATTGCTCCATAACTAATTGTTGTAACCTCGCTGTAGGTTGTAAATGATGTAGTAACTACTGCAGATATCTTCATTTTACAGGTTTATTTCAATAAAGCAGAATATATTCAGTGGCAGCAACAACAGCCACAGTCCTCCTCCTCTCTTGACCATCTCCTTCTCTCTTTCCCTTGTAGAGCCTTCAGCACAAGCCTACACATTAGAGTTCTAATATAAGCAGAACACAACATATGCCCCTCCTATCACATCCTCACTTTTACCACCTTGCCTAGATTCCACCATCATGCTTCACTCGTGAACACACTGGTTCTAGTGACCCTTGTTACCCTAATGTGTCTGCTGAAACGAAAACATGGTTTTTACACATTGAAAAGCAACTTTATCCTCACAATGTCACACTCCTTGACTCCAACATAACCCACTCCTTTTTTATCATCATAACTTCTCTTGATTTTTTCTCTCTTTTCCTCCACCCTCGTTAAATTCACATCCATACTCTCACCTCTCATTTCCCTCTTCAACAATTCCGCCATCCACACAGGGAAACCTAATGCCCCTACATCGTCTCCCTCTCAACAGTTCAAAAGGTGTCTTTTCCGTAATGGGGTGTTTCATTGCCCTATAAGCCTAAATGATTTTGTCAATTTCTTCATCAAGATCCAATCTCTAATCTCTGCTTAGTTATATCATATTTTATACCATCCTATTGAATCTTTCACGAAGCCATTGGCTTGTGGATGATACAACAGTGTTGTGATGGGCCTAATTCCTTTTGTATTCATGAAGTTCAGCATTTTACTGGACACAAATTGAGCCCTGTTATCTGTGACTATTTCTTTCAGAATGCCTTCTCTTAGAAATGTATCTTGAAGAAATTGTATAACTTCCTCAGTATTAACTTCCCTCACAAACTTTACTTCCAGCCAGTGACCATAATAATCCACCATTACCAAAGCATTTATTTTTCAGCTCTCAACCAATCAAACAGCCCTGTTATGTCTATGGCTACTCTTGACCATGGTTCCATTTGCAACTTTGGCAAGACCAGCAGCGGCGACCTGATTATTAAAATCTTGTCACTTTCACTACATTACCTGCATTCAGTGACAAATCAGTCGATATCTCTGACTACTCATGGCCACCAAAAATGTTCTCGCACCAAAGACCTGGTTTTAGTAATGCCTGAATGCCCAATATGTGCACTTGAGATAATAGTTCCCCACACCTATTCAGAAGGTACGACTCTTTCTCTCCTCTGCAGGATACCACCTTCCGTGGATAATTCCTCACTGACCATACCAAAAGGTTTGACCCTCCCCTTTTGATTTTTCTTTAATGGCCAGCCCTCAACCACATACTTGCACATCAACCACATACTTGCACACTTCTTGCATAACCTCATCATTGTTTTGCGTACACATCCAGTCACATTGCCAGCCAACACACACACTGCTGCTATTAACATTGCATCATCCTCAACACTATTTTGACTCCTCACATCATCAATGGGCATTCTTGATAAGCAATCTGCAACTCTATTGCATTGCCTCTCCCTTTATTCACTATCATAGTTGTACTCAATTACCTTTGATGCCAGTCTGGACAATCTGGGATAAACTCTTTCAGCCCCTGCCCTTTCAATATTCTAAATACAGGCTTATGATCATCCATTCTAAGCAGAAATGGAGCCCCCAAAGTAATTATTGCCTAAAGTGCTGGACAGCCCAGCACAATTCAGGCCCTCTTTCTCAATTACTGAATAACCTCTCTCAGCTTGTGACAATGTTCTGGAAGGAAGCAAAACCTACAGTTACTTCACTCCCTTTCCCATCATTTTGCATGAGTACAGCTCCCAGACATTTGTTACTGGCATCAACAGTGACAACGTACGCCTTCTTTGGGTCAAGTGGCTTCAATGCCTTGGCCCCTATTATGCATTCCTTTGCTCTATCAAATGATTCTTGTTGCCTTGCTGTCTACTCAAATGTTCTCATCATTTCCCATAATGGAAGCAAAATCCCTCATAAAGTTAGTTTAAAACTCACACAAGCCAAGAAACGATAATAACCTATGTTTTTCTGATGTGTCTGGTGCTGCAATAATACTTTTAACCAGCAATTCTTTGGATCGGATCCCATCCTGGTCACCAATTATTACAACTTTGTTTTATGTTGCAAATGATGAATTCACAGCTGCAGATATCTTCACGTTACAATAAATCAGGACATATTCAGTTACAGCAACAACAGCCACAGTCCTCCTCCTTTCCTGACCATCTCCTTCTCTCATTTCCTTCTAGAACCTTCAGCGCAAGCCTACACATTGGAGTTCTAATATAAGCAGAACACAACACTAATGCAAATAAGAGGGGAGACAGGGTGCTGCCCCGTCTCGTATATCTCTCCAGCATGAAGGTTTCCAATACGTCTGTATTGTTTTCAACCAGAGTCTTTGAACCTGTATAAAGGTGCCAGCCGTCTCCACATAGTACTCACCAAACCCCAGTTTCTCTAGCAGTTTGAGCATGTATAGCCTAATCAAAGACTTTTGGGCATCTAGTCACACAACAGATGTTAAGGGATGATCAATTTCCTACATGGTACATGAGCTAGCCTAAAACGCCTGGATCCAGAGGACAATCCTGGAATGAATCCTCATGCGTGGCAATAATCACTCTGTCACGCATCTTGGTGAATATCTTGTCAGCTGAGTTAATTATGAACAGTGGACCATAGGAAGAACATTCAATCTGAGGCTTAACAGGTTTTAACAATAGTGTGCGGTAAGCTGTAAAGATTGAGGTGGACAATACTCCTTTATGGATAGCCTCCTCTTATTCTTGCCTGAGTTTGGGCGCCAATATTTCCATAATCTCTTTGTAGAATTTGGAGCCCGAATCATCTAATCCGGCTGTCAAGAGCTTCTGAATCTTCCTGAGTGAATCTTGGGAGATCCACTTGGTCTACGTATGTTAGGGCCTCATCCACCACCACCAGGATGGCGTGGCTGTACAACTTTGTAGAGTATTGCAAGAATGCCAAGTTAATTTACTCACCAACAACTTGTGTTTGACTACCATCGACCTCCTGACATCCCTCAGTCCTATTTACCCACAACAGCGCGTTATTCAGCCTCTGCCCTCGGGAATATCATCTGGACAAAGTAAACTTGGACATTAATTGCATTTGTCTGTCAGCTGCTTCATCATACTTATATTTCTCTAGCCGAATTTCAGCTAAACGTTTAATGCTCTGAGTTTCATCACAATTGGCCTCTAGATGTCTACGAGTTTAAGCAATTCTTCTGAACTCAAGCCTAATAGTTTTGGGGACTCCATGTGTCTCCACCAAACCTATCCCCCTCACAAACACTCTGAAGGCTGTCCATATCCCCCTGGAGGATACCTTTCCTGTCCTTGTGAAACACCTATCCTGCACTCCATTTAATACATATTAAGATTAACCCCTATAAGGAACATGGAGCCAAATGAGTCTTGGCATAGACCAAGCAGCTCTCCAGTAAAGTCTGGCATATCAATATTGGGACCATGGATGTTGGTGAGCGCCACTCAAATGCTGTCAGGCTCATGCTTTACTATGACATGTTTTCATCTCCGGTCTGCTTGAGTTTTCACCATCCAAAACCCAAGTGATCTGTGGTGAGTTTCATTCAGTGTTGCAGTGTGTACACCCCACCATCTCAAGTATGCTAGCACCTTGCATGGTTTGATTTTGATACCTCCAGCTATCCAAACCTGTAAGAACAAGATGTCCCCGGGGTAAGCTACCTTTGCAGGACATTCATGTACAGCATCACTCACCCACCACACCTAGATCTCCAACTGTCAAGTGAAATTGGCCACCCTCTGCCTTTACCAATAAACAAATCTAAACACCAATATCAAACTTCAAGTAGCAATTCTCACAGTTGACCATGTCCACCACCAGCTTTGATTCTGGGGCATGCACGCTTGGAGTTGCCCCACAGCCACCATGTTACCCCGACTCAACATTAATGTCTGAACTTAGGTTTGTGTGTCCTAATTCTTAAGAGTGTCAAAGTTCTACTTCACAGCCCCACAACAAGATCAAAAGCAAAATGTTACACTTTCCAGAAGCTACACAAATACTATGTATAACTTCCCTAGTTTAAATGTATCTGTCCTCATAGAGTTTGCTATCTCACTCTCTGAACTCATTAAGCACCCTAGATTTTCCTGATTGTGAAGTTATATTTCACCCATGGGCCCGGTTCGCTCCTCCACCACCCTCCACCTTCCTCGACGAATTATTCTCTGCTCACCTAGCCATTGCCATGGGCATCTCCCTAAGCCATCATACCATGCAGTTCCGGCAGCTTTCTGGAAAAGGATTCCACGCATCTTACATGCCCCAACTCCCTACACAAGAGTCATCCCATCCCTTACATTGCCAGGTTGGGTGGGGCCAAGTGTACCACCCATCTGATCCTTCAACCAGATCCCACCAAATGTGTTGCAAGTTCGAGCGCATACTACGTAGATGCCATGAAAGTCAGGGCCTAAATAGGCTCCAAAGGGCCCTGGCTCCCCTCTGCTCTAAACATCTCCCTTGTGTAAGTAAAGAGTGCATCCCACTGAGTTTCCCAGGGTAGACAATTGCTTCCGATGCTCTCTTGTGCCATGCCCTATGCCCCTCAGCCTTATCCAAGAGACCATCTGCCCACTTAATTCTAACTTGCATCGGAAGTGATAAACTCCCTAAGCACTGCACAACTTACAAATATTATCCCAGCTCCATGATTATGCAGCCACCACTCCTACATGACTAAGCCATTAGGCTTGGCTTTCCTACACCAACCAACACTCCCACCACCTCGCTTTTAACAAGTGACCCATATGGCCATAATATCAGCTACAACATGCCGTCCCCTCAGCCACTACCCAACTGAAACAAGTCCATGCTCATGGTCCTTTAGTCACCACTACTGTCTTCTTCGGTTGACCATCCGCTGGCCCAGAGAGGGTAGCCAAAGTCTCTGCACGCATCATCTTTGCCTGTGCGCATTGTCCAGGCACTTCTCCTTGGCACTCGGCTGTACAGAGCAACCAGTGTCTCCGGAGACAGACAGAAGCCTCTCTGCATAGTCACAGGTTGTCCTCGGGTCGATGAAGAAGTGGTAGCTGTCACTGAGATTCACCTTGAGTTGTGCCTTGCCGGAGCACCACTGCGTAGTGTAACCCTGTATAGGCACCTTCCTCACCTCATCAAAGGTCTTCTGAGCCAGCTGCCCTGCTAGAGTGAAGTCAGGATAACAAAGGATTCTGCCTTGCTGGGAGCAGACCCCACCCCTTCAGGCTGCCAGAAGGAAAGTGTCCCGGTCATTCGTATAATTCAGTACAGTGATGGGTGTGTTATTCCCACCTGTGGGTGGGTGGGGGTGATCAGCCAGTGTGAATACCTGACAAAGCGTGGCAGAAGGCAAGAACTTGTGGATAAGTTCTTCATCTTCGCGACCTCCAAGATTCAGAGGTCGCTTCTACGAACCCTTCTTTCCTGGTCCTCCAGATTAGCATTTTGCATAGCGAAGTCGTACATCAGGGACTGAACCTTCCTTTTCAGTTCAGAGACCCCACATCCACCTGAAGGCCAATCCTTGCCCCAGCCTCGCTGAGCCTGCCAGAGAGATCCATCAACCTGTGCTGCATCATTAACCCTATCTCAATGCCTATGCTGCCAAGTTTTCCCATTTATGCTTCCTTCATGAAATGCATTTCTTTCATCACTAGCTTGATGCTGGGTTCACTGTCTGGCCTGTCGCGGGATCGACTGCGCCATAGCACTGCTCTGCCCCTGGTCCCGATCACAGGGTTCCGAGGCACTCCAGCCATGGCAAGATCTGTTATCTTCTTTTATTCATTTTTATTTATTGTGCATTTAGTTCCATACAAAACTTTAAGCACATAAAAGATAACAAAAAAAGACATGCACAAAAGGAAATTGCCAAAGAAACAATAAAATAAATTACTGAAAACAATAACACTATGATCAGTTAAGACATTAGAATATAAGAATTATTATAATAGGTTAAAAAAGTTAGTTTCATTCCATTAACAATTTATCCATTCACATTTCATAATCACCTATGTTCTATATTTAAGTTCCATTGGCATTTTTCCAGCATGTATGCAGTGTTAAATATCTCCCTCCATATGTTATTGGCTGCTGCCACTACGACCAACATTGTTGCACCAAATAGATTAGACCAAAATTGTTCGCCTGAGCAAACTTCTTTGTTGGTGACAAAATTGACATATACACGTATGTAGAGAGACCCCATAGCCCTAAAAAACATAAAAGCATGGCGACACGTCTCAACCTCAATATGGCATAAGCGACAAAGGGGGTCATTATGAGGTAGGGGGTAACCATGCCGCTATTAGCGGCATGGCCACCCCCTTACTGGGTACCGGGGCCGGGTTCCTTGAATGAGGAATTACCGGGTCATTCCGACCTTGGAGGGCCCGGTAATTCCCCATTCAGGGAACCCAGACCGTGAACATCCCCATTCCCATTCGAGCCCCCATAGGGCTCAATGGAAATGGGGAGGGTGCTAACAACGGGCCTGTTAATAACGGGCCCGTTGTTAGCACCTTGGCCTGCTCGCGGGACCTGCTAAGGGCGCCTGGTAAAACCAGGCGTCCTTAGCGGGTTTCCGCGAGCAGACTCGTAATGAGGCGGTAAGGGGTTGACGGCTCCGGCACCTTTCCCGGCGCCGTTAACCCCTTACCGCCTCACTCGTAATGACCCCCAAATTCTTTCCATATACAGAATTTAATCCAAGCTCTGACAAACTCCCCGGTAAGCAAAACATTCAGTTGCACGTACAAAACAAAGCGCTTGAGATCATTAGGGCAAAGCTTTGTTAAATAAGCAATAGGTAAATGACGACTAAAACTCTGTCAGGACAAGTCATAATATCGAGATCTACCGTGCAACTTATCAACATCGTTTGCCGTATTCCAACATCTTGCTTTCTTTTTTATTTTAACTTCATAATTGGGATCTGATGTTAACACATCTGAATCAAGATTTAACTGGTCAATAAATGGTTCTGCAGTCTTCTTTAATTCGATAATACATTTATTTTTGCCAGGGTTATAAATGCTTTTTCCCATTAACAAGAGCAGATCGGTTGACCCCTGGTTACTGCTCATAAACCTTGCGTACAATAACGCTCTTTGAACTCGCC
The DNA here is from genome assembly GCF_040938575.1 of Ambystoma mexicanum. Classification (NCBI taxonomy): domain Eukaryota; kingdom Metazoa; phylum Chordata; class Amphibia; order Caudata; family Ambystomatidae; genus Ambystoma; species Ambystoma mexicanum. The sequence goes on from NC_090935.1 coordinate 768,921,241, forward strand.
ACATTGTGATTAGCGATGTGACCCCATACTCAAGACGCAACGTCTCCACTGGTACTGATTTGGGTATGTTTATAACAGATCTCAATAGTTCACCCTCCAACTATTCTAACCAGGCTTCTTTTGTCGCTGGCGGGTCTTCCCAATCTCACCAAATGTGTTCGCCGCTATTTCTAGAGGAGTGTAAATCACTGCAGTGGATTTCACAAAGTGCAGAAGCATGGCGCAGTTTGGCGTTTATTATAGGCGAGCCGCGCTGTCCCGTGCCGCTGCCTCAGCTCACAGTCATCACGTGACTCCAAAGATTGTTTTCTCTAAGGTACACAATTATTCAAAAATAGTAATAACTGGTCCTCTGCTCATATATTTAGAAAAAAATCAACGCCAGGCACTAATTCAGAAACCGTACAAGCACTATACAAAATAGCCAATGCCATGAGGAAATGCAGGCATGATATTGGGAAAGAAGCAGGCGCAGGTAGATGCCAGCGGCTGTGCCACATAACCCACGCAGGTAACAGCACACATTGTTTCTGTAGGTTAACACCGTTCAGGATCACACGGGATGTGTGCTTGTGCAGAATTTAGGCAATGCTCATTTTGCAATACAGACATTCTTATTCTGTGCCTATTTCCAACATTACTAGTGTAGGGCAGCGACGATGGTCTATGATCGTTCAAACATGGTCATTCGTTTTGGCTCAAAGTGTCCACTAAAAACGAAAAGTATCTGAAGAAGGGGGGGGTGGCATGTGTGGATGGATACACATATGCAGTGTTTTCATCAGTTTCCCCCTTGCACCACTCAGGGTGACAGCTTGTCACGTGATGCAAGTGGTTTGGCTGGGGTCCTTTCTCGCGAATGGACTTTCTAGAGGAAAGGACCGTATCATCACTGCTTGCATCACATGACAACTCACCTCACGAGCCCACACAACCCAAGCAGCGCCGTGGCTTAGCTAGGCCACACCCTGTGGCAACTTAGTGAAGGCAGCTATATTTCGATTGAAAGGGAAGGAAGTCCCCGCCTCTAACCTTGCAACTCTTTCATCCAGCCCCTCAAGCCAACGTTCCACGCATTGCACCTAGAGTGGGAGAGACTATAGCATAAAATCCCTTTGCTTTGCCAATGCTTGTATTCTTTTTACACACAGCGTACCAACCACTTAACCTAGGTCCCGAGCCAGTGCCATCCCAGAAAAGGATATGCATGGGTTCTGGACCAGGGGGTAGGCTTGCAATATTGCCTATGTGACTTCTCTGTGACTGGGTAGATGGCAGCTCATTCGATTCTAATGTACAATAATCATCACAAACGTACAACTGTGCAAAATAAGAGAAGTTAAACGTAGACATTATGTAATACAGCGCAAAGAATGCACTTCCACCAATTTACCGCCAGCCAAAAAATAGCACCGCCCAATAATTGTGTTGTGAGCCTGCCTCAGTGTGACACCAGTGACATTGCTGCCACTGTTTAAAGATGCATTTTGTAATCGTTTCACAGACTCACCAGGCAGCCGGTATGATGCAGAGCTCCTAAACCCGGCCCGAATGCTGCAGGCAAATAAAGGGAACCCCAACTAAAAGGCACCCTCTCCTTCCTGGGATTGTATATTCTGCACAGCCATAACACCGATCGCCAAAATACCCCTACAGCAGTAATTCTGAAGTGCTATATACAAGTTGTGTAAAAGTTGTCATAAGTGCCTTTATAATGTAAAAACAATGAACATTGTAATACCCACATGATAATGTTGAGCTAGTTGATGAAACTAGGCCCATCTGAACAATCCAGAGAAAAAAATGTTAAGAAATTAACACAACGTTTATGTCAAACACATCCCACTTGAATACATGCGATGTACGTGTAATTGACTTGCCCGAATTCAATAACTTCATCTCACTAGCTCTCTTGGTTTTGAACAGTTTTTTTGAACAGATTGTTATACAAAAACAAGAAGGGAGAGAGTCTACCTCTCATCCTCCCTTTAGATTCCAGCATTCCCCAGGGCTTCTCTGCCTTTCCTGACAGCGGAGAAAAGTACAAAGGCCTACTTGAGGCCTTGATATTCTCATGTGGGTCACCTTGTCATATGTCTACCTGTTACAGAAAAATATCAAAGTGGCAGAAAGCCAAAAGAGGGAACCTTTATGGTGCGACACCCTCTCTCTCTCTCTCTATATATATATATATATACACACACGCTCTGCGGGGCGGTGATTGGGTGTGCATGAACACCTACTATTGTTCTGCTTTCCTCTCAGAGAGTGTGTGCAGTTCTAGGACGTACACTTGTTCTCTGTATGAGTTCTCCACTGTTGCTGACGATTCAGTCAAGTTTAATTCCAACCGCTGAGGAGAGCCTGCACCGTAGAACGGATTCACCTAAGAAGTACGCTCTGCATGACGTAGGTCACAGAAAGAGCGGCTGCCACAGTTGGATCCGCCCTATTGCGATATCCCCGTCAATTTGAGAATATGACTGCATTGCCAACATGTGATATCTGCAGTTTTCTTCGTCTCTGCTTGCAGACATGCCCCTCCTCCCCTATTGCTGCCAGTCCACCACACTCTGCGGAAACGCAGTGTTGCTGCTGGAACATAAGCTTGTACGCACTGTGGTACTAATGGGAATCACTTGGAGTGTACTAGGCATGCCAGATGTTCATGGGTATAATCTCAGTCTTCGCTTTTCTCAGGGGAAATCTGTTGGCGTAACACCGGTTGACACTGCTGGTGTCCCACTTCTTCTGCAAAACAACTAAGGCCCTGAGATTCTTAGGTCCAGTCTAGTAGAGCGTTAGAGCCCACATAGTGTGAGTCGCGTGTAGAGAGGTTAGTGAAGGATGCTGAATAGCCAGCCCTGGAGATCTGGGTGCTTTTCTTAAGGTGAAGATCTTCGTCATGCTTGGGTTTCACCACAGCAGAGAGCCATCCTGCACAGTTCCTAAGAATTCACCATAGCCTACCTCAGAAAGACTTTTTATGATTCCATTCATACCAAAGAACAAGTTAAAAAATGCATGTTAAACTTTGTCAAATACCTTTATGATAATTAACATCACTAGGGCAACCCGAGTATTCCAACAGAACACTCAGTTTTATTAGAAGTAGCAAAATCATAAAAGCACAAGTCAATAAAATACAATACCTATGTTCCAATGTGCAAATTTAAGCTACATCTTTTCAATAAACACAAAACATAGGACATAATCCAGGGAATGCATCATGTGCGATTTTGGAATTGGTCAATCAGTGTCAGAGTAGAAAAATAGGCAAGAATTCCCTGGACAAAGACTGAAGGAAAATGTAAATCAACCTGCGGTCAAAGTGTAGTTGCCAAACCACCATTGACTCAGAGGGCTGCGACTGCAAACTCATCAATGTAACTCGCTGGACGCAGGCATCCCTTTCAGGAGAATTGTGACCAGTGATCTGATTTTACTTGGTTTTACTTGAGCTGTTTTAGGAAAAATGTTCTTTGTGGGAGAGGATCAATTGTTTGTTTATAGGTTGCTCTCCGCTTAGTCTTTCTTCCTGGTCCATTATAAAGGAGGGATGTGATAATCCTGTGGCGTGGCCCTTGCAGCCATGCATCAAACATGTGCCAAAGGCATGTCCAGCTGCGTCTGTCCACGCCAAAGGTGTGCCTTCGGAGATATTTGATATGTAAAAGAAGATCACTGGGACTCACTACTGCTATTGAAAGCTAGTCTTCACCTATTGTGAAGTCATCCAATCCTCCCCTGTTCCTTTGATTCTTTCTCCCCGTTTTTCCAACATCTCGGTCAGTGTTCGCTCTACTGTATGGGTAAACATAGACTTGTGCTATTTGCATCGATTGATTTTTTGGTGTATGATTTTATGTTTTATCATGGCAAGCCATTGACTGTGTCAACACGCCCTTATGTGCCCTAGCCCTTCCAGAAGGATATACCTATCTGTACTAATCGTCCTAACCCCCTGGGAGGGGGAGAGGTAGGTTGGTGGTTATCTTAAGCCATTAATTCTCTGCTCTGGCCATTACCCTCCCTATCCATTTGACAGTTCAGTGATTCATGGTAACATTTACTCTTAGCCCCAACATGTTCTATTACTTTTCTTCTAGTATAAAGCCCCATGGGTCAGATCTGTACTTTGCCGATACTCTGGGTCAATCACTGGTTCTTTCTAGCCCTTTAATTTCACTTAGTGATTTAATCACATGTTGCAATGACGCTGCCATCCATGCCACTGCTCATCTTTTCATAATCTTGAATCCTTGGGCATCTACAACGTGTTTAAAGGTCTCACACACTGCGCCAATCATATTATAGATCTAATTTATTCTGGGCCATGCATGGTGGATGCTGTCTTTCATCTGCACATATAACTTTTCAGTAAAATTCTCTCTTATGCCCCCTGGCCTGGAAAGGGCCCCTTCATGCATAATGAGAATCCATTACTGGTGGTGCAGTATTTGCCGAAACCTGTAGAATGTCGACACCTGCTTCTTAAAGCCCTGGTCTACATGTCACAAAGGATCTTTTGAGGCTGTAAATGTCTTAGTTTGGGCATGAGATATTGAAAAAAGACAAAGGTTAAGGCTGCTACATGGTTCACACCTGAATCCAGACAAATAAAACTTCACAATAGGACTGTAGAAAGATCTAGTGGCTGACCTACAGCGAAAAATCCAACGTGACCTACAGAACCCTTAATGGGCTCTTTATAAAGGCTTTTCTAACTGCCAAAAGTCTATTTACACTAAATGGTTGGCCTGTTGCTTCAATACATAGCAGGACATGTTCCCCTATTGCTGGATAAAGGCCTGCTTCCCCAGCTTTGTCCAATGAACTGTGTAATGAGACATCTACTATTTCGCATGAAAGCTCTGGAGGATTCAGGAATTCATTGGCAAATGGACGACGGGAAGTTCATCTACATGACATGATGTAACACGTCTGTCTATTGCTGCTGGCCAGGTAATTAACATGTTTTCACCTGTTTCTGAACGGGACATTTTGACACGTCTGTCCAGGATGAAGAAAAGGTTGCCTTTATACCCTTCTCTAATCGCTGGGCATCTAAACATGCATTTATTATAGCTTATTAATGACTCGTAGAAGACGGGCCACCCGAAGTGTCTGAGTGTCTCAATTCTGGCCCTCCTCTTTGGGAACCTGCCCCTTGCCTCTGCAAAAAAGCGAGGAACTTGGGTTTCTGGCTTGACTCTTCACTATTATTGGGGAGCCAGATCGCTCAAGTTTCGAGTGTGTGTTTTTTTCACCTGATGTCTCTTAAATATTTGCTGGAGTTCTTTGGATTTTCGCACAAAATTCAAATAGTCAGTGGGCGGCGGTGGACCAAGGTGCTATTAGCACCTTGGTCCATGCCGGTAAAATACTGGCACCGCCTTGGTGGAAAGGGGAATTACCGCCCTATTCCAAGGTTGGTGGGGCAGTAATTCCCCCTTCCACCATTGCCCTTCCCAATTCCCATTTTTGCCCCATAGGGCATAATGGGAATGGGGAAGGTGCTAATTACGGCACCGCAAATTGCGGTGCCGTAATTAGCTCCCTGGTCCCTTTTTGTGGGTTGGTTTTAAACGCCTGCAAAAAGCATGCGTTAAATTCTCCAACCCGCAAAGGGACCTCGTAGTAAGGCGGTAAGGGTTTACCGGTACGGGTAAAATACCGGTACCGGTAAACCCTTACCGCCGTCTGTGTAATGAGGCCCAATGTTTTTATTTCTAGTCGGCTTTACTACTGTAATGCTCTGTACCTCGGCTTACCAAAGGTCGACTTGAAAGAATTCAAAATGCTGCTGCAAGGGTGTTGGTGAAAGCCGGCAAAGAGAGCATATTTCGGCCATCTTGCGCTCTCTTCATTGGTTGCCTGTGGAAAAACGAATAAAGTTCAAGACACTGTACATTGTGCATCTGGTTCTACATGGCTCTTTGGCCATGTTATTACCTCCAAACTGCCCGTTATACCCCAGGCAGATGTCTGCGATCTGCTTCTTCAAATCTACTTTCAGTCCGTTCCTTCAGATGAGTGAAATGGGGAGGTCACTCTTTCTCTGTGCAGGCAGCATGATTGTGGAACTCTCTTCCCATGAATTTGTGGTGGATGGGGCGCATTTAGAGTTTCGACATAAACTAAAGACGTTCCTATTTCCTCCATGAGGTGGAAGTATGGTGGGTTGGGGGGCAGGTCCTTTTTTCTGCTCTTAGGTTCTGGTGGCATGGTCTGTTGACCACTTGTTTTTCAGTGACTTGATGCTTCCTTGCATGAGGTGATATGTTTTGCACTTAATAAGTACTAGACCGTACCATTCCATGGCCACTGCATTTAGGCCTCCTAGAATTAGACCTTTTCTAAATATTCCCTCTCTGGACCCTTCTTATCCAGAACATTTGGGTCTTCGTTTGGGACTAAAGAAATAGAAAGAGATGTTACTGTTCAAGTACAACAGTTCGTTGAGTGCTGGGACTATCTTGGCACACTGCACAATGGCACACTGCAAGTCAGGTTTTAGCCTCAAGGAGCACAGAGCCAGTTTTGCTTTTTATTTTTAATGATTTCCAGTGAGCTCCGGGTAAGGCCTGTGCTATTCACCTCTTTTTTGATGGATCCCCAAAAATAATTTTCCTCAGGTTTCTTCAATGTCCACCTTTCTATTGAAAATGTATGTCTGGATTCTGGACAAACCTATTCAGAGCTTTGATCTTCAGTTTTATGCCAAACTCTCCCACACATGGCTGGGGGTAGACAGGAGGACAACATCATTCAGAGCTGCCTGATGCCCATTGAGTATTGGATGGATAAGATTTAGCTCAAGCTGAATCCTCAGAGGTCCTCACTGCAGAGGCCTATATGATGGTTGGGAGTTGTCCTTGCAACTGCCATCGATGGGAAATTGACACCCGAATGCAAGTGTAAAGAGTATGGGTTTTAAAATTGATAAATCAATGTCTTTCACTCCCTAGACTCTTTTTACCAGTTGTGAAGTTACATACAATTCTACACTTTCTGACAGCAAAGTGTCAATTGATGGCGATTACTGTTATTATTGCAGCCTTACTTAATTACGTACATTTGCCTTACTTTGGCCTGCCAGCCTACCCAATCAGACGTTTGCAAATCGTTCACAATCCAGACTTCTAACAGGTGCTGGTCAGAGAGAAAATATTCCTGCCATCATGAAGCAATGTATTGGCTTCCGCTACACCCGAGGATTCCATTCTGTATTAAACATAGGGCCTCATTCCGAGTAGGGTGCAAAGGGATACCGGGCACCGTTAAGGACATCGGTGCCGGTAATCCCTTTGCGCCCTACTACGAGGTCCCTTAGCGGATCCCGCTATGGGCGCCTGGTTTTACCAGGCACCCTTAGCGGGAGCCGCAAAGGGACCAGGGAGCAAATAAAGGGAACCGCAAATTGCAGTACCGTTATTAGCTCCCTCCCAGTCCCATTGAGCCTTATGGGGGCTCAAATGGGAATGGGGATTGCCTTTTTCAATGGGTACTTACCGGTCCCGCAAATGTCGGACTACACCGGTAAGTCCCCATTGAACCAGGTCGGAGTCGGTACCGGTATTGGAGGCAGCCATGGTGCTAATAGCACCATGGCTGCCTCCAATCTCGGAATGAGGCCCATAGAGTCTTCTACGGACGCGCCTCCTCCTTCATCAGGAAGGAAAAGGAGCCCTTCTGTCCCCTCAGTGTGCTCTGATTGAATGCAAACCCTTTTCTTCAGCCCCCCAAGTTTCCACAGAAAGAAAAAAGGTGGGTTTGCCTTTTGTGTTGAAGCTCCCTGGCCCTGCAACAATTTGGCTATTAGAGTTGTGAATAATTAATTCATCTTTTTATTACATGCGTAACTGCAGAGACACACCTCAAAGCGCAGGACAAGGAATTGAACCTCTGTTGCTCTGCATTGTCTTGCTTCCAAGACAAACACATTGCCCCTGAGCTATCCTTCTAGCCCTTTACAAAAGCGTTACACATTTCAAGTTGAAAGCTACTAGCCAAGCATGAAAAGTCGCTTCCCCTTGCAATTATTCACAAGCACGAAGCCACAATGTATTCCTTGCCAAAAGCCAATTATCACTAGCCACTGGTTAATAGCGAGTGCATATTTTGAGGCCTAGTAATAAACACTTCCGGAAAGCACTTAAGACATTATTCTTTCCTGGCTAACTTCTTCATCGGTCCGGAACGTGTTTAGTCTCCAGCGCTAAGAGACCCTCTGGTATTAGTCTGCTCTAAGAAATCCCTATCAAATAAAATAAAATAAAATCACAGCCCAAAATGGTTATGCTAAGTGAGCAAATGAGAAATTAACATAAACATACTTTTTTACAGAAGAAAACTATGGGCCTCATTACACGGATGGCGGTAAGGGTTTACCGGTACCGGTAAGGGTACCAGTGCCGGTAAACCCTTACTGCCTTACCACGAGGTTCCTTTGTGGGACCCTACCTTAATGGCTGGTTTTACCAGCCGTTAAGGACGGGACCCGCAAAGGGACCTTGGAGGTAATTACGGTACCGCAATTTGCGGTACCATAATTACCACCTTCCCGATTCCCATTGAGCCCTATGGGGGCAAAAATGGGAATGGGGAAGGGCCATGGTGAATGGGGAATTACCGCCCCCACACACCGTGGAATAGGGAGGTAATTCCGCCATTCACCACTATACCGGCCGCAACCATGGCACTAATAGCGCCATGGTTACCGTCGTCCGTGTAATGAGGCCCTATGTCCGAAACATTGTAGTAGTGTAAGGAAATACAATGGCATGTTTCACCAGGAAAACATCGGCGCAAAGCACCTTTGGGTTGAACATATGGAAAAGGGGAGGACTACAGACATGCACTGACCATAAAAGTCAAGTGTGAGAGACACAAAACTGTAAGGGCCTCATTACGAGTTTGGCGGCAGCCATGGAGCTATTAGCTCCATGGCTGCCGCCAAACCGGGCTCCTTTACCGGGTTCCTAGAATGAGGAATTACCGGCCATTCCGAGTTCGGAGGGCCCGGTAATTCCTCCCTCTGGGAACCCGGCCCCGGACCTTCCCCATCCCCATCTGAGCCCCCATAGGGCTCAATGGGAATGGGAGAGGGAGCTAACAACGGGCCGATTACGACCGGCCCGTTGTTAGCTCTCTCTTCCCCTCGCGGGACCCGGTAACGACGCCTGGTTTTACCAGGCGTCCTTACCGGGTCCCGCGAGGGGACCTCGTAATTTCGTGGGACAGGTTTAACGGGTCCGCCTCCATTAGCGGAGCCCATTAACCGGTTCTGCGAAACGTATAATGATGCCCAATTTCCAAATCCTGCAACACAAATGTGAAAGGTAACGCCTGTTAGTCCCCTCATTGCATCCAAATCCACTCACCACACTCACCACACACATATCAGTAGGCAACAACATCAGCATGAATCAACAGAGCCACGGTCGTGCAATCCACGCCCACCCAAAACAGTACAAATATGAGCAACAGCACACTACCACCAACCACTGCACAGCTAACACTACTACGAAACCTCTCATAGCACTCAAAACCTTAAACAGATGGGCGAGAGGATGTGGCTTTCAGAAGCACCTGCAGACAGTGTTCCTACCGCGAAGATGGCACATAGGCACAGAATAATCCCTGAGTACGGAACACTGACACATGCATCTGTACTTCTGTAGCAAGTAGTAGCAATAATGCTTTGATGAAGGCAAGCATTTTATTGCCTTGACCCGAGCTACAACTACACCAGTGTTGAGTGGTGTTGTGCTGGATTGCTGTCAGTGCTGTCATCTTTGTCAGCCACAGATGCTGTTTGCTTTGTGCCGTGGGATCCCATCCCTGGCATGAAAGATGTCTGTGTCCCTTTGGCAGGGATGCTGGTGCGGAACAGGTGGCCTCCTGCGATCATTATGTGGAGAAGAGTTTCCCAGTTGCTCTGCTTCCACAGAGCTGCTCTTAGCATGGAGTGGTGTTTTCCACCAAGCCTGTTGGGATCTCTGCATTGTCGCACGAGCTGCTGCTGCTGCAGCGCCACCTTCTCAAATAGGTAAAGATGTTTATAATAGTTGAACCCCTCCACTGCTGACGGCAGTTTTTTCACGTTCTTGGCACTAGCTTCTCACTGCTAAGAGCCGGACATACTCACATTTACTGCTAGTAAAATGTATGCAACAGTAAAGATTAGGCCCTGTTATTTGGAATTTTCCACAGGGAAAATCGGGAATTTGCGGCCCATTCTGTGAGCAAAACCCTGTTCATCGATTCATGGAATCGACTATGCAGGACTATTCCAGGAATTGTGGGGAGGTTGCACAGGTCTGGCACGCCTCTGCGAGCAGATGAGCGCCTTGCGCAATACTCCTTGCAGAGTGTGGGTTGGGCCTACGCATAGACCTAAATAGGGGATGGAGCATGCAAAATGAGGAAGAACAAGGGAAAATGTGGGTGTATCGAGGGACGACCCGCGTAAGGAGATTGCATGCCCCCAACTGCGCACAACCAAGCGTATTCATGGAACTGACCGTGCAACATCACATCAGGGGTTTCAGCAAGCAAAGCCCTGGATCATTCCACTACGTGAAAGCAGGCGCAAAGTCCTAATCGCATAGGAATAACCACACAAAGGTAAGGCCTAATCCGGAATATAGCGGTGTGTACACGCAGTTGGGGTGCCGATTGCAGGTAAGGGTGCGTGTATACAGAGTAGCAGAGTGTAGGCATGGTTTACGGGGGTTCGCCCGCAGTTTAAACGTGAAATGACTTGAGCTACAGAGCATGGTACGCATATTGTCGGGGTGCTGTGAACAGTTACAGGTGATCCTACGTTGTGTCGTCGGGGTACTGGCTTGGTTGCGGGGGACCTCACGCAGGATTACAGGGGTACATGAGTTTGCACCCGAGGACCACGCACAGGTAGGTATTAGTGGCTGCATTTGCTTTGCAGGAGGCGTGTCGGGGGCATTCCGGCCGCGACTTGCGCATATGGTTACTTTGCGGGACAGACTCCATGCATGTGCAGAGCATGCACAAAAACCTCTGGGCGTAGGGACGTGAAAAGCAGTTCTCGCTGCGGGATCTATGTGCACTTTTCCATGAACTGGGCCGTAACTGACTAATGGGGCATTAGCGCCGTATGCCGCGGGCAAGATGGAAATAGAATGATTGAAATGATGCCCAGGTATCTGAATTGGTGGACCATGAACAGGAAACCTCTGCTTAACCCTGCCACTGTATTCTGTTTAGCAAATTGTTCAGAGGAATATTATATTTTTAAACAGCTCCACATCCATTCATATTAACTGCAACCTGCTCACAGCCTAAATCTGGGGGGAAATAAGAGGACAAAATTCGCAAAGAACGTCAGACCTTGAGAAACAGATGCTTGAACTAGAAACGATTGCTTCATTATGAGTTTGGCAGTAAATCGGCCGTAAATCTACTGATTAAATGCGAAAACCCACTATCGTTACTGCCACGGTATTATAAGTGGTAGTATGGTGGTGTAAATCCCCGGTTTTGGATTGCATAGGACTCCATGGCGATATTGGACGGATTTACAGTGAGCGGTAATACCGTGCGGTAATCTGCCCCTTTTTTACCTTGCAGTGGAGGATTTACCTCCGGAATCTTCCTGCTGGGGTTAAATCCTCCACATTAAGGTCAAACTTGGTATTGGGCAGTGGGGTAAAAGCAGAAGTAATTATGTCACTGCCCAAAAAGCGCCCGTTTTTGACTTCACCTCGAAACTCGTAATGAGTAAATAAAAACGAAGAAAGACACTGGTGATTTTAGAGCAAAGGGAGTTTGCGCATGTGCAATTGTATGAGTGGTCGTGTCATGACATGTTCGCTAGTGCTAATGCAATTGCGCATGCAAAAACGCAATTTGCGTAATGCGGTTTTTCAGTAAGCCAGCGTCTGGTTGCTAAAAGGTAAAACAGAAGTGCTGGGTAAGGTAACAACACTGCGGTATCATTCTTACGTAACATGGCGAGGCGGCGTCTTTGAACCTAGAGTGTGCAATGAAATGATGTCATGTCTACACCGGCGTCACAATTTTTAGAAGAACGCTAGATTAACCAAAAAAGGGGAACTGCCACGCGTTGAGTAAAAACCCTGTTTTTTTCGGCATATGCTCCCTGGGTGGACTAATCCTGTCTGCTGACTAAATCATACCAACAGCCGTGCCATTTCCATTGTCTACTCACAATACAGCTCATGAAAGCTGTCTGCGCCCGGGCCATGCCATGCCATGTGGGGGGAAGACAGGTGCACCCTGGCAACGTTCCCACTGGTTTCCCAGCGATTTAAACCTCTACAATGGCTGCAATGTAAGTAAACTGGTTCGGCGTATTACATCCCCTTCCACTGAACCGTGCCAGCTCGCCGGGGCACAGGTGTGTCTTTGTGCTCCGGGTGCATTACACTTGGCCAGCTCTCGCCCACCTCTCCAGGGCCTTCTTTGGTAAGCGCTGCCCCTCAGCGCTGTGCTGCGGCCATGGTAGAGACACACGATAGGGCTCCATTCGCGCCCGTAACCTCTGTTGACATCGCAGAGCAAAGCGAGCTCTGTAATTGGCGCAGCGCTCGCTCCCTTGCACAGGCGAGGCTTCCGCTATACAGACCCTGACTATATGCGCCATGCAATTACACAAGTAAGCAAACAATGAGCCCCTGTGGCGCCCTTAATCACATTCCAAAGATCTGTCGCAGTATAAAACTCGGGAATATAATGACAAGGACAATAATGCCACGCCAGTGATGAACCAAAACCAGCACGCTTTCACAGACGCCCACGCGTGGTTTGCTGTCTTGGAAATTCAGCATGTTAAGGATCCTATGCCGCTCTCTGTTATGCAGGGAGTTCTCTTTTCAGGAATATCTTTGTAAATATGCAGTAAACGTGTCGGCAGAGGCTTCGCAATGGGACCTTGGGGTGGGCGGAACTATAACCCAGGGTCTTTTGGTTGTATCCCGGAATAGAAGCTCAGGGGCTACAACTAAAAGGCCAGCTAACCCCGAGTCCCCACACTGCCCACAGTCCCGACATTAGCGTAGCCCCGGATCCTTTGCAAACCTAGAAAAAACCCCTGTGTGTCAGGGTTTGTTGAAAGTCCGATCCTTGTTGGCAACTCGGTTAGCGTGCGGTACGTAACATGTGCAGTAATTAGGTCGTGGAGAAAAGCAGTGCAAACATTTCTAAGGGTGTTAGAGAACACTGCAAAACCAAATAAAATGTTCTACTCCATGGCGCCTCAGTGAGAAGGTGCAATGTTATATTTATTGGAGGCAGGTCTCAAAGCAAGTTGAGGGCTGTGTGGCTTTCCTGCCTGAGATAACGAATGCAAACGACTGTACCTGGAATGTTGATTAGAACTTAGCACTAGGGACATAGACAACCGGCTCCCTCTAACACCGGGCGCAATCTTCCGATGAGCGGCCGCATTCAGAGGGAGCTGAATAACGTCTCTTCCTACATGCCTGTCTTGCAGCATCTGAGCTCTGTTGCCGACCCGCTTCAGCCCAGCCACCCCCCACTGGCAGGCCATCTGACCCCATGTCCTCGCTGTCGCCACCTGGCCCAATCTTGGGTAGCGGAGCAGGGACATCGATTCACCAAAATGCCAGGGTCAGCAGAAGTCACATCAGACACCTGATGACCACACAGGAAGTGATGTCACATGACCTTTGACCTGGAAAGCGTCAGTTCCTCTTTAACCATGGTGACATCACCGGAAGTGGCTTGCGGGTGTAAAGAAAGAACATAAATGTAACATTTTTCAAAATACCAAATAGGTACTAAAGCAAACAAGAATAGATACCAACCGCATTTTAACAAGGGTGCTGCCTTCATATGCCATGGATGTGGTCATGCTATGATTGGGTTAGACCCAATAGAACCAACATAGGCTGAGGCACTGCCATAGATCTGCCACTTCAGCACTGTATAGCCATTTACTTCCATATTCGTCAGTGTCAGATATTGCCATTATATGATAAGCAGACCCGCTACTTTGCCAGTTGCTGCAATATTACAGTATCCAAAAATCCAATAGATGCAATTCACCAACAATGCAAAGGAGAATTACTGTTTTAATTCATGATAATGATTTGTTATTTATATAGTGCTTTCTCCGAAGCACTATACATAGCACATATTTAATACAAAAAAGGTACCAGGCGCCCCTCTCTCGAAAGAACAAGGCATGATAACCTGTTCAGTGGTTATTAACCACATTGAGAGTTCGCAGCCATTGCTTTTTGCTCAACAAGGGGCGCCCGCTACCTTTGCAAAACTATTTTTCAAGGAACCTGGGATTGGTAACCCTAGGTCTCCTGGGGGCAACCAGACGTGGTCTCCCTCTCACTGTGCTTAGAGAGGCATCAGCTTCACCTCACTGATGATCCCCAACAAGGGTGAAACACGTGTATGGGGTTGCTGGTGGCACTCTCGTTCAGATTGGAATTGCCATTGTATTTCGGTGCTGGACTGCTCCTGGGCAGGACAAAGACTGATATGCAAATGGATATTTCCCATCTGTGAAAGGCACAGTGAGTAAAAGCAGTGGCTGCAAACTCTCAAGTGGTTAATAACCACTGAACAGGTTATCAAGTCTGTTCTTTCGAGAGAGGGGCGCCCGCTACCTTTGCAAAACTATTTTTCAAGGAACCTGGGATTGGTAACCCTAGGTCTCCTGGGGGCAACCAGACGTGGTCTCCCTCTCACTGTGCTTAGAGAGGCATCAGCTTCACCTCACTGATGATCCCCAACAAGGGTGAAACACGTGTATGGGGTTGCTGGTGGTACTCTCGTTCAGGTTGGAATTGCCATTGCATTTCGGTGCTGGACTGCCCCTGGGCAGGACAAAGACTGATATGCAAATGGATATATCCCATCTGTGAAAGGCACAGTGAGTAAAAGCAGTGGCTGCGAACTCTCAAGTGGTTAATAACCACTGAACAGGTTATCAAGTCTGTTCTTTCGAGAGAGGGGCGCCCGCTACCTTTGCAAAACTATTTTTCAAGGAACCTGGGATTGGTAACCCTAGGTCTCCTGGGGGCAACCAGACGTGGTCTCCCTCTCACTGTGCTTAGAGAGGCATCAGCTTCACCTCACTGATGATCCCCAACAAGGGTGAAACACGTGTATGGGGTTGCTGGTGGTACTCTCGTTCAGGTTGGAATTGCCATTGCATTTCGGTGCTGGACTGCCCCTGGGCAGGACAAAGACTGATATGCAAATGGATATTTCCCATCTGTGAAAGGCACAGTGAGTAAAAGCAGTGGCTGCGAACTCTCAAGTGGTTAATAACCACTGAACAGGTTATCAAGTCTGTTCTTTCGAGAGAGGGGCGCCCGCTACCTTTGCAGAACTATTTTTCAAGGAACCTGGGATTGGTAACCCTAGGTCTCCTGGGGGCAACCAGACGTGGTCTCCCTCTCACTGTGCTTAGAGAGGCATCAGCTTCACCTCACTGATGATCCCCAACAAGGGTGAAACATGTGTATGGGGTTTCTGGTGGTACTCTCGTTCAGGTTGGAATTGCCATTGCATTTCGGTGCTGGACTGCCCCTGGGCAGGACAAAGACTGATATGCAAATGGATATTTCCCATCTGTGAAAGGCACAGTGAGTAAAAGCAGTGGCTGCAAACTCTCAAGTGGTTAATAACCACTGAACAGGTTATCAAGTCTGTTCTTTCGAGAGAGGGGCGCCCGCTACCTTTGCAAAACTATTTTTCAAGGAACCTGGGATTGGTAACCCTAGGTCTCCTGGGGGCAACCAGACGTGGTCTCCCTCTCACTGTGCTTAGAGAGGCATCAGCTTCACCTCACTGATGATCCCCAACAAGGGTGAAACACGTGTATGGGGTTGCTGGTGGTACTCTTGTTCAGGTTGGAATTGCCATTGCATTTCGGTGCTTGACTGCCCCTGGGCAGGACAAAGACTGATATGCAAATGGATATTTCCCATCTGTGAAAGGCACAGTGAGTAAAAGCAGTGGCTGCGAACTCTCAAGTGGTTAATAACCACTGAACAGGTTATCAAGTCTGTTCTTTCGAGAGAGGGGCGCCCGCTACCTTTGCAAAAATAGCACATATTTAAATACAATTATCACTCCAACCGAAGTGGGTACCCGTTTATCAAGCTCGGAAGAATGAAAGGCTTAGTTGGCTTTACCGGGATTCACACCTGCAACCTGCAGATCAACCCGCTGAGCTATTTTACCGCTTTGCTATTAAAAATGCAATGCCACAATAAGAAAACATGTCAAACCTGGCGGCACAATGCACAGTAAAAAATGCCATGCCACAGTAAGACAAACCTAGATGGATTGCACCAAAATGGCAATATAACCACATAATAACACGTATCATACTTACTTTATTATAGATGCCCAGAAAAATATACAATGGAAAGGCTAGACTGGCTGAACCCAAATGCCACTCTAGCCAGGTAATTAGACTTATCACAATTGCTTTATTAGAGTTGCTTAGTACAAAATGTGTAGCCACAGTAATAAATTGCTATACTAGCTACACCAAAATGCAAGTTTAGCCACGTAATAACACTTATGATGCTTAGTTCATTATATATGCCCAGGAAATATGCCATGACACTGTAAGAAACGACTATACTGGCTGCAGTCAAATGCCAGGCTAGAATGTTAATAACACATATCATGCTTACTTTATTATAGATGGCCAGTAGAAATGTCACACCACAGTAAGAAATGACTAGACTGGCTGTACCAAAATGCCAGTATAGTCACTAATACATATCATGCCTGCTTTATCATTGATGACCTTTAGGTATTAGCACACCCCTCTCCTGCCCCACCTTTCCCACACGTCCCCTTTCCCTCCCAGTGTTAGGCAGAATTTTATGCAGTACCCCTTGGGAACACCACACACAATTAAGACTACAAATGACAGTACAAATTCACCTTTGGTACAAGCCTGTACCACACTGTTAAAGTGGTAGCAGTAGCAGAGCAGCTAGACTTATCTCAAGAGTAAGTGAGCAGTATCAAATAGTTACACAAAGGACAGCAATTATTATGATTCAGGCAAACACGGACTCAAGGTTTTCATGTAAAAACATATACATTTATTTCACTCTTCAGTTGTATAACATTACACAATTATAAGCAGTTTACAAATCACACTCTCAATACACCACATCACTTCCCTTAGATCCCAGACAAGTTAAGCTCACAAAATGAAGTGGGAGCAAAATGGCACTCCAGCAATTTAAAAGGAAGGGAAAGACAAACGTTATTAGAAATTAGATCAAACCAACAGGTAAGTACTCAGGGCAGTTGAACAAGAGGAACTTCAGTGAGGAGATCAGATAGAAAAGGCTAGGGCCAAAGCCAATGGGTCAACAGTCGTTTGCTCAAGATCACACAGTTCAGGTTAGTTTGGAGTAAAGTTCGTGGCACGGTTTCGAGAGGAGGTTGGTTGGTAGAAAAGCTACTTTAAAAAGAAGAGCAGGACAAGCCCTTGGATTGGAGAAAGATTTCACACACTTTCCCCACGGCTGAACAAAACGAGCAACCGGGTTTGCACAGTACCTTAAAACGGAGAGGAAGCTGTAGCTGAGGCAGACGTTCCTGGTAGTTCCTGCAGGCTCACGGTTCCTGAAGCGACTGTCGGACTGACACAAAGTAGGAAGACTGGAGGGTCCTGCACTACTCAGGGAAGAAACCAGCAGCAGAGCAAAGCAACAAATAAAAGGTGTGCTCCTTAAAACCCAAACAGTGTCCGACCTTCCTGGCTATCCGGCACACTGTAGCTCTACAGCGAATTTGACCAGAGGAGGGGTCCTGGCTTGCAGTTTGGGCAAACTGGTTGCTCCCACCAGCTCAAGGGAAGAAGTTTCCTGTAGGATCTTCTCTGTTGTCGGATTCTGGAGATTCGGACCTGCAGCAGGGCTTCACCAGGTGGTCCAGTCATTGTAGGGGTCCTCTTCAGCCAGAACCTCATTGGGTCTTTCATTCCAGTGGCGACTCTGTCTTTCCAGTCCCAGAGACCTGCTTTTTATGCAGTTTTCCCCCCTTCATAGAGCCTGGCTGTCAATCACACAGCTGGGTGGCTGGCCTGCCAAGGCCAGCCCCCTTAGCCAATCAGACAATAGTGTGACTTGGGTTTCCAAGGGAACCCTTGGCAGGGGTCCAAAGTCCCTTCCTTCACATCCTGCCTACCCAGACTTTCAGGCACCTTAAGGAGGGCTTCTGTGTAGAAGCCTGGGAAAAGCCAGCGAACAAAGGAATCATCCCCAGTTTGGCGCACAAAGAAGAACATGAGAAAGACTTTAACAAAAAGAAATGGTGACTAACCCCAGCCGGAGCCAAAATAAAATGTATTTGGTCAAGCGGGTTTATGTTCGAGGCTAATATAATAGCCTAAAACAATACCATGGTTATATAATAAAACCATGGTAGAAAGTTTGGGTAGTTACCACTGCCACCAGCCAAGTCTTAATGTAAAGGGAGCGAAACAGTGCTCCAAGAGACACAGACAAAAAGGGATAAGAATGAACTCTTTCCAATACTCCATGTAAAATGGGGTGTACTGTCTGTAGTTTAAAGAGACTACATAAAGTTAATGGTAACTTTACATGTTTCTGGGAGACAGCAGTCAGTCCCAGAAAAATGGAGTCAGATGGAAGTCTAAAAGACAACCCTGTATTACTGCAATGAGGGTGCTGTGTAACACACACAAAAATGGTGCTCATGGAGTAGGTGAGGCTCCAGAGCCGAAGATCACACAAATGGTAAAAACACACACAGCAGAACACATGTAGGAGTGGGGAAAAAGGCTCACACTCTTACGAGGTGAAATAAATAAATTGTACAAATCCAGCAAAGCTGCTGAGGGACTCAATAGGTAAGGGAAATTATCCATTTATGAGAATTCTCCCTAACACCCACTTTCCTCCTCCAACCCCCAAAATCGACTCCTTGGTCCAGTATTACCCCAACATCCCTCTTCCTCACCCCAGTACTTCTGTATGAAGCAAGGTGTGTCATAGGTAAGTACTGGGACGAGCGAGAATGTGACTAGTAGTAATAAAGATTACCAGTAAGTAATCCAGGTATTTAACACAAGCACACACATTCACACATCACATGCTCCTTTAGACATATACTAATTTACCATTCACCCACACAAGTACGCCCAGCCACCGGCACATCATGCACTCATTCACGCGCATTACATGATATATACACACACTTACATTGCAAAATACACACACACATTCACGCACACACTGACACACACATACATTTACACTTTTACATTTAAAAACATGCATGTCCTTACCTTCCAGAATCCGTTGCTCCGCCTCTGCAGGCATGACTCTGGCTCCCAGGTTCCAGCACACACGCAAGGAGCTGTTAAGGATTTCAATCAGGCAATACACCCTGGTCTCAGACTAGTATGCAGTGCGCAAATGAAATACTTATTTTGTTGTATCTATAGGGCCAATATTCTGAGTGATATACCACTCATATCACACCCCTTCTCAAAATACCCCCAGGTCACAATGGACCAGGAATCTGGTGGGTATAGATAATATTTATTTATTTATTAAAATTCAAATCAAACATATGTTTTACGATATGAGGCAGCAATCACCAATGTGGTGACAATACAAATAAGAAAATAGGTAAGGTAATTGAATTCACTTTTTAGCAACACATAATATAAAACACAGAGAAAAGAACAGTTTTGACTGTTTGAAAAGATAGCGCTTAAGTTAAGATTTCCCCCTGCAAATTTCTCAACTCACAAAGAAGCAATTCTACACAGCGGTAAGGAAGCAGCAAGCATTCAGGAATAAAGAACAGTGTACATGGTTTGAATACAACCTTCCCTCCCCAAACAAGAGAGAAAAACAGTTTGGAAATCTTACACTTTTAAAATGACATTCGAAAATGGCTGTGTGAAACAATGAAAAGTCCCTAAAGTGATATAAATCTCTATGAGAGCAACACTAAAAAGATCCTAAAAAACATAAGCTATAGTATGAGCAACGGTACACACTTGGAATCTTTATGGAAGTTTGGAAATACTAGGATTTGAAAATCGCACGTGTAAGACTTTTGCAGAAAAGTGAATTCCTGCCTAATTTTCACTAAACGGTTTTTAAGAAAAATGGGTCAAATACACTGTTTTTGGATGCGCTTTTTAGGTGGGGATGTGGCTAAAGGTCTTATTTTTATGTCAGAGTTGAAAAGAAGTCTCTAGCTATTAAATTGAGGAAGTTGTGCAAATTTGAATGAGAGGTGTTTTTATTTTTAAAAAAATAGAACAGAGAAAAACAGAGAATCAGTATTAAAATGACAGATGGATTTTACTTAAACTAGATTAAGGGCTAAGAAAAAGAAGAATGCCACCCGTGAATCTCCACAGCTACACACGGCCGCTTGTAGCCCTTCACGTGGCGGATACCCTGTTTTCTTTATGGGAATTATTTTATTTAATCCAAATTCATAGTGGCTTATGTTCTAGTAAGAGACAATGAGGAGAAATCAGCACTAACACTCGGAATCACAAAAAGGGTTGCAAGAATGGTTCTGACAATATTACAGGTTCTTAAGTTAAAAATGGGATAGGTTATCGATTGGATAGGACAAGGCAAGCCAAATATACTATGGTTTACTATATTTCCTATTGATACTTATAGTCCACTTTAATTTAAGATTTTGGACCATCAAGATCTCCGGTCATCACGGATCGGGTCTAAGGACAGCATGGTGCATCTGGCAGAATTGGATCAGCGGGGCAGTTCTGGTCACCTGGACTGGCATCTTGAACAGGACTGGACTAGATTGGATTGGCCCTTCTGGTTGCTGGACACTGTAGATCAGTGGGATGGCGAGTATCAGCAGGCAAGCCTTTATGGTAGCAAGCCAAACTGGATCAAATTGCTTCCCTTAGGTTTGGGTTTGCTTCAGGATTTGGGCCTAGCTGAAAAAGAGTTCAGCAATGCTGAGGCCTTGGCTTTGCAAAGAAATCTGGAATCAGGAACAAAGATGGAGAATTCAGGAACAGGGCACCACGTAGAAATCAGGGTGGATGAATCAGTGTCTGTCTGTGTGTTGTGAGGTTCCCTTATTTATTCTGCCAAATGCATCACTCAGTTTATGGTAGGGGTAGACTTACAACCCATACCCACAATGGTGTGATTGGTCAACAGCACAGTTTCCGCCTTGCTTTTTGCTGGTTGGATGACAGAAAGGGTTGTCATGTTTTATGATCTGGTCTGGAAACCTCCCATAGTTATTGGGACAAAAATCTAACTTTCCCACAAATACATATTTATGTACTTATGCCCTCTAAGAAAATCAGATACATAAATTACATATTTTGTGGGCACAATTACATCCAACTCCCAAGTCGGTGGGACCTTGTTTTGTCTTTCTATTGAATTGTGGCAATTTTAATCATAAAGGTTTGGCCTAACATTTCCTTATTCGGTAAATATATGTGCAATCACCCCTAGACATGGGTACACAATATTAGGTTTGCAGCATTAATAGTTTCTGAGCAATTAGTCATTTTTCATAACTCAGTTCCTTACGCAGTAAGAAATCCTACCAAGGCTTCAAACGGCTAGCAGAAGTTCAGATTTATATGTATGTATTTTTCACTCATTTATATATTTTTGCTGCCAAGTGAAATGTCTTGAAGTTCAGTGGCAAATAAGCATTTTAAATCCAAAAATCACATGTCAGTTTTTTTCCCCTTCCCAATTGCGAGCAAATGGCAAGTCCTTTGAAGTTCAATGAGAAGCCTCTATCCTAGAGAGTGGAGCATCCTGCCCCTCCCCTGGAAGGATGAGTGGTGTCCAAGCCTTCTATTGTCTTTGCCTGGGGCCCAGACAAATGTCTAATGAAGCTCATTGTCATCAGTATGCAAGGCCTACTAACAGCAATTAGCCTTTCCTACCAGCAGTGAAGTGTCAAACTTTCCCAGGCTAAGGACTGTCAGAGCAGAATTGTTTTTTTTATAGAATAGTTCATTAACTCAAGACTGGGTTTTAACTTTAAGTTTCACCTAAATCTTTCATTTAAGCATATAAAATGAACACAGTTTATAGGTGGATTTTTCATTAGGAATCCTTTGACATTTTTAAAGAATTAAGCCTTTACACAAAAACATGCTTTCTCAACAGGCGATTTTGCACTTCATTCATGGAAAAGCACATTAAAATGAGTTCTTTTAATCCGATTTTCCTCTGCAGCAGATACACATTTTCTTCAGCACCAGTTCTTCCCTTGAGTGTTAGGATTGTTTGCAGTCTGGATACATGTATCCTGCCTTTGTTTAGAGTTTCTCTCTGCACAGCTGATTCTGTTACTTGTTGCAATTTTAGCTGCGTTTTTCCTGTGGAAATGAAAACAAAGGTTCCTGGGTTGCTTTTTCATTAGATGCATTTTATAGAGCTGTCAGTCAATGAGGCCGGTTCCTCTGAGCCACACTGGATGATCCTGGGCATTGCTATACCCTTTTAATCTGAATGATTCAATGGAAATTAATGGATCTAGCCCCAAAAACAGCACTTTTTAGGTTGCAAAGCTAACATTTTAAAAGGCATTTTCGGTTTTCAGTACAATTCTGCTGCTTTACTCCATGTTGAATCTGGCAGAGCCCACTGGCATGCTCCTGCAGTGAGAACTCTGTTTTCAGCCCCCCTGACTGTGTGTGGCGAGGTGTGCAGCCTTTTCTTGGATGGCTGAGCAACACAGTTTTGAAGATTTTGGCACGCACAGGAGTCAGCACATCCATTTTGTGCTGTTTCTTTCAACATTTGTAAAGTGATGCAATGGGGCACATTGGAATTGGTCAAAATATCCCACAGAAGCCCCCCCCCAACTTCGACTTGACTTCCAGTCGTGGGGAAGTCGGGCACGTTGGATTTTTCTTTCTTCTCATGAAAAATACCAGTTTCTTCAGGTGTAAATTCTTCTTACATCAGTAAATCATGTGACACGTTCTCCTTGCCGGCTCTGGTTGGTATAGGAATGATACCCCCATCTTCTTTCATGCCTTCTTTTCCAGTATGGAACGACAATCTGGATTTCTTTGGTTTTTCCTCCCGGGTCCGCAAGGAGGTCCTCCTTGGTTGTTAGGCAGGTCCCCGCCAGCTGGGCAAAAATTTGCGCTCCTTGTCTTGGTTCCTTTGGAAATTGTAGAAGTAGACCCTGTGTCCTTTTTGATATTCCTTTTTGGTTGTCTTAAGGTCATGCTGTCTGCAGATCTTTCTAGATTCCGCTGAGCATACGCAAAAGCATGTTGAAGGTGTTTTCTCAGATTCTCAACATACTCATGAGTTGTGGAGGCATTTATCAATGTCTGCTCTTGGGTTCTATAGAGCAGATGCTGGGGTAGCACCATTCTTTGTCCAGTCATCAGCTCAAATGGGGACATTTTAGTTGCAGCAGAAGGGGCAGACCTGATGGCCATCAGGACAAGGGTTAATTGAATATCCCAACTTGGTCCAGAGTATCCACAAACTTTTTTAATATGCTCACAATGGTTTTATTGTACCTCTCAACTCCACCACTAGAGGACCAACGGTATGCAATGTGTAGTTTCCCTTTTACCCCAAGTACCTCCCACATCTTTGTAATCACTTCACTGGTGAAGTGACTACCTCGGTCTGACTTAATCCTTTGGGGTAGTCCAATGCACGAGAAGATGTGATTGATCATCAGAGCAGCTGCTGTTTCTGCCTTGCAATTTGGGTCCGGGAGACATTCCACCCATTTAGTAAACAAGCATGTTACAGTTAACATGTACTTGTTCTGTTCCCCCTAGAGGAGTGAATCACGGGCCCAATGAAATCTACTTGTAAATCTGACGAAGGCAGTGTCATCCCCCTCTTTTGGAGGGGAGCACGGTGTCAGAGTGATGTTGGCTGAAATTGTGCACACACACGACACCCCTTCAGGTATTGGTCGAGGTCCTGCCCCATGTGTGGCCAGTATGCAACCTCTCAAAAGATTTCTAATGTAGTAGGAAACCCCCAATGACCGGCTGTGGCCGCATCATGGGCGGGACTTAGCCTCAGGCTTTGGAATGAGGTAAGGACCACCCACTGGTCATAGCCAGATATGGATCTCCTCGCCAACAAACCATCTTGGATTCTGAACATTTTTGGACATTTCATCAACACTCTGAGGTCCTCTTTCCCAATGCAATCGGTATCCATCAGGGGAAAGTTCTTAGGGTCCTCAATATGTTGATAAAACTTACCAATGATTGGAACCCCTTTTTGAGCTGTGATTAAATCAGCATCTGGGGTCTCTTTACTCCACTGGGTAGTTGAGAGTTCATTGTGAGCATTTGTTTGGGACCTAGTGATAGCAGTGACCTGGATTTCCCCCGGGACTCAATGTCAAGCCAGACCTTGCGTGAGGGGACTCTTCTTGTTTTGGCCATATCTGACCTCCAATGGAAAGCCTTGCATTGACAGAATCCAGGAAGTAATTCTGGAATTACTCACATTGGCCCGGATTCTGTCACTTTGAAGATATTGCAGAGGCCGGTGTGGAGTCTCCACTATGATGTATTCCCCCTGGATGAACGGGTGGTAATTTTTCAAATCCCACACTGTTGCCAGGAGTGCTTTCTCACAATCATTGATTTTTTCCTCCACGGTGGATAAAGTCTTGCTTGCATTGGAGATGACTTTATTGACCGTGTCATGCTTTTGGTATAATACTGTGTCAAGCTTGTATTTGAGAACCCTGTCTCCAAGAAAAACCCCTTGTTTTTGACAGGGTAAGCTAGGCAAGGCGCTTGTGAGAGGCTTTTTTTTAGTTGCTTTACTGCCTCGGTTTGTTCTGGACCCCACTCCCACTTGACCCCCCCTTCCAAAGATGGATCTCTGCGTAGTCCTCAATGAACTTTCTGCTGTAATTAGTTAGTCCAAGGAGGCTCCTTAGTTCCTGCATAATTGTGGGGTCTTTGATTTCCTGGAGGGCTTCTACTTTCTTTTCCTGGGGACAGAGACCCTGAGGAGTTATCTCATGCCCCAAGAAATTGACACAGGTTCTGCACCACTGTGCCTTTTGAAAGGGGTTTTGCTCCGGCAACCCTCTACTGTGTCAGAACATAACGGATCTCTGCTATGTGTTCCTCCACAGTTAAGCTTTTGACTAGAACATCATCTATGTAGGCCAGGTTACCCCTTTCACCCAAGTCGGGCATGGCCTTATGTAGAAAGATGTTAAATTCATTGCACCCAAGACACTCCTGTTGTCAAAGAGATTCCCATGTTATGTGTGAGTGCTCTGAGCATCTGCTGTCCCTTCATATTAGTCCCAGGGGAAAGGGCAGAACAGGGTTCAGCAAATCC
The DNA here is from genome assembly GCF_040938575.1 of Ambystoma mexicanum. Taxonomy (NCBI): domain Eukaryota; kingdom Metazoa; phylum Chordata; class Amphibia; order Caudata; family Ambystomatidae; genus Ambystoma; species Ambystoma mexicanum. Next base: position 768,946,623 of record NC_090935.1, read on the forward strand.
CATAGAAATAACTGCGATGGTGGCCAATGAGGAAGTACCCATACTAAAGAGTGCTCTGCCCCCCACTGGATAAGTAGGAGAACTGAAGGCAGTGTGCTCCAAGATGCATCTCCAGCCCCAGGCAACCAGACTACATGTATTATTAGGACTAATGGTATGTTATTCTGATGACAGTGAGGTATTTTGCCCCTGTGGGTCCTCAACATAGAGGACAGGAACACACTCAAAATACACACTTTACACTATATTCCTGTAATATATCAACCACTGCCATGCCAAGGAACCAGTCTGGCCTGGTTTACTTTCATGTAAAGCACGGTTATGTTATGTCTCTCTATTTGCTACAAATACACAGAAGGAATAGGCCTCCTCCCTGAAGTTACTGACTGCCTCTCAAATTCCTGCTATTTATTGCTGGAGGTTTCCCTATAGTTTTCCAATACCAAGCTTAAGGTGGAGGAACTTGTATCCTTAACGAGCTTGGAAGTCTGCTGCTGAGCGCTGTATCTCGAGGGAACTCCGTCCTATAATGTCCTGGGTACACAGGGCATCTGTGCCATTGTGGAAGACGTGAAGCCGGCGCATGTACCAACTGCTTCATGCCAAGCCCTTTCATCTCTGACTGCAAGTGTCAGACAACATGGTGTTAGAATCGTATTGAATCTGCTACAACTATGCCTTCCACACTCATCATCACAACAAAACCAGATGTTTCCCCACGAGATCACCTCGGTCAAAGGTGAGTACTTCAAAACTGTGGTACTTACTTGCGACCAAGGGAAACTTGTTTAAAAAGCCATCCCCCCATTCAAGATGTCTGCAAATCAAGAGTAATTAAGTTAGCAGTACACGAACTGGTCCCTCCCATCACTAATTATACAAACACCTCTCTTTTCCTGGGTGTGGTTTGTCACCATACCACTCACCCTGTCATTGTGCTGCCTGGAGAAAAAACACTGCTGACCTTAAAACAATTTATAGACATCCCAGCAAAAAATGTGCTTCAAAACAGCGGTAATAATCACACGAAATAAAGTCATCATTGAACAGTCTTAAAAAAGGTCACACACATAATAACCATGTGCTGCAATGTAAATGCAGCAAAATAAGTCTTCTGCCGGAGGTATTTTATTTACCACCGACTGTAATTAGCAATGACGCTAATGTTACTATGCAAGGAGTATTGCATAACATCAGTGCTGTCCACATTGCCAACTGGCAGCAGAACCTGGAGCAGAACAGAGAGTTATGGGGCTTGAATGCCTTTACCTTGGTATTCAGGGCCCAGAACTCCCAGCCCGGCCCTTCGGCTAGGTCCATAATGCTGAAATATAGCCTTAGCACACGGCTGCAGTATTCTGACTGCTAAAGCCTGCAAGCCTGACCTACAGGCCCGAATGAAGCAAGGCTGGCTCACGAGGACTGAGGATATATTACAGGCTGGTACAGCCTGCGCCTGAGGTATTAGTACCCTGACCAATTGAACAGGGGCTTTCTTTTCACCGAGGGAAAGGCGTTTGCCCTGTGAACACGCACATGTCCGCCATGTGACATGATAGGGAGATCAGGTAAGTAAATAAATAAATAAGCAACAGACAGGCTTTGTTCCGAGCCAATCATACTGCGCAATACTGTGGCATTCTTAGAAACCTAATTGGTGGACACGCGCCACCCTACCAAAAGATGATGTGTGTCTTGAACCATTTTTAATGGCAGGCTAGAAAAGCAGTAAACGATGCTGCTAGAGGCTTGCGGACACGTCGAGCATAGCATTACACCGGGTCCATCGTTCTTTTCAAAGTACTGTATCAGGATTCAGGTAAACAATCTCTCGGAAAGCTTGGACAAGTATGTGTTTTTCCACACCGCTGCGGGCTTGGGCGACCAGGAGGCTACTATTTTAGTACAGACTGTTCGGAACTAACTGTCACGTGCGGATAAGGTAACAGGCGTGATGTTTCAACACCATGGAATATGTCGGGGGCTTGCTTCAAAACCTGACCGGCCCCTCCGATTCGCAGTACATGTACAGCACCCACCCCCCCAATATGCGTTAAGTGGCACGAACGAAAACAAACCCAGAGTTGTAATGATGGTACGCTGTCAACAAATGTTTAGCTGTTATCAAAGTTGCAGATTTAGAAAAGAAACAGGGGGAGTAACCCTGCTCAAAAAGTGTTCGCGCGTTAATACGACTTTACCTGAAGAGTAGGGAAATGGATGCTCTCCTCGAAGAATACGGGTTCATTACAAGTTGGGCGGTAAGGGATTTCGGGCACTGGTAAGGAGACCGGTGCCGGTAATCCCTTACCGCCCAATTCCGAGGTCCCTTAGCGGGAACCGTAAAGGACATGTGGTCTGACCACACGTTCTTTATGGGTCCTGCTTAGGGACCAGGGCGCTAATAACGGGCCTGCTATTGGGAAGCCTGTTATTAGCGCCCTTCCCATTGAGCCCTATAGGGGCTCAAATGAGAATGGGGAATGGCGAATGGTTGGTTCAATGGGGACTTACCGGTCCCTCCAGGGTCAGAATGCACCGGTAAGTCTCCATTGAACCAGACCGGTGCCGGACCCGGTATTGGAGGCAGCCATGGCGCAAATAGCGCCATGACTGCCTCCAATCCTGGAATGAGGCCCAAAGTCTTGGAACATTTTTGGCAAACAGCACATTCAATAAAACATTGATCACGGAAACTGACAAATCCTTAATGCAATAGTATTTAAAAACAGTGTTCGGGAAGTGGAGGGAGCAGGTTCTGTCCAAAGAGGTTGTTGGAAAAGGCGTGCAAGAGAGTTCATGGTAAACTTGCTGAGCTGGTGAAAGTTTGCAGGATGTGCTCATCTCGTCAGAGGTGACGCAGGAGGTCGGAGGCCGTGTACTGAATAAACCCTTTGGAGTTTGAGTAGTTGCACGGAGCGAGGGCCATGGTATGTGCTCTTTCCGTAGTCCTGCCGGGTGGAGATTAACGCATTCACCACTGTAACTCTGTGTGGGAACATTAGGTGGGAGCGAAGTTGAAAGAGGCAGGTGCTAGTGACAGCACTGATGTGACAGGTTGGGAAGATATCTGTGTCAGTGCGGAAGCCAATTGTTTCACTGTTGGTGAAGGTTGGGGGCAAACCCCAAGGAATGGAGGCCAGATGTAGGGAGGCCGAAGAGTGAGGCAGTTCTTCGTAATGAGAACCTCTGCTTTATTACCTTTGAGTATTTCCCAGGTGTCAAGCTTCCACCAGTCTATGGCAGACAAGCAGTTTTGGAGATTCTCTAGTGAGGTCGATGGTGATTTGTGTAACATCCCCAGGTGTCGACGTTGTGATCAATTGCCATCTGGCAAGGGAATGAAAGCCCTGGCTTTTTAAAAAATGTAATAATAAATGGTGTGGGTAATTCCTTCTCACAAAGGGTCATTAGCTGATCAGATTCCCCTTTCATAAGCTCCATGCCAAAAGCGTAGTGTGGATCTTTGTTCTGCTGCATCAGCATCCTGATGTGCAGCACCTGCTCTACCAGTGGCACAGAGCAGGTTCAGAGGTCACAGCTTCCCACTTGACAGCTGCAGTGACAGCATGGGGGCTGCATGCAACATATGCACCCCTCTATTATAACTATGATGATCATAAGTCAACCATTATGGTGGTAGGCTAAACTCTCAAATACAGCTAATCCTGTGCTTAGGCATGGGGCATGGTACTACTTATAATCATTGCAGCCACATTCATTTTGATATCACACATTTGTCAGCCATGTGGGCCCAGTTCAGCTGTGGAAGGGTTATGTGTATTTGTTGCAGACAAGGCTCTCCCTGCCCACTGACAAGACTGTAACCTTGGACGGGTGGCCTCTCTTTGATCCTTTGCCCTTTCCACAGGGGCAGCCACTCCACAGGAAGCTGGCCTGGGAATAGGAATCAGAGGGCACACCCATTGATCAAGGGCTAGACCTTACACCGGGGTACAGTATTTCTAAAGTTATTTGATTCTATTGAGAACAGAAGGTGGTGGGAGTAATGTAGAGGGCGGTCAGTTTTTTCTCTCTTCCTCTCTTTCCTGTCCCCTCCACTTCCTGTAGCACAAAGCACTTTGGGTGTGATGCCAGAAGGACAAGGTCCACTGATTCTAAGAGCAAGGATTGGACCCGTAAAGCAGGTGAGCTTTAGTCCACACACCTGTGGATTTTAACTTTAAAAGAAGGGGTCTCACACCACTTCTGTGAATCATTGTTTGGACCCCAAACCTGAAAGAAGATTTCATTGGACCTGACTGCGATGGTAGTCATTTCCAGAGTCCTCTAGCTGTGAGGTGAAGGCAGGTGTTCCAAGGCAGAGGCAAGCACTATTCCCTAACCATCCCCAGGGACCATTAGAGGTGACCTCTAATGCTGGACCAAAGCCACATCTCTGTCAGCCAACCTGCTGCCTGGGACTTCACAGTGTTGCGGGACCCCTGAAGTTGTGTGCCAGCCTCCCCCAAGAAAGAACTAACCTTGGTCATTGAGACCCTGCAGTGGGACCTACAGCACCAGGAAGCCAGAACAGCTGAGACCCCTGCTTTCAACGTGGACCCGCTGGGAGCCATGACTTGAGCATTTCGACACCAAACAAACTGTCAGGACCCTTCAACGCTGCCTTTGAGATTCATTGTTCTTCAAACCACTGTGTGCCTGTTCGACTCTATTCGCTGCCATACTGCACCAGCTGAAGTGAGTCGTTGCTTCGGCTTGAACCACAAAAGTGCTGCTGCCTTGCATTACTTGAGTCTCCATCTGAAGCACCAGCCTCATCATTGCTGTGCCCATAAATAGATCAACCCCACCCTGGTGTCTCCCATACAGCGATCACTGAGCCTCCGCATAGAATCGACTCACCTTTGCATCCTGGTTACAGCTCACCGCTGTTGAACTTTGACCATGAAATGAACCTGGGGATGGCCCGATTTGTACAGCATGAGTAGATGATTCGAGACTGCATCTACGTTCCTTTCAACCCCAACTCTATGCCAGCTTGCTGCTGGACCACCGCACCTTCGAACTGTAATGAACCAGGGAACGATGCTTTCATAATACCAAGACCTTGGCAAAGGTATTATTGGCTAGTAGCGGCCTCCCTGCTCCACCTTTGGGCCCTAGAGACTGGAAAGGTCATTTTAATCCCTTTTGCAACCACAAGAACATACCCTTTGAACATCGTGGTCTTTCATTGTCTTTTCTCCCCCGTCTCATTAACCGGAGTGCTACATTTATTCTATCTTTGCATGTTCTGTGTTCTCTTTACAGGGTGGGTTTTTTCAGTGTTTTCCAGTTAGTTATTATTGTCATGGTATGTTTGATTAGAGCATAAATATTTTTAGAACCTTGATTGGACATTCCTTTATTTTGAACGGTTACACTTCGCTGGTTTTGTTGCTACTGAGCCACATTCACACCCCTCTGGCAAGTATAGCCTCCCCTCGGCCCAAGTTACCACAAAAGGCGAAGTTGATATATCTCATAACTGTGCCTGTTTTACCTTTATGGTTGTGTTGGCTCTTGGTTTGTAGAGGTGTGAGGGCTGAGTGGCCAATTTAGGCGCTACACATCTTTGTAGTCCTACAGGGCAGAAGTCAATTTGTCACAGTCCACACACGGGTAAAATGGAAGCCAAAGGTGCAGATACACTGAGTGAGGGGGCATACCTAGCTGTAGCAGAGGAGGGATAAAAGGGACGATTCCTGAGGCCCCGTCTAGTGGAGGAGCCGAGGGATGGACTTGATAGGGTGGGAGGGAGACATTTTGGCATCTTTGAGTAAGAATGGGTGGAAAGACAGTGGCTTGGATAACCATGTCAGATAGGTGGGCTAAGATCATGCTTGTAGTGAACTGTATCGAATACCATAAATAGGTCAAGGAGGATTAGGGCACCTGTTCTGCCATCATCAGCCTCCAATGCTCCTTGCATTCCCACATCATATCCCACCCTCATGTCCGGAACATTCCTTGCCATATATGATACCCAGGCCATCTTTGCCTCATGTGTTAGCTCCAACAACATGTACAGGGCTCCATTGCTTCCTAGATAGTTTCATTGTATATAAAATCCAAATCCAAATACATAAAATAGAATTTAGCAAGCAGGTGCAGGTCATCCATGACTAATATAATAACATACTCCATGTGGTGCAGGGGCAGGAGCTGGTTTGATGGTTGTCCAGAATTTTATGATCTTTCGGGTAGGATTGGAGATGGTGGGTTATGATGGATTCTAGAATCTTACCATGGAATGGGAGATTGAAGAGAGGGAAAGTAGCTTTTGATGTCAGATTTTTAGAAAGGGGTGCAATAATGGCTTTTCTTACTCTGTAGGTAAATCAGGTGCTGATAAGGTGAAGCAGGATATTGAGGAAATGGGAGAAAGTTCTTTAAATGGCTGGTGTGCAAAGGTCCAGAGGCGATTGTGAGTTTCTGATTTTGGAGTGTAGTGCAAGGAGATCGGAAGATGAGAAGTGGGGTGAAGGTACTGAAAGGAAAGGTGGGGCATTATACATATTGTGTGCAGCAATTAAGGAATAGTGGTAAGAGAAGTCTCAGAGGAGATAGGTGGATGAAGTCCACTTTGTCAATGAAGAATTTGGAAAGCATCACGTTAAGTTCGTGAGTTGGGAATGAGGGTCGAGGGGCTAAGATGTTTGGAAACACTTTTGATGAATTAGAAGAGTACTTTTGCGATGTTGTGACATTGCAGATGACTGCAATGAAGAATGCCTTTTTGCATTCTAATTAGGTGTTTATTGCCTATGAGGTGGGAGAGAGAGAGAGTTTTGAAGTGGTCCCAGAGAGCAGAGGGATTGGGGTGCTGGGGTTGTGTGGCGGTCAGAGTCAGAGATAAAAGGGGATATAGATTTAATGGACATTTTATTTTTACTAGTGTCTAGTGGTAAGAAAGGTAGGGGTATCTAAATAGGTTGTTGAGGTAAGGTTGATGGAGAAAGGGAAAGAGATGCCAAAATGGTCTGACCAAGGGAAGGGGATGCAATCAGAGAAGAACATCCCTGGATGGACCTGTTGTACGTACCACGTCAAGAGTGTGGCATTTTATTAATGCAAGTGGGTTGGAGACTAATTGTTTGAAAGTGAGAGCCCCAATGTCATTGGGGAAGGAGCAGGAGTCTAGGACATTGGGTTGGTCTAGCCAGAAGTTGACATCTTTTAAAATTGCCATGGACTCAGTGACGGTGCTGTAGAAGGTGTGGGAATGCCTCGTATGGGGAGGAGCCACAGATGATCAGGAGGTGGAATGCATTAGTGGGAGAAGGGGTACGCCCAATCATGAGAGATTCTGATAATGTGAGCAGGGTGAGGTCCATGGGGGCACGCGGGGAGGACATTTTGTGGATAAAGGCAATGCTGCCACCTCTGTCAGATGATTTGTGTTTTAGGATAATTTTGAAGTTCGGTGAGATCATCTAAATGGAGGATGGGATTGCAGGAGTCTCTGAGCTGTTTATGTGAGGCTGAGGGTGTCCAGGTCATAGTCAGAGAACAGGAGATTGGTCTTGGTAGCGTATTTGGCTACAGAGAGGACATTGAGGTACATGCAGCCAAGTTGGTGGAAGGTTGGAGGTTTGGTCATGATGAAGAGGTGGCTGGGATTAGAGTAAAGGAGGTTGATTTCATAGAGTGTGGATAGGGTTACAGCTTTCAGGTGGATATTTGCCTATTGAGGACTCTGAGGGGGTGGGGAAGTATATGAGGTTATCAGGGTAGCTTTGTGGGATATAGGAAATTAGAAGGAGCGTTTGAGCTAAGTGGATGCCCCTTGGAATGAAGGTGGAGGCAAAAAGGGCACGCCCCACCATGGAAGCGGGCTGGAAGGCACATTGTCCGATACATTGGAGATGGGGGGAAATGATTGATGTCCTAGTGAGTGAGCTACTCGGAGGGATTAAGCCAGTGTCTAGGGAACAGTGCAGAGGAGACACAGTGATAAGCGAGATGGCTGAAGGAGAGCTGAGTGGTATTCAAGAAGTGACCTGAGTGGTGGGTGGCATCTCAGGAGGGATTGAGCTGGTGTTGAGAGGGTAAAGTAGGAAGAATTATTGTGATGAGCTAGCTAGCTGCATGATGAAAACTAGTATGGCGAGGGGGATCCCGGAAGGGAATGAACCAGGGTCCAGGACTGATCCATCACTGTGATGAGAAAGTTGGTTGGGGACAGTTGAGTCGTGTTTCAGAGGTGATCTGAATGGCGGTTGGAGCTCCGGAGTGGTAGATGGAGTCAGGATCAGCTCTTTCCAGAGAACTTTCTCTGCAGAGGAATCCAGTGCTTCCTAGGTCCAGAACTGATCTGAGTTGCTGGTTGAGTGGGTCAGAGTTTCGGAATGGTTCTGAGTGGTCCAGATGTGATATGTGTGGTATTGGAGTCCCTGAATGGCTGATGGAGATCGCATCAGGCCTTCCAGAAAACTATCGATGCAGTGGCATTTGCAGCACTGTTGAGTCTAAGCAATATACTTGTGATCCGTGATTCTGGCACCTTCAGAGTGGGATCATTAGTCTCCTTTAACTATGATCATTTTGATCAAGCTCCCTAGGAAACTAGTTTGGACCAAGGAGTGTCAGCAGGAATTCCAAGGGTTAAACATCACACTGTGCAGAGCCTCGGTGTTGTATGCACCAAACTACAGCCAGCTACTCGGTGTCCGGACAGACACATCCAACATTGGGATAAGCAACGTTTTGTAACAGTTGGGTGAGAAAGGCAGGGAACACCTTGTAGCATTCATCCGCTGCCAATTCAAGGAGAGAGAGCAGTGATGGACAGCTGCTGAGACTGACCGCTGTGTCATTCTTTGGATCTTTAGACCCTTCTTTACTATGTCTATCATCAAGATTAAAACAAATCATAAGCCTTTATAGTGATTTATGAAGATGTTGGAAGTGAATGTCAAGTTGCTGCTGTGGTCTTTTAACCTGAAACAGATACAAGTCATCATTGGGTAAAATGTGGGAATTGTCCATGGCAATGCAGGCATACTTTCTAAAAAAGATCTTCAATTTAAAACCTGGAACCTAATTTGAGTGAGATCAGCCCACATATTTGTAAACTGGGGGTGATGGAGTGTTGTGGGACAGAAAGTTCTAAAATGCACTTTAAGCTCCTGTATTTTTGAGTGGTTTCCTGTCTGGTATACCATTCTCTCCTCAGTAAGTCCTCATCAAAGGCTTTACAAGGGATACAATTCTGTATGTGTCCCTCCAAGGTCTTAAACCCCTCAGGGTTACACTATCCAAAAAGTACCTTGCTCTGTGTGTGATTTCGGTGTCACAGATAGCTGTGTGGGCTCCACTGATTTGTGCCAGCCCTTTGTGCAAGATGTTAGTGGGTACACCCTGCTGTACCACAGGGGTGTTCCTAACAGGACCCCTATGTCAATCCAGTACTGAGTTTAACAGCCTAATGTTGTGTCCTGCAAGTGTGAGTTGGACATGGATGCTGCCATACATGGTGATTTCATCTATCTACAGTTGCTCTAACAAGATGTGACCCAATGCGTGAATGGTGTTGTCTGGCATCAACTTCAAATCCATGCATGAGTGAAAATCTGGAAAGCTGTTCTGGAACATTTGAATGTGGCCCATTGTTTGAGAGTCAGCTATATGTTTGAAATTTGAATGGATGCAAACTTTCAATCGGGAGTTGTATCACTTTTCTGCGGTTATTTACCTTTAATGCAAAGGTTCTACAGTGATGCTTTGCAATCCCGGGAATGAGTTCTGAAGAACAAAGAAAAAGCTGCACAAAAAGGAATTGTGCAAAAGCTTTGACAGGCCACCATTCTTCCAAGACTGACAGTGAAGTTTTTCCAGTGTTTGCAAACCCCAGATTTCTTCATTTGACTAGAAACATACCCTACTCAGTGCTCTCTTCCCTTGACCTTGAGGTCAAATCCAAGTTGACATCTGTGACAAAGTCCTCTGCGCATGCTTTGGGGTGATGGTTGGGGTGGCCAGTGTGACAGCTCTTGATGCTTGGTCTGGCCTGTGTGACAGCTCGTGATGCTTGGTCTGGGGATATGATATGCATATACCAATCAGGAGCATACATCTGTCTGAGTGGTCAAGGAGGGTCCCCTTTATTAGGAGGGATTTATGTTTCACACACCATTTTGATGACAGGGGGATGGCAGCAAACTTGGGTAGTGTTGTAAATTCATATGAATCGAATAGTGTTAATTATATGTTACTTTTAGTGTTACAATCATTTAGAATGTATACATATTAGATCTTCATGCACGTAGAAAGATACAATATTAAAAGTGCAAATGCAACACAAACACAAATCCGCACAATGGGGTGCTTTTCTCCACAGTTAGCTGTTACACATGCATTCTAAGAAGAGGGAATATTCTTCATGGAAAAGAGAACTAGTTGCCTAGTAAGGAGGTGGTACAAATAGGGAAAGGTTTACAGTCCTCACAAGGGAACAAATGTTATCTTACCCTTTGTATTACAATCTTTAGAGGGGGTTAGTCATTTGTTTCATGGTAATAAAAATGAGGCCCGAGGCCAGGATCCGACGGTTAAATGTTTTTCCATGTCATCAGAGGCTGTATGTGGCCGCATAGATTAGGTCTTTTTTAGGCATTAGTAGTCTGTGGAATAGAGATCGCAATCTGTAGTTCAAAGAAAATCCTGTTTATGCAGACCTTCCTCTTGCCAAAATACGTCAGCACGACCATTTGCAATCATTCTTAAAGTTAAAGGTCTTAGGCCAGTTATTACTAACAATGAATTATGTTTTCAATACCAACAAATCCCAAGAAGAGGTGTGTTTTGAATATGATCTGAAGATGATAATGAAGATAAGTTTGTCCAATGAAAACAGAAGACTTGGGAAAAGAAGAGATTTCTTTGAAGAGGTTTTGTCCAATCATATTTGGGGTGTGGGTGGTAATAAAGTATCTGGGAGTGTTTTACATTATTGCAAAAGGTATATAAGCTGTTGTATTGTTGAGACTTGGCTTAGTTTGGTCCTGCAACACCATATACCCTCTCCCCGGAGCTTTTGTACAATAAACTTGCTTTATGTACAACCATGTACTCGCTTCTTAAGTGCTGGGCCTGTTTTGGGTTAAGGTGATTAAAGGCCCATCCCCACACATCTGCATGACATGGCAGTTGACAATGTAATTAGTTGGTTATGTGTGTATGTAACAAAGGCAGATAATATGCTAGTCAGTTGTTTCTCTTTAATGTGTACAGTATCAATATGATACCATGTCAGGCATGTTGCTGTTTGTATGGTGCTACACACACGATCTTGGCATTCAGGCTGCACCATTTAGGCTGTTGCTTTTTGCCCCCTTTCACCTTGCTAGGTATGACTGTTTGACTGACTTCAGTCGGCCTGCAAATTAATCATTTGTTACAGCTCATTTTTCTATGGTCTGTTGCAGGTTTCCTTGCAGTCACTTTACCTGGTCTTTAGCTGATCTATGCAGTAAACATCTTTTTCTCGTCCAACTTGATTTGTGCCCTATGTACAATTTTGCTACCATTGAGACACGAAGCCCCCATCTGACTGGGTCCAAAAAAATCACTGATGATCAACAAAGGAGTAGAAAAGCTGCTTATATGATTTGTAACAGGAAAGGACGTTCAAGAAAATCACCACAGATGCAGCAATATGTTCCTCGAGAACATTCATGCTTGTCTTTTAATGATCAGTAAAATCAGGAGCTTCCATTGTGTGGAGGAGCTTCAATAGTGCTGGAGCTGGTATTGACAGGCATCTCGGCATGAATATTAATGAGGCAAAAATCGCCACCACCCTCAGCCACACCGGATGGTAATGCCCTGCTAGTCTGTGTTGCTCTTTGGCCTTTAATGTGGGTCTTGTTTGTTATCATCCAGTATGGACGACGACGCTGGTGATTAATGGCGGTTAGTCCCCAGCAAAACAGCAGGGGTGCTAAGAACTAAGAAATGGCAGATGTTCCTCTTGACAAAAAAACTACATAAAAACATGGCAACTATGGAAATGGTGAAGTGAGCTCAGTGGGTCCTTTCTCCATTTCCTTGTTGTAGACTGCGTTTTCCGAGAGAGGGTTGTGATGGAGGGAGAGATGTCGGCAGGAATAGGTGAGACAAGGTAAGCGTGTGAGGGGGTAGCATTGCGGCAGTGAGCAGCAGGGGGACTGGGGTGCCGATCTAGGGGTCTGTGGGGTTGCCAGTGGGGGCCATCCAGAAGAGAAGATGGAAGCAACTGGGAGGGGTGCCAGCAGTTGGCTTGGACCTCAGGTTTTCACCAGCTCATAACTCCTGTGTTCCTAGCAATCAGATTGATTGATGCTTCTCCTACGAGTGTTTATGTACAACAAGATAGTTTAATCCTCATACAGCCATTCAAATATTCATGCAATAGCAGCGCAAGAGGAAACAAGGAAATATTGTTCTATGACATATACATTTAACAAACATGATGCCGGTAAAAAGTGTAAAGTTACAATTTCAATCAGATTTTTTTCAAGCTTTATTGAAAAATCTATTAACAGTATTAACAAACATTAAAGTAATTGGACTTACACAGACAGATATGGCGCTTCTTTGCCGCCCTTTCCCCATGTATCCAATCATATTTTAGTAGGACTCTTATCATGACTGAGAAGGTCACGAGGGAATAATGCCACTAAATTGTGGGTGACCAGTGAGGTCAAAAACTATCATAAAATTCGATTGAAATTCCAAGTTTCCAAGTTACATGTTATATCCTTGTTGTTATAAATACGACAAAAAAAACGTTAAATGACGTCCCACGCTTTCCCATGCACCCTAGCTTCCTGTCACCTTTTGGTTGTACCTTCTGCAGGCGGAGTGAACATATCTTTGTAATTTGTGGTGTAATGCACCTTAGCTTCCTCACACCTTGCCAATACAGCTAGCCCCTTTCATCTCTTCCTTAGGTTTCAGTGTTGCAGGTGGCCACAACTCTGCTGCTGTGTCCTTCGTTTCCTTACTGGCCTTTGGGCTTGTTATGCTGCCCCCCTTTTCTTCAAACTAAGGACTGCTGCCAGGCACCTGTTTCCTTATCAGCTGTTTGCTCAATGGATGGCCATGGACTGTCTCTCAGACCCTATACTTTGAGGTACATTGTTATAAAGAAAACTGCACCCCTTGTTTTTCAAGCATTAGCTCAGGCTGAAACTAACTGATCTACTAAGCTGCCTCTGGGTGAGTTGAGGTGCTGCTTTGTAGAATGTTATCATGGCCTTTATTTTCACAGCACGTAATGACAAGGGCCATATATTGTAGAGTCCGGAATATGATTTCAAATGGCAATGATGACATATACTGTGGGCACGAATGTCATGAAAGCCATTAAAGTTACATGGATGATGTATAGTATGGGCAAAAACATCATAATAGTGTTTTAGAGTGCCAAATATGACATATATTGGTTGCTTCAGCATCATGCACAGCTTGTAAAGTGGCATTGATGTCCTATAATGTAGACAAAAGCAGCATGACATTATTTTACAGTGGCAGTGATGAATCTGATTTTAAGTGTAAATTATGATCTATACGTGTGGCACCAGTATAACGAAAGTGATTTACAGTGGCAATGATGAACCTGATTTCACGTGTACATAATGACCTATACTTGTGGCACCAGTATCATGAAAGTGATTTACAGGGGCAATGATGGCATATATTGTGGGCACATGTGCTTTATAGTGCCAGTGCTGGCATATATTATGAGCAGGATGAAAATGTTATAACATCCTGCTGTACTATCGTGACCTGACACCTATTGTATTTTTTTTAAGTTACTCTAGAGAACCGATTGTAACTTGTATGGCCTACTACCATATTTCTCACAAAAGATGCACTGTAAAATGTACCATTTCAACCCTCTATTTTAACTGCTTTCTCGACTGGAGAATCCTCCCGAACCTTCCTACATAATTAGGGGTCTCAAGCTATGCTCATTCATGCTAAATCAGGGGAGATTTGAATGTCCATCCACGAAATGTATTCACTGCTCACCAGTGACCTTAAAGTATCTAGCATGCCAGTGCCCCCCTCATGAGCCACTGGCCCCACCTGGCACCAGAAGCTGCCCACGCCACTGGACTTCTCCACTGAGAATGTCAAGATTCTTGAATGTGTAAAAGAAGTGGTATCTGATAAGTCAGTAAGTCAACTTTTTAGATAGCTTCTTCATTTCCTGCTGTTTTTTTTAATAAGTAGAGTCATGTTTTTTGTTTTTATTTATTTAATGTGATAAACTTTACACATCATAAATCATAATAAACAATACATTTCCATAAGCATGCTAAAACATACATATATAGAAAGATATATCCGATAATATAATGTCTAAAAAAAGCAAATTTAATACAAATAAAATCATACTATCAACTGACCACAAACAATCCATCCAATTGTCAACCAATTGATCACTTAGAGAAACTAAGCAGAGGATCAGTGCTATTCTTGCTATTTTGCCCTTTCATAAGCAATATTGCGAAGCAATCAATTATTAACTATACTTTCAATTACTACATAGCTGTTTAGTCAGCATATGTTCTCCAGATATTCAAGGCTGTCCCATTCCTCTAACTGCTACTCATCCGATAAAGCATATATTTTAAATAAACGAGTTATGTTCCTTTTGCATCAGTTATATACAAATATTCAAAAGTTTCTCAATCGCAGACCAAACATTGAATAGTGATATAAGAAGACTGATATTTCTTGTATTTATGCATTGTAGCCATAAGGTAGATTCACTTATTGATTCCAGATGGTGTACAAATCTACCATAATAGATTTATAGACCTTCCTAATATTGGGGCATTCCGTAAGTACGTGTTTGGCAGACTGATTTATCTCTTTGTTCCTGCGCATGCGGCAGTAGCGTTCTGTATTCGTTAGCTGCATTTCACTACCAACAACCACCAAAACAGGAAGATGATCAATTCTAACTAGCAATATGCGTCTCCTAAGTCTAGGTGAAGGGCCAAGGTTCAAATATTGCTCAGGGCGCTTAAAAGTATATTATATGTGAGATACAAATTGATATCTTTTGAGTCTGCCAAGATGAACATAGTTTTTCTGCCAGTTCCATTGGTCAACAGGTTTAGCCAGTGATAACTTCATTGAGATAGTATCACCCCCCATCTAGGAGTCCAACAAATGTCTCTAAATAAGATTTCCATGCTCTTCTTAAATCAGGAGTTCCCATTCACTTTAGATACTTCCTCACTCATACTGGCCAGAAGAAGGTTTTCAGAGGCATTGCAAATTTTCAAATACAATTCGGCTTGCATTTTTAGGACAAGTGACTTCAGCGACATTAGCCCCAATTCCAGTCTGATAATGGCCATTGGGATGCATGTAGGAAGGCCAAGTATCTTCCTCCAGAATTTCCCTTCAACTATTTTCAGCCATTTCAGATCAATTGACATTAAGTGATTCAAGACCATAGATTACCATTGGGACTAAGACCTGAATGCATAGTTGACATGCTCCCCAGATAGAGAAGCCGCTTTGTTTGACATTAAATTGATATACTACTGCAGTGATTTGAGCAGCCCTGGCCATACATGATTGCGTGCAGGAAAGATACTCCCCACTAGCTTCAATCACAAACCCTAGATATTTATATTGGGCGTATAATATATCTCTAACTCACGTACTAATTGCCGAGGTTGTGCTATTTTTTTGCCAGAGAAGACCATCAGCTGAGTTTTATCTCAATTGATGACCAGGCCATTCTGGTGTGGTCCAAGATGACTAGGTCATCTGCATAAGATAATACAAGGCAATGTGCTGTACCAGTTTTCGGAGGGCAGTTATGCACTTCTGCAATAGCTGCAGGCAGGTCATATACAAAGAGGTTAAATAATAATGGGGCAGTCACACAGCCCTGCTTGACTCCCATATTTTGTCTTATGGGATTTGTCATTGTACCTTGAGTGTCAAGCTTAAGAGAGACAGTTGCATTATGATGAAGAAACCTCAATCCATCCGGACAACCCAGATTTCCCAGCTTTAGCCATAGCTTTTCCCTACATACCAGGTCAAACACTGCTTTGAAATCTATGTAGAGGGCATAAAGAGGGGATTATCAGTTTTTCTTGCTCTCGACCGTAAGGTATCCATAATTAATAGGTTATGTGCTGTGGGATATCCCTGTCTAAAACCGCTTTGGAATTTATTAGGCAGACCTGCCTTATCAACCCAGTCTTGAAGCTCACGCAGAAGGAACATTGCAAAGAGTTTTCATGTGCAGTCTAACTGTTTTGTTCTGACATGTTTTCCTCATCTCATTTCTTGCATTGAGCAGTGGCACAATCTTTCAGTACAGACTGTAACTCACAGTACTGCACTACTGTAAAAGATGCCAGCCCAAACGCTCGCTACCAGCACCCTGTACATCACGCCACTGCACTCGAGCAAAGTCTTTAAACAATAAAATAAATAAAAATAATCTGGTGCATGCTTTTTACTTACTTTTTAGTAAGCTGCTGTTAGGTTGACTGTGTGGCTAGCAGAGTGGCTCGGGGCACTAGCATAGCATTGACCCCCACAACCACTGTTGTGCGGGAGGCCCCACCACCCCATGACCTGGGAGGAGGGCACCCACAAACTTAAAACAAAAACAAAAATTAAAAACGAAATTGTTTCTTTTTGAAGTCACTGCACCTTCATAAAGACATTAATTATGTTACGGAGTAACATAAATAATTTCGCTCTGAAGGCACAGTGACTACAAAAAGATCCTCTGCACATGAAGGGGACAAGTGTCCCGTTCCCTGGACCAACGAATTAAAGGTACAACATTTTCTTTAAATGTGTGTGTGTGCGTGTAAGTGTGTGTGTGTATAGATAGATATATAATGTAATGTGCATGAATGAGTGCATGATGCATGGGTGGCTGCCTGGCTGTGCCTGTGTGGTGAAAGGCTGCACACTTAAATGTATGGGTGGCTGCCTGGCTGTGCCTGTATGGTGAAAGGGTGCACACTTAAATGTATGGGTGGCTGCCTGGCTGTGCCTGTAAGGTGAAAGGGTGCACATTTAAATGTATGGTTGGCTGCATGGGTGTGCCTGTATGGTGAAAGGGTGCCCACTTAAATGTATGGGTCGCTGCCTGGCTGTGCCTGTAGGGTGAAGGGATGCACACTTAAATGTATGGATGGCTGGGTGTGTGTGCTTGTGTTCAGTGGGCAACAAAAGCTAAATGTCAGGGGGCTAACTCTTCAAATAATTGAAGAGCTGCTAACTTCACCAGAAGTGGCAGAGGCGAAAACGTATTTCTGTGGGGGAATCTAACCTCTTTACGCATTCTAATGAGACTTTTATAGTGCAGCTTTAATGTTGCAAGCAGTTAACTCTCTTCTTTAAGTCTGAAAGCACCCACTTATGGACTGCTGTGAGAATGAGCAGTCTCCTGACCCCTTCCACTCATTCCCCTGGCATGCACGTACTAAACCCACATCCCGATTTCAATTATCTAAAAAATTAAGCTTTTGAATGTTAGTAATTGTTAATAGCGAAACCCAGGCACTGTTTAACATCTGTGTCCTGTTCTGTATGGCAACTGCTCTGTAGGTCAGCCAGGTTGAGTCAACATAGCCCAATGGTGGTCCGCTACTGCTTGTGTTTAATGCCTTGATTACTTATTGGTCATCTTCATTACTCCTAGCCGTATTATTCCTCGTTGAGTACTTGTGTATGAGGCATTTTGCTTCAATCACAAGTTCTGGGATGAGGTAGAGGGATGAGGTAGAGGTAAAGCCTGGCTTAGTTACCTGTAATCTTCCTTACTCCTAGTCCCACTTTTCCTCGTCCCAGTACTTTCCCTCGTCCCAGTACTTATCTATGAGGCAGGGTACCTCATACGTAAGCACTGGGACAAGGAAGAGGGACGTGGAGGACATTCTGGGACGAGGAGCTGATTTTGGTGGTTGGGGCAAGTGGTCGGAGGGTGAGGGGATTTGTGGGGTATAAGGTGGGGCTGTGATTGGGCGATACATCGTAATGGTCATCCATGTTCAGGCTAAACAGGCATGAAATGTGGTGTTAGTGGCCAGAGAGGCATTTTGGTGCCACCAGTCTGGTCATTTCTTAGTTTGGCTTGACTTTTTTTGAAGTGGGCATCTCTGATAAAGCAGTCTTGATAAGTGTAATTACCTGGCTAGACTGGCATTTGGGTGCTGCCAGTCTAGTTGCTTCTTACTGTGACATTGTATATTTTTCTAGGCATCTGTGAATAAATAACCATGATAAGTATTATTGCTTCGACTAGCATTTTGGTGCAAACAGTCTAGATATGTCTAAATGTGGCCTGGCATGCTTTACTGTAATATGTTATTACGTGTCTAGACTGGTCTACCTTGTGCAGCCAGTTGGACATGTTTTCATTGTGGCATGACATTTTTAATAGCAACGCATTACATTAATTAAAGCCTTAATGTTCCTGTCCACTATTGGTGACTTGCATGTATTGGATTTCTGGATTGGTGTTACCCTGCAAAACAATCGCAAATGCTCTGGCTTTTTAGCAAAGAAAATTCAGAAAATGTGCTGTATCATGCATTAAAACACATTTATATCTTCCTCCTAGTGCAGTGTGTGGCCCTGCAGCAGCATGTTTGTGCGTATTGCACAAGCGTAGTAATCTACGCCGGCCCAGAGTGTGTCACCCCGAGTGGGACGGGTATGCCCAGACGTGGGTCCCGTGCCTGCTTGGCCTAGAGACCCAAGCTACTCCTCACTGATGACGCCCAACAAGGCTGAAACATGTCTGGGGATGCTTGTGGTCTCCTGCAGAAGGGATGTGACCTAGCAGTTCGGGCTGGACTGCCCCTTTTGGGGTAGGACCAAGCCTGATTTGCATATGGTTTTTCCCCTTCTGTAATGGTTTGGCAGGCTGAAAAAACGATGGTCTGGAGGGTTGCCCAGAGCTTTGCCCGTGGTTATGATTAATTCAAAACCTTCCAGCCATCACCTTTCTGTTTTTTATATGATGGCAGCACCTTCACAAGAGGTTGATCCTTACATTAGGTGGGTATACTAGGCACATGGAATATTAAATCTGTCCTGTTTGAGGAATCAGCAGACAGCTCAAAGCCAAAATGTAAGGTTCGAATGGCTTTTTGGGTGCAACATACGTGGATGCAAGGGATTTAGTTTAATTGTGTCAATGAGGTTGGATTCTCTAATTAAGTACACCTTGAGCAGGCTTTCGTTGGGACAATGTCCCTCAGTTCTTTGCTCTATTCCCAACCGGGTGTGCCTTCTTGGCAGATAAACAGTCACTCAGAGTCTCTGGGGTTTATAGTATCTCCCACTTTTAGCTTTTCGGATTATGTTGGGTTTTTGTATGATGTCTTCATGCTTATCCTGGGTTTCTTGGATACCTGGAACCGCCATGCCTGATGCCCTGCGTTGTCTGTACCGGGGCCAGGCACCAAGATCTTTCTTAAGATTTGGGTCCCATGATTATCACCCCCCCTTTTCCACCAGTGTGTTACTCTAATCCAGATTGAGAATTTGGGAATGTTCTCCGGACCCTGATTCTCTCTTCTTCTTGCTTCCTTTCTCCTGCTTCCCTCTCCTCTTTTCCTCATCTACCTTTTCCTCTTCTTTTCTTCCTCTGATATTCCTCCTTTCCTCCAATCTGCTTCTTTCTCTCCTCCTCGCCTTCTTGCCTCCCTCGATTCCCTTTTCCTCCTCGCTGGTCTATCATGCTCTTTCTCTCTCACTCCACTTGCTTCTCTACTCTTCTCTTCATTTTTACCACTGCCTCCACTTTTCTCTTTATGATTTTGCCATCTTCTGTGCCATTCTTCTCCACATCCTTCTCCTCTGACTTTCTTAATCTCTACATTACTTCTACATTCTTCTCTTTGTTCACTCTTCCTCGTCAGATTCTTTCTCTTCCTTAAGCTCCTTGTCTGCTATCCCCTCCATCACATCACCTTATCTGTTCTTCTCTGTATTTGTTTTCCTCCTCTACTCCATTCTCCTCCATCACCTTTCCTCTCTACTTCTCCAAAGACCCTCCTGATTTCTTCTGCACTGCTTTCTGTCTTCTCCCTCTCTCTTCTGACTCCTCCTCCTTGCTCTTAATCTACACTTCCTCCTCTGCACTTGTCTCTCTCTTTTTACCTCTGACCTTCTCTCTCTCTATTCTAGCTATGCACTTCCCTTTCCCACCACAGTCATTCTCTATCTCCTCTATCTCTTCTTTTCCTCTTCCTTTCCTCCTCTCTGCACCATGATGCTCTCAAACGCACCTAGCTCTCCACACGCTTGCCCCCCACTCTTCCTTCTGCTTTTATTTCTGTGTGAGACCAAGCCTGCGACAATCAATTGTTTGAATGCGTTGGGGAGCGTGTCTTGTGATTGGATGCCATTTGTATTGACTTCAGAGTTTGCAGTTGCTTTTGATATTATCAGGGTCAAATACCATGGGATGCCATCTCCTGTGTCCAAAAAACTCTGAGCTTGCGGGTTTCGTGTTTTGGTTCAGGCATTGGGTCCAGTAGACCCATTCCTGCTCCACCAAATGGCAGCATGCACAGAGCGTGCTTGCGCATGATGAGTGCCTAAGTCTTACATGTATTAAGGCAGAGATGATTTGAGATCATCCAAATCTGAAAACGTAGCAGACATTCTCCTACTCACTGGCTCTTCCGTATTGAAATGTAATTGGATATCGTTGGCATACATGTGAATCCACCCATTCAGATATGACTTTGTAAGGGTGGTGTTTTACTCTGGTACAGTTATGAATATGGTGCTAAGAGAATCAGAAACTTTTCATAAGTTTGTGTATGATCTGGGGAACGTTATATCAGACAGGGCTGCACCTCTCAAACATCAGATAGTAAATAATAAATCCGAAATCGAGGAGGTAAATTCGGATTCGAGTTTGAGATAGCTGGCTCTAACTCTGCGGGACTCCATTACCCAAATTCAAGGTCTGAAGCCTAATACTTAATGTTTCCAACTTGTTGTCCGTGGCCAGTTGGAATTGCAGGGGTAACTGGGCTTTGAAAAACTGCTCAGAGACCTGCAATATATTAAAGGGGTGTACTCTTTTCTGTTTACAAGAAACATGGCTTACGGAGCAATTTGTACTAGATGGATTTTGTGTTTACTTTTGGCCAGCAGACGCTCTGTTGGACGCCCGTCAGGGGGCCTGATCACTGCAGTGGAAGTGAATAAAGCTATTAGCATTATCAAGGTTTTTAGGATACAAGATTGGTGCCTAGGGTTGTTGTTTCATATGAACTGCAATTATATGAATGGAATCTGTGAGATATTGTTGATAAATGTGTATTGGAGCGTAAATCTGGATATAGAAGTATCACTAAAACTGTTGGGATGCCTCATGTTACAGTACCAGGAGTTTTCACCAAATATGACGATAATGATTGTGGGGGATTTTAATTTGGAAATACCGAGATCTGAGACTCTGGGGTCCCGCGTGGAAGGAAACTAAATGCACGGGAAAGCGGGGAAAACCCAACAGGCTCATATTTGGGGGCTCTTTTTTGATGCATGGGCCTCTCCAATTGTAGAGATCTCTTAAAGGGGAAAGCTGATCATTGTACATGGTACTGAGGCACATCTGCTACTATTATTGACCATATTTTCTGCTCTGGTTCCTTGATGAACTTGCCAACTGATTTTGGGATGTGGATTATATCTTGCAGTGATCATAAGATGTTGAAGGTGAATTCTCAAGGGGGCTGAGGGTGGCTGTGGGCCAACCTAATTTACAGGTCAATACATCTAAAACAACACTTGTGTGGCACAAGGATAATGTAGCCAATATTAATGCTGTATTTCTCTCTGACTTTGATAATGTTGGCTACGGGGAAAAACATATGTTATACACAAATTAAGCTTTTGGCAATTATGTGGGGAATACGATTGGACATCTTATTAGTGTGGGTTCCAATCGGGGCCTCCTGAAAAAACACCTCCACACCTACGATCAGGTAGTCCACACCTTTAGGAATAATAGGGCGAGGGAGCTGCGCCTTATTGCTAAAGGTTCAATTCCATTGGCCTGTAAACTAAAAGCGAATAGAGTGACCAGGAACAAATGGAAGTATAAGATCAAGGCCCATCAAGTTGTTTTGTATCAAGCCAATGGCGAAAGTATCCTCTATGGGTTGAAGGACAACTCCGCCAGATAATTCTGTGCACTTTCCCCCAAACCTGGCATGTCTCTTATATCGTACCAATCTATAAGAAGGGCAACAGGCCCTGTCCCAAAAATTACAGGCCTATCGCCCTTCTGGATGCCGACTCCAAGGTTTTTTCGAGCATAGTCTTGGATCGCATCCGGGAGTGGTGCAGAGTTAACAATATACTGTCTAGATTTCAGTTCGGCTTCAGGAAGGGTGTTGGTACGGATGCAGGGGGGCTCTTACTAAATGTTATGCAAGATAAGGCTTGGGGGAGTGGCTCCGTCCCAATCTATATCGCGTCCATCGATTTATCGATGGCCTTTGACAAGGTAGAGAGATCTGTATTTTAGTCTAAATTGCAACATCTAGGGATGCCGCTCGATCTGCTCTCACTTCTTATACACATCTAGGAGGGATCTGTGCTGCATGTCTGCTTAAACAATGAGGGCGTGCTATCTTCCCAGATTGAAGCCCCAAATGGCCACAGACAGGGGTGTGTTTTTGCACCGACCATTTTCAATCTTTATGTGTCGGATGTTGATAAGAAATTGGAAGGGTGTGCATTCACTCCACCCTGGGTGGAAGGAGTAAACATATGCTGGACAGTGTATGCAGACGACTTTCTGCTTTTTGACCACACGCCCATCTGTCTGCAGAGTCTCTTGAGTAACTTTAGAGAGTCACTAATTTCCTTACAATGAATGAAAAAAAGACAGTGATTATCCGGTTGCATCGTAGGCCCTATGTTAAACCATTTGCTTGGTTTTTGAATCATATAAAGCTGGCAGTGCGGCCAAGTCTAAGATATCTCGGTTACCCCATTTTTGGGAGCTGTCAGAAGATGCATTATTGCAACTATATAGAGAGGAAGGTGTTTTCTCTGGTTATTCAACTAAAAAAAATAGATAGTAAATATGGTAAGTTTACACTTATTCCTATTGTACGTTACTATAAATTAAAGATCATCCCTCATTTAAGTTATGGCCTGGAATTTTTTCCTAAGTGGATGTTAGCAGAATTTCCAAAGACAGAAGCGCGTTTGTTAAGGGCAGTGGTTAAATCTTTGCCATATTGCGTATCGGTGGGGGCCATAAGGTATGATTTGGGTCTTTCCTCACTTGTTAATACGATTGTTTGGAGAAAACTGTCGCTGTTTAGAAAATTACTAATGGCTCCCAATAACAACTTATATGATCTTTTGGGCTCTGGATTTCGTCATGAGTCCACTAGTTCAGAATACTTGTTACAACTTAGATCTGACTGCTTAGAATATTTGAATCATCTGGGAATTTCGGCAGAGCTTCTTGTTTTTAATCCACAGAAAGTCAAGAAACTGTTTGAGTGGTGGGATTGGAGTGTCACTACTCAAGCCGTAGCTAACACTCGACTGTATAGCCATTTGGTTTGCCAGCCAAAAAAACTGGGTGATCTTGCTTCGTACTTAATTATGTTCCCAGAAAAGGCAGCTCGCCAGATATTCATGAGGTTCAAATTCATTGTACTGCCTACACGAGAAATTCTACAAATACGTAATGGTGAGGAGAATAATCATTTGCCGCCCTGCAGATACTGTAATTCGGTGGGTGTAATCGAAAACCTAGGACACTTAATGGTGGACTGTTCTATGCTGAGGAATGCTCGTATTCAGTTTTTTGGGAAATTTGTTAATAGCATTGGACCTGTTAACTTGGATCAGTTGTGGGCTGACATGCTTCATAGTAAGTGAAAGCCTCTGCAATTGGCGGTAGTTAGATTTTTAAGATGTATCTGTAATTGGAAAAATGAAATCCCATTGGAATATGGGATAGACAGTGCAGTTAGTAAAACGGTTCACTTACCTGGATTGTAACATCTATCTTGAAATGGTGTAAAGACTAGGGGCCTCATTCCGAGTGGTCCGGTAAGGGATACCGGGCACCGGTAATCCCTTACCGCCCTACTATGAGTTCCCTTAGTGGGTCCCTCCTTTAACGCCTGGTCTGACCAGGCATTATGGACGGGACCCGTTAAGGGAAATCAGAGCCAATAACGGTACCGCAATTTGCAGTACCGTTATTAGCGCCTTCCCCATTCCCATTGAGCCCTATAGGGGCTCAATGGGAATGGGGAATGGCTTTTTCAATGGGGACATACCGGTTCCGCAAAGGTCGGACTACACCGATAAGTCCCCATTGAACCATACCGGTGCCGGACCCGTTATTGGAGGCAGTCATGGCGCAAATTGCGCCATGACTACCTCCAATCTCGGAATGAGGCCCTATATCTGGTATTTTTGCACATAATGGAAGCTGTAAATGCTGTAAATGTGTGTGTGTAATCTATGTATTTTGTTTGAGTATTTTGATTTTAGATATGTACTTAGATATGTATGTATTTTTCTTTTACTCTTTGGTTTCTTGATTTTTGTGAAAATTCTTAGCATTTACCTGTTAAAACTGTAATTGTGTTTTGATTTTAATGGTATCTGTATTTTTCACTTTTGTAAAGGTTATTTTTATAAACATATACAAATAAATAAATAAAATACATTTGAATCCTGATTGCACGTTTAAAGAAAATTGTTGTCGGGGAGCATTTGATGTCATACAGGATCATAGATATTTAGGAACCTTAGCACACTGTACAGAAAATCATCTTTGTATTTGGTGGGTCCTGTCTGACAAAAAATATTTAAGCCCGTTTAGGGCAGGACACAAACTGCCCATTGATTCTTCAAGGGTTCTGGTGAGAATCTCTTTAAGAGAGTAGTTTCTCCCGGATGACCACTAGCATGATCTCTGTACTCCATGGTAGATGGAAGAATGATTGCCAATCACTTAGGACACAGTGCTACTCAATATGATGCGAGAGATGGGGTTAACATTGTTTACAATGTGTTGGTCAAACATTGGAGTCTAATATGGGTAGGTAATTGTCCAGACAATTCAGGCCGGCATTCTGCTTCTTGGGAAAAGGTGTGAACATTGTGCATTGAGGAACCCCACCTTTGCTAAAAGATGCTTTGCCAAGTACTGTCATCATTGGGGCTATTAGAGGTGGGCCCCATTGTGCCCTCTCTCCCCAGGGGGCATTGCACGTATCTGTAATTGAAGATAAGAATTTCAAGTATCTGTGAGTATCGGAGGTGGTGGAGAATGGAGGGTGATATACTCTTCATTTGGGACTGTGGTGGTGTCAATGTTGTGCATACTCAGAGGGTTGCAATCATCTTGTAGAAGAACTCCATAGGTCTGTCACATATTTTTGTGAGGGTGCAGTGGCTGTCAGGCTTCCCTAGGTGAGTAGCAATTCATAAATTGCATAAATTGTTTGTTAGCTGACTTGCCGAATGCTGCGCTCTTACTTTGGTAATGGGCTTTTTCCTCCCTGGTAATTGTGGGCCTGTATACGCTGTTATGGGTTTGACACATCGCTGGTTCTGAGGGAGGACATTGATTTACTCTGGCGTCTCCCTAGTGTTCGGTCTCTGAAGTCATTGATGAGCAGTTTGTTAACTTCAACTTCGATTGACTTAGACTTATGCCTTATCAAGGGTGAAACTGCACTGGATCACACTGTTTACCACTTGGTCGGTGTAATCAGGGAACTGATGAAGCAGGATCAACCGCTGCTTCACACTCCTTTTGATTACAATTATGCAATTGTTCTTTTATAACGCGCTTAATACCAGAGACCAGTTTCTAACCGCAAGACCAGGATTCGGACCTGTGTTGCTATCCCTTGTCTTGCTTCCAAGGCAAACGTGCTGCCCCTGAACTATCCTCCCGGCCAATACCACACACCAGTTTCTAAGCATGAGACTGAGACTATAGTTACATCTAGGCTAACCACTGAATATACAAACTGTTTCTTTGACTGTAATTTAATTAAACAGTTTAAAACTCGAATTTGTGTTTGAGATTTTGAGTGAGAAATATTTCTGTTCAAATGTGCGGTACAACCAATTTCGGCGCGACCAGTTTGGCGCGTGCCGGTTTAGGCAGACGTTTGGCAGCAAGACCCATTTTGGCACGCCCACTTCGGCGTGGAGATGTTTTGGCGCCAGCATGTTTGGGTGGGACAATATCACTATTTTAATTTTTTTTAAAATTATAATTAAGAATTGATGGGTCGCAAACCCAGGCCTGCAGAACTGAGAGACAGGAAAGTTAACCACGAGGCCATAAAGATCTTATCGTTATCGCATGCACAAGTTACATACATTAACCCAAGTCATTCTGGATACTTTGCCTTCTTTTTTATGAAACATGACCTGGGTTGATATATATATATATATATCTTGTGCTTATGAACACACTAAGATTTGTATGGTCTTGCAGTCCAGCTGGCCTGGGCTCAAGACGGCAGCAATGTTTTATTTTTTATTTTATTAAAATAGTTAGGACGTCGCGCCCAACTGGTCACGCCAAACTAGGCGTGCCAAAAAAGAGTCGTGAGGCCAAACGTCCGCGCCAAATCGGCCCGCGCCAAAATGTCCGGCTCCGTCTCATGTGACCCAATTCCAGGGCGGTCGGGACCCGGGGCTAGCTAGCCTTTTGGTTGTAGCCCCTGAGCTTCTATATGGGGCTACAACAAAAGACCCGGTGTTATAGCCCCCTAAGCTCCCCTGGCAACGCCTCTGCATGGGAGTTGAGCTTCATGATGTGATATATTCTGCATAAGAAATGCAAACACCTACACATTGCAGCAGATCACACCTTTTGAAATGACTTTGACCTCTGATGCCAGAGTTACCAAGTGTGTTACATATACCCAAGCGGGGGTTTCTGTTAAGCCTTTCAATGCCTAGTCTAACGCACACTGGAAACCGCGCCTGTGAAGTGTGTGTGCATGTGGAGCCCTGATCACACTGCTGACTGCAATGCAGCAGAACTCTCAACTTCAGGCGCAGGATTTCACAGTATTTGATGCGAGCCCAGATATGAGGATCAAGGGGCGGGGTGCAGGAGGCTGCGCGCGCTTCTTATGTAACCCAGTCCCAGGGAGCGCCTGCTCCCAGCCCCCTGTGAATAAAGAACAGACAGCGGAACCTCATTTTCCATGCGCTGTCTCGCTGCTTTAAAAAAAAGGCAGGGGCGCGCGCTTCATTTGCTGCTGTTCATTTGCTATTCCTCAATTTTCGGTCATTTCTCCTTTTCTTGGGTGCTAATAATTGCCAATCCGACCCAGGCAATTATATGCTGCAAAAGATGTTTTCTAACCCAATAAGGGGCCGTTGACTTGACTTCTAAACTTCGCCTTTCGTTATAGCAGGAAAATGATACGTCGCACTAATATTCGGGCAGGAAAATGACAGGTCGCACTGATATTCGGGCAGGAAAATGACACGTCGCACTAATATTCGGGCACACTGAAGATGTTTGCATAAATGCGCCATTGGTTTTGTAAGCCGCGCCCTTCTTTGGCGATGAAAATACATACTCCACAAAGTACATATGGAGCTTTACCGCTCTCACACTGGCCTCAGTCCTATATATATACACACACACACAGAGCCTTCCTCCGAGGTTCCCAGAGGGAAGTGTGGGAAGGCATTGTTAAAATGTCTGTCAGCCATGTGAGAGAAACCGAAATGAGCTGGGCATTAAATTTGCATACAGCCCCGAGCAGCGAGGTTCGCTGTGTGTGCAGCGTGCTGCCTGCCACTTCACGATGACGGGCATATCTAGCTGGGGAAATTCTGTCAGAATTAGCTCATGGAATCTCCCCCAAGGAGATAACTGGGAGGCCTGCTGCGAAACCGCTTCAGTACACGAAAATAAACACCAAGTTCCCAGCACTCGGCGCACAGTAAAAACCACCACAAACACTGCGCCACACACCGGGGGATAATTTATTCCGACTAATTAGCACTCCGCCATAGCCAGCATGTGGAGGATTGTTAGAAGCAGTAATCACTTAAGAGGGGCCTAGGTGCATCAGAGCTCCAACCAGCCTGAAAACAAGGGGTTGCTGTGCAAAGAGGGGCAGGCAGCCCAGAGGGACAGAGGGGGCTACTTAAACCAGGCGTCCTCGTGAATGGCTGCTCTCGTTCCATATAATGACATTCGCATAATGGCACCAACAATGCTAGTTACCAGAGCTGAAAAGTGGTGCGTTGGGAGGGGCGGGGGTTGGGGGGCTAGGGGGGTGGGGGGAGTGCATGTCTTTGGCGCGCGCCTCCTCTGGCCAACACCAAAGGGTTGACAACAATCTCCGAATGTAATATTTAATTCCGTCACACACTGCATCCCTGTTTTTTTTTTCTCATAATAACATCTATGTGAAAGCATAATGACTCTTCAAGCTTTTTACCGTGTTCACCGTGGGAAAAGTGGGGGGGCATCACAAGGAGGGAACCCGCTTCTTTTGCACTTCAGTGCAAAATGGTCCCGTCTATGGAAAATTCATAATTTCTGGGACTTACAGGGAAAACATTTCACACCTGCTCATTGAAGGTTGATACATTTTATTTCACCCCATTTTGAGAAACCAATGTAAATGCCTCCCACAATTAACGACATTTACAATGGGTTCCAATGGAATAATCCTGCTTTTTACCAGATGGCAAAAAAAGGCAGGTTTTATTGTAATGTATTGCTATAGGGGCATCACCAGTAACTCACGCTGATTAGAATCCGGACGGATTTGGCAGGTGAACTGCAAAGGCTGGCGAGCATGTCCAGTCTGTTCAGCTCCACAAATCCATCTGCCAAATCCAGAGAAATCCTACAGTCGGAATAAGTGGTGGTAAAAGTGTGCCCCCAGAGTCTCAAACTGAGGTCAGCGGGACTGTGATGACCATTTTCAGAGAGAGAGCGTGCTGAACAAGTATTATATTGTAGTACTCATGTATATAGCACCTTTTCCCATTTGTATGGCCTCAAGGCACTTTGTGGTAGGAACGCCCTTGGGGACCGAAGCCCAGGCATAGGAAAGATCTAAAAGGAGGCTTATGGTGCCTGTGTGCATTTGGCCTAGATTAGGATTTAGGAGGGCTGGCTAGGTTCCAGTAAACTAGGAACGGCAACCCTCGAGTACTGTGAGGCTGGAGAAGTTGGCACGCGCCAGCATCCACAGTGGCAGCTGCGATGGCTGAGGTGAATTCACAAGCTGGGAACTCAACCCATCTCACACTAAGTAGCTAGTGCAGTCAGGGTCAGACAGAGGTGTACAATTGGCTCAGGCACCAATGAAAAAGTGGCCCACAGCCACAAATGGAAATCTGTTCTACTAATACCAAAGGGGGGACTTTTGGGGTAAAATGTGTTGCTAATTGTGCATTTGATAGGATATTTGATCACTTACACTCTGCATAACTATTAGCTGCACAGAGAAACAACTCATCAAACTGGCCCCCTTTGACCAGAAAAACTGGCCCATACTAGCATTTTGGGCAAGCACTTTGGCACTGCCTTATTGCCCTAGAGGCCAGTCCGACCTTGAGGTTGGGTTGTTCCAGTTTCAACTTCACAAGTAAAGGCATCATATGAGACATGTGTGCAAAGGGGAAAGAATGCAACAGGGCACCTACAGGTGAAGACACTCAACTCACCATAAACTACAATAATGGTACCAACCAAAAAAATGAACAGTGACCTACAATATGCCCTCTCTCCCATGGACATAGACGGATTAGGGAGTTGGTGTGGGCTGCTCTAGGATGAAATGGCTGCTTTATTGCAACATACTTGCGGGCATGGAACCAATTAAACAAAAATCCCACCCTCAAAATGCCACCAGCACGGGTCGGCCAGGTGCCCGTAGCCCCGCCATAGTCACATGTGGAGGTGGGTCACAGCACAGGGCCACAGAATGTTGAGAGCACGCACAAAGAAGCTCCGATCTGCATCGAGGAGCATTTGGAAGACTTGAGGGTGGCTCCTCCTCTAAACTGACATATAAGGCTTCGGCATGAGGAAGAGGTTGAAAAGCAGCATATGTGAAAATGCAGCGGGCGCATAGGAAACAGAATAACAAAACGCGCTACAACTCACGGAAGGGAGCGGGAGTTGTAACAAGGGGAGGTCGGAGTCTTTGACCCAGTGGGGTCTGTAGGAGCTTTGAGGATCTGGGCAATGGGCAGGCCTGGTGGGCCAGGCGTCCTTTTGCTATCACTCTGAATGTAGCTGTGTATCTATGGAGCCTGGCTGGGAAGTACTGTTCTTTGACACCTCCGCCATGTTACAAAGGCGGCCGAGCCCGGGCCTAGCTGAATGGGTTCATGATCACACTGTGCGCAAAGCAGGGCCTGTGACATCATTTAAGCAACATTTCAATGGTGGTTTTGGCTGGATCCAAGCATCTCCACAAAAGGGCAGACGTCTTTTTCTTAGCTTGGTAGCAACTCTAAGGTTCTGCACGAGACGGTGGACTCCTGAGTGACGCGAGTGGAGCTGTGTGGGGCGCTAGACCGGCTATTCTGAAGCGTAGCCTGTGTTCTTCCAAGGACAGCGTGCTGTCAGTAGGTTCACCTTTACACTAGGGCTGTTCCACCCCAGCTTGGTAAATATTTCCAGGGGGGCCTCAGATCGGAGCTTATTTGAGTTTAGGAGCATTCTACAGGAACGACAAAGGCGCCCCATGGAGGGTAGGGGACCTAGCCTGTGAGATCTTGGCTGGAGGGATAGGGCCTAATCCAAAAAATACAGTATATGTACAAAGGGTGGGCGGCAAATAAAAAGTGACAGCCACATATGACAATTTGAGATGGACTAAAACCAGGCACTATGGCCCTCATTACGGCTTGGGTGGATTATCCGGGAAGATTTTCGCCAGCGATAATCATCATTACTGCTAGTGGCAATCCATAAAATACATCTTATTGTGGACATATAACCAAGGAAAAAGCAGTGCAAGCGCATTCACTGATATACGCCCAGCGGTATTCCAGCCAATCAACACGCATTTATTAAAAGATATATTTTTGTCCATGCATCCCCTACATATGCATGGAAATGGATTATGTTCAGTAGCGAGCGCACCACAACTGTACACTTTCTTTAAGGCACGGAAAGGCCATATTGGACCCCATTCATTCATTACTTAGGCAAGGTGATGAGAGGGTCGTCATCAGTGATGTCCATTGCTCACCCCGTTACAAAGCCCTGATTGGAAAAGTTTTCCCTGGATTGTAGGGGCCAGCTTGTGTTTTCCTGCTGTATAGGCAAAACCATTAAAAACAATCTGGGGGCATTTTAGAGTTTTTACTACCACCCCAGAGTGGAGGTAAACATTGGCAGATGGTGAAGGTGATTTTGCAGGTTTTAAGCTTGGCGGTATTTACCATAGACAGTATTTACTGAAAGGGCTGTAACATGGCGAGCTCTAAATGGGGCCCCATTATAAAGCCTTGGGTGTTGCAAGATGCAGGTTAAATGGCACAAACAAAAGACCTGCTCATTTCCTTCTTTGCATATCTACATGAATACATGAAAAACACAGGATGCCCCCAGGCGGCCCTGCACCCCCGAGTTCCCCCCTTCCTCACCTGTGCACAACATAAAATGCATCTCAGTCCTATTTTCAAATCTGTTGCCATTCAAAAGATAACCAATTGGTTTTGCTGCATTCCTGTATGTTGTGATATTTAAGCACTTGCCACTTTTCCTCCATTTAAATATGTGTGAATTGTACTCGTTGTATGAAGGCCAGTAGAGTTAGTTCGATAAACGTGTTATACAAGTACTTCAAAGTACTATATACGGTTCTGAGCTCATGTCCCTTTACTAACTGCTCCCCACCCCCTAGCCCCGACATGGCACTCTGTGGGTGCAGTTTTGTCTCAGAAATGTATTACAGTGTGCTGTTAAAACTTCTTTTATTTGTGGCTTTGTTGATCAGAGTGTGTAGTTCGTGAGTTTGTAAAGAGCTCTAAGGTGTTTATTGCACGAGACTGGATGGGGGTGGGTGGTCATTAATATGAAGTGCAAACTGTATGTGCAGTTGGGTCTCTTCCGTGTCATTTTCTTCATTTGAAAAACGGAGATCAAAACCAAGTGGTAAAAGAAGGCGAAATGCCCTGATCTGCAAACAATGTTACACATCCTTCTTAATTAGGCTAGCATCATTACAGCGTCCTGAGAAGAGTGAGCCACGTTGCCAAGGTGCCCCTAAACACGTTGCTGAGATCCACCAAGCAGTTTGTGAGAGGGGGTTTCGTGTGTGGCAGATAGGCCGGTGGGCGTGCCAGCTGCCGCAGCAGAGTTCCAGATCAGATGGTCGGCCGGCGTGCGCGTCTTGGGACGGAGACTGACTTGGTAGAAGAGTACATGCCTTCCGGTGTAAGCCGGGGCAGGCAGACCGATGAGCACCAATTTCTCATGTCAGTGGCAGGTTGCGAAATCGTTGGCATGGTCTCTGACCCATGGACTAGAGTGGGGTCCGGCAAGTAGTTGGCAGTGGGAGAGAACTGGGAATTGGGCAGGTTCATTGCTGGGGCCCAAATAGGATCATCATTATCATCATCTTTATTGCGATACTGGTTGATGCCAGTCAACCTTACACAGCATTGCAAAAAAAACCTATTAAAAACAGCATAAGTGGAAGAAAAGGAACACCATTTCCACTCAGCCTTTTACTACAATACAAAAAAAATTGGTATTAGTGCCCTAGAATTCCTGTGTGCCTACATCATCTAATATCTATCTATCGATATATATAGATAGATATATATTCTTCTTAAAATTGTCTGATCGACAGAAAGGTCATGGTGTCATATGAACTCAACTGTTCAATCAAAGGCATTCATCTCATTGTTCGTAAGAGTACCCAGTCACGTCATACAACATTATAGCTAATCACAACCTCCTATTACAATCAAATTCGCACATATTGTAATTTTAAAATTCAAGTCCAGACAGCTCATTCTTAGTCACATCATCCTACTAAAATATTATACGCATCTAAAGCCACTTCCACGATTTGACATTTCATCGCTGTTACACCAACCTCCCCCCTGTAAAAATACAGAGTGAGGGAGCACAGAAACAGCGTGTATCGAATGCTAAACCAGCTTCGCAGGTGCATCAATTAATAACACAAATTACACATTCTTTACAATCTTTGCCTCAGCTAGTAATTTTAGAGATACAATTGTTAAAAGAGTTTTCTCCCCACTAGTCAGCCACCAAAGTAGTTCATCCTTATTCACAAGGTCAAGGTTCCAAAAAAATAGTTTCAAAAGAGCCTGCCGCTGTGCATCTAATACCTCACATTCTACCAAAATGTGTTCATGGCTCTGTACTATCCTCGACTTATTACTTAATAAGCAATAACCAGCTTCTGTGATACCGTTACTGCAAACCCCTTCTCGAACCTGCTGGATTTCTCCTGTTGACAATAGATTAAGCCTCAATTTTAAGAATTGCCCCATCCAATAAGGCTTGGGAAATTTTCTCAAGTACAGAGGCAAATAGGCCAGTGGTTTCGCACAAGAGGAAAGACTTTTATATAGTTTGTACATGTTAACCTTCTCCACCGTTGTACATCAATCCAATTCTCTTAACTTTTTCTTAACCATCAGTGGATTAACTAATAATAGGTCACTGCTCACATTACACTCTTCCAAAATATGATCTGCCGCTTTACCGAAGGCAACCATCTGAGAGGAGCGTCGATTAACTCAAAGCCACACCCACATCGTTGTATGAACTGCCCTGCAGAGCATTTAACAATGACCTGTACAAAGATCATATTTTCCATTACAGGGAGTATACCAACGAAACCAGGCCCAACTCCATGCGCAATGCCAGAGTAGGTAAACAATTTGGTAAGTTGAAAGCCTTCTTCCAGATGATAGCCTCTACTCTGTCCCAGTCAATTTCCCGAAAGACAGTTGCTATTTCTATTCCATACATTGAAGTAGGTACCAGCTTCAAGCTATAAAAGTTTAAGACTGGAACCAGAGAGAATCTACAAAATTTCACACATATCTTTTTCATCTAGATTGCCATATGTTCTGCTTTCAAGTTTATTCAACCCCATAAATTGCCATTGTATGGAACCGCGTCTAAAACAAAACCCAAATAGGTAAGGCTGGGCTTAGGAACCATAAATTCATTACGCAACAACCATCTAAATCCAAGAGGCTTCATGCTATTCCTACAGAACCTTAACGTATTCGTTTTGGTGCAATTCATTTCTAATTCATTTAGCAGGGCATATTTTTCTACCTCACTAGCCAGTCTCTGTAATCAAATTTGCGAACTATCTAGCAGAATAACATCATCGGCATATGTTAGGTATGATATCTGTGTATTCCCCAACCTCGACCGTGCAAAAGCTACTGAACTAAGACAATCACCCAAGTCCGCTAGGTACAGATTGAACAGGCACTGAGCCAATGCACATCCCCGTCTCAATCCTCCCCAGTTGGAGAATTCTTTAGACAAGGACCTCTGCCTGTTCAATCTTACCTGCAAGACAGTGCCCACTTGAAGGTGAATCAAAATAGCTAATAGGGAATGCAGGAAACTCCACGCATGAAGTTTCGCCAAAAGGCGTGAGCGGTTGACAGTGTCAAATGCCATGGAGAAACCAATTGCCATGGCAAAGACCTGTCGCGACGAATCAGCCCACACATATTCTTGTATAGCAGAAATAACGAAACCGTTCAATGCGGATGTGATGCTCTTTCTAAAGCCGGTTTGGAATTTTGAGAGTTGACCAGCCTCCAAGGCCAACAAGAACAAGACCACTTTAAGATGACATTTGGTAGCCATTTAGGTCCTCCCGCATTCAAATTAGAAGTCTTTCTAATAAAACGTTCAATCATCTCAGCCCCGGTGTTGAAAACCCAAGGGCTATTAATAGCTGGCACCTGCACTATTACCGAAGGGCACCCATAGATAAAATCAAAATGGTTGCCCCATGCATCTTCTGGGATTAGGTTATCTTGTTTACCGACCTGCGGACCAACCACCTCATTCATCACACGCCAGAAATTCCCTGAATCCTTGTTAATAACCATGCATAACATTCTTACACTTTCTAAATGCGACCAATAATAGCGATGGCCAGTAATAGTGATGGGATTTATACCAGTTCCTATAGGCTAGCTTCAGATTTTTTATCTGTCCCATCACCAAATCCCTACATGCACTAGATCTTCTTACATGTTGTATTTCTTTTCGTAAGATCTTCATCCTTTCCTGAACCACTTGATCGAACTGATGAGTGACTACCATGTTACTCTTAGACTGCGCATTTCCTACTATGCCGAATCTGTCCAGCGAGCAATCAAAAGAACCCACCATCAAAACTTCAATTTCTTCAGGTAGTGAAGTGGATACTATCATATGTTCAAACTATTCTTGGCACCTATACCCTTTAAAAACCCTCTTCCCCAATCTATTACCACTTGATAAGACCACATTTGAGAGCTCTGTTTGAACTTCAGGTTGCAATCTAAAATCAAGTTGTGCCATCAGTGGATTATGATCACTTAGCAAAGTTGAAGGAATTTTTAATTCCAAGCCCAAGCATAAAGCCTTTCAGTTAGCATAATATAGTCAATACACAAAGAGGTGAAGACATTCTTCCATGTATTTTTATGGGGAACATCCCGCAAGACATTACCATTAATAATCGAGAGACACCACCTGCCAAAAAAGGCTAACCATTCTTTTCCCTCCACTTTTCCCTGTTTTTTGGATAGACCATGACCCTCAACTTCAATGCATAATGCATTGAGGTCCACCCATCACACTGTGAACTCCAGCTTGATCACAGAAAAAGCCTTCACAATTTTTTGTTAATTTAAGTAAGACATAAGTAATTTGAACACATTTGGAATTACTGTATATATTAACCAGCAGCACCGGAGCTTCATTTAGCACATTTTTCAATCTTACTATACAAGCCAATATAGCGTATAACTCATTTGAGATGACCTTAGATTCAATACAATTGAATTCCATATCACTGTGATCAAACCACCTGAAGGTCTACCTCCCTGCTCCTTCTTTGCCAATTGCTGAAGGATGGTATATCCATCTAAACTCACATCCTTGGTTCACCACACCTCTTGGAGTAATATCACATCAGCTATCTCCAAGAAATTACTTTTAGTCAAACTCATAAATCCCCTAGAATTCCAACTAATGATCGAAAGCAGCTGTCCAAGCCCCACCCTTACAAGCTCCCTGTCCTCCTTTCACTCAAGGTAATCAGGTCCCCGGGTAAATCCAAGGGGAACCAGTTCCATGAGCCTTGCATAGGCTTCGTTAGTCAGTTTGCCCCTTAGGTCTAACGAAGAATAACAATCCTTTGCCACCTCACAAGTCACTCTCAACGGTCTCACATATTCCCTTCCACTTTCAGGTGACTTCTTCTTCCACCTCGAACCCTTAGAGCCTTATAAAGGGTATAAATCATAACCAAGATGGCGTAAAGAATCAATTTCCGCCATTACCAAGCTAACCACTAAAAGAGTTACTGCCCCCACGGTAAACCACTTTCGCTCTGTGTGGTCTGAGGTATAACAAGTTGCTGCAGCAATCCACTGATCGGGCTCCAACTCCAATGAGAAACACAACATAGTTACTGCTCCCACGGTAAACCACTTTCACACAAATTGGATCTACCTTGTGGTTGTGGGGCTTTGCCCATCCTGCACTCATGCCTGGCATATTTTGCAAGGTCAGTAGAACGGAAAAGAGTGATTCACTGTAGGCACCATCTGTTGGTGAAAGAAATACACAGCCATAGCGTAAACACACTCCCTCCAGTGCCCGCCCCTTTGTCCAGTACCACTGCTTCCACCACCACAATTTTCGCCACTCCAACGAGGTGCTGTTGCACCCCTTTTCCTAGACGTTCCCAAAACGTACCATTAAGGCTTTTCAGGCCACCCTCACACTGATTGGCCACTGCTATGCTTTTCCTTGCGCTTCGCACAGATTGACATGCTTCAGACTTCCTGCTGCTACTCTCTTGCCAGTATAGCAGCGTGGCCTCCCGCCAGTCGCTACACCGATGGGTACCGCTGTGAGTGTAGTGACGTAAAAGCACCCATGATTTAACTATTTAAAAACATACCCTGCCTTTTTTACACGTTTAAATAATGACTGATTATTAATATTGACACAATAGATACACTTTGTTAACTTTGTAAAGGTATTTAGATGTAGTTCAAACATTTCAAATGTTAGCATATAATTTGTATTTCTTCTATGAATGTTAAACATTTCAGTAATACTTTTTCTATTTCTATGCACTTTTTCATAGGAGATCTTGCCTTGTGATGAAGTGTACTCTGAGTTAGTGATGCAAGGATATATCTTGGAGTTGCTTTGAGCCGTAAACAGGAAATGTTCCTATGGAACGCCGCCTCAGGTTACTGCACAAAGCCCTATAGATAAGGGGTGCATCAGCCACTTTTACTCCCTAAAAATAGGCAAATACTCCCAAAGATAATACAATAATTGGCCATGCCAACCGTTTGGACTTTTGTATAGGCATGGGAAAGGAACTTGCCAGGCACTGCCACAGTGGTATTAACGGGCTATTGATGGGAGCAGGTTCAGAATGGTGTGAGTACCTGTAATTTAATAGCAGTATCTGGCAAATGCCTACTACTTATACACAAGCCCAAACTGTTGGCTTTGCCAATGCTTGTTTTTAAAAGGACTTCTGTGCAAATCTTGATGGAAAGGATGGATTAAAACAAGCTTAAAGAGTTCCTATGAGGAAAGATTTTGGAAGGGGCAGCAACTGGGTGGGAATAACCATATAGATTAGCATGGCCATAGGCAGCCAAATAACCAAACAACACCTACAAGTTATGTCACTCATTATATGCTATTTCTACCTATCTGTACTCAAATACAATGGTTTTGCCTTATAGGTGGCACAAGCGCCAATTAATAACCCAAACTAAAAAGCGAGAAAGATTGCAGGCTGAGAAGTGGGACACTTCATAAATTAAGGTCAAACAAAGGTACATTCTCCAGATATGCACTGTACAACTGTTTGATCAAATAGCTTCAATCAAAAAATGGATAAATTGGCGAGTAAAATTCACATATGGTTTAACATACCCTTTTGTAAACACTGAACTGTTTATTCACAGTAAAGAAGCCCAATTTGCGCCGACACGTGTTTTGACCGACTTCGGTCTTTCTCAAGGCTGGGCCTGATCCTTGAACTACATGTGGGTAGTCTTAGTAAATTGAATAAGGCTTTAAAATTAGCATCTGCCGCAAAATCCTTTCAACCCTTCGAACTTGCGTATAATAGGTGACACTCTCCAATCTCATGAATCGTGTTTACACGTTCACTGTGTTCTGTGGCAAAAAGTAAGTATCATCAGCTCCTCCGTGTTTGCGGACGTGATAATCATGCTGTGTTTATGGCATTTCCTCAATGTGTGATGCTGTCCCATATGCACTCCACCTCACTTTAGCGTAGTAGTCAATTAGCACGAACATTTGATTCTGCGAGTTTCCTTGTGTGACATTTTAAAGCTCCATTGCCTCTCGGAATGAATCCCGTGTTTACGGCTTGCTATGTACTTCATAAATTAAGTACTGTGACAAGGAAGAACTGAAGTATGAGTAATGAAGATTATCAGTAAGTAGTAATTAATCTGGGCATCACTACAAACCTGTCTGTGAATATACCCCTTTGTTGGCGAATCAGTGTGTTAAATACACCCATCAATTCACCACATAATAATTAACTTGCCACGATTTAAGTGTCCTAGTAACTACTGGTCAAAAAGGTCCCAGGTTTTCCAGTTCTCGTTTCTTACAC
Source organism: Ambystoma mexicanum (assembly GCF_040938575.1). NCBI lineage: Eukaryota > Metazoa > Chordata > Amphibia > Caudata > Ambystomatidae > Ambystoma > Ambystoma mexicanum. The sequence goes on from NC_090935.1 coordinate 768,985,550, forward strand.
TTCAATTTATTCAGGGGCTTTTGTCACATTTGTAAGGATTGGCAGGGACACTCTTAGCAGCTACCCCGATTACCAGCAAGAGGGTACTTGGGCCCCTCCAAAATCCCAGCCACAAGAATGGAAGACTCAACCATAGGGCAAAGTTTACTGTCTGTATTATCAATCAAAATGACAGGGATCGCAATGGAACAGCATAACGTCTCTAAAAGCTCTCGTCCTCTGAACATAGGTTCCCCCATTTTAACGTCACAAAACAAGTTGCATCCCCCAAAATCTATAAGGGAAGGGAATTTGGACAGTTTAGGAAAACTATATATGTAATACATATGGGTTAGTATAACTGCTGAATAGCCGTATCTGGTGGCTCCACCTAGGTCCACCTCTAAATGTAACAAATACAAAAATGCAGGTTAGCAGGGAAATTATTGGCCACTGCAATGTAGTGTGCCTTAATGTGAAGGGTAGCTAAGGATTGGACAGAACAGGTCGTCTCAGCCTTGTGATCCCTGGACAGCTATCAGGCTGAGTGAAACTATTCAAGGCAATGGGAACGATCACGAAGGTGCTGTGCATTCCCAACATGTTGCCATCTCTGATCGCCTAAGCCCTGAGAAGGAACATCCAGCCTTTGAAACTTGTATAGTAATTGTATCTCTCCACCTCTGGTTCGATGGGAACATCTTCCCTCCAGATACCTCGAGTAACTAGGCATTGTCCTGTTCTTCCAGCTCACATGTGTAGGGACCACAAAATAGAGTTCCCCTGCTTGTAATTATGAGGATTTTCGGCTATATTCCTTGCAGATGCCTTATCGCCTTGGTGAACTGGAAACTTGCCATCTCTACTCGTCCATGGCAAGGCTGTGCATGGTGTCGGCACTGGAAGCTCTGTATGTATGCTTTAGCTGAATCAGACTGTCTGCCTTTCCCTGTATTCTGATGTTCGTCCTGCTTCCCCATTCACTTCAATGCACCTATGGCTTCCATATTTGTTCTTATGGCCATTCACGTTAGTTGCAATTAAGCATGAGAAAGCTAATTGTACTATTCTTGGCGGCTAACTGTTTCTTCGCAGCTTAAAGAGTTACTGGCGTAAGTGTATCGGTCCTCTAACTACTATGAGTCATAAGCATTTATTTTGCGTCTATCAGCAATAAACTAGTTTTCGTGTAGCTTCCTGCATGGATGTCTATATGCTTCATGTCTAACACATTGACACCATAATGTCAGTGGTGATGTCATCAGCTCTTTGAGATTATAGTCAGTCAACTTGTTTGATCGATGACAACTGCATCTCTTCCATGTCATCAATTGGAGATGGCTTGAATGGCTGCATGAGCAAGTAACGTTTCTCACATCTGCAATACATCAACAATGGCGATGAAGGGCCTAGGAGTGATGCGCATCTCTCATTTCTCTGCCTTCGGGCTGCAAGTCCGGTGGGGGTCACTAGGGCCACACTTGGGTCTCCATCTTCACCTTAATTCTATGCAAAGTTATCAAGACGATAACTGGCAATATGCAATAACGTGCTAAATGTATGGCCATGTTTGGGGCGTTCTATGTGAAAATCTCACGCCAAATAATCCCGTGGCCAAAAAAGCTGTAGTTTAAAATGCACTTTTGGACGCATTTATATGTGGGGGAGACTCCCTGCAGCCTTGCATAGTCCCCCCTACCTTAAAGTAGTACCCCAACCCACCCCCACATATATATGCGTTTAAAAGTGCATTTCAAAAGGCTGCTTTTTTGGCCGCAGAATTATTGCAGCTTGTTTTTCACTGGATAAGGTCTGGGGAAAACATGTACTGGTGTTTTGGGATCATTCTGTAACCACAGTCTTCCAGTGCACATATTAGTGAGACAGACAGTAAACCTTTTAGTAGACCTCCCAAGCACAACTATCAGTGAATCTTGTCATCACACTTTCAGTAAACCGTAAAGTTATGCATTTGAGGAATTGAGGTACACTCTTTCATCTAGCTGAGGTGTCAAATTGTCAGTGTCTTTAAGCATTACACCATTAAGTGTGACTGCCAGAGTTTCCCTCTCTGTGAGTGGTTTTGCCATATGACTTACAAACAAAAAGCATGCATCTGATTCGGAGGTGCACCCTACACAATTTGGAACAGCTCTCCTGTCACAAGCATCAGCGGATCCAGAATAAAGGGCCCTGCCGCCAAGAGCCTCTCACCTCAATGGTTGCAGCACATCAAAAGGCTCGTGCCCCCAGTCCTTGCCAACAAACCATCAGCCTACGCTTCGCAGTTCCAGGTGGCTAGGGTTACAGTTGGTTCCTTCCACAACATATACACAGCGGGTGTCTCATTGAAAAGGAGGCAGGGCTTTCCAAGTACAGCCTTCCCTCCACCATTCTCGAAGGTTCATCCTAGCAAAGCGGCTGTGCAATCATCTGGTAATAGCGTGGTACATTTGGCAAAGGAGTCTCTTGCATGTTACAAACACGTCATCTAGTTAAGCCTTGAAAGGCTTTGTAGCTTAAAAGGCAAATGGGCAATTGCTTCTGTGCAGATATCAAATTGTACTCTGCAGAGAAGCTGCCGAAAATAAACACTGCTTGCCATGGAAGTTGGGACACAGAACTGCGCCACAAAAAACAAAAATATAACAAAGCCATGATAAGCAAAATAAATGTACATTAGGTATTTTTAAATAGATTACACTCACATGCTTTTATGTATCGTTTTATTTGGAAGATGCATGGTATTTTTCCTATTCAAAGATGGCCGCTAGTTTCAGCCTGTTTCCAGAGTGCCTCCTTACAGACAGTCATTCAAATTGGCTGCCTCCATGGAAGAGCTCAGAGCTCAAAGAGTTCCCAAGATGGACAGTGAATGGGAGGATCACTAACCAAACAACACCTAATACACTGTGCCTCCCTTCTGAAATGTCATTCATGTGTGCTCCTTATCAGAAGCCCTTATCCCTATGTACACATGAATCAGTATTTAAATGCAATAGTTTGGGATATTATAGGTGTCACAAGTGACATCTAACAGCCCAAACGAAAAAGGGAGTAAAATACTCCCAACAAAAATAGGGACAGACACATAAGAGCCTCCTCCACTGCTTTCTTCCAAGCATCTACATGAATACGCTTGGACCAGTAGTACACGTTGTACCACAGGAATAAACTACTTTTGATATTGCTTGATCTGAAGAGTATCAAGGTGCAATGGAATCACATTACATAACTGTTTCCTTTTTCCAGTTAAAACATATTTTACTCACTTATACAATACTCCCATTGGGAAATAGAGTTATTTTTTAACTCCCTAAAAAATAATTTTACTCCCAACTTTAAAAAACAGTCAGTAAAATAATCCAACTTCAAAATCGTATCTGGAACACTGGCTGCACCTATGATATACAGTAGCTTTAGTGGGACACACAAAACAATACGACTTGAGGGAATCTACTAACTGAAGCAAATCTGGAAATATGCATCTCAAAATGAGCCAGCGGGAATGACGAAATCTCAGTTTGTGCTTTTGTGCAAAGAATGGGCACTGCAAGAGCATTACCAGGGCCAGTGTAAGTGCATTGCTAATCCATGAAGGCAGGCGGTGCTTTTCCCACTCCCCTCACCAGAATATGCTTTTACTTGAGCCAACTCGTGATTGGTGCAAGTGAAATGATGTAGAACAAAGGTGTCCATTATGTGCTGCCCCTTGGTGTAGCAACAGTTTTTCCCCATTCTGCACTGCTTGCAATATTATGTTGCATCCCTTGCAAACATATTCCCCTGCTTGTCTGACTGCACTGTTTACACTTTCCAAGGCAAAGAGAGAGTCTCTGCATCACTTTTCTAGATGTGACGCAGCTTCATTAGGAAGCCAGCTGCATGGGTTATACAAATTTTGCAAGAACCTTAGAGAATCCGGGGCTTCTGTGTTTGGTCACACACATATGCACAGTGGACGCCACATATTTCCAAATATTTTAGTACATCAGGCCCAGATAATGAATACCTAAAATAAGACCACACACGTGGCAATCCTCAGATTCCAGAATATTAACTGGCTATTGTGATTGCATGATGCTCTCGAATCCTGTAACCCTGCTATAGATCTAGATTGGTCACCATTTTGCTAACAACCAAGGGTCAAGATTCTAGATCTTAATAAAATGGCCCTCCACTTGATCCCATCTTTGTACAGGTACCCTTCCTGGGTATGCCTTTCCCATATGTAAATGTGTTATTGCAAGTAATTCCTGATAAAAAATGACATGCCTGGTCTTCAAATAATTACGAATACAAAATGAGCTTCCCATGCAGATGGATTACACTGACCATATTCTTAAATTGATTTAATCTTTATGAAGCATCATAGAGGCAAGAATGTTAGTGGTTTGAGCATAAAGCAATCCCATGTTATAATGAAACATACATAAGCACAATATCATAGCCCTCTAAACCTCAATTACTTATCCAAAGTCTGAGGTTAAACAATTGGTTGAAAAGGTAGCAGATCATTTCTACCTTACTTGCTGATTATGGCAAAACTTCCTACAGGTCACTTGATAGAGCAGGCAAAGAACAGGCAGATGTTTATAGAAGTATTGACAATCTGGGCAGAGCTTACTCTCAACCTGCAATGCTGGCTGGGGTACCTGACCTGTGGGAAAAGGGCATGACCTGTTCTTTGGGGATTCTCCTGTAGTGATACAATTCCACAATGACTAGCACAGTCTCTGTGTTCCTACATTTTCAATGAGTGCAGGCACACAGATGCATTAAATGGCTAACAGATACATTTCACATGTAGGGGGTAATTCTGATGTGCCAGAGACATGGTCTTGTGGGGTTGGGCCACTAATCACTTTAACCCAAAACAGGCCCACCACTTAAGAAGCAAGTACATGGTTGTACATAAAGCAAGTTTATTGTACAAAGCTCTGAGGAGCGGTTAGATGGTGTTGCAGGACCAAACTAAGCGAAGTCTCAACAATACAAAATCAGTTAGCATCTTATCTTAACAATTTAAGACACTCCCAGCTACTTTATTAGAACCCACCCCCAAATATGATTGGACAAAACCTCTTCAAAGAAATCCCATCTTTTTCCCAATTCTTCCATTTTCATTGGCCAGTCTTATCTTGGTTATCATCTTCAGATCATATTGAAAACACACCTCTTCTTGGCATTTAACCGTAGTAGGTCATAACGTCAGTACATAGTTAAACATTGGCATTGAAAACATAATTTATTGCTAGCAATAACTTGCCTAAGACCTTTAACTTTAAGTGTGATTGCACATGGCCGATTTATGATTTTTGCAAATAGAAGAACGTCTGCATAAACAGGATTTTCTTTGAACTACTGATTGCGATCTTAATTCCCCAAACTCCTAGTGCCTTTAAAACACATTCTAAACCGTGTGGCCACATACAGCCTTTGATGACCTGGAAAAATACTCAACCACTGGATACCCTGGCCTCGGGCCTCATGTTTATTACCACCAAACAAATTACTAACCCACTCTAAAGATTTTAATAGAAAGGGCAAGATAATATCTGTTTTCTTGCAGGACTGCCAAACTTGTCCTGTTTGTGCGCTGGCCTTCTTACTAGGTAACTCATTCTTCTTTCCATCAAGAATGTCCCTGCTACTTAGAATTCATGTGCAACAGCTAACGGTGGAGCAAAGCACCCCATTGTGTGGATTGTGTTTGTGTTGCATTTTCAGTTTTAATATTGTATCTTTCTAGATGCGTCAAGATCTAATTTATATAATTTCTAAATGCTTGTAACACTAAAAGTAACATATCCTATCCATTATTAACTCCATTCAATTCATATGGATTTTCAACACTGCCCCAGTTCGCTGCTAACCCCTCCCCTCCATCATCAATATGGTTTGTGTAACATGAATCCCTCATAATAATGGGGACTCTCCTTGACAGTCTCCACCAGTTAATTAAGATGTGTGGATTTGACACGGAGAGCTGGGGCACAGCGTAAGGACTGCTTCCACCTCCTCCCCCAAATGCTTCATGCACCAAGTTGCCCCACATCTCCACCTACATTGAATTCCATGTGGGCAAAGAAATTCCCAGGGATTACACTTGTTTTTTGCACCTATGAAAACTAGGTGGAATCCATACGGATTCATGTTAATGCCGCCTGCCATGCCAGTAAATTGCAGGAGGGATTAAAGATTGTTTCTGTGAATGGGTGTAAAACAGCACAGAATCCTTGGATCACCCAGATTCTAATGCTCCCATTCACAAAAGCAAGTAGCATGGAGAGGACTATACAGCAGTCCCCACCCTCTCTGTGCTATTTACGTTTCAAGTAAAATGGCCCCCATTGTGCCATAAGATGGATGCCTTGAATATAATATGCCTCCAATGGGAGTGGATGGACTCGACAGGCATTTGCCAGTTAGTAGACTCATTAACTGGTCCTATTTACAAAAGGTACCTATTTACTTTGGAGCCTTTATTGTAGAGAATTCCATCTCTTCAATCAGCAAAAGGCCAAAGACTTAAGCAAGGTTTCCCCTGCAGTAAACTTTCAGAACAGCAGGAACAGCTCAGCACAATTGTTTCCGCACTGTGGCGCGATCACTGTTTCTTTGAAACCAGACCTTGCCATAGGACTCCAGCAGGAAACAAAGACTGTTCCACTACTGTTCAAGTGCATAAGGCCCTTATTTGAATTCACACGCCCGAATGGCATGTAGACAAATGGCTTCCATATAGCCTCCATTGCTGGCATATATTCAGGTAACAGCTACACCACCATCACCTTCACGCCACTTGCTACGCACTTTATTCTCATGTTACTTGCGGACCACAGGGCTTGCTCTATTTCCATGAAAACCATGCACTCCTTCAACTTCCCAATCCAGGATGCTGAACCCATGTTTTATTCTGGAAGTACTCCCAACCGCGTTGTTTAGCCAGTGCATTATTGTATCCCTGTCCCGCAGCTCCCTGACAATGTGGGAAACATCAAATCTACACTTTAGAGGGGATGCAATATTAAGGAGTTCAGCGAATAAAATAGCAGTGGGTGTATGTTGACAACTTGGAAACAAACATCAAACAACTGTAACTTACATATGTGCCCTTTTCTTCACCAGATGTGCTAAGAAAATTGATGCATGCCACGGATGAATATGATGACATCTTCTAACACAAGGATTAGTGTGTGTGTGTGTGTGTAACTAACCTTGAAGGTTATCAGCTCACGTGATAATGCTAAGTTATCTTTCCTAAAGAATGATATAGGTGTTAGTGAATATTGTACCAGACATACAAAAAAAGAGTCGCCCCTTCCTTTATTTCTAATTTAATCCATGCATGTCAAAGTTCACAAAACCCCAAGCTAAGAATGACTAAGGTTGCAGTCTTGTAAAACCGTAGGCATGCAAATAGCACATCCAGCAGAGGAAATGTTTTGAAAGGACTTAGCACACAAGCCGTGCTAGGAGCAGCGCAGAAAGAAACGTTGCCCATAGATGTGCAGCCCGTAGCACTCTTGCATGGGCTGGAGCCTGACTCTCTGACCTGAATACAGTGCAGTTACAGCGCGCTGACAACAGGTGACCGATTTCGTTTCCGCTAAAGAGTTAAAGGCGGCCAATTAGCCCTGCCTTTTATAGCTGCTGCAGCCGCACAACTACATTTCCCAGCAGGCAGGAGGTCATGTGATGCCACGGAGTTCTTATAAGGCACATTCACACGAAGTTAGTCAATTTTAAGATGACCACAGATTAGTGGCTTCAGCGGATAAATATGTTAGAACCAAACAAAGAATGAGAGTCCCCTGTGTAGGTTCCATTGGTTAACACACATCTAATCTTCTTGGGATATGAGCATAACTTTTGTCAAGCTGGGGTTAATTTCTGAAACACTTTTCTTTTCATACTGTAAACGCATCCTTAACATCCAGACTGCAATTGGTATGTTACATTCAAACATATCTCTGTGCCCGTCAAACATAATAAATTCCCCTTATATTTGACTAAATGTCTCACGTGGAAGAATCATACATCCCACTTGCCCTCGCCCACCAACTACACCGAGTGCTAGGGAGGGAGAAAGGAAGTATTAATAGATAAAAGATTATAACAAACCCCAGATTATGACCAATAAAGATTACACCAGGCTAACCCCCCTCACCTTCTTACTGCCCCAACATCAGGCTAGCCTTAGGAAGAAGTGTACTGCATCTCATCCAGTTCAGAAGGTCTGAAGATCTCACTGTGATCATTTATGGTTGGCTGCTAGAAGTCCTTTTTGCAACACTGTGCCTGTCTGCTTCACGGGGTTATCAGAAAAGCACCAGTTGCTAACACCTGCCATTAGCACCAGGAAAGTTCAAGTAGAGGACTATGCCATTTGGGCAACATGCTCTGTTATATCTGTGACAATTCACTGCCAATAAACAGATCTGATTTCAATTGGAATAATAAAATGAAATTAATTTGATTGGTCACAACATGAATCTTTTTTGCATGCCTCCACTAATGGTTCCCTTTGGGTTCAAATAGGGTCCTTCAGGTCCCACTGGTTTCCCTTCAGTGTTCCTGAATGAGGATGTGACATCACATGTATTGAGGGTTTCTCTTTATAATTCCCAGTCTCTCATATTCTTAGCCTCTTATTGCATGGTGCAACTTCACCTCCCTCTTGGCTCCTTTTTATCATCAGAGTGTGTGACAGAATTCCATCTGGTGCAGGTCTGAAATCCCTAGCTTTTCTGATTTGTATTAAGCAATAACATGACACAGTTAATTATGTTTCTTAAAGGGAGGTTTGCTAACCAGAGCCCCTTTCACAAATGCTCCATGCCAAACACATAGTGCATTCATGTACCCTTGCACCCTTGCTGAACCAGTCTAATGACATCTGCAGCTCTTTGGTGGCACAAGTCAAGTTTACAGCTGTCTTGACAGCTGATGGAACACCAAGTTTCTGCAGACAAAGGTAGTATTTTAACTTCTGCTCCTCTGATCTAAAACGTAATAATTATCTGCCGAATCAGTCTGGTGGCAGGATAATCTCTAAAATAACCCATAAATGGTTCTGGTGTAGGCGCTGGAATAGAGCACAGAATTATTAAAGGAACAACAATTTGATGTCACGTCAGGGTCAACCCTGGGAGCCCAGTGATGTCTGGTCAATGTACCTGTTGCCAGTGAAACAATAGCCAGGATTCTGACTTTTAGGGAGGAAGGGTAACACCTTCCTCAGGACCCAGGACCTCTCATTAGGTGATCTCCTGGGAGTAGGTGCTCCAGAAGAAGCAGGAAATATCAAAGTCATCCTCACACCAAGGTGACCCCTTCAAATTGCCATAGGACCCACATTGCTACTTCTGGCAGTCTTCAAACCGCATGCTGCATCTTGAGCCACAAAGATGCCAGATCAACCCCTTGTTTGGTACCATCTTTAGCAAATGCCAACATGTATGCAACAAAAGCCATTGTCTCGCCACCGACTTGACTGCTACTCAACCATTAGAAGACATCAATTTGCTGTCTTGAACAATGACTCGACCCTCTTGAAGCCTGCACCATCGATCAGACTCGACACAGACCGCCAGTGGGATCGCATTGGCTTGACCACAGGTAAAACGCCAAGAAGCCTGGCTCGATGCCGTCGAGCTTCCTAAAGGCAAGAACTAGGTGTTGCTAAGAAGTCACATCACCCTTTTCCAATTTCCAGGACTTTAGTGACTTGGAAACCCCCTTTTCCACCTTATTTTACAAACATATCCTTTTGAACAGTGACAATGGAGGAGTTTCATGCCTGATCTCCTCTTCCCAAGTGCCCAGAGTGCCACACTATACAATATCAGGGGCCGATTCATGGAACAAACGTGCGCCAAAAATCCATGCGCAAGCAGGCGCAAGGGAGCGCAAGCGCGAGAAACGCAGCGCACGCGCACATATGCGATTCAAGGAAGACGCTGCGCGTGTTTCCCGCAGTCCGTGCGCCCAATCCAGCCATGGCGCACGCAGGCATACACGGCGTGCGCTACGCGCACAGCACAAGCGCACATAGCGCGGCGCACACAACCAAAGTGGGTGGAACAGTGGGCGTAACACGCGGAATGGGGAATAACACGTGAAAAAGAAGGCGTAACTGGGGAAGTACTGCAGGGAACTACACGGAACGGCCACACGCACGCGAACAACCCGTATTCATGGATCCGAATACGGGAAACCCGCGCACAGCAAAAGACGCACACAGGTGTCAAAGCGTCCGCCACACGAAGGCAGGCGGAAGCGTCCCCGCTCACAATACAAAAGTGCGCGCAAACAACAAACACACATATACAGCTACGATGAATGCCCCATTTGTCGCAGCACTGATCGTGGGACACCGCAGGAGGAGGAGAATAGCCAGGGCACGCATTTTCGCACCACGGACCAGCCTTTTTGGGATGCCTGACGACCAGGTCTATGGCAGGTATAGGTTTCCACCCCACATCATCCTAGACCTGGTCAGGGAGTGGGAAGATGACCTTACATCCTCTACCCTTTGCTCCCAAGCATTGAGCCCCTTGGAGAAGGTGCTCAATGTCCTGCATTTTTTGGCCACTGGGTCATTTCAGCTGACTACTGCCATAGTGGGGGGGGTCTCACAAGCCACGCAGTCACGCTGCCTACACCAGGTACTGGCAATCATGACAGCGCGCCCCTCAGTCCGCAGGCACATATACATGCCCAGAACACCTGCAGAAAGGCAGGCCGTTGTCCTGGATTTTTTCAGGGTGGCACACTTCCCCAAAGTGCTCGGTGCCATAGATTGCACCCATGTGGCCCTACGTCCACCTAGGGCCACTGAGCACATCTACCGAAACCGCCAGCACTGGCATTCCATCAATGTACAGGTGGTATGCGATGCAAAGGGAATCATCACCTCTGTCTATGCAAACTACCCTGGCTCCACCCATGACAGTTTCATATACAGAATGTCCGCCCTGAGCCGGGCCCTGGAAGCTGGGCAGCATGGCGACACCTGGCTCCTAGGTGAGTACAAATGCCCTTGCACATGCATGCAAGTCACACACAGACAAATACCCAAACCCTAATAATCTCAACTATTATCACCTCCCCAGGGGACAGTGCCTACCCTCTGAGCAACCACATGATGATGCCAATCCGGAACCCCACCACACCACCCCAGGTAAGATACAACCCCGCCCATATTGCAACCAGGGCCATAGTGGAGCGCACATTCGGAGTGCTCAAGTCACGTTTCCGCTCCCTTGACCGCTCTGGCGGGCAGCTACTCTATGCACCACCAGTAGTGTGCAGGATCATTGTGGCAGCATGTGTCCTGCACAATGTTGCAACACGGCAGGGCATCCCGGTGGACATGGTGGTGCCCCCACATCCCCAACCACAGGCACAGGCGCTGCCAATCCAGCCATACGCACGCAGGCATACACGGCGTGCGCTACGCGCACAGCACAAGCGCACATAGCGCGGCGCACACAACCAAAGTGGGCGGAACAGTGGGCGGAACACACGGAATGGGGAATAACACGTGAAAAAGAAGGCGTAACTGGGGAAGTACTGCAGGGAACTACACGGAACGGCCACACACACGCGAACAACCCGTATTCATGGATCCGAAAACGGGAAACCCGCGCATGGCAAAAGACGCACACAGGCGTCAAAGCGTCCGCCACACGAAGGCAGGCGGAAGCGTCCCCGCGCACAATACAAAAGTGCGCGCAAACAACAAACACACATATACAGCTACGATGAATGCCCCATTTGTCGCAGCACTGATCGTGGGACACCGCAGGAGGAGGAGAATAGCCAGGGCACGCATTTTCGCACCACGGACAAGCCTTTTTGGGATGCCTGACGACCAGGTCTATGGCAGGTATAGGTTTCCACCCCACATCATCCTAGACCTGGTCAGGGAGTGGGAAGATGACCTTACATCCTCCACCCTTTGCTCCCAAGCATTGAGCCCCTTGGAGAAGGTGCTCAATGTCCTGCATTTTTTGGCCACTGGGTCATTTCAGCAGACTACTGCCATAGTGGGGGGGGTCTCACAGGCCACGCAGTCACGCTGCCTACACCAGGTACTGGCAATCATGACAGCGCGCCCCTCAGTCCGCAGGCACATATACATGCCCAGAACACCTGCAGAAAGGCAGGCCGTTGTCCTGGATTTTTTCAGGGTGGGACACTTCCCCAAAGTGCTCGGTGCCATAGATTGCACCCATGTGGCCCTACGTCCACCTAGGGCCACTGAGCACATCTACCGAAACCGCCAGCACTGGCATTCCATCAATGTACAGGTGGTATGCGATGCAAAGGGAATCATCACCTCTGTCTATGCAAACTACCCTGGCTCCACCCATGACAGTTTCATATACAGAATGTCCGCCCTGAGCCGGGCCCTGGAAGCTGGGCAGCATGGCGACACCTGGCTCGTAGGTGAGTACAAATGCCCTTGCACATGCATGCAAGTCACACACAGACAAATACCCAAACCCTTATAATCTCAACTATTATCACCTCCCCAGGGGACAGTGCCTACCCTCTGAGCAACCACATGATGATGCCAATCCGGAACCCCACCACACCACCCCTGGTAAGATACAACCCTGCCCATATTGCAACCAGGGCCATAGTGGAGCGCACATTCGGAGTGCTCAAGTCACGTTTCCGCTCCCTTGACCGCTCTGGCGGGCAGCTACTCCATGCACCACCAGTAGTGTGCAGGATCATTGTGGCAGCATGTGTCCTGCACAATGTTGCAACACGGCAGGGCGTCCCGGTGGACATGGTGGTGCCCCCACATCCCCAACCACAGGCACAGGCGCTGCCCATGGGAGGGGACAGGGCACGTGGCGAGGAAGCCCAGACCCAGCTTGTGGCCACATTTTTCACCTAAACTCCTACCCCTGCGGAGTGCACACAGGCCTGGCAGATACCAGGTGACAATCGATGATGACAAAGAGACAGTCAACTGTCACAACCCTACCACCCTGAGATAGTTGCCAAGGAAGTGCCACATTGTCTGCATCCCTAGCTACTTAAACACAAGCTATCCTGTGTGACCAAAAGGCACACATATGACATATGACATGATATGGCCTAGACACAAGTATTTCAAGGTGCGATGAGGCAGGGAGGGGGGAACAAGGGAAGACAGACAACGGTACTACTAGGCCAGGTGTCATTTAGATTGTGCAAGTGCAGGGGTAGGGGGAAGGGAAAAGTGCAAGGGGGGGTGCAGTACAGGGGAAGTAGACCAAAAAACAAATACATAGGTCAGCTGGTGGCAACTGCAAAGGTAAGTGCAGACAAGTGCTGGGAAGGGGGGGCTCTAGGGATAGAGAGACAGTACCGCAGTGCAGGGGTTGCCAGGGAGGCAGTGCAAGTGGAGAGTGGCTGGGCCAGGGACCGAGGTCGGTGAGAGTGGCCCAGTTGCAGATCCAGTGCAGTTCCAGTGAAGAATTCCGCAAGGGAGAGGCAGAGAGAAAGCAGAAGCAAAGAGGAAGGTCTTGAGGTGCTTCCCAAACCGGAGATGGTTCCCCTCAAGTTCAAGTGAGGCAGGAAGGCTGTTCCAGAGGGAGGGCCCTGCCGCAGAGAGAGATCTACCCCCAGCTAGTTGCTCTGAGAAGCGGATGACCCTGACATGCAAGGTGTGCATCACACACACCTGCAAAACAGGCCATGGCCATCACTGTTATGTCACTCAAACCCTCCCAAACCACAACATGACATGGCAAGCAATACCCATACACCAACACAGTAACAATAAGGTACACATTGCCATGTCCAAAATGTACAGTGGCATCAGACAATGATGCCTGACCTGGAATCAGATGAAATGACAGACCAACAACCTCCCACCAAAAATAAGTCATTTCCAAATGCATTACAAGAGTTGTAGACGTAACATAACGATGAATGCCTGTCTACATGCACATTGTGCATTGCAAAATCAACACTGCAGCTTCTGTGTGCTGTGTCCTACTCCTGCAACACACTGCTCAGCGCACAGCACAGTGAACAGCCATTGTGTGTGATGCACACCCTGAGCATTACATCTAAGCGACAGACCACATCAAAAAGCAAATTAGGCATGTACAGGATCCATAATTGGTCACAGAACATGTGCTGCAGGGACACAGTGGGCACCAGAAGGCAAACAGTGTACACGTGGATATGCAAGGGTGGGCGTACATGTAGTGCATCAGAGTGCAAGTGTGTGGGTCTGCAAGGACATGCACTCAACATATGCATGTGCAATCAAGTGACCATCAGTGTTCTCTACACATCACATGTGAACATTCACCATGTGTACACCCCAGCATGTCAAACCACAACTATCCCCTCGCACCTGAAAGGTAAACACAACACATGAACAGGCATTGATCAGCAGAACACAACATGTACATAGGATACCACCATTACAATGTCAGAGTTCCCATCACACTGCAGGGCAAGGCAACTATCAACAACAACCCCCCCCTCCCTCACAAATGACCATGACCCACTGAACAACTGCACCTGGGTCATGGAGCCTTCAACCCTCAATTCCACCTGGCCACAGGATCACCTTTACCCTTCGTCACCATCTCCCACCTTGTGTGTAAAAAGGTGCCTGCACCCTCAGAATCCACACTCATTTCCAAAATCACAAAATCCAAGGCATAAAAACAAACCAGAACACCCTCCAGTAGATGACTTGACGTAGCAGTACCTCACAAAGGCCAAGTACTACCACAAAGAAGCAACAACCAAAGTAGCACAGTAAAACAATGTCACAACAGGATGTGAACCATGTGTGGTACATAACATAGGATGATGCACCATGAACGGATGTGTACTGTCACAGGTCCCATGAACAGGCACAGGAGTGTCACGAAACAACCACCCCCACTGTGTCCCGGGTGCCTGCAAGGTCAAACTCACACAGGGCCATGAGACCCTGATGGGGAAGGAGGGTCAGGGATATGCAGTCGGGACAGGTGTTGGCACACTGGATAACTGGAATGAGTGGCAGGAGAGGGGAGGAGGAATGACACATGAAAGTAGGGAATGACCGAAAATGTACTACCTGCATGAACACATACACAATCCAAACAAACTTGGACATCATTGTCATGGCCTTCTGTAGTCCAGGCTTAGGAGTGGTACGAACCAACCACCCCCTCTAGGGTTTTGGCGCCTGCAAGTTCGTGGCTTACACAGGCATCCGCAACCCCAGCGGGGAAAGAGGGTTAGGGAACGTTGCTTGGATAGGTACGGGAAGCAGGAACACCGGGTAGAGGGTACAGGGTTCAAAATTGCATAGGATTCTGGGTGATTAGGGGGAAAAACATAACAAATTGAATCACACATACATCCATGCATTGGAGCACCCCCCCAGCAAGCCTATGCAGAGCAGTTTGAAAGAAAAACAACAAGACACTTAGCTCTGGTTTTGAGTGCTGGCCTCCTGCCTGCGCACTCTCAGGTCCGGTTACAGGAGCACTGCAATGCTGCAAAGAGAGCCACAGTCAACAACCTGTACGTGCCAATTACACAAAATACACCACCAAACATGCCCCATAGCAACAAACTACTCTACAAACAGACAATCTGGTGTAGATGCTTCGTACCCATATATAACATTACCCCTGTGACGGGTCATACACAGTCAATGCAGTAAGTCAGCCGCCGGTGGGTGCGTGGCAAATGGAACACCAATGTGCCACAATTCACACAACATGCAGTGTTCACTGGGTAAGCAGACAGACCCATATAGCAAGCCATGACTTCAGAGCAAGTTGCATACCACCATGACCGAAACAAAGTTGGCAGTGCATTCATCATAAAGTACATGGAAATGAAATGCACTGCACCCGAGCATGTCCCTTGCTGTATGTCCCTGTGAGCTGCCCCTTTCCATGTCTCGGAAGGCTACATGGTTGATACAAGTGCCTCGATGGACCTTGGTGTACCGGAGGGTATGTGCCACTGCCCCTGCAGCTGTCCCAGACAACCTTACAATCAACAGCCATCAGTCCACCAACACATCTGAGCTGTATTGTGTGCTTCAACACCAATATCCGTCCAAGTTCACCCTCAGTGCTGTGACTAAGCCTGCATGTGTAACTCGCCTGGTGCAAGCTTTGCTGTGTTGTGGCCCCCCTGTGCTGCTCACCTTGCCTGGAGATTCTTGGAACACATCAGCAGTTCTAGGATGTAGGTCTGCAATCCCTGTGCCTCTGCTTGTGCACACATGTGCATGTGGGCACCAACAAACGTGTCCAGAATTCCGTCGTCCAATGGGCCATGTCTGCTGGCAAAGGTGCTCTGGAGGCTCATCCCCCTGCAGAAAGGGCATGAAACACATGATTAATGCTTCAAAGTCATCTGTGTGTGTCTCTTCAGGCATCTCATTACTTGACCATGTCAGAGAGTCACAGCATAAATCACACCATCAGTCCGTCTTTCACATCCAAAGTGTGGGACACTATCTACAGCATGAATTGCAACAAGCACGTGTATAGTAAAGATAAGAAACATACTACACAATGCATAGAAATTAATGTACACATTAATCATGAAACACCCCATCTAGCAAAAGCTTAACAGTGGACAATAACACCAAAATCATCCCCACTAGGGGTGTAAACACAAGCCACACAGCACCAGACATGCCACAGATATGACAGTCCAAAGCCCTTGTGTAAAAGTTTGTGGCACCGAACCATCCTTGCGAGCCCATGGATAAGGGAGTCAGGAGTGGCATATGTGAGTCAAGGACCCCAAGCACCAAACACATACACAAGACAAGCCTGAAGGGCCCAGCTGGAACAGACAGTGGATGCCTTCAAAAGCCACAAAGCACCACACCGTCACATGAAAGCACAATAGACAAGCAATTTTAAACTATATTAACTAATTACACTAACTATGGAAAACCTACATTACCTAATTAAACTAACTATCAAACAGAAACTTAACTAACTAAGCTAAGAGAAAAATCAAAAATGGCCACATACGACCTGGCGGGGAGGGCAGGCACCCAGGTGGGGGGAGGTACAGGGTGCTGCTCAACATCCACATGCGATGATGCTGAGCCAAAAAAAAACCTCCATGGGCTCAACGCCTGCACAGCCCGACCTATGTGGGAGATAGATGGTCGTCCGAGTCTGGCTCATCCTGGAAAGGAGGACGTGGCACAGTAGCCTGGCCACGCCTAGCCGCAGCTTGCCCCTCGTCGGCAGCAAGTCTGCCGGACGGGTGAGCCTGGTTCTGTGTGGCGATGTGACGTAGGTCTGTATGCAGAACCTCATGTGATACACGTGCTTCCTCTTGCAAGGTAGCACGTGTAACACGGAGTTCCTCCTGCAAGGCCTGGCTGGACAACCGCTGCACCTCCCGGCAAGGCTGTAGCTCAGCCGAGATGCTACGCTCAAGCTGTGCAAACCTCTCCTCTGCCTGCTGCCTCTGGGACATCATAAGGACACCCAGAGTGGATCTGAGGGAAGCATACTCCTCCCTCAGGGCATCCATGTGCGCCTCTGCGTGAGCAGCAATTGCTTGACGCAGAGACGACATTTCAGCCTGGCATGCCCTGTCTGAGGCCGCCATGCCCAGCCTGAGCGAGCGGGCCGTGGACCGTGCCACCTGCTGCTGGAGAAGCACCTGCCTAGCAGGGGGGAGCACAGATCGGGCCACACGCTCCATGCTCTCAGCGATGTTCTCCATTGCTGCCCCCTGCCGTTCTGAATTGGCAGTCATGTCTTGCTCCCACTCAGTATACTGCGGTTGCGCGCGGCGACCGCGTTGCCGGGCTTGACCCCTGCGGGACCCAAGGACCAGGGGTCCTTGCTGTGTTGGCACCGCCCGTGGCTGCACGACTACATGCCCCCGTCGACGTGATGTCCCAGGCACATCAGTGACTGGTGTGGAGGGTGACCCTGCGTCCCGATCCACCACGGGCGGAGGAACCAAGACTGTCTGATCCCTCAGTGCAGGTGTCGCAGACAGAGGAGTGTCCACATCTGAATCACTCACCCCTGACACATGGACTTGATGCTCATCCAACTCAACATGGACGTCTTAGTCGTCATCAAGGCTGGACTCATAGGCAGCCAGAGATAAGATGGACTGTAGCACTTGGGGGGTTTCGTGGCCTACCACCCCACGAACCCCACTAGTGCCGAGTTGATGTAGTGGTAACAACCCTGTGTCTGGCATGACAACACCATCCTCCGCCTCCATTGCGTCATCACCTGAAAAATAGAGAGAAAAAAGGTCACTACACATGTCAGAAGCACACAACACACATACACACCGACAGCAAACGCATCAGGCAGACATGTGACACACAACATATAACCTGGCATGCATGCTGGGTCAACTTTGAATTGCTTCTGTGATCAGACCTGTTGAAAGGTGGCAGTTTCCATGGAAGTGGGTCTATGCAGTGCAGAAAATGTGTATGCCACTCACTATCTACATGTACAAGGACTCCATGGTGTGTGCCAGGAAATGTGAAGGCAGTGCAATGTCAAATTCAGACATCACGTGCATTGTGCATTCAATGTGTACCATATCTAGAAGCCAAGCACCCCTCCACCCCAGTACCAAAGCAGGGATGCCTAGCATGGTATCAAAAGGCTGACCATACACCTGTGTATTGACAGGCAGTGTTGACTGGCATCAACAGCTTAATGTGATTCAAGTGACAACACTGCAAATGATGCTGGGACAGTAAGCAGGACACAAGATGAAAACTCTGGATTCCGCCCATGTGTGAAGAAGACACAACAACAGTTGGACAGAGTCATTGGCCATTGAACAGGCTGAGGCCTGTGAGCCACACAGATTGTCAGACCCTAAACATATGTGCAACGCAGAACTGAGCCACAGTTGACATGGGAAGGCTGATGAGATGGCAGGCAATGTATGTAACCAAGGACTTGTATTACAGTGATCATCCAGTCAAGGACACATAGGGGCATGCGTGCAATGCACATGGAGCATGAATGGGCACTCATGTCCCTGCGGGACATCTGACCTATGCACAGTACAAGTGAGATACCCTGCATCAAGTACTAAGGCTGTACCACACGGCATATGTTTGGCAGATTCTACGCTGGAAGTGAGCATCTACACAGGACGCATGAACAAGAAAGTACACATTGACAAGATTGAAGAACACCAGTGCAAAGGTGGAACTGGGGTGCAGAGTGGCGTAGGAGGGGCAAGGGAGCATGCCTACATGGAGTCCCTGCATGCAGGCAGAGGAGACATGCATGACGAAGCATTGCATTACTTACACATCAGAACCATGTACACGTCACATGTAGCAGCAATCATGCACAACACATTCCACAAGTGAAACACACACATCCTCAACAAACACGCATCAACACTCACTGGACTGGGCATCAAAGTCCAGCATCTCTCCCACTCCTTCGACCAATTCAGGTGGTATGAACTCCGCAACGAGTGCCTCATGCGGAGTGAGCTCTTCCTCCTCTGGTGCAGGCCCACCGCCAGTCACCAGAGTCAAGTTGTAATTAGAGGCACGCTTAGCCTTAGTGCTGCGTTTGATGTCATTCCAACGCTTTTTGCACTCTTGCGCCGTGCGCACCTCATGGCCGAATGAACTGACATGTTCCGCAACATGCTTCCAGTGGGTGTCACGTTGGGCAGCCGTAGTCTGACTATTGGCACCCACTAGCATGTCACGGCTGTGGCCCCGCACGTAGTCCACGAGGAAGTCCAGTTCCTGCTTACAGAAAGGCTTCTTCCTCGACGTGCAGGAGGTCGTGGCTGTGTGTGGGGTCCCAGCCTGTGCTGCAGGTGCAACCTTCCTCCTCTTGGACTGTGGCACAGACCCTGGCTGGCTAATGCCGCCCTGATCAGTACACCCCCTTTCAGCCTGTGACAACACAGCAGATAAATGACTGTTTGGGTGACATTGTATATGTCGAAAAAAAAAATTCTGCCAAAATCTGGCTTATCACACAGCACTGTGCGACATTGTTTACATGGTTAGCCAAAATTAGGCTTAGCAAACAATATTCTGTGTGATATATATTTTTTTGTTGTAGCCATAATGAGGGTCTGGTTGGCGCATGTACTGTGCCATTTTCACGAAATTGTTTAATCTGAGCCTTTAGACAAGTAAGGGTCAGCTAGGGATAGTTTAAGTTTTATTAACTATCTCGGAAAACTCTTATGATTTAAAATGTATTCACTGTTTTGCTAACACCAAATCATTTTTTGTCAGTTCCCATATATTGGGTTCCCATGTGTATTTCCTAGTGGGGTTGTACCCCTACGTCTGTGAACCTTTGCATAAATTCTGCTCGCATTGATTTGTATGGACTAAATAGTCCTGTTTTTTTCTCTTTGTAAATTGCATTGTTTTGTATGTTTTTCATGTTGTATGTACTTATTAAATTGACACATTGTCTAGTTACAAACTAACAATTAAGGCAAGTTTATAATTTGTTTATGCCAATGTACTTTTTCCCCTTTTTTCTCATAAAGGTTACTTTGACTGGTGAGAGACCAGTAAATTAAAATATTGAATTTGATTTAATCTATTGTTTAGGCTACCAGGAGAATAATACTGTTAGCTCCACAAATGATATTTTTTGACTTTGTATGTTCAGGCACACCCTTGTGTTTATAGATGTCTGTTTGTTCTATTTGAGTGCCTGTACGTTTTGGAGTCCCTCTTTTGTTTATATAGACCAGATCAGTATGGCCAGTGGGTTCGGTGGATTGAGCCAAGGGAGTGGCAGGTTGAGGGATGACCAAAGGCCTGACTTGTGTCAGTGGCAGCTGGGTGCCCACTAATGGACCCTGCGCAGCAACATCAGCTGTGGCAGGGTCATTGACCGCAACGGTCCTGGTTGGCAGACTCACAACCGGGGTGCTGTTGGGTGCATCTGCCCCTGCACTTGCCAACACCCGGCTGTTCGGGGCAGCAGATGACATGACTGCCCCAGGGACACGTGTCTTGGTCTGAGCAGCCCGGCCTGCCCCTATGGTTTCCCCCCTGGCCTGTTGGAGATCTACCAAGGGCTCTTCAAGTGCCAACGCAGCCTGCGCTGGCAGACCCCGAGCCTGGGTGGCGGTGTCCACAGCTGCACCTGCAGCTACCACTACCCTTGGGCCCGTGGCAGTCGATGGAACGGACTGCCGGGTCACACGGGCACCAGTGCCAGATGCAGAAGCTGCATCCCCCGGAACCACAGGGGGTGGTGGCATGACTGCACCGACACATGGCACAACATTGTGCTCAAGTGTTGCACCCCTGCCTCTTCCCCCTCTGTGGCCGCCCTGGACACCCTGGAGTCCCCCTACTCCCTGGTCACCACGGCCACGTCCCCGACCACGCCCGCAACGAGGAGTACGCCCAGCTGAGGCGCCCCTCACCTTTGGTGGCCTCCCAACCATGGCACAGATGTAGTAGTGCCGGCACAGATGGAGTGATGTCAATGGGAGGTGTACACCACAATTGACCTGGGCAATTGGGGTGAAGGGGGTGGGAAGCAAGATGTTAACAGCCCCCCTGCACCTGCAAGGCTGTATGTGACCCCGGTGATGTAGTGACAGGTCACGCAACGCTCAGGCACCCCAAAACTGCAGTAAAACCGTGCACGCAACCCTGCAGCCTACGTGTATGGATTCAACCTCCCGCAGTACGCGGTGGCACCCAGTAACATGAATAACGCGTACGCGTGGGACACGCAGGCTACTATGACATCGAAAATGGGTGCGATACACAGGGGCACCCGCAGTGGGAAAAAGAGCATGTGCGACTCACAGTCTGACTAGCGCGATGCAGAAAAACACACGTAGCCAATACCCCCGCCAAAAGAAGAGATACGTCCTTGATAGCTGTGAAGTTGTGATGGCGCGCGAAACAACAGGCAGCAGCAACACACGTCGGTCTCCACAAAAGGCACGTACAGCGAACTGCTGGGCCCGCTCACCTTTAACCCGTGCTGAGGGAAACGCACGCGCGCGTCACGTCACTTACGCGCATGGGCCCTTTCCTCGTATTACACGCGGATGTGCAGTTTTTCATGCGCGCTGAAATGCCCATGCACGCCTGTGCGCGTCACGTCACAGGGGCGCTTGCGCTTGAGGGGCCTTCTGTCCAATGAAATTGCGTATGCGTGCAGACGCGCTTACGCGCTAAGGGCCTTTCCTCGAATTACACACTGACGTGCCGAATTTTCACGTGCCAAATCACTCCGTATCAAGCTGGCCACGCGTAAGCACATGGAAGACCACGCTCCTGCCCAGAAGGCCGAATGACTGCCCCCCAGAGCCCCGAGCATGCTCCCACCTGCCATCTGCTGCTGCCTGGCTGCCTGCTGCCCACGTGCCCTGCCATTTGCTGCCTGCACATCAGCCAGGGGTGCTGTTGCTGTGACCACCCCTGCTGGAACCGAAGACTCCCGACTGGGATTCCATCGCTCCACAGCCCAGCCCCAGGACCCAGTTGCCCACCCACTCCTGCCTCTGGGGTTGTCATGTCGGGCACTGCAACATCTGGCACCACTGACAACCCCCGGCCGGAGAGGCAGAGGGGCACCAGCTTCAGTGCCAGGGAAGTTGGTGTCCTGGTGGAGCAAGTCCTGGGGCAGTATGATGCCCTCTTCGGAAGTTCCCGCGCCGACAAGGAAGGACGGACTCGGATCTGGACTGACATCGTGACTGCCATCAACGCGGAGGGGGTGGCAGTCCGCGACTTACAACATGTCAAGAAGCGCTGGGAGGACTTCAGGTCCAGGACACTGAACAAGGCCCTGCGCCTCTTGAAGGCAGCGGATGCGAAGGGGCGCCGGGGCCACTTGTCGGAAGACCAGATGAGGGTCCTGGAACGCATATCCCCAGCGCTCCACGTCCAGGTCCTTGAGAGGCAGACCCGTCTGGAGTCGAGCGGTAAGTGTACATGCATCCTGATTTTGAGCTGTGCATGTGGTGATGTTTCAGTAGTGTGCAGGTTGCACATCTGTTTGTATGGGGTCGAGTATGGGTGGGGGTGTACAGGGCCGTGAGGCTAACACATGCGAGGGCTGTAATGTATGAGACATGGATGGTGCTTGTGTGTGTAGGTTTGCATGCCAAATGCAGTTGTGTGGGCACACATGTTTGGATGAATGTGTATGTAAGTAGACATGTTCGTGATGTCACGCATGTATGTTGTTTTCAGCTGCATGTATCAGCACTGTGTACATGTGCATTTGTGTGTATTTGACAAGGGTGCAACAGTGATGCAACATGGATGCATGTGACAGCGGGATGTGGAAGCCTGATTGGCAGATGTGACATGGATGCCCATCTGAACACTGCGACACTTGGCAGAGGTGTACACATGCATGCAAGTGTGGTGGTGTGTGTAAATGTGTAGTGCATTTCCTGTGTTGCATGTGATGTCTGGCTCAGCTTTGCCTGCTCATGCTGTTGTATGTGTATGGATGGTGCTGGCAGTTGCGATATGGCTGTGGTATGGCTCATGTGTGCGAGTTGAAATGACATGTGTGTTGGGGATTGTGATGGCATGTCTGAGGTTTGCCAATGCCACTCATGTACAACTGTCATGTGTGTATGTGTCCATTGTACAGTGCCCTGATGCCTGTGTTTTATTTCTCCCTGTCTGCAGCGTCAACTGATGAAGAGGGCGGAGAAGGTGCTGTGGAGCACAGCGGCGGGGATCCCACCGCCAGCCGGAGACGCAAGGCCCGGCTCCCCACCCATGTTGTCATCTCGTCGGGGAGTGAGGAGTCTGGTGCCGCGTCCCAGGCCGCAGCTGCCGGGGGGAGGTGCAACAGGCGGAGGTTGTAGTTGGACTCCTCGGCAGCAGAAGGGGCAGCTGGGACCCCACAGGGCCCAACGGGGGAAGATGGCACAGAGTCATCCAGGTTGGTGGGGGGTTTGGTGGAGGAGGAGGCCGTGCAAGCAACAGAGACGGGGTCTGGAGGTGGGGATCCCACTGGTGCTAGTGGTGCAGTACAGGACCAGGGACAGGAGCCAGCACAGGCCGCCGCGGAGGTGCCTGTGTGCAATCCTGTCCCTAATCCTGTCCCTGCATCATCTTGCACCAGCAGGGATGCCTACGTCCAGACCCGTTTTCAGGCAGGGGATGAGCGAACGACAACTGGCCTTCGTCTGCCTGCAGACGTGGCTATCCGGGTCCGGGTTGAGCCTGTCCTGACTGGTGTGGCGTTGTGTCAACGGGCCATGCGAGGTGACCTGCAGTCTTTTCATGAGGAGACTGCACGTCATCTCGAATGGCTCGTTGACCACGTCAGCCTACTGGGACAGGTCACCCAGGCCGGATTCCTCCGTTTGATGGGGCTTGCTACGACCCCCTCCTCAACTGAACCCCCTACGCGCCAGTCGTCCTCCGTGCCATCTTCCCACCCATCAGTCACCTGGGTGCCCTGTGGAGCTGCCTCTGACGGTGCGGCCAGGCTGGTGGAGGAGGCATCCCTGCCACAGTCGGGAGTCGGACGTCCAGCAGGGGTGGCCACATCAACGACTGCACCCCAGCCGGCGGAGGATGTGCAGGCAGCAGGAGGCAGTGCACGGGCAGAGGCACAGCAGCAGCAGCAACGTGGTGGGAGCCATGAAGGCTCGGGGCCTTCAACATCGGAGGGGCAGGCATCGGCCGAAGGGCAGGAGGACCCAGGACAGAGAGTGTCTTCCGTGTGGCAGCGGTTGGGCCACACCATAGATGCGGAGCGGCAGCGGGCGGAAGAGGCACGGCTCACAATGGTCAGGGCGGAGAACTCCATGCGGAGGGCCCTGAAGCGGGCCGAGTGCCTCGAGGCAATCCGCAGGGGGTTGGAGGTGGACACGTCAACGGCCCTGCGGACCCTCTGGGCCATGGAGGAGGACCGCCTCCGGGACATTGAGCAGGAGTTCGATGATGCCCTGGCCCGGGACATCCAAAAGTGAGCCGTCAGACTAGCCCACTGCCCTTGTACATAGTTATGTAGTTAGTGTTAGGTTTCCTTTGTTTTTGAATTTATTTTGGACCTTTTGGACAATGGGCCACATTTTTGTATATAGTTTATTTTATTAGTTAGTGTTGTTAGATAGGTTTCATTTCTTTTGTTGGGATAATGGACCCTGGTTTGTTCGTCTGTACATAGTTCACTGTTGGATTTTCTTTTTCTTTCACAATTTACCCATGGAGCAATGGCTTTCAATTATTTTTTCCATTGGATTTTCTTTTGTGGACTGTGACTTTGGACACCATTCCTTTGGATTATGATTTTTGGTTTTGCTTTTTTTCACGGACATGCTTCTTTTCATTTTTGTACATTCCCATTTCTGTTTCTTTATTTTTGAATCTATTTATGTTTCCTTTAATACATATTTTTCGATCGAACTTCAATGTGTAGTATCATCTCATTGGTTTCATGCATATCATGATATGGGTTTTGAGATTCACTGACACCCATTGGGTGTATGTGAGGGACATGTGTTTGTTTCGAAACTTGCAATTGGTGTTCTGTAATGTAATTGCCATTTCTGAGTGGGTGGATGCAATACTCGGATGGGTGTTTTGCATTTGGAGGCTGACCATAGGGACCAGGGATCTAGATTGTGATGCCATGTTGGCTGGGGAACATGAGTTGGACATGGGTGGGGGCCTGCTGGCAGGTGTCCAACAGTGCTGGGGGGTGGGGGTGGTGGGGAACATGAGTTGGACATGGGTGGGGGCCTGCTGGCAGGTGCCCCACAGTGCTGGGGGGTGGGGGTGGTGGGGAACATGAGTTGGACATGGGTGGGGGCCTGCTGGCAGGTGCCCCACAGTGCTGGTGGGTGGGGGTGGTGGGGAACATGAGTTGGACATGGGTGGGGGCCTGGTGGAGGCTGCCCCTGCACTGCTGGGGGGTGGGGCGATGGAAGACTTGGGTGGGGGCCTGGTGGAGGCTGCCCCTGCACTGCTGGGGGGTGGGGGTGGTGGGGAACATGAGTTGGACATGGGTGGGGGCCTGCTGGCAGGTGCCCCACAGTGCTGGGGGGTGGGGGTGGTGGGGAACATGAGTTGGACATGGGTGGGGGCCTGGTGGAGGCTGCCCCTGCACTGCTGGGGGGTGTGGGTGGTGGGAGACATGGGTGGGGGCCTGCTGGCAGGTGCCCCACAGTGCTGGGGGGTGGGGGTGGTGGGGAACATGAGTTGGACATGGGTGGGGGCCTGGTGGAGGCTGCCCCTGCACTGCTGGGGGGTGGGGGTGATGGGAGACATGGGTGGGGGCCTGGTGGAGGCTGCCC
Source organism: Ambystoma mexicanum (assembly GCF_040938575.1). NCBI lineage: Eukaryota > Metazoa > Chordata > Amphibia > Caudata > Ambystomatidae > Ambystoma > Ambystoma mexicanum. Next base: position 769,011,821 of record NC_090935.1, read on the forward strand.
CTGCACTGCTGGGGGGTGGGGGTGGTGGGAGACATGGGTGGGGGCCTGCTGGCAGGTGCCCCACAGTGCTGGGGGGTGGGGGTGGTGGAGAACATGAGTTGGACATGGGTGGGGGCCTGCTGGCAGGTGCCCCACAGTGCTGGGGGGTGGGGGTGGTGGGGAACATGAGTTGGACATGGGTGGGGGCCTGCTGGCAGGTGCCCCACAGTGCTGGGGGGTGGGGGTGGTGGGGAACATGAGTTGGACATGGGTGGGGGCCTGCTGGCAAGTGCCCCACAGTGCTGGGGGGTGGGGGTGGTGGGGAACATGAGTTGGACATGGATGGGGGCCTGGTGGAGGCTGCCCCTGCACTGCTGGGGGGTGGGGGTGGTGGGAGACATGGGTGGGGGCCTGCTGGCACGTGCCCCACAGTGCTGGGGGTGGGGGTGGTGGGGAACAGGAGTTGGACATGGGTGGGGGCCTGGTGGAGGCTGCCCCTGCACTGCTGGGGGGTGGGGGTGATGGGAGACATGGGTGGGGGCCTGGTGGAGGCTGCCCCTGCACTGCTGGGGGGTGGGGGTGGTGGGGAACATGTGTTGGACATGGGTGGGGGCCTGCTGGCAGGTGCCCCACAGTGCTGGGGGGTGGGGGTGGTGGGGAACATGAGTTGGACATGGGTGGGGGCCTGGTGGAGGCTCCCCCTGCACTGCTGGGGGGTGGGGGTGATGGGAGACATGGGTGGGGGCCTGGTGGAGGCTACCCCTGCACTGCTGGGGGGTGGGGGTGGTGGGAGACATGGGTGGGGGCCTGCTGGCAGGTGCCCCACAGTGCTGGGGGGTGGGGGTGGTGGAGAACATGAGTTGGACATGGGTGGGGGCCTGCTGGCAGGTGCCCCACAGTGCTGGGGGGTGGGGGTGGTGGGGAACATGAGTTGGACATGGGTGGGGGCCTGCTGGCAGGTGCCCCACAGTGCTGGGGGGTGGGGGTGGTGGGGAACATGAGTTGGACATGGGTGGGGGCCTGCTGGCAGGTGCCCCACAGTGCTGGGGGGTGGGGGTGGTGGGGAACATGAGTTGGACATGGGTGGGGGCCTGCTGGCAGGTGCCCCACAATGCTGAGGGGTGGGGGTGGTGGGGAACATGAGTTGGACATGGGTGGGGGCCTGCTGGCAGGTGCCCCACAGTGCTGGGGGGTGGGGGTGGTGTGGAACATGAGTTGGACATGGGTGGGGGCCTGGTGGAGGCTGCCCCTGCACTGCTGGGGGGTGGGGGTGGTGGGAGACATGCGTGGGGGCCTGCTGGCAGGTGCCCCACAGTGCTGGGGGGTGGTGGTGGTGGGGAACATGAGTTGGACATGGGTGGGGGCCTGGTGGAGGCTGCCCCTGCACTGCTGGGGGGTGGGGGTGATGGGAGACATGGGTGGGGGCCTGGTGGAGGCTGCCCCTGGACTGCTGGGGGGTGGGGGTGGTGGGAGACATGGGTGGGGGCCTGCTGGCAGGTGCCCCACAGTGCTGGGGGGTGGGGGGGTGGAGAACATGAGTTGGACATGGGTGGGGGCCTGCTGGCAGGTGCCCCACAGTGCTGGGGGGTGGGGACGGTGGGGAACATGAGTTGGACATGGGTGGGGCCTGCTGGCAGGTGCCCCACAGTGCTGGGGGTGGGGGTGGTGGGGAACATGAGTTGGACATGGGTGGGGGCCTGCTGGCAGGTGCCCCACAGTGCTGGGGGGTGGTGAGGAACATGAGTTGGACATGGGTGGGGGCCTGGTGGAGGCTGCCCCTGGTGGCTGGGAGTGCAGGGGGACATGCGTTGGTGGGCAGTAGTGCAAGTTGACATGTGGGTTGGCTGGGGGGCATGGCCATGGTGGATGGGGTGCCTGCAGGACATGTGCAGGGTAGGCCCCTGTGGTGTGAGCCACCTGCAGGGGCCGTGGAGGGTGTAGAGGGAACACCTGGGAGGACCCACACGTGCAATTCACATGTGGTGCTCCCCGCGCACCCCTGGAATACACGTACCCTGATGGAATCGCGTGTGATACTTTCCGCGCACCCCTGAAATACACGTACCCTGCTGACTTTGCGTGTGAAACTTCCCGCGCACCCCAAGATACACGTAGCCAGGACATTTGCGTGTGGAACTTCCCGCGCACCCCAGTAATACACGTACCCTGCTGATATCGCGTGTGAGACTTCCCACGCACCCCGAAATACACGTAGCCAGGACATTCGCGTGTGGAACTTCCCGCGCACCCCTGATATACATGTACCCTGCTGACTTCACGTGTAAAACTTCCCACGCACCCCGAAATACACGTAGCCAGGACATTCGCGTGTGTAACTTCCCACGCACCCCTGATATACATGTACCCTGCTGACTTCGCGTGTGAAACTTCCCGCGCACCCCAAGATACACGTAGCCAGGACATTCGCGTGTGGAACTTCCTGCGCACCCCAGTAATACACGTACCCTGCTGATATCGCGTGTGAAACTTCCCGTGCACCCCGAAATACACGTAGCCAGGACATTCGCGTGTGGAACTTCCCGTGCACCCCTGATATACATGTACCCTGCTGACTTCGTGTGTGAAACGTCCCACGCACCCCAAGATACACGTAGCCAGGAGATTCGCGTGTGAAACTTCCCGCGCACCCAAAAATACACATAGCCAGGACATTTGCGTGTGTAACTTCCCGCGCACCCCGTAATACACGTAGCCAGGAGATTCGCGTGTGGAACTTCCCGCGCACCCCGAAATACACGTAGCCAGGACATTCGCATGTGGAACTTCCCGTGCACCCCTGATATACACGTACCCTGCTGAATTCACATGTGAAAATTCCCGCGCACCCCTGATGTACACGTACCCTGATGGAATCGCGTGTGGAACTTCAAGCGCACCTCTGAAATACACGTACCCAGCTGAAATGACGTGAGGTACTTCCCGTGCACCCCAGTGATACACGTAGCCCGCTTGCCGTGCTGGTACAGGGTTGGCGCAGCCCTTTGCGCTGGATTGGGGATTTTGATGGCTTTTCCCTGCGCGAGAGACGTTCTTGGGGGCGTAACTGGCGCTGCTGCAGGGTCGCTGCGCCACTGTGCGCCACGGCTGGTTTTGGTAGCTGGGATCCATGAATACGCTGTGCGCGGAAATGGATTTTAGCGCACGCGGTTGGCGCAGGGATTCGCACGCGCACACTGTGCGCCAGCCGCGTGCGCCACGTGTGCGCTGAATTCTATGATAGTGTTCTCTTTAGAGTGGTAGGTTTGTGCTTGTGTTTTTAGTTAGTTGATTGCATATTTATTGTTTAAATAAAGAACATATATTTTTCATATAACTTTCATTGGACATTCTTTTAGTTTGGAGTCTCTGTACTACTGCTGTTTGGGTTGCTACTGTTATCACCTCACACTCCTGAGAGTATAGCCTGCCCTCGCCCCACATAACTAAAAAAGGGACAGCAGATATACCCATCAGACTCTGACTGTTTAGCGTTTATGATTGGGATAACTGCTGGTTTAGTAGTAGTGTGGGGATGAGAAGGTGGTTTAGTGATAGGCAGTGAAAAGAAAGTCCGGACACTCCAGGTAGGGAAGTGGACTTCTTTATTAGGTTCCAGATGACAATGTGAATACAACAGGTAAATCCATAGGTAAGTATGTAGGAAGGTACAAGAAGACATCCACTCTCACAGGCTGCTTTACTCCAACTGACATTCACGGAATTTACAGGGGTTCTCGCACCACAACATTCCACAAGCATTAATCCCACCGGGCACTCCATCAAGAAAGCATTCATGCAGTGGCAAGGGAAGCACACCACTCCACCATGCCACACAATTTGAAACCAGCACTCATGCATCATACTGCCAACAAATAAGGTGTACTGAGACACAGCGCACGCCTCACCTACGACTACGCCATGACAACCTAAACAATCTACTCAAGCACAGGGCACAGGCACCCACTCCAACAAGCAGAGAGAACAACCCCTTCAACGGTGCCAGCGTCCAACTCCCCAGAAGCACGGCTAGAAACCCCCCCAAGTGCGGGTGTCCAACACCCTAAGAAAGAGCAAGGGTCGGTGATCTCCAAGTGCTGGGTGTCCAACATCCTGGATGGTCTGTGGCCTGACCGAGCTCTGACAGCGGATACTGCACCAGCAACGCACAGACAGGTGAAGCCCCACAAGTGGACACTGTACTGCAAAAACACATACACACAGGGGTTGGACCACCATAAACCCAAGCAAGTGCTTTGCCAGACCAACAGGCAGGGTTTGTAACACCAGACATACTACAAATAGGCATCACCACACAAGTGTAGGGAAATTGAGCATTGAAAGGCATGGCAAACGAAAGAAACCCTACTCTAATCGAGTCCAGTGGCTCTGAGCTACAAAGCCCTTTAACATTGTTGGTGCAGTAGAGGCAAGGATTTTGTTATACAGAAAAACATATTGACACATAGGTTTGCTGAAACCATAGCTAATATCCAATAAGAGAAGCCACGTCAGCCGTGCATCAAACTCACAATCCAGGATCAGCTGACTTCAAACCCAAACTAAGCACAGTCACATCCACTTCAAGCTATAATCCACACATAGCAATACTGTGGCAATTTGGAACATGCAAAGTACCATAGCAAATAAGCAGGCCTCACATGAGTAATGCCAGTGGTTACGATTAATTAAACACCATACAACCAACCATTCTGTTTTGCAAATTTCCCTTGGGCGGGATGGGTATACTTAGACGTGGGTCCCCAACCTGCTGTGCCTAGAGAACCATGCTATACCTCACTGATGATGCCAAATGAGGCTCAACTTTCTGAAAATATGTATTTTTCTTTATCACAAAAAACTTAAATTTAAGGATCATTACACTTTTACTAAAAACGGATTCCTCTAACGTATTACTCCAACTATGGCATTCAGATTAAAACAGTTCCCAAGAATGGATATGCTGAGATGACAAACCCAGCACATTACCTCGCCCCAACTGAGCTGAAAACATAGTGCCTAGCAAAGTAAATGTCCCAAGGATAGGAATGTCTGGCGCACTTCATATCCAACGGATGCAAATTGCTCTCCCAACACGAGTTGAAAACTCCCTGCACTAACACAACAATAGCTGCCTGATGCTGCGCAACATGAGAGAATTGCCCCTTGTCCCACAATTCCTCAAGAGTAAAGAGGCAACGAATCACCAGCGCTTTACAAGCGACCCACGAACATGCTTATTTTTTTTCTTCTCATTTTAATTTATCTTATGCCCTCATGAATGTCACGCCATCTGCACGTTTCCTTTTCTCCCTTTTCTTTTTTTTTGTTATCCATTGCTGCAATAGAGGGCCACTGCGCTCCTGAAAGCACTGCCATGATGCGCGCTGATGGGGATACAATCCTTGCAGAGACGGATCACGACTCTCTACCTAACAGGCCGTTGAGGCTGTGTAGCCCATGTAGCAGGGTTCTCTTTCCGTAGACCCAATGTCTTTGGTGACCTGCTGTGCGCCACATTCCAAAGACGTCACCAAAAAAGAATCCTACTAAAAACCTCACCATTCCTCACACACCTTTAACACTCTAACCAAACACAACCACATCTCTTAAAGCCGTAGCAACCTGCACACACTTTTTTTACACTGCAACAACAACCACACTACACAGACCACCATACAACAGCACACTACGGACTCAGAACCGAATAACACACCAATATGCTCAGCGTACGGTGTTAACCGAACTGAAGCTGCCAACAGTACTTCACAGCTCCCTTGCTCTTCTGCAAACTTGGTCCTACTAACAAGCCTATCCTACCCACTTTTTTTCAGATCTGCCAGAGTGCCAGGGGACCACTCCAGTGGTGATAGTGCGCGGTACAAATATCCTTTAACATTAATATTAACATTCCTCTGCTGCTCCCGGTGTGGACGGAGCTCAGGCATCATGGAACGGCAACAAGTACCTCTCGCTAAAGCAGCGCCGGCCACGCCAGCCACACCAATTAGTCGCACAGGTGAGGCACACCACCAGGCTGCCAACATGCCCAACAGGCAGCTGCCCCTCACTGGCGGATCCTACCCTTCAGCCTGATTGATACCAACTCTACTTTTGATGCGGGCTACACTGTGGCGATGGCTGTCGGCATAACTGCCAGTGCGCAACTGCGGCACACTTCAACCATGGAAAAAGTTGATTGGACTGGACCACGTTCTTTTGCTGAGTCACTTCATTTGTTTTGACCTCATTGCCACTGTGAGGCTCCCTCAGCTTTCTCGTGGAAACTCTCCCAGCCTTCTACGACCTCCTTGCTGCTCACTGGTGTCCTGTTACTGCAGGATGTCCCCACTGTTTGCGGGGCTCTCTGACTGCCCCTTGCAGCCTCGCTGCCTATGCAAGATGGCCCTATTCCTTCTCAGGACCCTCTAGCTGCCTTTTGTAGTCTCGGTCTCTGTGTTACTGCAGGATGACCCAAAAGAATCTTTCAGGCCCATTGGCTGCCCCTTGCAGCCTCTCTCTGCGCAGGGGTCAGCTCACCTTTGGGGTGGGGAGGGTTGATGTCTCCTCCTCTGGTCTCTCACGCTTCATTTCTTCCTTCAAGGTGCTGCAACTGTCCAGGTTCCTGGCTCTCCTTGCCAAGCCAGCTCGTCGCCATTGATAGGAGATTAAAGGAAGGCCCGGACACTCCAGAGAGGGAAGCAAACTTCTTTACTAGTTTCCAGATGGCAAGATCAATACAACAGGTAAGATCATAGGTAGGTAAGTAGGAAGGTACAGGAAGACATCCACCGGCCTCCACTCTCACAGGTTGCTTCATCCACCTGACATTCATGGAACATACAGGGGCACACACACAACAACATTTAACAGGCATTTATTTATTTATTTATTTGGATTTATCAAGCGCCCATCGGCCCAGAGGCATCGTGGCGCCGTTACAGAATATTCAACTTAGTACATGTTAGCACATTGGTTACAGCAGCTATGTATAACATTGTCGAGCAGGTGTTCCATGGTTGAAGAGGAACAGTGTTGGAAGCCGTGCAGATAATAATACGATTTAGTTAAACAACTTTGTTTTCAAGGATTTTCTGAACAAAGAGAGTGATTCTTCGCTCCTTAGGCAGGGTGGTAGCAAGTTCCATGCTTTAGGTGCTAGAACCTCAAAGCTGGTACTGCCAGCTTTTGCTCTGTGGAAGGCTGGGACTGAGAGTTGGTGTGAATATTTGTTGCGTTTTGGTCTGTGGGTTGGCGCAAGGTGTATTCTTTCTACTAGGTAAGCTGGAGCGGTTTGAGCGAGGCATCTGTGTGTGATGGTGAGGGCTTTGAATGTTATACGCTCTTTGACTGGGAGCCAGTGGGTGTCTCTTCTAGCCTGAGTGATGTGCTCTCTCCTGGTAATGCTGAGAGCAGCTCAGAGGGCGTTGTTTTGTGCTATCTGCAGTCGTGGATGTTGTTTGCGGACGTGCCAAGGAGTAGGACGTTGCAATAGTCAAGTTTTGCACTATTGTGGATCTGGCAATGTTGAGGCAGTTCTTTGGTGATAGTTAGGGTTTCACAGCATTTATGATTTTTGAGGTGAATGCAGCTGCTGATGAGATTAAGCTGACTTGCCTATCCATATATAATGTGGAATCTAAGTAGACGCCTAAGGTTTTCACAGAGGCCGATGTTGTAATGATTGTGTCTTCAATCATGAAGGAGCTGTATGTGTTGTCAAGTCTTTTTGAGGCTTCTTTGGGGCCTACCAGTAGTATTTCCGTTTTTTTCCCCATTTAGACATAGGCCATTCACCGCCATCCAAGCTTGGATGTGGGCGTATATGTCGTGGAGGGTTTTGAGGTCTCGTCATAGTTGTCTGTTAGGGGTATGAGAATTTGTGTCTCATCGGCATAGTTGGTGAATGCTATGCCCAATTCTTCTAGGTCGCTGAATAGAGGGAGAGTGAATAGGTTGTAGAGTGTGGGGGAAGTGCATGAGCCTTGTGCCACTCCGCAAACAATGGGTGATGGTGGGGCAGATGCTTGGTCCGAGAAAACTCTGATGACTCAGGAATCTGATGATCCATCAAGGAAAGAGAGGATCCAGGCGGTGGCTTCTTTGGAGAAGTGGGCTGTGCTAGTGAGATGTTTGCAGATGATCTTGTGGTCAACCAAGTCAAAGGCTGCTGAGAGCTCTAAGAGTAGGAAGAGTGAGGTTTTGCCTTTGTCCGTCGCTTCAAGAAGTTGGTTTTTGAGGTCGAGTAAGGCTGATTCTGTCCCATGGCGGGGACAGAGGCCTGATTGCCTTTTACCAAGGATGTTGTGTGTTTCTAGGTGGGATTGAATCTGTAAGTATGCAGCCCTATCTAGAATTTTCAACCGAAAAGGCACTGTGGTGATGGGACGGTAGTTGTTTGGGAGTCTGGGTCGAGGGAAGGTTTTTTTAGTAGGGGCCATACCCAAGCTTCCTGGAGGGTGAGTGGGACGGTGCTGGTGGAGAAGGATGCATTGATGAAGGTGGTGACAAATGGGGCTAGTACTGTTGCACAATCTTTGATCAGGTTGGCTGGGCATATGTCACCTGTGCATAGTGAAGGTTTGATGTTCTTCATGATTTGGAGGACTTTGAGAGTAGTTACTTCTCTGAATGTGAAGGGTTTGGGTGGATTTCTACTTGTTTTGGCGTTCCGGTCTGGCTTGTCCGTGGGTGATTTTGGTGAGGAGTTGGGTTTGGGCAATTTGTCAAATTGCTTTTTGATTTTATTTTTGAGTGTTTTGATTTTATTAAGAATGGCATGTTGAATGTTGTTGCACCAAGTGGCATTTTTTTCAGTGGGCAGTGCTGAGGTGGTGGGAATCGTGAGCTCATTGTAGATGGCGAATAACTCTTTAGAATGTGCGTTAGCTTTTTCAATTCTGGCATTGAAGGTAGCTGCTTTGGCTGTGGCTATGGCTTTTTTATATTGTTTAGCTACAGTGAGTATGTATCCCTAGTGATAGGGGAGGGTTTTGCCTGCCAGGTGGATAGTGCTACTCTTTTGGCAGTACGCGCATCCTTGAGTTCTTGTGTGAACCAGGAGTTAGCATGGAGTATCTTTTTGGCTTTTTTCTTTTCCAGTGGAGCTATAACCTCTACTATAGTTTTTAGCGTGTTGTTGTAAATCTCGACTAATGTTGTCGGGTCGTTAGATGTAGGGTGAGCAAGTGCTGATGTTTCCAAGAGGGGGATTAATCTGTCTGCTGTGAGCAGTTTTTTTGATCTTGCCAATGAGGCTGGAGCAGGTGGGTGTGGGCTACCTTTTATTTTTAGTGGTAAAAAGAAGTGCAGTAAGTGGTGGTCAGTCCAAGGTCTAGGGGTGTTTGAGCTGATGTCAGTCTCACAGTTGTGGTCAGCGATCCAATCTAGGATCCTAACTTTGGTGTGGGTGGGTTCATTGACTGATTGGATGAAACCTAGCTCTAGGAGGGATTTGGCGAGGATTTTGTTTTTTTTGTCTTTCTGGCCTTTAAAGCCCAGGTTGAGGTCGCCTAGGAGTATGACTTCAGAGTTTGCTTTAAGTTGTCACCTAGGGTGTGGGTAATGTTGGATTGGAAGTTGAGGGTTGGGCCTGGTGGGAGGTAAACAATATGTATTGTTATAGTGTTGTTTGGTGAGGGAGATATTTTGGCTGATAGTGAGTCAAAGTTGTCAGCTTCGTTAGTCTTTAGTTGCCTAGCGTTGAGGGTTTCCTTGAGGATCAGGGCAACCCCTCCTCCTTTACCAGATGTTCTGTCTTGGCGTAGGATAATGTACCCTGGTGGTAAGGTTTGGCATATGCCTGGTCCGGTGGTGTCATGCAGCCAGGTTTCCGTTATGGCTAGTATGTCTAGGTCTAGGTCGGTGATGAGATCATGGATCTCTGTTACATGCGCTGGTAGGGAGCGAGCGTTGATGAGTGGGCACTGGAGTTGTGTTTTCTGGCAGTCCTTTATTTTAGTTGAGGCAAGGGTGCCATGAGGAGTGTTGGTTGTGTTAGGTGTGTTTGGCTTTGAGATGTTGTTTGGAACTGGTATATGAGGGGAGTGTTTTATAGGCAGAGATTTGGTATAGGTTGTGTGGTAGGCAGATCGGCCACCTAGTCTTTCTCATGTGGAGAGGCATAGGGAGAGTGTCGATATGGTTGTTTGTGGGTTGTTTAGAAGGTGGGATGGTATGGTTGGTGCTACATTTAAGGCAGGTGATGTGATAAGGGTTGGTCCTATCTATGTATAGTGCTGGTAGGAATGGGGTAGGTGGTATGGTGTGGGAGCAGGGGAGTGAGTGTGCCATGTTTAAGTCATTGTGTGTGTCAGGTATGGGCTGGTTAAGGAATAGGCGGATGTGTGCTTCGTGTAGGGTTTCACAGGCAACACAGGCTAGTCCCACTGGGCAGTGGAGTTCAGTGTACAGAAATCAGCCATCATGGTAGGTTATTTCCCTTGGGCAACTGCATTGGTGGGCAGTTTACAGGCAGTCTGGGCTAGTCCCTTGAACAGTTTAAGCAATTTCACAGGCTGATCTCATTGGGTACCAGGGCAATGGTTTTCTAGGTGAAAGCAGTTCAGAGGCAATGTGGGCTAATCCCTAATTAGTTTCAACAATTTCAATCAGGGCAGGCTAGTCCCATTAGGTGACAATGCATTGGTGGGCAAAGTAAGAGAGTTCACATGCGGTCTAGGCTAGTCTCGTGATAAGTGGTGAGCAGTGGTAGGGGACCGTTAGCAGTTTGTGCATTAGTAAAGGCAGGCAATCAGCAGTATAACTAAAGCAATCTCAGTTTTGGCATGAGTAAATGCAGGCAATCAATAGTATATCTAAAGCAATCTCAGTTTTCGCATGAGTAAATGCAGGCAATCAATCGTATAACAAAAGTAATCACAGTTTTGGCATTAGTAAGTGCAGGCAATCAGCAGTATAACTAAAGCAATCTCAGTTTTGGCATTAGTAAGTTCAGGCAGTCAGCAGTATAACTAAATCAATCTTACCATGGCTTATGATTTTTACGCAAAAAATATGCTTACGAGTGGCTGTGGGGGCGGGCCGGTCCGGGTATGGCAAGTGCCCATTGGGTAATAGAGCATCAACATGCGCGATGCAGATGGTGTTGTCGACACAGGAGGTTAGGCACAGAGCAGGTAGAAGACCACCAAGCTGCATACAATATAATGTTGAGTCTGTTTACTGGTGGATGTAGTTACGGGCATAGGTTCGCGCCTCGCGGCTTGGAGTGGCGAGACAGGCAGAGACAGGCTCCAGCCTTATCATGTTGGGCCTTGTAATGGGCGGGGTCGGCTCTCGCCTTCCGGTGCTGCTGTACGGTGGTTGTAGGCCTGCTAAGCCAATCCGAGCGTGCCGGTCACGGGATCAGCTGTTGGGTTGCCTAGCAACCAGTGAAGCCAAATAAAGCGGCAGCCATTTTAGAGGCGCTCGCAACGCTTGTTTCACGGGCAATATTTCAGGGTTTCAGGATTCATGCATACACCCACTTTCAGCATGCATGACCAAACATATTGCCAATCACAAGCCCGTCTTGCATACAATACAGAAGTGAACTCTAGGCGCCTTAGCAGCACCCTTTAAGACCCTTTGAAACTCAACCAGTCCAGTCAGCAGTTGTTATTTGCTGGGCAAGCTGGCAGGAGGGGAGCAGCAGAACCTTGGAGTCCCCGGTCATGTAGACTTCAACTGCGCAGAGCTAGTGATTGGAGGCCTGGAAAGAAATAGACTGGTGTGTGGTAAGGTAGGAGAAGTGCAGTGTTTGGAGGGGAGTGTGGAAACATATTCTGTTTTTTTTGGAGACAGGAGGCAATGTTACTGAATACGGACATTTGCTTTGCTCGAATGAGGGAGATTCTATTTTGTCAGAGAGAGTGTGAAAATTGAAAATATTGTGTCAGATTAGAAAGAGAGGGGGTTCATTTGAAAGAGGAAGATGGGAGGCATGGTTGATAAGAGAGCGATTAATTCAGAGGGACACGAGGGAAACATTGAAGGCAAGAGGAAGGAGGGAGATACCACATGGGAGAAGAACGAGTGAGATTTTATGGGAGAGATAGAGGGGGAAGATACCATCTTGGAGAGAAAGTGGGAGATTTTGTTGGAGAGAGAAAGGAGGGACATCATATTTTGGTGTATAAAGGGGGAGATATTATTGGAGAGAGGAAGGAGAGAGATGTCACCTTCAAGAGGAAGAATGAAGGAGGTATTCTGCTTGATATTCATTTTGAGGAGAAGGATAAGGTTCAACGAAACAGAGGGAATAGTTGTTAGGGACAGGCAATCAGAGAAGACTTGGAATTAAAGGAGGTACATCAGAGGAAAGGGAATTGTTGGCGAGAGGAGGAAAGAGAAAAACAGATATATTTTCTAGAGAAGGGATATGGACAAATAGTTCTGAGAAGGCGGGACGTTGATAGACTTAGTCAGCAAGACTGGGGAGATTATAGAGGACCAGGTCAGTCCAGGGGAAATTGTAGAGGCAGATGGAGGAATGTGAGGGTGCCACTAGACTGAAGTGAGAAAGAGAGGTTACCATAGGTGTATTCAGGATTGAGAGGGTCAGAAAGAGAAGACCAAGAACAGAGGTGGGTGGAGTTGATGAATATGGCCACGCGTGTCCCCGGAAACTGACGAGGTCACTCCTAACCACCCCAGAGGTCCTGGCATTGGGCCCAGCCTCGCAAGAAGCCCTCGTCAATATGTAATGAGAGGGTCCCAAGGAAAACCCTTAAAACACCTGGCTGCCTGAGAGCTGTGGTTCTGTGGCGCATGAAAGCATGGTGCGTGATGAGAGGGTTAGGGGACAAGATAGCCCCATTCTCAATGAGGTTGTAAGGAGTGACAACACTCACCTTGATATGGGAAAACTTGGTTTTTAAACTTTAGGGGTTTCTTTAGAGTTGGAGAGACTGTGGACAAATTGGTTTGCACCAATGACCTGAGTTGGATTCATTTGACCTTTGGGACCCTGAAAACCCAGTTGACAAAAACCTTTGGAGCAAGAGGGGAAATTCCTACATTTATTGACACCTTTTTGAGACTCACTGCCCCCTCGCATGTTATATTTGAAGCTACCATCCGGACACCTATTGTGTTGAGTATTGCAGGCAACCTGACACTTTACATTTTACTTTTTTGCGACAAATTAATAAAACACTTTTTAATCAAACTTGTGTGTGCTCTCAGTTCTAGGGCACAGGGACAGATTTGCTGCAGATGGTAAAATCCTGAAGTATGTAGACCCATAAATTTGCCATCTACCATCCCACCCATCAAATGTTTACATACCATCCTTACTTAATGTGATCAGCATTGTTATGGCGAAAATTGGAAATATAAAACAGCATGTCCATATCTCTCCAACAGTAACATTGTGACCATGCGCTTGTGCCACCTTGCAACTCTGCTACATCCTCCTTGCATTCTGGAGAATAATCTGTCCTCTCATTTGACATAGACTTTGATACTGCTCGAAATGCGATTGTCCAATGCTTCAATTCATGTCACTTGAAGGGACCACTTCAAGCAAACTCATGGGCTCAAACTTGGGCCCTTGTCGTCAGATTGATTATTAAGATGCATGCAGTGTCTGTCTCTCTGATCATTCAACGTCAGATAAAACATCGGATAAAACATAGGACATCCTGGTTTCAAACTGGCTGAAGGAAGATCTTCTATGCCCAATATTCAAGAAGTCATCTTTGCACTCTTACAATATGTTGCAACAGAAATGCATTACCTCGCATCACTTGATGGCAAAGATCAACTTGCCTCCCATCATCTGTGCCCCAGCTATCCAGGCAGGGTTATACCTGAAACATGCAGCCTCTGCTGCCCTAGGTTTGCAGTGTGCGGCAATTTGATTCTGATAGTTGATGGGGTGTTTGAAAATTGCAGAACCTAATAGATCTGTTCTGACATTCAACACAGTGGATCACTTGGATCTATTGAAGAGAATAATCACAGTAGCCCAAAGCAGCCCATAAGCCATCAATTGTTGCAACAAAAAATATTGACATGGGATTTGTAGTGTAGCCAAAGGTTCATGCTTGTCTTCTTGTAGACTGGATTGCTTGTCATGGGGTGGGATCAAGCCGGATTAGCATATTGTCTTTCCCCTTCTGTAGGGGGATGGCAGGCTGACAAATGGTTGTCTGGAGGGTTTCCCAGAGCAATGCCAGTGGTTACGATTAATTAAACACCATACAACCATCACCATTCTGTTTTGCAAATTTCCCTTGGGCGGGATGGGTATACTTAGACGTGGGTCCCCAACCTGCTGTGCCTAGAGAACCATGCTATACCTCACTGATGATGCCAAATGAGGCTCAACCTTCTGAAAATATGTATTTTTCTTTATCACAAAAAACTTAAATTTAAGGATCATTACACTTTTACTAAAAACGGATTCCTCTAACGTATTACTCCAACTATACAACCCTGCCTGCTTCCATTCTAAAAAGCCAAATAATGGTACAGAGATAAATATTTTGATGTCAGAAACATACTGCATTAAAAATCCTTGTCTCGCAAGCCTTTTACATGATTTGAGTAATGTTAAATACTTGGAAATCCTGTTGTCTGTGTTTTAACACTTTTAACGCATAGCATGTTCTGTTCCCTGCTGGAAGCATTGCAACTGCTTCCTGAGGGGTGTTAGCAGCAGTAGAAATCGTGGATATGGTAATGTAAACAAAAAGATGAGATGGGGAAACTTGCTGTTGTGAGGTGAACTGTTAGAACAAAGAGGGGGGCAGAGTGTCGTTATTCCTTCCCTACCTCTCTCTATTTAGACTGTTCCACTAGGTGTCTTTACAGAACTTGTGTCTTGTGTACACCGTCTCTTTAGTGACTGCAGACTACAAACTGCCTTTGTCAGGTAAATCTGTATCTCAAGAAGAATGTATATAAACTGGCTACCAGGAAGTCCTAGGGTAATTCAGACCAGATATAAGGGTAGAGTGGTACTATATCATGCTGATCAGTCTTTGTTTTTAGACCTCCTATGTGGGTGTTATTGCTGCACTCATTTCATCTGTGCATCAGCTAGCATCATCATTTAATGTAATGACGTCATCCGCTGTTTGAATAATGAGGTCACCCATGCACACAGAATGCTAGACAAATAACTCACGGGTTCACAATGCATTGCACTTGGTAATCGACAAGTAGAGTACCGTGCACCTCTGTCTTCCTCACACAAAAGGTAATAGCATATACTTTGAAGACACATAAATGAGACGTTGCCCACCATATGGGAATTGATAATAATGGCAAAGGTATTTTACCTTACAGAAAACTCTGCAAGAGTTACGAGGCTGGACGAACACAAACCATGTGGTGAGAAGCAATGGTCTCTTAGACGACGTGGTTCTCCACAAGCTCAAGAAACTTCATGTCATCAACATTGTATATCATTTAGATGTGAACTATTACCAGTGACCCAATGGTGGCATAGACAAATAGATAAAGAAGCCCTTGCACGTGTATTTCATATATTATTTTTATTTCAGGTGCAGTCTTAGACGTCTCAAGCAGTGTGTGTGGTCTGCTTTTGAGACAAGCGATGATTCATAGATGAAATGAGTGCACCAGTAACACCCGCATAAGAAGTTTAAAAACTAAGGCTGTGATAGGCGAGGCATCGCGCCAATCTACCCTCTTATTTGGTCTGAATGGCTCTAGACCTTCATGGGGGGCTGTTTATATATATTCCTCTCTTTACAGACAGACCTACCTGACAAAGGCAGTTTGTTGCCTGTAGTCAGAAATGTGATGTTGCACAGAAGACAGGGGAGCAGCAAGAGCCACCACAGGAGCATTCTAAACAGAGACACTCAGGTGGGGGAGGAATAATGACCCTCCGCCTCCCTAGTTCTTTTAACAGTTGACCTCCCAACGAAAAGTTTCCCTTTTTTATCTTTTGACTGTGGATTTCCATATCATGATGTTTACTTCTGCTAACACGCCTCAGTCAAGACTTTTCAATACTGCCACCAGGGAGCACACGTTAGGCATTGGAAGTGTTAAAACACACAAGAAAGCATGTACAAGCATTTGACTTTAGACCAGTAATGTAGTAAGTAGTCTGGAGAAACAAGGCTATTTCTACCGGAGTGTGTTTCTGACATGAACACGTGGATGGATGCACTATTTTTTGGCTCTTTAGAATGGAAACAGGAAGGATTGTATAGGAAGATTAATACGTGTGTAGAGTCAGCTTGCCTTTAGTAACCGTGTAATGTGTTTTCAATTTACATTTTCTTTTTACGAGTGTTTTTGTAATACACATACTTTCATAGAGTTGGGATTTGAAGTATGCTGTTTCCAGGTCCTCATATTAAGGGATATATCATTTGTTGGCAAAAGTGGGGAAGATACATTCAAACCTTCCAACCATCAGCTTTCTCCTTTCCCAATGGCTCACACTGTCACCATTTGCTTGGCTTTATTGGAAATAAAAGCTTAGTGTGGCTCTCTGAACCTCTGTCCACCTTCTTCCTGGTTGTGCTGTGTATAGACCAGCATGTGGAATGTTTCTTTGCCACTACAAAGCTCCACCTGGCTGAGCCAAAACGAATGGTTTGGAGTGTGGAGAGTAGAAAAGGGACTGGGCAAGAAATATACTTCTTACACGTGTTGTGCTTTTCATATTGTCTGGCAGCGGTGACACTCTTTTGTGAAAGATGTCTAGGTGCATTTTTTCCACATCATGTTTTCATTGGAAATGAAATGCTTTGTCAGGTGAGATCCATGATGGGCTTCTTTCTAACCAGCCGCCCCTCCTGCACCCTGTCCACGTGTGCTTTGAACTCAGCTGTCAGTGGCATGGATTTGAATTATTCATGGTTTGTTTCTACTTGTGTAAAGAAGGCTGCATTTTGACCAGCTTTTGGAGGAAAGCATAGCCTCGGAAGATCAAGTGAATACATATAATTTATTTTTCCTTTAACACACACAAACACAATATTGTCTGGCAATAAATACTTTTGTGTCAAAAGTCACATGCCGGGAAATGCAGTGTCACATTGAGGGATTACTTCTGAAAATAGCAGATGGAGGTGCATGTGAACAAGTGGCTCTTAAAAATGGGTAGGGCTGGAGGACTTTTGGCTTATATGTCAGGGTCATTTCGGAAACAGCTGGCAGGGCTGGGATGGAGACAGTCAACTAACAGGCTCACCTCTGAATTCTTGGCATAGTGTGGCAGTCTCATGCATATCTCAAACAATGTGTAATGTTCTTAAATCATCTTCCCGCTACAGCAGTCAAGGCATAGATACGATGTAATTAAACTGTATAGCTGCATTTTCTAATTAGATTTTTGCATCACTCACAATCCAATATATTGGATTATGGCAATCACCCCTACGTCAGGGGGCGGACATGGCCGGTAACGGCCCGCCAGCACGAGGTGAGGGCCGTGGGCCGTTACATGCCATGTCTGCCCCACAACAAGGGGGCGATAGCTATTCGCACCCCAGGGTGCAAATGGTTTATTTATTTAGTTCTGGGGATTGGCTGCGCGGATTGCGCAACGTCAGTACCCCGAGAAACAAAAAAGATGGACGCTGCATGGCAGCAGAACCGGGTGGGAGAAGCGCCAGGACCGGGGCCCAAAGCTCGGGTCCAGCAGGTAAGTGGGATGTGAGGGAGGGGGTGGGGAAAGGGTATGTTTTGTTGTGGGGAGTAGGGGAGGGTGAGGAGGTGGGAGGTACCAGGGAGAGGCTCCCTGCTGCCTACCCATACATAAAAAGAAGAAAAAAGATGATGCCACCCAGGGAAGGGGCTCGGGTGGCAGCAAACAGCGGGTGGTACACTGTTTATTCTCGCCCGCTGTTCAAGCTGCTTGATTGGCTGAGCCCCCTCCCCCGGGTGTGAATGAAGTTTTCATCATTATTGTCAATGCATAGAAAGTTGATGATTTCTAAAATAAAATAAAAGACAAATACCATGTTAGTGTTCTGAAGCCAGTGGCACATGCCTTCAGTGAGTAAGGCTGGAGAAATCATAAGAAAGCTCAGATGAAAAAGTTTTTAGGAAATCCCACCAAACAATGAAAGTGAGCAAAGCATGAAATAAAGGCAGTGAAGGCAGCATGGTCCATGCCAATTAAACAGCAGGCCCCTGTTGCTGTGCAGGGTGCATAGGGAGTTTAGAGGTGGAGCACCACTTCAGGTTTATAATGTTAGAACAAAGTTAGAAATGGCCGCCAATTATAGCATACAGCATTGAAGCATAACTGCCAAGTTTGCTTGTGTCATGGATGACACCTCCACACAGTCCTGCCTTTTACCGCTGCATGCTGGCACTCAGAGTTTCATTTTTCACGTTGTAAGAATGGACCTGCAAGTCCCAGCATCCTAAGTTAAAAAACACAACTGGCTCAAGTTGTAAAGCCTGACCTGGTGCCACTACTTGGCAGTTGCGTTTCAGAATGAAAGGAAATTAACAGCTGAGATAGACGGGGCCAATGACTGCCATCAATCTCTGTTGCATTCAATAAATAAGAGCAATGAAGGAAATAGAGACTGGGTAGGATGCATTGTGTTGCAGTAGGCCCGGAAATTAGCTGACTAGATGGCTCTGCTAATCCTTATCTAGTTAGCGGTGAAGTCATGGCATATTCATAATGCCAGAGCTGCAGACTATGTAGAGTGGATTATGGTGTTGCATGCAAGAGGTACTGTCAGTAAAGACTGATTTGGAGATTAGGTAGGATGCATGGTGTCATGGGTGACATGTTAATGAACCCACAAAATGGATCTATTTATTCTAATGTTACAAACATATGGAGTTAACTAGGGATATATAATGACTTGATAATGTGAAAACGAACATTGTATGAAGCAGGAGACAAAGTAGGGTGGGAGGTGGCATGAAAGTTGACGAACTGGGACATTACATGTACAACGTCAGCTTGATCAGAAGATGGAAACCCATATGCACTTTCAAATGTTTCTTCCGCTGCGTGCCCATGCAATGTCCCTTTCCATACATAACATAAGAAAGCAGCCAACCCTAATGTAAGTCATAACTTGTGTGTGATGCATTATGTATACATAATGGACCAGCTTCCTCATGGGCAGTAAACAGGATTTCATAACTTCCTCTGAAAGAAAGTTAATAAAAGCACTGGTCTTGAACATTACCGTTGCCTACCTGAAGGTACAGCGTACTGCTCCGCTCCCTACCACCCTTCCAACCCCGGCTGAACTTGGACCTAAGAAAATGGATTGGATGTTGGAGAGTGAACTGAATATTCTTTAAAGAATGCACTTTAATTTCCATCAGTGCTCAATAAACAAAAGCACTTAGAAGCCCTTTGTTTTTTTCTATCTCAAATTAGGGTAGCACTGCTTAATATATGCCTGAATTACTTAAACATTACAAATGAAAAATTAAACTACCCGCAATTCGAAACCATAAATACTTATCAATTGAAAAACATTCATTTTACTTCTGCTTCGAGTTGGGCAATCATAGCTGTGGTAACTTTATGATGCGACTTAGCATGTGATTCTAGTGCCAGTTATTTTATTGTTCAAACCCTGAATGGTAATTTTATTTGCATTCCTGCAAAAGTATGTGTCGTAAATATGCTCTGTCTTGCATATTATGACTACGCCATTCATATGAAGCCACTATGACAGAATGCCATCTGGTGAGGGTGGGATAGCCTGAATGTTTTAATTGAAAAAATAATAATAATAATAATGCCCTAATTGTGTTTCTGATAGGAACGCCTGGTTGTAAAATGCCCCCACCCCTTTCATAATGCTCCATGCTGAAATCATAGTGCACTTGTGTGCATTTGTTGTGACCGTCTCCTGGCATCTCCAGCAATTGCCCCGCAGTGGCAGCATGGTAGGGTCAAAGGTCACACATGCATACTGTTGGAACACATCATTCTGACAGATAAAGGTGTTTTTTTAATCGTCTGCACCTCTGGTTAAAAAAATAAATAATTGGGTGCCTCAGCTGACTGGTAGCATGGCAAACTGTAAATATATGCCATGTCTAGTTATGGTATGGTGGCTGCTGAGGTTACACAGTTATACAGCCCCAGCATTTTCATATCATAGCACTGTCAGATTGCTGATGTGATTCAATCAGGACACGGATTTATGTGAATTAGCTTCCTGGCCACGGTGAACTTACAGCAACCACGTGGGAGCTTGCCCAGGAAGCTGCCCTTTTGACCACCCTGAGAAAGGCTTGCACCTTTCTGCAGGGCACATGAACCCTTCCTGGGAGGTCCTCTCGGGGCCAATGATTCAAAGACAGTCCTGACATTACAATGGCCTTTCCACACCAACGTGCTGATCAGTGGAGTCCTGATGAAGTGGGAAGACATAGGAAGGCAGTGGAGGTACAGTAGCTAAGATGACAGGTTCTAACTCCGAAAGGGGAATCCATAATCTTCGATTCTGCTAGGGCTCCCCAAACTTCCAGCTCCCTCCTCACTTCCTGGAGACAAAGCCCTATCGGTATGGCATCAGAAGACAAAGGACACTTGTTACAGCAGCCTGGGGTTGACCCCTGATAACCAGCTTGATTTGGTCCAATCCACTGTAGCAGTTTGACTTTGTAAGGGGAACACTTCCCTTAATTGATTCATTTTTCGACTTCAAGACATGAAGGGTTCACCTAGATCTCTTTTTAGGAAACAGTCTATTCCAAAGGCTCTGCTATAGATGTGAAGACAAAAGACCCCAGGGAAGAGGAGAGGTCTTCTCATTACCCACCTAAGGGGCACATTTGGGTAAAACTGCTGTGGAGCAAGGCCTCTGTGCTGCCTTTTTACTGGAACCAGGATCCTGCTCACTGGAGGTGAAGGACCCTCTGTAGGTGCCAGTCAAGCTTCCTGTAGTGGAATGTAAGTGATTTCAACCAGACACTCCACCTAAGTCAATGCCTAGCATGTGATGCACAACTGGCACCCTTAATTATTTATTTATGTCTATAAGTTCTTTTATTTCTGAATGATGTACCCTTATATCACGCCCCTCTCTTTGAATCCCCCCCGGTCACACTGAACCAGGAAGCAGGCTGTTTTGCAAAGTTAAACATATTTATTTTAAGTATTTTCACAAGATATATATGTCACACTATTTAATGGTTATACAATGATCACCAATGGGGCGATGTCACAATAAATCTCTTTAATCAGAAGGAGTAATGATAGGAAACATAATGCAGCATAGAATAATACTTTGTGTGGGTTCAATCAAAATGCAATGTGATTACTCTTTCCCACTACACACTACTCAATCCCCCCCAATATGCAATATGAAGAGGTGGAATGAAAGAAAACAGGTTCCAGGAATACGCACTCAACAAATACAGTATCAATCCCAATTTCCCCCCAGCAAACAGAGAGAAAAACAGGAATGATTGCAAACGGGTCAAAATGGTTTTCAATGTGGCTTTCAATGGATGGGAAAACACTGAAAATGGATTTAATTCACTAAAATGGTTCGATACTAGTGGGAGCCACTTTGCATGGTTTCAGACAAACACTAGCAATGATTATTGAAGAACTAGCCATTTGAAAACTTAATTCTGAAGTCGAATGCCATGAACAGCTATTTCACACGTGATAGATTTGAGCCAAATGAAAAATTTGCGGCAAACTTTTCCGTGAGCAGTAAGCGCAATTGTGGAATAACTCTAAGGAGTTGGGATGCGGTTTTGGGTGTATTGGAAAGCTGAAGATGTTAGCTTCAATTTGACACTTAAATTTCGTTCCCGTTCCTAGCATACACGGTGAAGAAGTTATGAAGGTTTTTGTGAAGGTCGGTTTTTTCAGAACGAGTCAAAATTTGCAAAAGATGCGCTTTTTAAAATGACAAACAAGATTTCTTCACACTAGGGTAGACTATGAAGCTGCAAACTACACAACAGCGCAGCCACTAGCCCAGGATATCACTGGTTGATTTGGCCTGCCGAGACGCTCGCCTTTCTTCAGAAATATATATTAGCACAAAGATGATTTTTAACACTTCTATTACAAAGGTAAGAGAAAGAGTTCAGGCAAGACAAAACTATTCTAACAATGCAGTTCTGGATATAAGAGAGTGAGTTTGGATAGGGATGACTTATAGATAAGATATATGCTAGCGACAATCCTATGTTATGGATACTCACTACCACTGTTTGGACACTTCACGGCAGGATTGGACTGGATCTGACAGGTTGGTTCTGGTTCGCAGCTATCTGGTCACAGCTCTGGTATACTGGGTGGGAACTCTGGATTCTGGCAAGAATTGTTAGCAAGAAAGCAGCAACAGCACAGCCTGGCTGTTCTTTTGCTCCACTTAGAGGTCTGGGGTAAAATCTGGTTTCTGGATTTCAAAATTCTGGAGTCTGGAATATGAATTTCTCTTGCAAAGTGCTCCACCAGCAATAGGATGGTGGGTGAATTTCTGTCTCTAGTTCCTAAGCTGTCTCTATTTATGTATTTCCTAAAGGGGTGGGTATGCTGAATTATGCTAGGCACACCCCTAGGTATTCTATTGGTTAGGGTATTTTCTCTCCCCTGATTTGAGAATAAAACTGAGTGTCATGATGACGCTGTATTTTATGATCCAGGGAGAACCTCCCCTTTGTTTCTGCACAGAAAATCTATTTTTCATACAAGATATATTTGCAATTTTACAAACTTGCTAGCAATAGCATATTGATATCACAGATGTGGTGGAGCAAGTATTCATCTGAGCCCGTCTTGGTGAGAGCTTGGGTCTAGATTTGTAAATTTTTTGCACTTTTGGTCTGGTACCCAATGTCAGATTTATCCCCAATTTTACACATATGTGCACATGATATCTGGGCATAATCACATGAAGTTACGAACAACAAATTCTGTAGTCATGTCCCTGAACATAGCACGGAGTTCTGAGTACTTTTAAAACGTGACCAGAATTTTCATATTAACAATACTGTCATTTTACAATTTTTACAATCTCACACAGTTCTGTGTCAGTTAGTTTAAAAAATATACTTTCTTGTGTTTTCAGAATATACAACACTGTCCGTCCCGCCCCGAAAGTTTTGGTGGGTCAAGAGCAATCCCTGCCTCTTTCCTCTTGCAGGAGTTTCTGTTGACACTTGCATCTGCATATTCTTTTCAATCCAGGAAGCCCTTTGTCTCTCCCCGGTGCAACAGGCCAAAATCTCCTCCCCTCTCCATTAACACCTGAATGGGAGTTCCTGGGGCAGAGAGCAGAAGGAAGGTGCCTTTTGTTTGGGGCACGCTGTGGAATTTGCTTTGAAGTTCTTTGGCTTGTATCATTGGCTTGTACCAGTTTACTTTAAAACTCAATTTGTTTAAATTTGTCTTTGATAAAATAAACTTACATTTTCAAAAAAAGGAAAACAGATCTCTAATTCCAGTCTTTTAAAAATAGAGATTAAATAGTTGCAACCTATATTGCTTTTGATAGCAAGTCCCTTAATTCCAACCATTTGATTTTCTGCACATGTTTAAGCTTCCAATGCACTTAACTGACAGCTGTCATGCAAGCAGCTGGCGGTATTGCACCCATCTTCTGACAGATTTTTACAGACAAGCACACTTTTTGTGTGGATATTCTTGTGATGGCATCTGCTTTTCCTGACATTGTGTGCTTATGTGGATTCTTTGAATAAATTGACGGGTAACACCCAGCAAGGATGTTGGATATTTTCGGATGCTTGGAATCATTATTTGGTAATTTCAGCAATTAAGGAAAAAAGGATTTCAGAGCACCTTTGGGTTTCCTCACAATAAAACACTGCCTTTCATGTAGTTTCCATTTTCACTCTGTGGGCAGCCCAATGACAGGTTTCAGTAGTGTGGTCTCCTGTTCCACCACTGACACAGGCAAAGTAGATTGGCGGCCAACCTTCTGGTTTCACAGCGCAATTTTCAGAGGTTTAGCGTGCATAGGGCTTTTTGCGGCCATTTTGCTGGTTCTGGTGCCACCAGCACACAGTGATGTCGCAGGGTAGAGCCTAGTGGGTCAATGCATCCCACAAGCCCCCCCTCGCGATTTGGCTTTGACCACCCATCAAGGGGAAGTCACGAGATTGAGTTTCTTTTCTTTCTGTTTCAAATGTCAAAATTCATCAGCTTCTCCCATCAGTGGTGGATCGACTGGTTCTCCTCGCCAATTCCTGATGAGAGTATGGAGCGATACCCCAGGCCCCTTGGATCTTTTCTTGCGGTCCCTGGGTTGTCCTCCTTGGTTTTAGTCTACATGGTTTCCAATTCTAGGATGACAAAGCAAAAGCATATTTGTAGACATTTCCCCACCACTATTTATGTAGTGGGGCAGATACACACATTTTGACAAATCAGGATACATTTTTCTATCTGCAATTTATTGATTATACAGATAGAATAGTTTTTCATAGCTGGAATTCTAGGGAGCTGGATTGACCCCCTCTGGGGTTCCAGAAGCATCCTCTAGTTGCTGCAGAGCGTGCCTAGGATGGCAACACTTCAGTTGGTTTATATGGACCCACTTATATTCCCCCTCTGCCAAATTGCCTTTGGGGATGTGGATTTTGTAGGCTACTGGTGAGGTTTTGTCTACAATTTCAAAAGGACCCCTCCAGCTAGGCAAAGATTTGCGCTGTTTGGCCTGGTTCTTTTGGAAATTGTATAGGTATACCCGTTCTCCTACATGGTATTCTTTTCTAGTAGTCTTTAAGTCATAGTGGGTCTTCATGCTGTCTGCAGATGTCTCTAGATTTCGCTGAGCATAGGCAAAAGCATGTTGAAGGTGTTTTCTCAGATTTTCAACATACCCATGAGTTGTGGAGGCATTTATCAATGTCTGCTCTTGGGTTCTGTAGAGCAGATGTTCGGGAAGCACCATCATGCGTCCAGTCATCAGCTCAAATGGTGACATTTTAGTTGCAGATGAAGGGGTAGATCTGATGGCTATCAGGACAAGAGGTAATCGAATATCCCAACTTGGCCCAGAATCTGCCACAAACTTTTTTAATATGCTCACAATGGTCTTGTTGTATCTCTCCACTGCACCACTAGAGGCTCGCCGGTAGGCAATCTGTAATTTCCTTTTGACCCCAAGTATCTCCCACATCTTTGTCATTACTTCACTAGTGAAGTGGCTACCTCAGTCTGACTCGATCCTTTGAGGTAGTCCAAAACGCGAGAAGATGTGGTTGATCATCGGGCCAGCTGCTGTTTCTGCCTTGCAATTTGGGGACGGGAGACATTCCACCCATTTAGTGAACAAGCATGTCACGGTCAACATGTACTTGTTTCCTTTAGAGGAGCGAATCACGGGCCCGATAAAATCGACTTGCAAATCTGACCATGGCAGTGTCATCCCCCTCTTTTGGAGAGGCGCACGGTGTGTGAGGGATGTTGGCTGAAATTGTGCACACGCAAGACACCCCTTCAAGTATTGGTCGAGGTCCTGCCCCATGTGTGGCCAATATGCAACCTCTCTTAAGATTTCAAGTGTTGTATGAAACCCCCTATGAACAGCTGTGGCCGCATCATGGGCGTGACTTAACATCAGGCTTCGGAATGAGGTAGGGACCACCCACTGATCATGGCCAGCTAGGGATCTCCTCACCAACAAACCGTCTTGGAGTCGGAACATTTTTGGACATTTCATCAACACTCTGAAGTCCTCTTTCCCTATGTAATCGGGATCCATCAGGGGAAAGTTCTCAGGGTCCTCAATGTGTTGATAAAACTTACCAATTATTGGATCCCCTTTTTGAGCCGTAATCAAATCAGCATCTGGGGTCTCCTTACTCCATTGTGCAGTTAAGAGTTCATTGTGAGCATATGTCTGGGACCTAGTGATAGCAGCAACCTGGATTTCCCCCAACAGGGACTTGATCTCAAGTAGATCCCATTGGATGGCTCTGGTTTTGGCCAGCTGATTAGCTAGGTCATTCCCAGTTTTGTCTGGTCCCTCTACTTTAGAATGACCCTTAATCTTTTTCCAGTAGAAGGTCATCCCATTCGAAGTGACTAGATCATCAATATTTTCAATTAATTTTCCATGTTTTAATGGTTTGTTATTAGCACATAGCATGCCTCTGGTTTTCCAGTTAACCAGGTGCTCCACAAACCCGTTCTGTACATAATCCGAATCTGTGATTATGACTAGTTTGTGGAGTTGGTGTTGGACAGCAGTGAGGATGGCTTGATTCACAACCATCAACTCTGCCACTTGACTACTTCGGGGACCAATCTTGTACCCAGCGGAGGGTTCTGGGGCGTCATTCACCAATGCATTCCCTACGCCGGCCACAAGTTCTTTTTCCCCGTTGTTGTCAACATGGTAGGAGCATCTGTCCACATAGACAGTGGGCATTCCCTCACACTTGTCTTCTTCAAAGACTTTGTGTGGGGAATTAAAGTATGCCTCCATGTTGTCCTTGATTTTAAGACTTTCGTCCTCGAGACGGTTTTCTCTGGCACAATCATGCAAGTCAGCCAGACCTTGCGCGAGGGGACTCTTCTTGTTTTGGCCATATCTGACCTCCACAGGAAAGCCTTGCATTGACAGAATCCAGGAAGTAATTTGGGAATTACTGACATTTCCGGCCCGGATTCTGTCACTTTGGAGATATTGCAGAGGCTGGTGTGGAGTCTCCACTATGATGTGTTCCCCCTGGATAAACGGGCGGTAATTCTTCAATGCCCACACCGTTGCCAGGAGTGCCTTCTCACAATCATTGAATTTTCCCTCCACGGAAGATAAAGTTTTACTCGCATAGGAGATTACTTTATTGACCTTGTCATGCTTTTGGTATAATACTGCCGTCAAGCACGTATTTGAGAACCCTGTCTCCAAGAAGAACTCCTTGTTTTTGACAGGGTGAGCTAGGCAAGGCACTTGAGAGAGGCTTCTTTTCAGTTGTCTTACTGCCTCGGCTTGTTCTAGACCCCACTCCCACTTGACCCCCCCTTCAAAAGATGGATCAGGGGTCTTGTGATCTCTGCGTAGTCCTCAATGAACTTTCTGCTGTAATTAGTCAGTCCAAGGAGGATCCTTAGTTCCCGCAGAGTTGTGGGGTCTTTTAATTTCTGGAGTGCTTCCACTTTCTTTTCCTGGGGACAGAGACCCTGAGGAGTAATCTCATGCCCCAAGAAATTGACACGGGTTCTGCACCACTGTGCCTTTTGAAAGGAGAGTTTTGCTCCGGCAGCCCTCAACGGTGACAGAACATAATGGATCTCCGCTATGTGTTCCTCCACAGTTGAGCTTTTGACTAAAACATCATCTACATAGGTCAGGTTACCCCTTTCACCCAGGTTGGGCATGGCCTTATGTAGAAAGATGTTGAATTAATTGCTGGAGTTGATGTATCCGAAGGGAGTCCGGGTCCATGTGGACTGCTGCCCCCCGAAGGTGAAAGCCAGCTTGTATTGGTCCTCCCTACTGACAGGTACTGTCCAGTACCCATTGGTCAGGTCTATTGCAGTGAATACCTGTGACCCCTGGATCTGGCCAGCCCCTGGTCGATGTAGGGAAGAGGCCATCCGGAAGTATGGACCTGGTTGTTGAGCTCCCTAAGGTCTGCGCAGTGTCTCCACTGGCCGTTTGGCTTCAAAATCCCCGGCACCGTATTATTGAAGGTGCTGTGGACTGGACGGGTTATCCCACGGGACTCAAGGTTCTTAATTATTTTAGTAAGGGACTCCATTGATGCGAGAGGTAAGTGATATTGCTTCACAAACACTGGAGTCATGCCAGGGTCCGTAGGAATTGTTGTTGTGTGGATGTCGGTGCGACCATAGTCATATGAGTCCACCGCAAAGAGATCTTGAAA
The DNA here is from genome assembly GCF_040938575.1 of Ambystoma mexicanum. NCBI lineage: Eukaryota > Metazoa > Chordata > Amphibia > Caudata > Ambystomatidae > Ambystoma > Ambystoma mexicanum. The sequence goes on from NC_090935.1 coordinate 769,039,607, forward strand.
ATCCAAGAAAACTTGTTTCAATTTTTGCTTCTGCTCCAGAGTCCCACGGGCATTGGCTAGGTTGACTCTCTCTTCAACCATCTGCCTGAAGCCTGGAAAGACTTCTGGTTTTGCTATCTCAGCGGCCTCCTCCAGCTGGGTGGAGAAGTCCCTGGTCAAAGTGCTGATTTGGACTGGTGGCTTCAGGTGGGGAAGGCAGTCCTCGCGGACTTGGAAAATCATCTCATCCCTCCTGAAGTCACAGGTCACATCTTCCTTACCATAAGGGCAGGAAGTGTACACCAAGAAGTTCCCCCCATGCTGGGTAAAGATCCTGTCTGGTGTTGTGTTGTCATCACTATCACTGTCAAAACAGTCCGTGGGGATTGGTCCTAACAGTTAATTGCCTAGATCTATGAAAAAATGACGGTTATCAACCGCCATTCCAATAATGGTGCCTGCGGCTATAGTGATACTCTTTAAGTCGCTGTTATCCACCTCTATTGGAATGGTGTCATGTTCTATATTGACTAGTGGTGTTGGGTTTACCCCCAACCCTTGCTGTTGGAGGGAAGCATTTAGATGAATATAGGCGTCAGGGTTTTTCAATGTCTGTCCTCTTTTAACTTTCACTTCCAGTGAGAATTGTCGGGTCCTTTCTGGGATGGTGACTTCCTCTCCAATCTGAATTTCACTGCATAAGGCAGCAGTTGAGCTGACCTAAATGCTTTCTCTAGGTCATCAAAGTCCATGGGATTATCCGCTAATCAGGACCAAGCTTTGAAGTTTATTAGGTCCAAACTAATGGCAAAGCGATTGAGAATGTCACTGCCTAAGTAAAAGGCGGCAGTGACGTCTCGCACGACCCAACCATTATGGACTATGCTCTTGTTGCCTATGGAGATTTTGAGCATACACCTGCTTGGCAGGAGATGTTTGGAATTGGGTGTTTCCAGATCCATTTCCAATTTGTCTAACAGTTTAAATGTGGGAATGGCTGGATCTTTTGGGAGTTTGCGGAACATGGATTCGCTGATGAAGCTCTTACCGTTGTTCACACACACTCGGGCGAGAACAGAGTCCTTCCCTTCATTTAACTGAATAGCAATGAACAACTGCTCTCCAATTTGCTGAAAATCAGCCAGGCTTTGAGCTGATTTCTCATCTTTCTGGACTATAGGAATGGGAATTTCTGATTGTGAAGTTGTGAAGAATTTCAGAGTGTTTCCTTCCAGTGTGGAATGCCAAGACTGGAAGGAAGGTTGATTTTCAGAAATAGAGAGGACCCCCCATCACCAGTCTGTTGTCCTACTGCTATTACTGCCACATCTGGGATTTGGTTGTTCTGGAAGTGAAATTCTACTTGGTCAGATTTTTGTTGAACCATGTGGCATGTGCCGTTTAAACTAACATGGTTGACAATCTGCTTTAATTTAATCGGTCGGTTAGTCTGGGTCCAGAAGACCTTGTTTACACAATCTATTAGGGGTGACAACCTTCACAGGAGGTCATTCCCTAGTGAACAAGGGGTGCCCTCTGGAGTTACAACTATGACCGGGTGCTTCACCTTGTGTCGCCCAATTTTAATATCCGAATCCGCATTCCCCTCGATGGGAATTTCCTTCCCGTCAAAGTTCTGAAGTTGTCCAGGAAGAAGGGTGAGAGAAATTTGGTATTTCTCCCCCTTCCCGAATTCAGTTCATCAAATGCCCTTTTTGACAGAAGGGTAGCTTGGGATCCAGTGTCCACCAGTCCCACAACTGTACACTTCCCCTGTATCTGGACCGGGGCATAGAATCTTCCCTCTTTCTCCTCAAAGGGGAACAGAAAATGTACATTTTTGGAGAACTAGTGGGTTAGTTTCTTAGTTTTGGACACGGAAAGAGAAGAGATTTGGGCAGAATTCTGTTTGGAGTCTTGGGAATCTGAAAATAAAAGGTGACAGCTAGATATGGGAGAAGTTTCGAGTTCCCCTGGGTCTGGTTCTGGGCTGCCCCCCCCCCCTTCTTGGAGGCAGTCGCCAGGATGGGTTTGAACCAGGGGATTTTCATGCTGTTGGTTCTGGGGTTGGACAATGGGTGGCGCTAGCTCAGTCCCAACATCTACCCAGTCTGGATTTGGATCTTTTGGGACCCATTTTTCTTTGGGAGGAGTTCCCCCATCTCTGAAGGAGAAGATCCTTTCCCAGGTTCCTCTGAGGATCCCTCCCCTTCAAATTGGAAGATTTGTACCTCCTCCTCAAAATGGATCTGTTTGGGCTCTTTATTTCTCCTACCCCCCCTATGCTCCTTGGGTGGCAGACTGTCGGGGGCAGGAGATTTCGGTTCCGGTTCCTGGGTTTCCAGGGGCTTTTTAGAAGTGGGGAAGGAAGCTTCCTCCAAGGGTTTACACCCCCCTTCCCCTTGTACCTCCTCCCTGGGAACCGGTGGGTTGTCGAGGTTCTTCCCCCGTCATTGCTCTGGAGCACCAGGTCCTGAGTTTGAGGTGTTCTGCGCCACCATGCTCATCTGAGGGTTCTGTTGAGCCCTGAGCATGCGACCCAGATCCTGTGCCATGTTTTGGACCTGGCGCTCTAGTTGTGACACCCGCTCAGGCTGATACGGGGTTCTGTTGTCTCCCCTGGGCTGATCCCGGGAAGGGTAGCTATCCCTTCACCCAAAATACCCTGGGTTTGGAAAATGTGGGTACCCCTCCACCCTTGGCCTCCCCTCTCACGGATTGGGTTGTCTGGGCTCAGGAAATTGGGGAAAGAAGGATGGATTGTTTTGGGGTTGAAAGTTTTGCGGGTACCTTGGGAATAAATTCTGTCCAGTATTTGGGGAATGACTGCCCTCCTGGGGGAAGGGAGGAGGGAAGTTCTCTGGGTTAGCTGCTGTTTGGTTGGATCCCCCCCCTTGGGCTGGAGGAGTCCACACATAACCCAGGATGGGTCTGTTCCCCTTGTAGCGGAGGCTGATGTACTCAGGGGAGTTAGGGGTCCCATTGGTGGGATTGCCTGCCTGGCTCCCTGTTTGTGATTGGCCCGAGGGCCTTCTGGGCTTGGGGTTGCTTTGATTCTGTGCAGGCAGGTTTTTAGGCCCCCCATCTCCAAATCTAAAATGGAGGCAACCTTCACCTCTGCCCCCTTAGCAGCCGCAGGGGTGTTGGTTGTTTTGGGGCTTTTTGGATTATTTTTGTTTTCCACAGGCTTTTGCACCTCATAAATGCGTGTGGCTTGTTCGATGACCCAGTCTAGTGATCTTTTCTCATGAAAGTCTCTCATTAGCTGGGTCATGATGTACTTGGGGTGAGCGTGGAAGAAAGTAGTCACAAACTCTTTGCTGTCAGTGCGCACCCTTCTGGTGGTCTGCGCAAAGGCACACTTTAATTCTTGAACAAATTCTTGTGGGGCCTGATCTTCCCCACACTGCAAGTTGTAGGCTGCCTTGCGAGCCTCCTGAGGATTCCTGTGCACAGAAAAATGTTTCAAGATGGCCACCCTATGGGTGGACCATCTAGAATGATTTTGGTCCTACAGCCCTGCAAAGAAGCTGGAGTACTCTGGAGAGAAGGTCCATTTCACATATTGAATACAACTTGGGCTGTCCTTCAGATGGAAAGTTTCCATCTCATCTGTTCAAAGAGCTCTAAGTGCTCCCAAACTGAATATTTTGCGTTCTTATGATAGGGCGCGATGACGCTCCTTATCGCTTTGATTTGCTTTAGGGGATCCTTGAGCAAGGCCCTTTTTACCTTATGGGCCTTTTTGGTTCGGTTGACCCTGGTCCACTTCCCTTCTCACTCAGAGGCACTGCTCCCAGAGGTGCCCGTCTGGTCTTCTAGGCTCTCCTGGATTCTGCGAGCATGGGAATGGCTGGCAGAATGTGGGGCCTAGTTTCTTGTGTCCTGGGGTGCTCAGAGGAGTCTTCTGATTCCTCCTTGCTCCCAGGATTTGATGAGTACCCCCGCCCCCCACTGTTCTAGCCGAACAGAGGTTTTCAGGATGCCCTTAGTGGGCCTACTCTCTTGGAGTTCCCCACTAAATTTTACAGCACTTGGGAACCCATACCCAGATGCCCACCCATCCATTCCTGGGGGGTGCTGGTCTATGAGCCCCATATTCCTTATTGGATTGAAGTCTGCCATCCCCATGGCCCTTGGCCCATGTGCGCCAGTGGACATGGGGGTGGCAGAGTCCAGGGATTGGAAGAGATGAAGGCCTCTGGTCCTAGAGTTCCTGAGGTTATGCTCAGGTGTTTCCCTTTCCCAGCGAACCTCGTCTCTCTCGGCCCCTGCTCCCTGTTGCCATGCAAGAGCTTTCTGTTCCTCTATCAAGGCTTTGCTGGTTTCTATCAATTTCTCTTGCATCGCTACCTGTTTGTGGAGCTTGTCATTGTTCTCACAGAGAGCCTCATTTTCTCTCTGTGATTCCTGTGTTGTTTTAGAGTACTGGGCCAGTTTTTGCTGCAGGAGGGTTACCTCCTGAGTCCTGTCCATACTGGCCTGGTCCTTCCTTGCTAGAGCATCTTCCACTCTCCTGGTGTGCTCTAACAATTTTTCATGGTCTTTTTGGAGGTCACCCAGTCCCTGAAGGGCCAGGTGATTTTCTTCTATCTTCTCTTTTAAACAACAGACTTCCTGGCCTAAGGTGTCCATTTCCTGAACAAGAGCCTGCCTCTGTGCAGCCAGGTCGTCCCTCTGTCTTTGGAGAGCACCAGCTTTCTGGCGCTCTTCATCAAATTCTGCCTGGGTGTCCAGGTCTTTGAGAATTCATTTATTTTCTCTTCTTTTTCTTGGCCTAGGCAGTTGTCAGGGTGACTACCTGCTCTGCGCATGCCCTGTTGAAATGTATTTGCTGTTCCAGCTTTGTCTGGCTCTGTAGTAGAGAGTCCAAACTTTCTTGGTACTCTTTCTGCAAAGCCAGCATTTTGGTATCCTGCTCTACCTTCCCTTGCTGCAGGATACCCATAACTTCTTTTATTTTGGTTAAGTACTGCCTACGTTCGTTTTCTGATTCATGGCTCCACTGTAGCCTTTGCTCTACAGAGTCCAGATCAGTTTGGGCCTTTTCTAATGCTTGCAGTTGCTTGTTTGCCAGATGTTGGCCTTCGGCATATTTGTCCTGTATTGCAATGCATCGCACAGGAAGTATGGAAACAAACGACATCACACTGTTTCTGGAGACTCTGAATTGGGCCTCTCTGCAACTCAGAAGTCTAGAAGCAGCTCAAAACCATGTTCACTGTCCCAATGACTCTTTGAGCCAACCCGACCCTGCTTAACATACTTCGAGCCACTACAGGATCTGGAGTACTGCTTTTGACACTCTACAAACTTCAAGCCGCTTACTTTCATGTGAAGTCATCAGGCGCAAACCTGACGCATCAAAGTGGACCAACTCGACTTGACCTGATTCCTGGCTAGGCTCAATGAAAGCAAAGAACTTGAATGCCGATACGACCTGCTGAAAGCCACTGACTCGACCTGTGTGAATCCATCAGCCAACTATTTTGGAGCCTGGTTGGCTAGGCATTTGTGCGTGATTGCAAGAGTTTTAAGGGAGATTGTTTGGGAAATCGACAACCAATGTAGGCTTCGTCTGGTGTCAGAGATATTCTGGCTCCTAGGGAAATTTAGAGAGGACCTAATAGCGTTATTTTGGATAACCTGTAACTTGCTGAGGTTCCATTGACTGTCCCTAGATAAAGAGCATTGCAGTAGTTGAGCTTCGACATGATGAGGGTTCTGGCAAGGATGGTACAATTGGCCGTGGTGAGGAATGGTCGTCATGCTGTATGTAATAGGTTTTCATGTGTATGCTGATGCTGAGATTATAGAGTTAGTTTGTCTTGTGAGAGAAAGGGTTGAGTCAAGGTAGATACCCAGGGTTTTCGTATCATTGGATAAGCAGGATCTAATCTGTTGAGTCTGTGGTGGGAGCCGAAGATGAGTAGCTCTGTCTTTGAGAGAGAGTCGTGTTGTGCCATCCAAGCCTAGATGACAAGGTAGACATTGTTTAAGGCTTTGGTGTCAAGTGTGTGGTCGCCAGTGATAGGTATGAGTATTTGGGTGCCATCTGCGTAGTTAGTGTAGGTGACACCCAAATAGTCATGAATATCAAAGAGAGGTTTTCGTGAACACGTTATAGAGTGTGGGTGAAACGCAGGATCCTTGGGGGACCCCGCACAGGACTGGTGATGGTTCAGCAGCTGCTGAAGGGGACAAGACCTTCATGGATCTATTTACCAAGAAGGATTTGATCCATGTTGTGGCTTTGTTGGAAAAATGGGCTGCAGATTTCAGGTGTTGGCAGAGAATTTGGTGGTTGACCAAATCAAATGCTGCTGTTAAGTCTAGCAGCAGTAGGAGGGCTAACTTGCTGTTGTCTTTAAGGTCCTCAATTTGAGTTTTTAAATCTATGATGGCAGTTTCTGTTTGTGTCTTGGTCGGAAGGAAGATTGTCTAAAGCCGAGGAGTTTATTGGATTCGAGATAGTCCTGAATCTGTAGATAGGCAGCTCGGTCAAGAATGTTTTGCAAAAAGGGGACAGTGGTTATGGGCCTATAATTAGTAGGGGTGCTTGGGTCTAAGGTAGGATTTTTAAGAAGGGGGATGACCCAGGCGTCCTTCAGATTGTCAGGGATGATGCCTGTGTTGAAAGAAGAGTTTATAAGGGCGGTGATGAAAGGTGCTAATTCGTGGGTGGCCTCCTTAATGATGGGGCAGGGCAAGCGTCACCCTGGCAATTGAATGGTTTGAGTTTGCTGATAATGTTTTCAACCTTTGTAATACTTAAAGGTGAAAAGCTGAAGGGCTCAAGGAAGTGCAGAGGAGAAGCTGTTTTACTGCGTGGGATGCTGTACTGAGAATTGGTCAGACTGGTTTTTTTGGCATTGATTTTGTCATGTAATGTGGCTATTGTATTGAAAAGTGCTTTTTGAATATTGGAACACCAAGTACTGTCTTTACTGTCGGCGTCAGGTGGGGCTGTGGGTGATTCTAATTCTTTAAGACTTTTAAAGAGCTCTTTGGTGTTGGATTCTGCTTGCAGAATACGCTTGTTGTAGGTGTCTTTTTTGGCAAGGAATATTGCCTCTTTGTAATTTGGGATGCTATGATAAGGCTGTCTTTATTAGCATCAGAGGGGTGGCTTTTCCAGCAGCACTTCACATTTCTCTTTTCCTAGCGTAGTACTGTCAAGTGTGGCATAAACCACGTGTTGAGGTGTGCGCAAGGTTTAGGTTTCCGCAATTTGATTGGGGCAATGGAGTTCATGGCTTTGAGTATGGTTTGATTAAAGGTGTCGAATAGGACTGTAGGGTCTGTGCATGTCACTGAGGTATTATTTAGTATAGGTAGGATCAGAGGGAGTAGTTTCTTCCTAGTTATGTCCCTTTTGTTTCTTGTGCTGATGGGGGGTGCAATGTTCTGATTAGACCATTGGTTAGTGGCTTTGATGATAAATGTAATTGTGTGATGGTCAGACCACCAGGCACACAGTGTGATCGACACTAAATCGATGATGCAATTCAGATCGACCAGCCAGTCAAGGGTACTCCCCTTATTGTGAGTGGGTTCCTGGATATGATGAGAGAAGCCCAGATTAGTTAAAGTGCTGGCAATGTCAGACGCCTTATGGTCATTGGGATCTTGGAAGCCGAGTTTGAAATCCACTAGTAGGATAACTTTTGAATTAGGTTAAGTGTAAGCTGCAAGAAGGGAGGAGATATCATTTGCAAAGGTGGAGACCGATCCTGGGTGTCTATACATGAGGTGCACGGTGATGGTTTGGCTGGGTGAAAAGGGTAATTTGACAGACAGTAACTCCGCCAAAGGGATATGCTGGTTGGGGATGGGTCCAAGACCAAGGGAACTTCTGTGAATGAAGGCGACACCACCGCCTTTAGATTAGTTAGTGTTTCAGTCACATCAAATAATGGAATAGCACTTGGGAATGGTGAGGGTGAGTAGTGACCAGTTGCAGTGTGAAGCCAGGTCTCCGTAATGGCTAGGAAATCAAGGTCTTGGGCTGCGATGAGGTCCGCGAATTCCAGCGCATGAGCAGGGAGGGACCTGGCATTAACAAGGACACCCTTCATCAAAATATCTTCGGTAATGGGCGAGTTGGTAGTGATGCAGTTTGAGGGAATTTTGGAGTGGAGATTCTTTATACCTGATAACTTCGGTCTTTGTGTGAAGTTGGCAGTAGTTTTTTGTGAATTTGTAGTAGTGGTGGTGAGATGAGGTTGCTGGTCTGCCCGGGCTGCATGAGTGAGCCTGAAGCCTAGCCTCAAGTTCCTAAAATGCAGAGCGCAAGGTTGATTCGGGGTTGGTTTGGCTGCAAAATGTTCCAACCATAATGCAGGTGAGTTCAGGTAAGGGTTGGGGAGTGGTGCTGTGGATGATGTGCTGATGGCAGGGAGGCAGGACAGTGGAAGTAAGAATGCTCCCTGATGGTGTCGCGCTGGGGCTAATGGAGTGTGCTAAGTATGACATAGAGAACCTAAGATTTGCCCTAGGAGCAGGTAGGATTGATGGGCCACTGATAAAGTTAAGATGGGACCAGGACAAGGTGTAGTATAGCAGAAATGTGCAGCATAACAGGTAGGGCAGGTACATAATGAATAGGAACCTGGAATATCAAACAGATCAGCTTTAGTCAGATGCGATGCACCTAAAAAGCGCATAAGTCAGCATACGTCACAATGGTCACAATAACAAAGTGGTTAGGTTAGGTAACAGTAGCGTTCAGCAAGGATGCAGTGAGAGTAGTTAGCAGACCTGGCTGGGTCAGGTGGGTCTCAATGATAGTAAAGCTCAGTTAATCATGTTAATGCTATGGGACACAACAGGTATGTTATGCTGGTAGGGTGTAATAGGTAAGGTTGTCTCCAGAGAGGAGTGCGAAAGCAGAGTCGTATTAGAGTCTGTTCTGCGCGGGCATGGAGTAACTTGGGTTAGCTCAGATAGGCAACGTTATGCCGTGGGGCACTATACGTAGGTTCTCCTAGACTTGGTAAAGTAGGTCATGTTGTCTAAGCTAGTGTGAAGACGCTAAGGCTGTGATACAAGTAAGGCATGCAAAAACAATGGCACATAAATAAGTACTGCAGGTGCATATAATAGGTCGAAATAGGTCCAAAACAGATAAGGCATCGTGTACAATGGAACAAGGATGAATAGCTCGATTGGGCGAAGAGAAAACTATTTTAAGAGAACGAAATTAGTAAACAATGTCAATGGATTAGGAAATGATGGCTTTAAATAACTACGAAATGTGCCGAGGAAGAGGGGCTTGTCAAAGTCATCGGCTGCGTGTGGGTTTCAAGAGTGTGCAGATGGATGCTTGAGTTAGGACCACAGTGAGGAAGGTAAACGCTGTGTGATACTGGTGCACTTGCAGTGTTCTGAGCAGAGAAGGTATGAGCGAGTCTGCAGGAGCCCTTGTAGGGCGCGAGCTACTCGGGGTATAACTATTCCTTCAAGGGGGAGCTGATGTGCGAGCAATCACTTTGAGGCAGAGTGCAGGTCAGAAACAAGCGACAGTGAGTGAGACACAACCAGGAAGGACGCTCACCTTCAGACTAAAAGTGGCGTGGCTAGCGGCAACATGAGGCAGCTATCCAAACAATCACCTCCACCTGGAAAGATTTCAGGCGTTTGTATCTTAAAATATGGTGGAATTCTGTGTGTAATATCCATAGAATGGAAAAATGTAATGCTACGTACCCATTCTTACAGTCTAAGTGCGAGCTAAAATGGCAGTCATTTTTTGAATACCTATAAAACGTAATTGTTAGTTGATAGGAAAAATAACCTGTTGTCTCTGCATTTCTTGGATAGCATCATCCCCTCCCCTCCTCTTGTTTATGTTAGTCTTGTGCGTCTTTATCTGTTTAAATCTATATTATATGGTTTATACATCTATGAGCTAATTTTAAATGACGTTCTATGCATTAGGATATACCATATATATATAACTTCATATGAGGCTCTCATAATGTTTAAATTTGTTTCGGATGGATTGCTTATTTTATCACTTAAGCCTTGTATGCTTACTGAACTTAGTGGTCATATGGTACAGCGAGTAGAGCACTCGCTTTGACATCCGTGCAGAGCCTGCTAACGCAGGTTCGAATCCTGGCAGGGCCAAACTCAGCCTTTCATCCTTCCGAGCTCGATAAATGAGCACCACACACCTGGGTAATAATAAGCAGCCCTCTACCTGAGGGTTTGTAGTGCTATATAAATGCGAAATTATTATTAATAAAATATTTAAACCAAAAAAAGTATATTGGTTCACAGCCACTACTAAATATCAAATACTTGGCCAGTGCTTGTTTTACTTGACTTATACCTGTCATTCATTGAAGCTCGCCTGTTACAAAGCATGGGGGATGGGAACCGTGTAAACCCATCATGTCGCTGCGGTACGCCTGCTCTTGTTTCCAAGGGGAAGATTTTGCACCAAACACACGAGGCGCAGAAATGCAAAAGCCTCAGTCCATGAAGTGTACAGGACCTGCTGGGGATGGCAGATTAGTCGAGTGTGAAAGGAGACACGCAGCCACAATCAGTGGTAATTGTGCTCATCTCCAGGTGGCGAAGAAGAAAGTCAGCACGTGAAAGCACGTGAAAGGGCCTAGCTTTCCATCACAGAGACCGTCTTAATTTCAGAGATCTGGGAACACAAAGAGGGCATTAGCAAAGATTTCAGGGAGCCCCAGCTATTGAAGGAGACATCAGGCAGAAGCAGGTTCACACCTACTAGATTGCGTTTTCTCTTTGCTAGGCTCTGCAATGGTCAGGCAGCTCGTCTCCAGAGTGGGGGGCAAAGAAGGAAAGGGAAAAAGCAAAACAATTCATGAAGGAGCTCGTAGTGGGGGGTGGGTGTTTCGGGGGAGGGGTTGGTTGGTGATTAAGTCTTAACTTGGTGGCAGAGTGAATGGCCCCGTTTTTCTGGGCCCCATTCGTTTTCTTGCTTTATGGGGGGGTTTGCAGGCTGGTTTGCTCCTCGGATCTCACAGGGGGCGGGCCAGCCCGATTTGATTGCTTTTCCACATCAGTCCTTGATCTCTCTCTTAGGAACAGCATTTCTACCAGTGGGTCACAGCAGATGTGAGGGACGGGAGTGCGACCACCCACTAGTGCAGTGGGCCAGCTGAGCGCCTCCATTAAACTGGCTAAAGCTTTGCTTACATCCCCGAGTGTGGAAAATGCACGTCATAATTAGCTAATCGAAGACGATTTTTATTGTAATTCTCGTAAACACTGACACTTTGAGCCAAGTTTGAAGTTTTGAGTTTTTACCAAGCACATTGAGGCCAAAGTCTTTGAGGCATTCGAATTAAAATGAACAAATTATGTAACAGAAATGAAATACCAGATGTCACTAAGACATCTGCGCACATATATGTAGGGAAATATATACGACTTATTACCAGTGAGGTGAAAAATGACCAGTAATTAATTTCTATAGCATGCACTAACGGGAAATACTGGCACTTAAGGGCCAAGTTAACTTAGGAGCAAAATTAAGGTGTTATGGTGGGCTAAAGACCATGACTGTCCATGGAGGTATGCCTGCTGGCGTCGGCTATTATGCTATTAACACCTGGGGATTGTTGAGGGTTCGTCCATGCCCCCATGCTGTCCCGTAGCCCCCAACTAACAAGGACACCTCACACAGGTCCTTGCTGTTCGGGCTTCCCGGTCGCTCTGCGTGGGCGGGAAACGCCCCGTTTATTTATGCTGCATGCGGCGGCGTGCAACGTCACGCCGCCGCGTGCGTGCCCGTCATCGGGCAGCGCTACACTCCTCCTTTTTCCAGGAGAACAAACAAACACACACTACAACTATGCACTGCACACGATACACCATAACAGTAACATTCTAACATTCCCCGTTGTCGGAAACACCCCTTTATTGCCAGCCACCCGGGTCCCCTTACTTCAACAGTGATTACCACTACAGTAGTCGGCCAAATGTCCAAGCACGTAATCGGTGAAGTGAGCAGGTTTCCCTCGCCCTGCCCTCTGGGGGTACCTCCTGCTCACCTCCGGCACGGGGGATCTGTCCACAGGTGTTGGTCTGGCTGGAGACTCAGGCAGGCCCGCTGTTTCATCAGTGTCCTCCGGGAGCTCACCGGGGTCGGGTTCAGGAGGCGGGTCAGTTCTTGGATCTCGTAGCTTCTTGAAGAAGCTGACATTTCGAGTGATCGCAGACCGGCCGTCCGATGCAGGTATCATGGACCCTTTTACCGCGACAACGTCCAGCGGTTCTGGCTCATAGGGCAGAGAGAACTTTCCATGTGGATGTCTGTTGCGAATGAGGACCTCGTCCCCTGGTTCCAGTCGTTGTGGGCGAAGCCCTCTCCGGGCATTCTCCTGCTCGATCCGTGCTTTTCGGTCAGCCTCGACCTGCCGATCATCGATCACGCCCGGTTCCTTCTCCCCCACTTCGGGTAGCAGCCCACGCAGGCAACGCCTAAACAGGGCCTCCGCCGGGGCCACTCCAGTGGATGCGTGGGGCGTGGTGCGATAGACCCTCAGAAATTGGTACAACGCTCTCTGCAATGGCTGTCCCTGCCCCTGGCAATTCTAAAGGTCTTGTTGAGGGTCCTCATGAGCCGTTCAGCTTCACCATTGGCCCTTGGCCACAGGGGAGTGATTTTCCTGTGCACCACCCCGTAGCTCTCCAACAGCTCCGAAAAGCGTTCGCTCTGGAATGGTGAGCCATTGTCCGAGCACAGCGTCTGAGGGAATCCATGGGCCGCAAATATTTTCTCCACGGCCACCACATCGTGCTCGAACGCTACTGAATCCACAAACTCCACCTCTGGATATCTGGAATACTCGTCAACTACGACCAAGAAGTGGGTATCCATCGTTGTGGAGCCGAAGTCCGCATGGACGACCTCCCATGGTCGCGTCCCGCGAGGCATCTTTGCAAGACGCCGTAGATGATCGACCTCTGTTCTCGCGAACACCAAGATTCACCGCCGGGTCCGGGCATCGTTTCCCCCACTCGTCGCCACTGTTGAGGGTTCGTCCATGCCCCCATGCGGTCCCGTAGCCCCCAACTAACAAGGACACCTCACACAGGTCCTTGCTGTTCGGGCTTCCCGGTCGCTCTGCGCGACCGGGAAATGCCCTGTTTATTTATGCTGCACGCGGCAGCGTGCAACGTCACGCCGACACGTGCGTGCCCGTCATCGGGCAGCGCCACAGGGATGAAGCCGCGCGGTGCATAAGAAACACATGAAAAGAAACCAAGAAACGCAGGCTCAAAACTCTGCACATTTGGAGAGCAGGCATGGCAAGCAGAACTTGTTCCAAGATGGCCATCCTCAGGGCTGGACTGCCCCACCGGGACACCGGGACATCCCCCGGTAGGCCTCTGGCCGTAGGCCCTCTTTGAGGCGGAGGGATACACATGCAGGAAATCGCATGATTCCGCCTCTACCTGGGTTGTTTGTTTTGAATTTGCTGCCGAGGCAGGCGCTGCACTTTTTTTTTTCTTCACAGCAGGGCTGGGCCCGCCTGCGCATGAGGGCCTCCTGGGCTGGGGACCGGAACCGCACGTGCCCTGCACAGTGTACAGGTTGCTAGAGAGATCAGCAGGGTGCGTGAGGGCTTCGGCTGGCAGTGGATTCTTTGATTATGTCGTCTAAGGTAAGCTGAACAACATATCACTGTATCGTATGAAGGAACATTTGCTATGGCAATGAATACGTTCCTACTGACGGCGCCCTTCAAGTGTCAGTTGAAAATCATTTTGATCATAAAAACTGTCTCTCTGATTCACTTGAACATACTATGGAAGGAATATTGAAATGCAAAATTAGGAAATAAGACATGTAGACAGACACCTCTTTTGTAAAATGTATGCTTAGCGTTCATGGACCTGCAGGGTGACCTGCTTTTATTTCTTTAAATGCGCTTTACGGTTTAAACAGAAGTCGCAATTTGCCCACATCTGCACAGGCCAGGGTGCATCTGGGCTTGAACTGGAAGGCCCACTTCTCACAGATTGCTCTTGGTTTTCTTTCCTACGTGGGTTTTTCTGACTCTACACTGTACTCGTTAGCTGTTTATCCACCTCTGTAGATTTGCTTCTTTCGATAGATCCTCTTTTCATACTGCTTTTATAAAAGGTTGTCACCTTCTCCCACTGAGCACTGCCATTTACCCAGAGATTTAATTCTGCACTTGACATGTTTGGCTTGGTGTGGTGTTCCACAGGCGAAACAACAGCCTTGATAAGTGGGAGAAGCGAGGCCCAGTGAGAAGGGCTCCTGTGTGTTGTGGAAAGAATGGAAGCCATCTTGGTGCTTCGTGGCATTTTAAAAACTTCATATCAAAACAGAGCCCTGCACACTATACAATAAAATACAATGTCACATGTATACCATGACACTCCACACCACACACAAAGCCTCCAAGGTGGCACCACTCTACTTAACACCACGTCATACACCTTACCCCATCAAACCAAAAATTACCACACTACCCAATAAGATACCATACATAACACAACTTCACTTAGCCACCTCACGTGGCAGAAAGTGCATGGACTAATAGAAACATTGGTAGAAAAAAACTAAAAAACTCACTGAACAAGCTCCTCTGGGTGTAAAAAGTTACCTGTTCCTATGTTCTCGTGTACCATCAGAAGTGTGTTTCTAATGATAAAGCATGTTGGCTCAGGCCTATTCTGGGTATCTAGTAGTTTTTCCTAAACATATGGATGCCAGCTCGTGTTTCCCTTTCCACAACAAAATGTACGCCCCTCAACATTGATAGTGAAAAGCCTCATTGCTGCGCTTTCGTAATTTGTAGGCCTTGTTGGATATTTCTTTAATTACAGTGGAGTCTGCTCAGTGGAGTCATAATTTCTAGTAAGGAGGGGGAAGGAGAAATAAAATGGAAAACCCCAACGCGCAGCCACTTGTGCAAAGAATATGCCAGAGCGTGATCTTTTCTGTGCTTCTCCTTGCTTGAAAAATGCTAACCCAGATTGACCCAAAACACTGGATCCCCTTTTTGTTTGCAGTTCCTTGTTGTGGGCTTCTAGGGTTTGAGTGCATGCTCTGCACACTGTTTGGCGGTTTAGGTGGCATGGGGTCATACGCCTTGCATGTGAGCAGACCCGGGGAGGGGGGATCTGAGCCAGTTGGAAACTCAAGATGAAAGGAGAAAAATGGTTTCTACTGGATCCAGTTGTTGCTATGTGTGTTAAATATCTATTAGGAAAGCTCTGATTGATGTCAGTTGTATCTTGGAAAATTCCAATGGGTGTTTAATTGAGCTTTTGGTATTTATTTGGTATTTTTTTATTTAAGCAGTAAAATTGTCCTTGCTTTCTCTGCTGGGCAATCATAGACAAGTGTCCAGTCGATTCAGGAAAAAAAAAACATTTGTAACTGGAATTTACACCAAGGAAAATGGCCTTTTACCATGACCCCCCAGGCCTTGATGTGGATGTGGAAAATGCACATTTCCACGAAGTGCTAATTTCCCATTGCAAAGGCCCGGGGACTCATTTGTGCATCAATGTGCCCCCTAAAACAGACAGCAGCTGCACTGCATCACTTTGGTGCCACCCACATTCTAGTAAGCCTACTCCATCACCCTCTAACGCAGCACACATTGATCGAATACTTGTCAATGTGCGTTCAACTTTTTACAGATTCGTTTAGGAAGATGCCCTGCCCCCTATCACAACCAGTTGTAACCCTCATGCAATACGCGAGTCAAGGTCAGGAGCAGAGTTGTTGCCAGTGCATAGATGGTACATACACTAAGGGCCCGATTCCTGGAATTTTTTGCACGGTTCAAAGTGAGTTTGCACTGCTGAAAAGTGACTTTGCACTGCCGACACAAACCCTGATTCATGGAACTGTGCAAAGTGTATTTTTGCAGTGCAAAGTCAGTGCAAAGTTCCTTTTGTACTGCAAACATGACTTTGCACTGACTTTGCACTGCAAAAATACACTTGCACAGTTCCATGTATCAGTGTTTGTGTCGGCAGTGCAAAGTCAGTTTTCAGCAGTGCAAACTTACCTTGAACCGTGCAAAAAATTCCATGAATCGGTCCCATAATGTTCATCCTCTCAATTGCAAATGTTAGGGTCTGCCCACCCTCTCCTACCTGCCTTGGAAGATGGCGAACATGGCACTTTACTTAGTGTACGAAGTGTATGGGGGCCAATATGGCATTTTATGTGGCTTCCCAATGACCGGAGCAGTTTATGCATTTTTTTGTATTTTTCTCTATACATGTCGAAACAGACCCTTTAAGGTACACATTAGTGCATTATCTGGTTCCCCACATATAGAGCGGGTCAGTTACAAGCGTGGAACCCAGCGGGGAAAGTGTACCAAAATAAAAAAGAAGTGGAGCGATGGTCCTCTGCCCGCCCCCTTGCATACCCTGCCCCTTTTTCTTGTACTCGGCCGCTTGTGCACATGAATAACGGCTTGCAATCCGCCCGTGTGCTTCTCGGTGCACTGCTATCCCCGCCCCAGACTCATTTCTCAATCTGTTTACGGCTCTATCTCTCTCCATCCATCCTGAGATGCCAATCCTTTTCTTTAGCTCGATCATAGCCATTCACCAATCCACCCATAAATCTGCCCATCCCTTCATATCTTCCTCCTTCCCACCATTCATCCATCCACCCACCCACCCGGCAATCTATCTCTCTGTGCATGCATCCATCTAAGTCCATCCACCCCTTCCATCTCTTACTCCATCCATTCCTCCTAGGTATGCAATGGGGCTAAAATGTCGGGGTTGGGGAGGGCTGACCCTTCAAATGCTGTAAGATCTGCTAACTTCAGAGATTGTCAGGGAGGGTCACACTTACTTTTGTGGGGGCATCTAACTTCTTTACACATTCTAATGAGACTATTCTGTTGCAGCTTCAATGTTACAATCATTCAACTCTTTCCAGGTCTGAAAGCACCCACGTAAGAACAGCTGTGAGAATGAGCTGTCTGCTGCCCCCCACCCTTCTTATCACTCCCCGAACATGCAAGTACTAACACCGGTAGGAATGCAAGTTCTAACAATGAAATGCTTTACATTGGTAATTACTGGGCCTTTGTTAACCCTTTACTGTCTGTGTTTGTTCTTATAATGCCACAGCTCTGTAGATCAGCCAAGTCAAGCCAACATAACCCAAAACTTTGGGGGTAGGGAGGAGTTGAAGACCAATCTACCCAATGGTCATTCTGCTGCTGATTCCACCAACCCTCCTCACATCCATCGATTGCTCCTCGATCCGTCCATCCACTCATCCCTCCCTCCATCCATTCCCCCACCAATCTATCTCTCCATGCATGCATCCATCTAAGTCCATCCACCCTTCCACCTCTCCCTCCATCCCTCCCTACACCCATCCATCCATGCATCTATCCATCTGCCCCTGCCAGGGGGTGGATTGGCCCATAGGGAACTCTGGAGATTTCCCGGTAGACCTCGGCACTCTGGCCCTCTTTTGTGTGGTATTTCCAAATGTTCCCATAGGAAAAGGGTTGGGTTTTCTGAAAATGTGTAATATGGGGCCACTTTGAAAATTATTTCCAGGGCCTCTTTTGGCTCCCAGTCCACCCCTGGCCATCCTGGAGCTGGGAAACTGTCAGATACGACCCTCTTCATGTGCAGTGGAAGATCGGAATGGAGTAGATTTGCCGGAGGCTGGGCACAGAAAATCATGAAGGCTGAAGGATAGGATGTAGGAGGCTAAAAAAGTAGGCAGTGAGGAGGAGAAGGTAAGGGGAACAAGTCAACAGGATGTGCGGTAAGCAGGACCATTTCTTGGCCCGGGCGAAGCGGGCGACTGCACGGGACGCAATCAACGGCACTGGTGATGAGGGCTCGAATTGCCCAGTGGGTGCATTTACCATGGGGCTGCACCGTTGCTTTGGGCTGTGTGTGATTGCTCGAGTATAACAGAGGCAGCAGGTGTTGGCACTGCATCTGATGTGCTCACGTAATGTTGCGTGCGTCACGGTGCATGCTCCGGGTCACCATACTCGCAGCTTTCGCACGACTGCTTGAGGGCACAGAATGGTGCCTGTGTTGGTGGCGGCTTTTGGAAGCTGGCAGTGAGCCCTCCAGTAGCATTTAGTTCCAGTGGTGGAAATGGAAAAAATGTAGTGGGGGATCCCACAACACAAGGGCCGGGGTGGCGGAGTAGTGGGGGGGTGGTACCCGAGGGGGCGTGGTCTAGAGGGGGTGGGGCTCGTAGTGGACATCCAGCAATGGTGGAATACTTTACAAAAACAAAGAAAACAAAGTGCCTGTGACGGCAGCATTGCCTTTTACCGCCGGCTTTGGCACTGGTGTGTAATGCACAATGCTCGCTACATGTACAACTGAAAGGAATCAGTTGTACATGTACAAGCATTGTGTAATACACACCAGTGCCAAAGCCGTGGTAAAAGGCAATGCTGCCGTCGCGGGCACTTCTTTTTTTTTAATATTCCAGTGCGTTCATGGGCTTGGGGAGCTGACTCTGGCCGGATCCTGAGATCTGGCTACACATCTGGTGCCGGATCTCAGATCCACCGAGTGCCGGCCCAATGACCAGCACTGTTTACTTCAAGAAAAATAAAAGGTTGGAAACATGTTTACAGAGATGTTAAATGGCAACGGAGGAAAGCACATGATATATATGCGCATGCGTATATACAGAAAGATCACAAGCGCATTTAGTTAAGCTCGCATTTGTTGTATTAAGCGCGCTTTCAGGATGTATGAATCCTCGTCCTTTAAGGTGACAGAGTTTGGGGACATCCCTTGCACTCAGCATTTTGGAAGGAAGTCCACCGTGAAATTAGGGCCGAAGGAGCTGGTGGTTTGTAACTCGCAATTGCAAAGTCAGGTTGAGAAAATCAAGAGCTGTGGGAAAGGAAAGCGAACCGTAAGGATCTACATGTTCTCGCGCCGCGAATTCTAGTTTGTGCGCTGTGCTTGGCTCTGGAATACGTGGGGTTCAGCCAGGTCTGTTTAAGGAACCATGAGCAGCTGAAAATAGTGAGCACACTTGGGCGTTTGAAGAAGCCACAAGGCGCGAAGCACGTCTGACAACAAAGTACAAAACAATTGCAAGTATACGAGGCACACAATCAAATAATGCGAATATCAGCCCACGCATGCTTGATTGTGAGTGTGAAGACTGGCTCAACAGAACACGGGCAGATTAACAGCCCGTCCTGTTGACAGGCAGACTAGAAGGTGGTTTTGTATTTTCATTTATTTAGCGCATCTTATTTTCTATCTCGTAGTTTTGTGGGATATGAAGCCATTTGTACAGGGTCGCTAAATTGTGCCAGGATCCTGGTTGCCATGCCATCAATGCATACACTCAATAGCGGTGGCACTTTGTTATCTATCTATCTATCTATCTATCTATCTATCTATCTATCTATCTATCTATCTATCTATCTATCCATCCATCTATCTATCTATGCCCCTGTCTCTGGGTATCTCTTATCTATCTATCTATGTAACTGGCCACGGGTCGTTATCTGACTATTCGCCTGTCTCTTGGAAACACAAAGCATCCTTTGTTCCCTTGGAGGGAAGGGCAAAAGCATGATATCCTGAGTCAAATTATCATTACCCTTTTGTGTTTTCCATGTGTGGGTTTCGGTTGATTATCTATATTAACTTGTAATAACATTTTGTGTTTATACGGCCATTTTACAATATTGAAGTTGGT
This sequence comes from Ambystoma mexicanum, assembly GCF_040938575.1. Classification (NCBI taxonomy): domain Eukaryota; kingdom Metazoa; phylum Chordata; class Amphibia; order Caudata; family Ambystomatidae; genus Ambystoma; species Ambystoma mexicanum. The sequence continues at coordinate 769,059,297 of NC_090935.1, forward strand.
GGATACACCAGAGCTTTAATGCAAGGGTGTGTTTGTAAGGTGCCAATGGCATGTTCAGAGGCGATGGGTCGACTCCGCCTTTCAGCTTTTCAATGTTGATTGAGCAAGTACCATTAGGTTGAGGCTTTTATTGTATCGCTCTATGTAAGCACTGAGGTGAATGGCGGGTGGAGATATGAGTAGGAGAAAGCATGGTCGGGATTTCATGTTTTAAAGTAATCGAAATGGACCAAAGCGGGCGACAGACTGTTTGATTAGTACCCAGATGCGGCAGACTTTAAACTAGTACCCAAAGGGCCATTTTGTGATAAAATGTAATGCAAATTGTGCAATTTAAAGGCCATTTATTCAGAAACAAAGGTCCAAACTATTACCTACATAGTGAAGTAACTCATCAAGCTGGCCCACATTGGGCAAAACAGTGTGCAGCACATTCATCGTACAAAAGCACACTGGTTGTTTCCAAATGTGTGGGTTGCCATGAGGCTTTTACTAACCATTCCAATTACAGTGGCGAGAGGAGCATCACTAAATTAAAACTGATAAAGATTTACTTGCGTTTCACAATAACCGATGAAAGGCTTTCAGCCCTTGTAATACTTTCAATTGAGAGTGAACTTGTTGAACACATTGATTATGCAGCAGCAAAAAGTGGTTTCACAGCAGCAAAGTCAAGGAGAGTGTCCTTAACATAGACTAGTATGTACTGTTTGTGTACTCTGCTTTGTCATAGGAATTACTGCAACGTTCTTGAATCACAATGTAATAAAACCGGTTTCATTTGCTTGAACTTAGAAGTGTGCCTAATATCCTCCCTGCGCAAAGTTGAATTTAGAAGTGTGCCTACTAGCGTGCATTGGTTAAATTTAGAAGTGCACCCTGGTTGATTTTAGAAGTGTGCCTAATAGCATGCCCTGGTTGTCTTTAGAAGTGTGCCTATTAATGAGGGGGCGCTGTTGCGCACGGCGAAGATGGCTGCTTGATCGGAGCGCTCCAGCCCGTGAGTTATCCGTCAGTTAATAAATCCTACTTTTGGAGCCCGCTGCGTTACATCAAACACACTGGGACGTGTCCCGAGCCTGTAGGACCCGGCACAAAAAATCCTGGAACCGGTGGTGCCCTGGCTGCGGAGCTACAACGAATGATAGTTCCGGTGGAACAGGGCAGCGGCGCGTACCGATCCTGGAACCAGAGGATCACGACCCTGTGCCGCTGACGCCCTAGCCAGGAGGAGCATTGAAGGGAGGGTGCGACGTAGCAGGAGATGCGGTGTGAATTAACTAGGGCGGCCTGTTCCCACCCTTTTCACAACCGCTCCTGGGCTTGAGGCTGAGGGACCCGAACAACACTTTGATTGTCGGAGAAGCCCGATGGCCCTGTGCTGGCCTGCTGAGTGCCACGCGGACAGAGAAGAGCTCCCGCAGGCGCCTGCCCTGCAGCCCCGGGTAAGGCGAAATCCGCTCCAATCATAAGCAAACATTGAAACAGCGTTTCCCTTGCTAGCGCAGTCAATCCTGCAGTCTTGCGGGCCTGCATAGTCCCCTGTGGGCGCGAGGCGAGGTGGTGGGAGAGACGGGGACCCCTGGGTGGTCGGTGTGCTGATCCGGCCTATGGACACTCACCCAAGCTGTGGGAGGCCTCAGAGTGGCCCGCTCAGATAACGCGTGCAGCTGCAGGACGCGACACGGCCCACCTGCGTGCCGTGAATGGGCCCGACAGTGTGAGCCCATCGGGTACCATAATACGTGCACCCGGCTGTGCGCAGACGCTGAGGCATTGCTGGGCCCGTGCTGACTGCAGCAAACAAGCCGCTGGGCCCCCATCTTTTGCAAACAAAACTGCAGGCGCTGTGCGTCCATCGGCCCAGAACCAACACAGTTACTAGTGCTGACCTGGGGTGACAACTGCCAAGTACCCACCACAGACACTACCGGTTGTTCACCGTTAGGGAGACTCAATACCCTATACTCAGAAACGTGGGAGAGCACAATCCATCAGCAAAATTGGACGGTTTGGCCGTTCCCTGTGTGGGCCACCACTTGCGTGGGACCTGGCGGGGAGGCCCTGAGCCTGACGCAGAAACTAGGCAACGCCCGGAGTGGACCTGTTCCTCAATGGACCAAACTACTTACCTGCAATCACTACTCTCTCCTGTAGGATCAAGTCGAGTGACACGGGAATCATGGGGAACACTAGGAAGAAAGACAAAATGGCAGAAGGGACAAGCGCCAAGAAAAAAGCGCCGATGGACTCCTACACAAGCAGCCAGGTGGGAAGTTGTGAGCCGGAACCACCAACGATATCCAGGTCAGAACCCAGTGCGGAGAGCGGAGACAGGGTAGAACATCTGACCAACATAATTCAAAGTGGCTTCCTATCCTTAAATATGAAACTGGACGATATCGTAACAACTATTGGCACACTGAAAACCAGGGTTGACAAACACAATCTGAGGCTGACTGAGGCAGAGGACAGGATCGGAACAACCGAGGACACGGTCGCGCAGCACGGCCTCGACATTGCCCAGCTCAGAGAAAACATGAATAAATTGCAGAATAAGTGCGAGGACCTTGAATCGCGCTCTTGAAGGAAAAATGTACGCATTGTGGGAGTTCCAGAGTCATTTGGTAAGGATAAAATGGAAATTCAGGTGGAATCACTCTTCAAGTCCCTCTTTGGAGCAAACTCATTTTCAGACCACTTCCTAATTGAACGAGCACACCGTACTCAGGCTCCCGTACCAAAACCCGGGGCTTCGCCTCGCACGATCATTGCATGACTGCTCAACTATAGAGGCAGGGACTCAATCCTCCGGATGGCAAGAGAACTTGGTACATTGCAATACGAAGAGAGTCTATCTATCCTGACTTTGCTGCTGGAGTCCAGGCGAGCCGAAGATCTTATGAGCAGGTTAAAAACTCCTAAGGGCAAGACAAATCCCATATGCACTAATATTCCTGGCCAAAATGCGCATTCAATATGGAGGAAGGGCGCACTTCTTCTAAACTCCTGCCACAGCCTTGGTCTATGTGGAGGCCACCATTCCGCTGCCCCCTCTGGGCTGTGGACCAGATCGGAATGTGAGAAAACCACCTGCAGCTGGGGACTGACCCTCTGTCGAGCGGCTTGGGACATACGAGTATCCTTTTGGAATTGCTTGACACCAGCAGGGGGCTCCAAGTATTGTTAAGCGGGTCGTGAGCCCGGTTGGACAGCCTCGTGTCTGTAACGGAGCACCCTCAGGAAAGTTCCTAATGGTTAATAGGGTTCATCGTCAAGTTGGGGTAGATGAAGTGGGTGGAGGGGGGGAGGGAAGATGGAAATGTTTTGTGTTATTGTGACTGCCCACACGAGTTTGAGTCTTGGGATAGGATTTGCATTATTGGGAGTTTAAGGTTACGCAATGTTGGAAGTTTAGGGGTAACTGAAATATGGTCTCGCAGACGCTGGTGCTACTCAAATGCTGGTAATTTGTACACTTATGGCTGTCACAGTACATCACAATGTGTATGCATAAAAAATGGATGATGGGTTAAAGATAAGACTAATGTCATGGAATGTCCGAGGACTAAATAATCCAATGAAGGCCGGAAAAGTTGGTAACTACGTCACCAGACACGGGCCACAAATTCTAATGTTGCAAGCGACACACGCACAGAGCCTTGTTAATGAGCAAATGCTGGAAAAGTGGGGCAAACTGCGCTATTATACGAACTACTCCTCGCAGTCCAGGGGGGGTTTGCATCACTCACTGGGCTATCTCGCCAAAGGTCACATTGCAGACCCGATGGGCAGGTACGTACTGGTCTGGGGGGAAATAGCAGGGAGTCAAATAACCCTGGTGAACACCTATGGTCCCAATCTGGACGACCCCGACTTCTACTTAAATATGTTGGAGATCCTTAGTTAGCATGATGTACCTACCATTATTTGGGGAGGAGACTTCAATGTGGCATTGGACCCAGCCCTTGATATATCTGCCACGGTAACAAGGACACCCCCTAGGGCGGCATTAACATTAAAGTAAATCCCTTCTCAATTGTCCCTACTTGACGTCTGGAGAGTACTCCACCCAACTAGTAGATGATACACATTCTACTCCTCGGTACATGATAGAGAGTCACGCATAGATTACTGGTTTGTGTCTGCAGGCATTGCGCAGGCGCTACTACACTATGAAATCCCTCCCCGTAAGCTCTCTGATCACTCCCCGGTGATATTGGAGATCAATCTGAAAGATACCCCGAGACCAGTGACTCGATGGAGAATGCCCAGAGACATACTAAAAGACTCCAGTGTAGTTGAGTCCCTACACGTTGAAATTGCCAACTTTTTCACGGACAACATTGGGTCGGTAGATCACGTATCATCAGTATGGGAGGCCTTCAAAGTCTGGGTTAGAGGGACTCTGATATCCAAGACCACTGGCCTTTTGTGGGGTGTACGCCGCAAGCTGGAGGGGGTGGAAAAGAAATTGGATGAGCTGGAGGAAACTTATAGTCGTACATATGGCGAAGACACCCTGGCCAAAATACACAAGCTTCTTAGAGAGTTTGATCAGCTGGCAGCTAGAGAAGTACAGTATATAGCAGCCCCTATCTGAGCGCAGGTATGGAGAGGGTAATAAAGCAGGGAAAATGCTGGCCAACCTGTTAAAAACTGAAAAACAATCAACCCCGATCTCCGCTATCCAAACAACACAAAAAGAGATTGTCACAAGTGAACAGGGAATAAATGATGAATTTATTAAATTTTACAAAAATCTTTATGCGAATAGGGATAAGAAATCCCCTGTTGAGATTAAAAACTACCTAGCCACACTAGGCCTCCCTAGGCTCCCAGAGGAGAGTAAACTGCCACTGGAGCAACCCATCACGGCAGAGGAGCTGACCGAGGCAATCAAGGGGCTCACGTCTGGCAAAGCGCCGGGCTCTGATGTCTGAATGCTGAATTTTATAAAGAATTTCGAGAGGAGTTGGTCCCAGTGCTACTAGATATGTGGGAGGAAGCCCTGTGGAATCACATTCTGCCCGCAACATTGCGCAAGGCCATAATCACTGTGTTGCCCAAACCCCGACGCCCGCCACAAGACATGTCGTCCTATAGGCCCCTATCCTTAATGAATGTGGATGCAAAGATTTTTGCAAAGGTGTTAGCAAACCGGATGTTACCCATAACACCTACGCTAGTGCACGCAGACCAGAGTGGATTTATTCCCCGAAGGTCTACGGCCCTGAATTCGCGCAGGTTATTCGGTATAATGTCGCAAATAAACCCAAGTAAACAGGCGATTGCGGTGTCACTCGACGCAGAGAAAGCGTTTGACTCGGTTTCCTGGGAGTACCTCTTCCTGGTCCTTGAGGTGTGTGGCGTGGGTCCCTACTTCATCAGCTATGTTAGATTGCTTTATGTTGCCCCTGGTGCAAAAGTATGTACAAATAAAACCATGTCTGGGCTGTTTGAACTGGGTAGGGGTACCAGACAGGGGTGTCCCTTTTCCCCCATCCTGTTTGCCCTTACAATAGAGCACATGGCAGTGGCAGTTCGATTGAGACATATAAATAGGGGTATCACACTGAAATGAGCCACCCAAATAATATCTTTGTATGCGGACAATACACTGCTGTATGTGTGCGAACCAGATCAGAACATAGTCCCTATCATGGCAGACATTAGTGAATTTGCAGAGTACTCTGGATACACAGTGAACAACTCCAAATCCGAAATGTTCCCACTCACCCCCTCCACAAGGTGCCCCGCTCGGACGTGCGGCCTGAGATGGTCGGAACGGCATAGTAGATTTCTGGGAGTACTGGTTTCCAGTAGTAGACAGACCTTATACACTGACAACCACGAGCAGGCGCTACAAACACTCAATACCAAGCTACAAGTTTAGAGGCACCTCCCAATCTCACTACACAGTAGAATTGCACTACTTAAAATGATGGTACTTTCTAAATTATTGTACCTATTCGTAAACATCCCCATATGGCCGGGAAGGGAATTCTTCTCCAGACTTCGATCCATGGCGGTGTCTTGTCTCTGGAGTGGAAAGGTGGCTAGGATAAATTGGGAAAAAATGACAGAACCCTATGAAACAGGGGGAATAGCAGCGCCAGACTTCGAGCTCTACCACTTAGTGGTGCAGGTGCAATTTGCGAAATATTGGTATGACGATGAGGATAACTCACCCCACACGTGGATAGAGGAATACACCACTATGCCCACAGATGTCAGATCAGTTATTTTTGACAGAAGACACAAAGATTCATGCAAATTTGACCCCATGAGCTGCACAGTGAGAGCCTGGGGGACAATATATAAAAAAACTGAACACCGAGAATCCATATAACCCCGAGATCCCCCTATGGGACTATCCAAACATTCCTCCCACGTTCGACTCTGGCATACAGGAGGCCTGGGACCCTGGTAAAGAAATGAAGGTAGGAGATATGCATATTGATGGGAAATTTGCGACCCTTTCTGTATTTACAAGAGGCATGGGAAGGGGCCCGCTCCGAACACTACAGTATTACAGAATGCGATCTGCATATCAAGCTCATTGGCCGTCCTTTCCGGACAAACCCCCCACTCACCCATGCATACAACTTGATACTACACAAGGGGGGCTGGGAATCTCCAAGTTATACCAGTCAATACAGACTCACATCCCTACGGCAAACTGAGTGAAAGACAAATGGGAAATAGATATGAAAATGCTGATACCTGATGACAAATGGGGGAGATATTGTGCGCTTACGAAGAAGGTGTCCCTCAATGCGGGCTTGCACCTAATACAATTTAAAATCCTGAATAGATTGCATTATACTCCCGCTAAAATTGCTAAATTCACACCTGATGATTCAGGAAGCTGCCCCAAATGTGGGACCCCGCAGGCAGGATCCTATCATTTGTATTGGGAATGCCCGGCCGTGGCACGGTTTTGGGAAATGGTGGCCGCAATGTTGGAGGATGTTACACAAATCCCCCCACATCTGACTCCTCAAAAGTATTTAGAGATATTGGAAAATGCTCCGAAAAAAACAGAAGGCTGTTTAATGTATCATGTGTTATTGCCAAAAAATGTATATTGCAGGCATGGAAAAGCCCCAACCCCCCGAGCATGAACACTTTCCTGCGCGAATTGACTTATATTAACGAATGCGAGGAACAATACGTTCTCACCTAGCCAAGCATGAGTCGACCAAAGGACATATGGGGTCCCTTCAGGACGTATCTCTGCGAACTGCTTTCGGACAGTGAATCAGACATGTAAACTGTATACTATGTAACACTGATGACAATGCTATTGTGAGACAGATCATGTGAAATGTTGATTGAGTGCTGATGTACCTGTTGAGACTGTTAATAAAAAGATGTTTAAAAAAAAAGAAGTGTGCCTATTAATGTGCCTTGGTTGAAATTAGAAGCGTCCCTAATATCCTCGCTGTGCAGAATTGAATTTGGTTGCCTAGTGTGGTCCCTGTGCAGAGTTGAATTTGGTTGCCTAGTGTGGTCCCTGTGCAGAGTTGAATTTGGTTGCCTAATATCCTCTCTGTGCAAAAATTGAATTTGGCTGCCTAATATCCTCCCTGTGCAAGTTGAATTTAGAAGTGTGCCTACTAGCGTGCATTGGTTAAATTTAGAAGTATAGCGTGCCCTGCTTGAATTTAGAAGTGTGCCTATTAGTGTGCCTTCGTTGACTTTAGAAGTGTGCCTATTAGCCTAATATCCTCTCTGTGCAAAATTGAATTTGGCTGCCTAATATCCTCCCTGTGCAAGTTGAATTTAGAAGTGTGCCTACTAGCGTGCATTGGTTACATTTAGAAATATAGCGCGCCTTGCTTGAATTTAGAAGTGTGCCTATTAGTGTGCCTTTGTTGACTTTAGAAGTGTGCTTATTAGCCTAATATCCTCTGTGCAAAATTGAATTTGGCTGCCTAATATCCTCTCTGTGCAAGTTGAATTTAGAAGTGTGCCTACTAGCGTGCATTGGTTAAATTTAGAAGTATAGCGTGCCTTGCTTGAATTTAGAAGTGTGCCTACTAGTGTGCGTTGGTTGGATTTAGAAGTGTGCCTGATATACCCTCTGTGTAAAGTTGAACTTAGAAGTGTGCCTACTAGCGTGCATTCTTTGAATTTAGAAGTGTGCCTAATATCCTCTCTGTGTAAAGTTGACTTTAGAAGTGTGCCTAATAGCGTGCCTTGCTTGAATTTAGAAGTGTGCCTATTAGTGTGCCTTCATTGACTTTAGAAGTGTGCCTATTAGCCTAATATCCTCCGTGTGCCAAATTGAATTTGGTTGCCTAATATTCTCTCTGTGCAAAGTTGAATTTGGAAGTGTGCCTAATATCCTCTCTGTGCAAAGTTGGGTTTGGAAGTGTCCCTAATAGCGTGCCTTGCTTGAATTTGGAAGTGTGCCCATTAGTGTGCCTTGGTTGAATTTGGAAGTGTGCCTAATAGCGTGCCCTGGGTGACTTTAGAAGGGTGCCTATTAGCCCAATATCCTCTCAGTGCAAAATTGAATTTGGTTGCCTAATATCCTCTCTGTGCAAAGTTGAATTTAGAAGTGTGCCTAATAGCGTGCCTTGCTTGAACTTAGAAGTGTGCCTAATATCCTCTCTGTGCAAAGTTGAATTTAGAAGTGTGCCTACTAGCGTGCCTTGCTTGAACTTAGAAGTGTGCCTAATATCCTCCCTGTGCAAAGCTGAATTTAGAAGTGTGAATACTAGCATGCATTGGGTAAATTTAGAAGTATAGTGTGCTTTGCTTGAACTTAGAAGTGTGCCTAATAGCCTCTCTGTGCAAAGTTGAATTTAGAAGTGTGCCTACTAGCGTGCATTGGTTAAATTTAGAAGTGCGCCGTGGCTCACTTTAGAAGTGTGCCTAATAGCGTGCCCTGGTTGACTTTAGAAGTGTGCCTAAAGCGTGCCCTGGTTAAAGTTAGAAGTGTGCCTAATAGGCATGCCCTGGTTGAGTTTAGAAGTGTGCCTATTAGCGTGCCTTGGTTGAAATTAGAAGCATCCCTAATATCCTTGCTGTGCAGAATTGAATTTGGTTGCCTAAATATCGTCCCTGCGCAGGGTTGAATTTGGTTGCCTAAATATCATCCCTGTGCAGAGTTGAATCTGGTTGCCTAGTGTGGTCCCTGTGCAGAGTTGAATTTGGTTGCCTAATATCCTCTCTCTGCAAAGTTGAATTTAGAAGTGTGTCTAATAACGTGCATTGCTTGAATTTAGAAGTGTGCCCAATATCCTCTCTGTGCAAAGTTGGAATTAGAAGTATGCCTAATAGCCTGCCCTGCCTGAATTTAGAAGTCTGCCTAATATCCTCTCTGTGCAAAGCTGAACTCAGAAGTGTACCTAATAGCGTGCCCTGGTTGAATTTAGAAATCCGTCTAATATTCTCTCTGTGCAAAGTTGAATTTAGAAGTGTGCCTAATAGCATGCCCTGGTTGAATTTAGAAGTGTCCCTATTAGCGTGCCTTGCTTGAGCTTAGAAGTGTGCCTAATATCCTCTCTGTGTAAAGCTGAATTTAGAAGTGTGCCTAATATCCACTCTGTGCAAAGTTGAATTTAGAAGTGTGCCTCATATCCTCTCTGTGCAAAAGTTGAAATTTAGAAGTGTGCCTAATATCCACTCTGTGCAAAGTTGAATTTAGAAGTGTGCCTAATATCCTCTCTGTGGCAAAAGTTGAATTTAGAAGTGTATATAACAACATCACTTTGGCATAGCGGAATCTAGACAGTGTCCATAATAACGTCACTGTGCCAAAGTCTAAAAAGGCTTCCCTATAGCTTATCTGTGTCATAATTGCATTTAGAAAGTCTACCCTATAGCATATCCGTGGCATAAATGCACTTACAAAGTCTGCCCTATAGCTTATCTATGTCATAATTACAATAAAAAATCTGCCCTATAGCATATCTGTGCCATAATTGCATTTGAAAGTTGCATTTAGAAGTTTTACCCTATAGCGTATCTGTGTCATAACTGCTTTCCGAAAGCCCTCCTAAAGTTATGTCGAACAACACCGCCTAATAGCATACCTGTATCCTTGCTTGTTAAAAGATAGACTACAGAACAGCGTAACTGGGTTGTAGTTGCAACTAGATAGTCTGCCTAATAGCATATTCTGTGGTCTAGCTACATTTCAAAACTGCCTAAAGTCATTTCTGCAGCCTAGTTTGCAATTGGCACATTAAAACCTAGAATAAGTGAATAATATCACCCTGTTTAGTTGAACCCTGAAACCGTCAATAATCTCACCCAGTGGTATAGCCCTGGGTGATAAGCAGAACTTATAAAGTCCAAATATAAAGTGTAACTTGCATCTGAAATGGTACCTAATAGCTGGTACTGCCGTGGTACTGTTAATCATAGAAAGAGTGAACAATTAACATCCGGTGTTGTAGCTAAAGTGGGATGGTGTGAACGAAATATTCCAACCCATCTATATCACAGTTATTAACCATGAGTGCGCCCAATCCACCAAGGTCTGCCGGAAACGATCCCGGTACACCACCCCACCTCCTGCCATCCTTGCCGCCTGTCCCCTCCTCCCCAAATCATCCCACCCTCCACCACATCCCCTACCCACCCCCTTTCCAAACACCAAGCCAGAGGGGCATGATGGAAAGCCAACCACCCTAAGACCACTGCTCCTCTGAACCCCTCCACTGATCAGCCTACTATGATCATACCCGCTCTCCTCACTATCCTCCCAGGCACACCCTGCCCAGCAATCATGCACCCCCTGTCTTTCCCATCAACCCCCACCATCATCCCCCGTCCACACTCCTTCCCCTCCATAAAAACCACATGCCTAGCACTAGCAAGAACAGAAGCATCATCCCTCTCCCCCTTTGACCCCCCTACCCTCTCACACACACCAATCGCAACAAAGACACTAAAGAGGAAACGTACCTGGTCCCCCTCAATCTCTCAGCACTCATCGCCTCCCCTGTCTCAATCCACCACCTCGGCCTCCCAATCACCGTCCTCCCCCCACACCTCACCCTGCCTGAAACCCCTCTGCCTCGATTTCTCACCGACCACAACTGAAACTCCTACCGATCCACACCCCACCTTCAAATCCCCTGTGCCAAACCCAATCATTCCAACACACGCGTCCATCCACTCCCTCCCGAAACCCACCAATTTTTCTGCTTGCCCACTCTTCCCATCGACCATCAACCACCCCACCCCTCTCACTCTCCAGTTTCCACCCTCTCCCCTCAACCCCCCATCTCTGCAGCTCGGACATCAACCTCATCTACCAAAGTGAATTGCATCCTATTTAATGCCCGATCTGTAGCGAAAAACAGACACAGCATGTTTGACCTCCTTGCCTCTGACAAACCAGACCTGGTCTTCATCACCTGGTTCTCTGACGACTTTGCCCCTATCGCCAATGAAGCCTTCCCCCCTGACTACTCCCTCATCCCACTGAACCGTCCCTCTAGAGGAGGAGGAATAGCATTCACCTTCAAGTCTCACTTCCACGCCTCAATCATCGACAACCAACCTTCCATTCCATCCTGCGAATCGCTCCTCGTTAAACTATCCCTTTCCCCTTCGTTCTCCCACAGCTTCCTAATAATCTACAGACCCCCTGGCTACGATAGACATTTCTCAAACAACCTCTGGGACTCTATTGCCACCCTCCAACTAAACCATCCCAACCTCACCCTTCTAGGAGATTTCAACATATGGCTCGACATTCCCACCAACCCTATGACACACTCTCTGGTTGATGGCCTAGACACAATTAACCTCCAATCCCACATAAACGGCCCGACTCACTATAAAGGACACACTCTTGATGCCATCTTCAGCTCCCACAACCGGATACATCTAAACCCCCCCAACCCTATCATCTGGTCCGATCACTTCATTGTTTCTTTCGCCATTCTCTCACCCAACCTGCTTCCCGTACCCGAACCTGAACCTCCGAATCTACGCAAATGCTGGAAGAAACTAATAATCCTTCCTGACCTAGCCGACGCACTCCTCCAGTCTCCTCTGCCTACCTGCCTACCCAATAATCAACTAACCACTGACGCCTTTGACTCATGGCTCAACACCTCACTAATGCGGCTCACACCCTCTTGCAAACCATCAGCCCATCATGGCCTCTTCCCTAGATGGTTCACACCTGAATTGAAGACCAGTAAAAAACGATATAAATACCTTGAACGCAAATGGCGGAAAGACAAAACTCCCCTGAGCAGATCCTCCTTGGCACGGCACCTTCATAATTCCCAGATTGAAATCCGGAAAGCAAAAAAAGCCCATTACAACTCCCGAATCCTAAACTGTAAAAACCCCAGCAAAGAACTTCACAAAATCATCGCTGAATTCACCAAACCATCCTGCACCACCACCGTCCCGACCCCCTCACAATCGCTGTGTGACTCACTCTCTCTCCACTTTTACACCACAGCTCTCGAAAGAACAACCGCTCTAACGAACAAACTAGCTCTCTTACACCCACCAGACAACCGACCCTCCATACCGGCCAACCCATCGCCTGCGACCACTACCCAACCAAGGTTCAACTCCTTTAGTCCAATATCACCCGACCAATCTCTCAAACTTATCTCTGCCCGCAAACCCTCTGGCTCTCCACTAGACACTTGCCCGGCCACAACCCTCAAAGAAATGTTCGCTTCCACATGCGCAGGAGAACACGCAAGAACCATCATAAATGACTCCCTTTCCTCAGGAATTTTTCCCAACGCATTCAAAACGATTCATGTCAAACCTCTAATAAAAAAACCTTCCCTAGACCCTCTCGAGCCCAAAAACTACCGCCCCATCACAAACACCAGGTTCCTTGCCAAGCTCATCGACTGAACCGCCTACTCCCAACTAAATGCCTTTGTCGAAGCCAACAATCTCCTAGACCTTACTCAATCAGGTTTCAGAGCCCGACACGGAACTGAAACCACCCTAACCTCAATCTGGGATGACCTTAAAAACACGGCAGACTCTGCGGGATTCGCCGCATTAATCCTTCTTGACCTATCCGCCGCCTTCGACACAATCAATCACTCAATCCTCCTTGACCACCTCTGCTCCCTAGGAATTCGTGGAACCGCTCTCAAACGGATAGCCTCCTTCCTCAAAAACAGGATGCAAATAAACCTACTCTCCATCTATTCCTCCCAAGCCCGACCAGTCGACACGGGAGTTCCACAAGGAGCATGCCTATCAGCCCTCCTGTGCAACCTCTACATGGCCACCCCCCCATGAATAATTCGCTCACACAACATCCTGTGCTACAACTACGCTGATGACACTCAACTGATTCTAAAACTCCAGAACTCAAATCCCAACTGCCGACCCGACCTTGCTTCCTGCCTCCTCGACATAGAGCTCTGGATGACTAAAAACCACCTCTTGCTAAACCCCTCCAAAACCGAAAACATGGTATGTGGCAACACCAAACTTCTTCCACACCCACTACCCTGGCCATCTGCCATGGGCAACTCACCGACTCCCTCTAATTCAGTAAAAAACCTTGGATGCACCCTAGACTCTGACCTAACACTCTCGCACCAAGTCAACAACATCTCAAAGTCCTGCCACTACCACCTTAAAACTCTTAGGTGCATTTTTCCATACCTCTCCTTTCCCAACAGACTCTCCGTTGTCCAATCAATTGTTATATCAAGACTGGACTACGCTAACCCCCTCTACCTCGGAGTCCACGCATACCAACTGACTAAACTACAAAGAGCACAAAACGCTGCAGCCAAACTACTACTAGCGCTTGGCCCGAGAGACCACATCTCCCCAGCCCTCAAAACTCTGCACTGGCTTCCGGTTGCCCGAAGGGTGACCTTCAAAATCTTATGCATTTCTCACTGAGCACTGCATAAAACCAGACCTCAATATCTTCAAGACAAACTAAAACCCTATCACCCTGCACGTACTCTGAGATCAAGCTCAGTCTGCCTCCTAGTCATACCAAAAACAACCTCAGTCAGTTTAGGTGGATCATCTTTCTCAGCCTTGGCCCCCACGCTGTGGAACACACTCCTACCCCACATCCGACTCACTGAAGACCTCATGTGTTTCTGCAAATTACTGAAAACCTGGCTCTTCCCCTAAAACCAGGCCGAACTCAATCAAACTCAAACTGGAAAACAGCATCTCAATGACTTTGCCAAATGCTAGATAATAAATAGCAATGCAGCATCATGATCCGAGCGAGAAATCGAAAATAATAACTTCTATTGATTAGCTAAAAAAGACAAACAAAATAGATTAAGTAAAAAGGATCAAACCTGCGAAGTAGTTAAAAAGAATAAGCTGTACGAGAGCAGTAAAGCGGCTAAATTTAATGAAATGGACAAAACAAACGTAATGAACAAGAGGATCAATGTAGACGTGAGGAATAAAGTGGATAACAACAATTCAACTAACCCAAACTACTAGATCTTAAATAACAATAAAACAAACAACAATACAACATCAAGATCCAAGTGAGAAATCGAAAACTATTAACCTCTAAGGTAAACTAAAAAAGGACAAACAGAATAGAATGAGTAAAGTAGATCAAAGCAGTGAAGTGGATAAAAAGAATGAATTGTACGAAAGCAGTAAAGTGGTGGAGATTGTTACGCTCACCTGGTATCCACAGGGAAACCACCCAGCCGGGTTACTCGCTGGTATGCTTCTCAGTTTTTCCCTGATGTGGTCTGCGGGGAAGGTTCTGCCATAGGGTAGAATTAGGCGTGCTCTCCATCCTGCCTTCTTTGCAGGGGCGCGTTGTCTTTCATGGGCGAGTGCGGTCCAGTTACTTCACTGACGCCGGCCCGTTTGATATTGTTCAGGTAGGTTTTATTGCTGTTCTTTAGTTTATTTTGCTATCCTGCATGCTTTTCTTTGTTTAAAATGTCTCTTTCTTCTCCCTTAGGTATGTGGAGCTTCAGCGCGGCGACCTGGCTTTGTTGAGCCCCGCTGGTAAATGATGGCGCATTAAGAGCGCTATTATGCGGTAAGTGAGCGCTATGCGCAGCGCTGCGAAGTCTTGCCTTTGCTACCCTGTGTTTTCCTTCCTTGTAGGTATCAGTGTTCTTCAGCGCGAATGGAATGTCTGGAGTGGTGCCAGCCGAGAGGCGACCAGCCAGGTAAGCCTTTTGAGCAGTTCGTAATTTGTAAATGTCTCTACTGCTTTCTTTAATGTTGTCTCTATCTTCCTCTTTCAGGTCGTTCTGTCCGGGAGGCGTGCAGATTCACGGAAGCTGTTCTCAGTAGTTGTGAGTGTTTAGAGATGAAGACTGCAGGTAAGATGCTGCTGCTAATGATGTTCCTTTTGTCTCCTTGCAGGTTCTGCTTCTCCGAGGTTCGAGGGAATAGCTGGACACGGTGAGCGTCACGTTGCAAGCTGCAAAATAACACGAAGCGTGTTGTCTTGCTCGGGTGTGGTTTAAATAGCCCCAACAAAATAGCCTGGTTAAAGTAGTCCCTAGGCTGCCACACCCAGAACACTAGACTGCATAGCTTGGTTCTTAGGAACCAAGCTATGTGGATGCCTCCATGTTGGCTGACAATACAATAAAGTAGTTCCCAAGCACATTGTTTTTCATGGTGTATGAGCCTGGCGCCATAGGCGCCAGGACTGGCCGCATGAGGGCTTTTGAAGAGAATGCCAGGCTCTAGAGGCCCGAGTTCTGACTCCACCTGGCCAATGGGTTTGCCAGAGGGGGTTTTGGGCGAGGGTCATGACAGCACTCCCCCCTAAGGCCCCTCCCATGGTGTTCCTTCTGTCTGGCCCAGGTTTGGTTGGGAAGTTCCAATGGAATTTCCTGATTAGACGTGGTGCTTGGATATTCTCACTGGGCTCCCAGGATCTATCTTCTGGTCCAAATCCTTTCCAATCGACGAGTTAATATAGCTTGGTCCTAGAGTATTTAGAGTCCAAGATATCTTTGACTTCGAATTCTGGTTCTCCGTCAACAAGTATGGGCTTAGTTGGTGTCCCAATCCGTGTGCCGGGTTGCATTGGTTTCAGGAGGGACACATGGAATACCGGGTGGATGTGTAGATTAGGTGATAAATCCAGTTTCACGGCTGCTGGGTTGATAATTGCCTTAATGGTATAGGGTCCTAAGAATCTGGGATAAAAGGGACGGGTTCCCTTGATGGGTACGAATTTAGCGGCTAACCAAACTTTGTCTCCTACTTGATAATCAGGGGCCTTTTTCCGGTGTTGGTCAGTGAATCTCTTTTGTTTTTCTTTAGCAAGAATAAGGTGTTCCTTTGCCCTTTTGAAAGCCTGAGTAATGGTTGTGTGTAGAGTCTTTACCGCTGGCATTTCCAAGCTGGCTGGAAGGTCTAGTTCAGAGGTACGTGGATGTCTGCCATAAAGGGTATAGAAGGGCGCTTATCCCGTGCTTGAATGCAAAGAATTGTTATATGCATATTCGGCTATCCATAGTAGGTCTTTCCAATTCCTTTGTTCATGGTGCAGCATGCACTGTAAATATTGCTTGAGTGTCTGATTGGTTCTCTCGGTTTGGCCGTCCGTTTGGGGATGGTGACTGGTAGATAGCCGAACGCCGATCTGCGCCATTGCACAACATTGTTTCCAGAAGTTTGAAACAAACTGGCTGCCTCGATCAGAGACCAGAACCGAAGGGAAGCCATGTAGATTAACCACGCCCTCCAGGAACACTTTTGCTAAAGGGGCTGTGTCTTGGAGGCCTTTGAGAGGAATAAAATGGGCCATCTTCGAGAATAAATCCACAACTACAAGGATGGTGTTGAACCCTTGGCTTAGAGGTAGATCAGTGATGAAGTCAAGGGAAAGAGTGTGCCATGGAACTGGAGGAATGTCCAATGGTTGTAGGAGACCAGATGGTTTTTGTTTCTGTGATTTATTTTGTGCGCAGACACCGCAGGACTGAATATACTGAATGATGTCCTTACGCCAGGTAGGCCAGCAAAAGTTATCTTTCACCTTAGCTAGGGTTTTGGTGATCCTAGGATGCCCTTCGATCAGTGAATCGTGATAGTTTTAAATAATATGCTGTTGTAATTCCTTCTTGGGTACATATAGGCGATCCCTAAAAAAAGGTAGATGGTCCTTGATAGTATATTGTTCTCCTTGAGTTTGACATGCGAGGTAGGCATCAGGATTCATTGTCCGTTGGATTTCTTTTCGTAGTTCTGTTTGTGTTAAGGCTGTTGTGATACCCAAGAGTTTGTCTTCAGGTATAATAGGTACTGGGTCTGGAGTTGTATATACTATTTCATCTATGCCCATGCGAGATAAGGAATCCGCCTTTCAGTTTCTGACTCCTGGTCGAAATGTGATTACATAATCATATTCGGTGAAGAAAAGGGACCACCGTAATTGGCGCGAGGACTGGGCCTTGCCTGTTTTGAGATACTGCAGGTTTCGGTGGTCTGTGATGACAGTAATGGTGTGTCTGGCCCCAGAAGGTAGTGCCTCCAGGCTTTAAAGGGGGATTTGATAGCCAGGAGTTCCTTATCCGTGATGGCATAATTAATCTCTGGAGGTGAGAAAATTTTTTCGACCAGAAGGCCACAGGATGTAGCTGGCCGGTTTCTGGGTCTCTCTGTGAAAGGACAGCCCCCATTGCGAGACTGGACGCATCAGTTTCAACGACATAAGGGAGGTCTGGACGAGGATGTCGCAGGATTGGAACGGATGTTAACCTTCGTTTAAGTTCCTGAAAGGCTTCTTCTGCTTCTTTGCTCCAAGCAAACTTTTTATTGTTTTTTCGTAATAGTACTGTGATTGGGTGCACAACCTGAGAGAGGTCTGGGATGAACCGGCGGTAGAAGTTTGCAAAGCCCAGCATGCTTTGTACCCCTTTCAGAGATGTCGGTGAAGGCCATTTCAGAATGGCATCTACCTTGTGCACGTCCATTCTGATGCCTCCTGGAGTAAGGATAAAACCAAGAAAATCTACTTCGGTGATGTGAAAAAAGCATTTTTCAAGCTTTGCAAACAAGCAATGTTGACGGAGCTTGGTGAGGACTGAACGAACGTGCCTGACATGATCTTGTTCCGAGGCTGAGTATACTAAGATGTCGTCTATGTACACTAAGGCGCACACCACAATTAACTCCCTTAAGACGTCATTCATGAAATATTGGAATGCCGCAGGAGCGTTGCATAACCCGAAGGGCATGACTTGATATTCAAACAAGCTGTACTTAGTACGGAAGGCGGTTTTCCATTCATCTCCTTTTCTGACTCGGACCAGGTGGTACGCTCCTCGAAGGTCCAATTTGGTATAAATCTGGGCATCTTTAACTTGGTCTAGCATCTCAGGGATAAGTGGCAAGGGGTAGCGGTTCTTCACGGTGATCTGGTTCAATGCGTGGTAGTCAATACAGGTTCTCAAGTCTCCTTCCTTTTTCTGTACGAAGAACAAAGGACTGGCTGCGGGGGACTTCGAAGGACAGATAAATCCGTTTGCAAGGTACTGGTCTAAATAGGATTTCAAATGAAGGTTTTCTGGTTCTGTGAGAGCATAGATCCTGCCGCAAGGGATTTGTGCACCAGGAACAAGGTCGATCGGACAGTCATAGGGCCTGTGCGGCGGCAATGTTTTGGCTTGGTCCTTTCGGAAAACATCCTGGAAATCATGGTATTCACTTGGCAAGGTATTAGTTGCTCCCAGGGTTGATACTGTCGCTCCGGGAGTCATGGGGATACAGACGTCGGGTTTCGCCTCTTGGTAATAGCAGGCAGGGGAGTAGTCACCGGGGAAGGTTAATTTTCGTGCCCGCCAGTCTATAAAAGGGTTGTGAGCAACCAACCATGGAATCCCTAGTATTAGCCTGAACTGAGGCGCCTTGATGAGATCGAATGAAATAGACTCCCGATGTCCGTCCTGGCACAGCAAGGTTACCCTGGCTGTGCACTGGGTTACTGGTCCGGAAGCGATTTCTGTCCCATCCACGGTGGTTACCTTGTCCATAGTTGGCTTAGAACACAAAGGAAGCCCCATCTCTGCTGCCAGTTCTTGATCAGTATAATTTCCAACTGCTCCGCTATTGATGTATGCTTCAACGGCATGCATTCTTGATGACTGTTGGTGGTTAATTAAGATCACTGGTATTGCAAAGTGCGAGGTCAGCAACTCTTTCTTCTCACTCGACAAACTGACCTCTACGTTTGTCGAGCTTGGTAGTTTTCCGATTCCTTAGCTTCATCCTTCTCTGTGGCCCGACTGTTTTTCTTGGGGGTTTTACTGGACAGTCCTTCAGGAAATGTCCTGGTTTGCCACAATACAAACAAAGCTGTTGTTGTCTTCTTTTGTCCCGCTCTTGTTTTGTTAATGGAGGCCGTATCCCTCCAATCTGCATGGGTTCTACAGCATTTTCAGGTACACAGGGTGTGTTTTCCCTTGGTCAAACATACACGGTCCGAGGGTCCGTCTTAGACCGGTCTGCATTTCAGTCCTGCAACCGGTGGTCTAGCTGCACGACCAGATTTATGAATTCTGTACAGTCTCTGGGTAGATCAACCACCTGGGCTAAGGCGTCCTTTAATTCGCCTCTTAAGCCTCGATGGAATAACGTGGTTCTTTGATTTTCTGGCCACCTAGCTTCGGCAACCAGTCTGTTGAAGGTAGCAATGTACGTTAACAAGTCCTGATTCCCCTGTCGGAGGGACAAGAGTTCATTGTCTACTGCTTGTTACTGGGTATGGCGAGCAAAATGTTTTTCCATTTCTCTCTGTAACCCCCCAAAGTCATGTAATAGAGGATCGTCATGGGTTACCAACGGCACCGACCAATCTGCTGCACTACCACTCAGGTATGATAAGACAAAAGCTACCCGAGCTTGGTCGTTTGGAAATGCTCCAGGCCTACAAAGAAAATGAAGGCGGCACTGATTGATGAATGCCGCATACTTCCGTGGGTCGCCTGAGAACCTTTCTGGTGGTGCCAGGGGCACTGTTCCAGGTAACGTGATCTGTACCGGAGTAGGTGGTATGGCGGGGTTTTGCATTGTTGGTTTGCTTCCAGGTAGAGGCGTCTGTCCTGCCTGTGATTGCAAGTATTGCCTGCTAATCTCTTCAGTGCGTTCTTTGGTCACTATTAGGTCTCTCCGGAGGGCATTAGTCTCTTGTCGGGCAGAATGAACCTCAGCACGAAGGTCTCCTAGTAATTGGGCCAATTGGTCCATTTCTGATGTCTCCATGGCGCCCAGGTGGATTTGTTATGGTAGTCTTCGTGTTCTGTTACGCTCAGCTGGTATCCACAGGGACGCCACCCAGCCGGGCTACTCGCTGGTATGCTTCTCAGCTTTGCCCTGATGTGGTCTGCCGGGAAGGTTCTGCCTTGTGGTAGAATTAGGCGTGCTCTCCGTCCTGCCTTCTTTGCAGGGGCGCGTTGTCTTTCATGGTCCAGTTACTTCACTGACGCCAGCCCCTTTGATATTGTTCAGGTAGGTCTTATTGCTGTTCTTTAGTTTTGTTGCTATCCTGCATGCCTTTCTTTGTTTAAAATGTCTCTTTTTTCTCCCTTAGGTATGCGGAGCTTCAGCGCGGCGACCTGGCTTGGTTAAACCCCGCTGGTAAATGATGGCGCATTAAGAGAGCTATGATGTGGTAAGTAAGCACACTGCGCAGCGCTGCAAAGTCTTGCCTTTGCTAACCTGTGTTTTCCTTCCTTGTAGGTCGCTGTGTTCTTCAGCGCGAGTGCAATGTCCGGAGTGGTGCCAGCCGAGAGGCAACCAGCCAGGTAAGCCTTTTGAGCAGCTCGTAATTTGTAAATGTTTCTACTGCTTTCTTTAATGTTGCCTCTATCTTCCTCTTTCAGGTCGTTCTGTCCGGGAGGCGTGCAGATTCGAGGAAGCTGTTCTCAGTAGCTGCAAGTGTTTAAAGATGAAGACTGCAGGTAAAATGCTGCTGCTAATGATGTTCCTTTTGTCTCCTTGCAGGTTCTGCTTCTCTGAGGTTCGAGGGAATAGCTGGACACGGTGAGCGTCACGTGGCAAGCTGCAAAATAACTCAAAGCGTGTTGTCTTGCTCGGGTGTGGTTTAAATAGCCCCAACAAAATAGACCAGGTAAAGTAGTCCCTAGGCTGCCACACCCAAAACACTAGACCGCATAGCTTGGTTCTTAGGAACCAAGCTATGTGGATGCCTCCATGTTGGCTGACAATACAATAAAGTAGTTCCCAAGCGCATTGTTTTTCATGGTGTATGAGCTTGGTGCCATAGGCACCAGGACTGGCCCCATGAGGGCTTTTGAAGAGGATGCCAGGCTCTAGAGGCCCAAGTCCTGACTCCACCTGGCCAATGGGTTTGCCAGAGGGGGTTTTGGGCGAGGGTCGTGACAGAGATTAATGAAATGGATGAAATGTTTGCAATGGATGAAAGTAACAAAATCGACGAAAGGAATAAAGTGAAGAAGATAGAAAGATGAATACAGAAGACAGATGAGTGCACAGACAGATGGCATGGAATGTATGAGTGCATGGTATAAATGGAAAATACAGAATAAACGATTCAAGTACATGAGACGGGTGTAGTGCATGGGACAGATGGAGAGCACGTAACGGATCGAGTGCCTGCGACAACCGATAATGCAAGATGAATGAACGAAGTGAGTGGAGCGGATGAAGTCGGTGGCGTGGATGAAGCGAGTATAGCGGATAAGTACGTTGAACCGATGAGTGCGTTGAGCGGATGAGTGCGCAGAGCGGATGAGTGTGTAGAGCGGATGAATGTGTGGAGCGGATGAGTGTGTAGAGCGGATGAGTGCGTAGAGCGCATGAGTGTGTAGAGCGGATGGGTGCGTAGAGTGGATGGGTGCATAGAGCAGATAAGTGTGCAGAATGAATGAGGGCATGGAGCGTATGAGGGCAGGGAGAGGATGAGGGCATAGAGCGGATGAGAGCACGGAGTAGATAAGAGCGTGGTGCGAATGTAGGTTGTGGTGCGGATGTAGGGTGTGAGAGGATAATAGATAGAGCATATTTAGGGTGTTGAGCGGATGTATAGCGTATGATGGTATTGAGCAGATGTAGGGTGTTGAGCAGATTTAGGGTGTTGAGCAGATGTAGGGTGCGGTGGTGTTGAGCCGATGTAGGGTGTTGAGCGGATGTAGGGTATGGTGCGGAGCAGTTGTAGATTGCTGAGCGGGTGTAAAGTGCGAAGCGGGTATAGGGTGCGGTGCCGGTGTAGAATGCAGAGTGAGGAGCGGGTGTCGAGTGCAGAGCGGGTGTCGAGTGCGGAGCGGGTGACAAGTGCGGAGCGGGTGACGAGTGCGGAGCAAACGGGTGATGTGTGTAGATGGAACGGGTGAAGTGGTTGGAAGAAACGAGTGAAGTGGTTGGAAGAAACGGCGTAGTAAAGGTAGGAACGGAGGATGGATCTAGAAGAATGGGTGATGTATATGGACGTGACGGATAAAGTATGAGGAAGGAACGGGTGAAGTATGTGGACAAAATGGGTCAAATTTATTGAATAGAATGATTGAAGTATGTGGATGGAACGGGTGAAGTCGATGGATCAAATGAAAATGTGGTTGGAACGGAGGAAGTATGAGGTTGGAACGGTTGAAGTATGTGAGTGGAACGGATGAACTGGGTGGAGCAGACAAACTGGGTGGAACAAACAAACTGGGTGGAATAGATGAACTAGGTGGAACGGATGAACTGAGTGGAAAAAATGAACTTGTTGCATCGGATGAACTTGGTGGAACAGATGAACTGGGTGGAACAGATGAACTAGGTGGAACGGATGACCTGGGTGGAACGGGTGAACAGGGTGGAATGGGTGAAATATGTGGAAGGAAAGAGTGTAGTATGTAGATGAAAAAGATGAAGCATGTGGATGGACACGGGTAAAGTATGCAGATGGAACGGGTGATGTATGTGGATGGAACGGGTGATGTATATGTATGGAACAGGTGAGGTATGTTGATGGAACAGGTGAAGTATGTGGATGGAACGGGTGAAGTATGTGGATGGAACGGGTGAAGCTTGTGGATGGAACGGGTGAAGTATTGTAGACGGAACGGGTAAAGTATGTGGATGGAACGAGTGATGTATGTGGATGGAACGGATGAAGTATGTGTATGGAATGGGTGAAGTATGTGAATGGAATGGGTGAAATATGTGGATGGAACGAGTGGAATATGTGGATGGAATGGGTGAAGCATGTGGATGGAACGGGTGAAGAATGTGGATGGAACGGGTGAAGTATGGGAAGGAACGGGTGAATTATGTGGATAGAAGGGCTGAAGTATGTGGATGGAATGGCTGAAGTATGTGGATGGAACGGATGAACAGGTGTAGAATGGGTGAAGTGGGTAGAACGGGTGAAATGGTAGAACGGATGAAGTAGGTGGATGAACGGGTCATGTGTTTGTAACCGGTGAAGTGGGTGGAACCGGTGAAGTGGGTGGAACGGGTGAAGTGGATGGAACGTGTGCAATGGGTGGAACCAGTGAAGTGGATGGAACCTGTGGAGATCACGTATATGGATGGATGATGCATGGAGAAAGGATAACGTGGGTAGAACGAATAAAAAGGTGCAGTACATAAAATGGTTGGAGTGCATAAAATGGTTGCAGTGCATAATATGACTGGGAGTGCACGGAACGGACTGGAGTGCATGGAAGAGATTGGAGTACATGGTATGGGTAATTCGATTACCCCTGGGTCTGTTGTTCGAGGGGGCACTGTCCCGTCCCCCTCGTCGAGTTTTGGCTGGTGGCAGTGGATACTACTTTTTATATTCAACCACGAATATATTCCTATGGGATTCTTCCCATTGTTCGAGGCTAATACTTTTTCACATTAGTCTCTAACATACCACCGGTTTATTTGTCTTAAATAACTCCACCGGTTGGTATTTTCTGCCAGAACTCAGTTTTTAAAATGGCGTATGTGTTCGCCTCTGTAACTCCGAACCAAAGGTTGAGATCTTTGTTCCACTTTTGGCAGACTTCTGCACAGAAGCCCTCCAGAGTGGTGCCATTCTGTCTGGATACCACAGGGGATGTGGGAGGGGGTTTAGGCACCCTGGACTGAGTTGCCTTGCCAACTCAAGTCGCACTCTGGTGTGATTGGCCCGAGTGGTGAGCCGCCCCGCTCACCACTTAGCATGTTTGATTGACAGCTAGGCTGAATGAATGGGGGTTTTATGCATAAAAGCAGGGCTTTTGGGACTGGAATGTCAGAAGTCGCCACAGTACCTAAGAATCTGACGAAGGTAAAGCTGAGCCGACCTGCAACGACGACACCTCCGGTGGAGCCCTGCTGAACCGACTCACCACTTCCCAACAACAGAGGAGATCTCCCTGCTGGAGAGTCTTCTTCCCCTGACTGGTGGGAACAACCAGTCCCTTGCTTTTTCTTCGCTTCCAGGACGTCTAGTGGTCGAATTGCCCGTGCTGAGCACCCCGGCAACCGGATAGCCACTAACCACTGTACCGCGACCAAAAGGTGGTGCCTTGTGATTGAGCACTCCAAGGCTGGTCTCTTCCCTGGTGGTGCAACGATCTTCAACTTTCCTCGACGCCGAGATCATCTCATCTTCTGGCAAAGCCCCGACTTGCATCCACCACCAGGAACAACTGCCCCCGCCGGAGCTGCCTCTTCACTCTGAAGGTACTGTGTCCGCCTGGCTTCCCTTGAAACGGTTAGCGTGAGGTGTCTTAAATCGTTACCTGTCCATTGGGTCGCCTCCAGACCTTCTTAAACTTTTGTTCTAAACTGGTCCAACCTTTCTGTGATATTTTGCTACAAAGACTTGAAGTGCATTTCCACTGTGGTACTTTTGGGACATACCGCCTTGCCTCTCTCCGAGTGGGCCTGGCCTCTGAACTTTGTGATTTACAGTAGACCCTGCCTTGCTTGCCTTGCAATTGTTTCGTAAAAGTGTAGTTGGTTTCATACCCTGCCTTTTTCTCTCCCTTTCTAACGAATACTAGAGTGCCATCTAGGTTAAACCACTCACCTTTGTCTGCAAATAAGTGGTGCCGTTGAACCTCGACTTGTCGAAATATTGTTATGGGATTGATATATACTTATAGTAACTGTGATTGAAGTTGTTTGCCATATTAGTGCCAGTGTGTTTTCCATAGATGTGTTTTTAAAGAAATAATTATATATCTTTACACCCAAGCTCTGATCAGTGTCTGCTTGTACTACTGTGTAAAGTGCCCTATCCTGTATACTCCAAATACGGCCTAACTCGTCTTGAGAGAAGTCTGACTGCTCAGCCACAGCTACCAGGTAAATCTGGGTGGTGCAGACTGCTACCAATTGGGTTTACTGCTAACTCCTGTAGACTTAAACTTTTTGCAGTGGTCCCAGAGGGAACTGCACAGGTTTCTGCCTAACACCATCCCTCTGCTTTATCAACAAGAAAAGACACCATGTTAGCCACATCACGATATTCTGCCACAATTTCATCACATCATCCTACTTTCCCCCGGCACTCTTCCCCCATGTCCTCTCATGCCCGCCCCCCATGCACTCTCACCTATTTAGCACATGAGATGGTGCCTAAAGTAACCCTTGTAAGCATAAGACTTCCATCTCCCAATGGCTTTTATCTGTCGCTCCTCACACCCATTCCCTGTGACCGTGGTGGCAGTCACAATCCTGAGGGAGAGTGGGGAGAGCCCCATCCCTCCCAGCACTATCTTCTCTAAAGACTTCTCCATGATCTTCCGAAATTGGAATCTGGATAGGTAAGAGCCATCCCTGTGTAAGAACAAAGGGCCCTCCTGCTACCAATGGTGCCCCAGCTATTCCTGCAGCCGTTTTAGCGGAGAGATATCAGCTATTGCGTGCCCTGAGAGTGTCACCCTGACCCCCTTTTCCGCTTAGTCCATCTTAGACTTTCAGAGATAAATGTGCACCATGATGTCCCCCTCGAAAAACAAGTCCCCTCTCGCCAATCTCCCCCCAAAGTGGGATGTGGCTGTGGCCACTATTTCCCCAATCCCGAATGCCCCGAAGAATGCTGTAACGAAAGCCGCCCTGAATAGTGCCACTTCCCAATCATCTCGGCAAATTCCTGCTAGTACCTACACCATTGCCACCAGTTTTTCTGAGTCTAAGGATTCCCTTCTGCCCCTCCCCCCCACCTACTGGTGCCTCCGCCTGTTTCCAACTGGTTAGGGCCTTTTTAATGATGAAATCGGCAGATGGCAGGGACCTACCCTGCAAGCCATGAAAGAACCCGATGGCAGCCATTTTTGCTCTGGCCGCTCCCACTGAAGCCCCTTCAGCCCATAGCTGACCCAGGAATCTCATTACTGCTCCTCTGTGAAGTATGTCCTCCATGCCTTGGGCCTCACAAAATTCCCTGAAATCCTTAAAAGCCTTTTCGTATGCCCTTTTTGTTTTCTTTGACAACAATGCTAACTCCGGGCACCAAGCTCCCACAGCATCTCGGAGAAATGTGCCATCACTGGTTTCGCCCCTACTAGCCACCGCCGGAATGCCTGTAGTTTGAAACGGGACAAAGCATCCTCTTCAACACCATTGGGCAGGATGATCTTCAGCTGTTGATTGAACATACCACGGATATGCTGTCCGACCATAACACCACACCCTTGCTCCCCAGTTCCACACCCCAGATTGTCAATGCAACTATGATAGGGAAAAGCTCCAGGAAGGTGA
This sequence comes from Ambystoma mexicanum, assembly GCF_040938575.1. NCBI lineage: Eukaryota > Metazoa > Chordata > Amphibia > Caudata > Ambystomatidae > Ambystoma > Ambystoma mexicanum. Next base: position 769,085,940 of record NC_090935.1, read on the forward strand.
TGTTACTGCGTAGCCTTTTTTTTACCCCTTGCGCAGGCCACCTCTGGCCGCACCATTATTTACCTATGATAGCCCAAAAGTCCACACTCCAAAGTCCCGCAAGAAGCTGTCCCAGCCCCTTAAGTCTTGCTTTTGCTCTTTGGACAACCTGGTGTGGCGATGCGTCTTAGTGAGTCCTGACATTGCCCCGGCAATGGACTAGGAAAATGGCTAGCCCATGGGAATGATTCTGAGTCCAAAATGTCCCCACCAAGCTCTGTAGCTGCCCCAGGGTCACTTTCTTAGTCCTCAGGCAGGCGGATATTGCCTCCCTGAAGCCCCACACATTGTCCTCTGGGAGCTGGCATTCCCCCGCCCCAGAATCTATTTAGATCCCCAAGAAGCAAAACAAGGTATTTGGACCCTCCTTTTTTCTGCCGCCAGTGGCACCTCCATCTCACTAGCCACCTTCTGGAAGCCTGAGAGGCCCCTAGCATACTCGTCCGTGCCCCCGTTTCCAATAAACAGGAAGTTGTCTAAGTAATGCAGCACATGCACCCCTTTGCACACCCTCTTAGTCACCCATTCTAGGAATGTACTGAATGCCTCAAATTACGTGCACAAGATGGAGCACCTCATAAGCAAGCATTTTCTCATAACAGTATCTGCCCCCCACCTGGAAGCCCGGTAGGTGGTAATCCTCTGGGTGCACTGGCAGCAACCGAAGGCAGACTCAATGTCCACCTTTGCCAATAAAGCACCCTTACCCATCCAGCATAACTGTGCCACTGCAGAGTCAAAAGAGGCGTACCTTACAGAACAAAAATCATCATCTATAGCGTTGTTTACCAACACACCCCTGGGAAAAGTTAATTGTGCATCAAGCAGTACTTCCCTGGTTCCTTGTTTGGGACTATGCTCAACGAGGAGCATACCAACCCCTTCGGTGGTGGGGGATCGAATGGCCCTGCAAATCTCTGCAATTTTAGTTATTTTTCCACTATCCCCACTGTCGGTTGTGACCATGCAGAATTTTGATTCTCTGGGACCGGCAGGGGTGTGCACCCCTGAATCGGTATCTGGATACCTTGTTAGAAGTCCTACACCAATAGCGTTCCCCCTCTTCGACCCCAGGGTACCTGTTTGCCCATGCCCTCAGCACATCTACCCGCAAAGGAGAGGGGAGGCCTGCCAGAGGTACCCCTAGTACACCTGCCTTACTTGTGCTGCTTGCTACGTTTGACGCACTTGGCCTCCCTGTGCTCCAACATCCAGCAGAATGAACAGACATGTTTGAATTTACACACTGGTCTCGCACAGCTTGAATTGTATGCGCAGCAAGCCCCTTTTTTGTCAACCCCACCACACTGAAAGGGCTGTGCCGGCCTCTCCGGCGTAAACCCCTTATTGGTGGATGGGCGTGCCACTGGGCGTGCCACAGTGCAGCAGGCCCACAAATCCATTGCCCTGGATCCCCAGTCCAACAATTCATTTCCAGCCTCAGCGCTCCCGAACCTCTCATCATACACCAGCCATGCCCCAAATGTACAATCACAACACCAAGTGATTATAGGACCGCGATTTCTGCAGAAGCTCACAGTGTTTCTCTAGTAATATGGCTGCAAATATTGCAAAAGAAGTTGGCCAATTTGGCACAGATCTCTCGACAAAGAATGTATTTTCTTTGGCCTTTCTTACTCTCTTATAAGCCAACAAGGAAAATATATCAATGCATTTCTCTTTCCTTATTTGTTCCTTTGTCCATAGTGGCACATGCCATGCATGCATTCTTGGCACCGCTGTCTGGACTGGAACAGAGGCTTGCCCTGCCTGCCTGCCTGCACCTGCTGTGCTTGATGTCACTGCTGCTGCTGGCAGTCACTTGTGCCATCTGCACCATTGCCACCACACTTGTCACTCCTCCCCCTGTTGCCACTCCTGCCGTGACCTCAACCCCTCCTGTCTTTCCTGTTGTCACCAGGAGGGGTACTGCCCCATTCTGGCAGGTGGGAACCCCCAAACCTCTTTGGGGCTGTCCCCCTGTGGGTTCCTGGTTGCTATGCCCCTTCTATTGAGCTGGGATGGGCCCTGGTGGTGCCCCCATTCCCCTTGCGGAGCCCCCACCCTGCCAGTTGCCATACTGTCCCCAAGTGGCCAACCTCTACTTCCCCCCTGCAGGGTGTGGGTCGGGGACCACTGGAAGCCCACCCCCTGCCAGTTACTGTGTCCCGGTGGGGCCTGCTGTCCTGGCCCCATATTGTCCCAGGTGGGTCCACCTGTGGCACCCCTGTGGTCCTGGTTGCCTGTGTTGGTGCCTCCAGTTCCCCCGCCCCGCCAAACTCCCCATTGCTAGCCTGTCCACTGCCATTGACCTCCTCTCGGGCCATCTCCCCAGCTGTTGCTCCATCTGTCCCTGCTGGCATTGTGGGAGCAGCTGTTATTCGGCCTCCTGCCGCTTCATGGGAAGGGCAACCCTAGGGGCCAAAATTGTTTGCCTGGGTCGTGTGGGTGGGGGTCCTTCTGCATCACCCCCAGGGACCCCCTGTGCCCCTTCCCCTTGTTCCGACTTTCTTCAGCAGGCAAGGGCAGGGTGGTGCAAGCATGGCGACGACAATCTTCCTGGGGACGAAGCTAAGAACTGTGCTCTCTTCATCCCCAGGGGCTGCTAAAAAGCCCCTCAGATTGGTGCCACCGCGCCAGCCCACCCGGTAAGCCTCTGCCTGTGCAAATGCCTTGGCCCCCCCACTGGGGGGCCAGTTCCAGCTGGCCTAGTCCAGCCCCCTCTTCTAGGGTGCCCCACCGCCCGCGCAAAACGTGAATTACGCAATGGCGGGCTTTTGCCTCTGTTAAATCTGCCCCATTGTAAGAGTGTGAACTTTATTACGTTTTAACATTCCACGTGTTGCAGTTTAGGCAGAGTGAGATTTAATTATTTGCCCAGGATCACAAACTTTGTCTAAACAGGGAAGCAGGGAGTTTAACTCACCTTGCAATTCGGGCACTTGGACCACGTCCCGCCCAAGCTTTACTTGGAACAAATGTAAGTTTTGGATGTCAAGGCCTGCAATAATAACCTCTTATCGAGTTTACTTGCAAAATACACAGTTTGCATAGTAAAGCAACATGGCAACATGTAAATCCTTATAGCAACATGTTAAGCCAAAATAATATCACTGTAGCTCTGTTCTCCACATCCTGAATGGAAAACTATAAGTCCCAAAATGCAAAATAAGGCAAGCCTGAAAAATATATTTTTACTTTCAGCGCTTTAAGACAGAAAACAAAAGAAGTCGTCTAATAAACTCAGTTATATATGGCGATTCTTGGACGTAAAAGCAAACTTTCTTTTTTACATGTCAAGCTAGTAGACATCAAAGATATAAACAAATCTTTCAAAAGGGTGCTTTATTGTGTTTCTGCCTTTAACTGTCACAAATTTGCAAGTTGCCAGGTGCTATGCGATGTCTTTCAGGTGGAAATGTTTCATCATGCATAAGAAAGCCTCTGCAGCCGATAACAAAAGATACCTGTTGACAAGTTTGTTAACATTCTGGCTGTAGAGCCATGGACGCTGTCTGTGTCTCTCAGCGGGGCTGTGACTGGGGAAATGGACAGTGCTTGATCCTCCCAGCAGAGTTGATTGCAGATTTGTCTCAGGAGAAACAAATGCCTTAACAACACTTTTTGTAAGCCTTTAAGGGTACATACACACTTTAAAAAAACAATGAACGAGTGGTACATCGTACCAGCGGTTTACATGACACTTCCACCTCTGGCTAGATCCAGTTTACAGACTAGCCTAGGCATTTACAAATTGGCTTTTCCTGCCCACAAAGATGCCGTTTTGCCCAATTTTCAAGGACCTACAATCTACTTCTCTGTGTTGTACATCCCCTGTTTGGATTTCTCAGCGGGTGTAGCTTCACACCAAGCTGAGGGCGATGCACCATTGCTTTTGTAGTCACGGACGGCACATACAGCAACTGCCCAGTTTAGGAGCGAAGGTGAGGTACTTCTGTTGCCTTCTCTGTCATTTTCCTCAGACATCTCACCAACTTGGGTGAAAGTTGTAAATGTAAGAGTACGATCCAGTCGACATCCCATCTACTTGAGAGAGCAGTCCATGTGAACGGAGGATAGCACAGGGGCAAGGTGCTGGCCTTGGAAGCAAGATAAAAAAAATCCAATTAAAAAATGGACAAAACTAGCCTTTTCCCTCCTTCCTCTGTATTGTAATGTAAATATCTGTTAATGGGTGAGGCAGCACTGTCCCAGGCTCTATGAACCCCCATGAACCACCCTGCAGGGAACAGACAACACCTTGTGCATATGCCAATCCCCGACAGCCCCTACCTACCCTTGAAAGGACAGCCCTTAAAACCTGTTTGAAAGGTTTTTGCCCTGTTCCCATCATTTCACTGTAGCACAAGTAAAGACAAACCCCTCAGACCATTAGCTAGAAAGGGGCCAGAGAGACTGGAAACTCGAGGGTGCAGTCTTCTTGGAAATCCCAAAATATCCCCCATCCCCAAAACCCCTATTTGTCACTGCCAACACACTGCTCTTCACCATCCTGCACCCGTCACACCACTCCGTCCCCTTTTTTGGCCAAGGTGCCGCCTATTTTGAGGAATCCCCACACCACCTTCCATTCTTTCTGCTCTGCATTTTAACATGAAGAATCCCCGGCATGGTTGCAGCATCACTTTGGAAGAACAAAAGAAACAAAGCCCACATCTCCCAGAATCCCCCTCTCTCACAGAGTGAAAACCCAGAGTAGATCTAGGAAACTCCACCACAGATATAAGGGGACGAGTATTATAGGGGAAGCACTAATCAGCCCTTAGAAGTACCTTCCCGATTCTGAAGAGAACAGTTATAGGAGACCAACACCACTCTCCCATTAAGGAACCTCACTGATACCAGTGACTCTCCCCTGTGTGCCACAATCCGATCCACAAAGATAGCACCCATTCTTCCTCAGACAACAGGGAGAGTCGAGGAAAATGAAACTCATGTTTTCCTCTATATCTACAACCCAGTTAGAATGATAGTCTACTGTAGCCAACAACTCCACTGATAATAAGATGAAGGCCGGGAGGATAGCTCAGGGGCAACACATTTGGCAAGACATCGCAGAGCAACACATGTTCGAGTACCGGGACCACGCTTAGAGACTTGTATTAAGGGCGTTATAAAGGATTAATTAATTAATAAGAAACAGCTCCCCACACAAAATACAGGAGAAACCTTATTCATAACACCAAGTACCATAAAAGTACTTTATAACATACAAAACAATCTGTTGCGTAAAAGGCGTAGCGAGAGTGGTCTCCAAGAGGGAAAGTCATGACCCAGAAGGGTAGAGTCAGACAGCAGCCCTATCAGAGCAGCTCACAGCCACATACACAAAGGTAACCCAAAACAACGTATGTAAATACTTTTGTCCTAGACAAAGGCGAAAACACGCAATATGAAGAAGGGGGGAAGTGAATGAGAAAACCCAGCAATTGGGGGAAGGTAGAGTGAAAGAGGAAACCCAGAGAGTGGAGGAAGGCAGAGTGAAAGAGAATCCTGCGAGGGTGGAGAAGAACACCAAAGAGGAGAAGAGTGTGAGCAGAGCGGCCTACACTAAGTGTAGATAAGTACACTAAGAAAACTTAAAGACAGAGGCAGTTGCCTGTGTTAAAGACAGCAAAAGTAAAGGCAGACACTGTGGCAAAAGAGAAGGCTGGTAGAAACAAGGCCAAACCCCTTACCATAGAAAAGTGGGAAGAACGAAGTCTAAAGCTCCGGCCAATGGAAAGGTACAGAGAGAAAAGGCTGAAGCTCTGGCCTTTTAATGGCACAGGAGGGCAAAGAGGAGTCTCTGGCCAAGGGAAAGGGAGAGAAAGAAAAAGCGTATGCCCTAACTCAGGGAAAATGAGAGACCCACCATAATATTAGCCTGGGAACTAACCCAGGTAGAAGACTATCGAGAGGCATGGCAGGGGCGCTATCCCAGGCAGAAGACAAATACCCTGTAGAGACCAAAACCCTGAGAACCAGCATGGCAAAACAAATAAACCTTTAAACTTGAGTTCATTGTATTTGCAAGGCCTTGTTGCAGGGGACAATCGCAGAGTATGCCGAGACTCTGCAAGACAAGGTGGGGTAGGGTGTGGTGAGTAGGAGGGTTACAATGTAAAGACACATAGTGAATGGAGAATGGGGGACAAGTAGGGACCAGGAAACACAGGAGTTGGGGTATTATGCCGATGGTCACCATTTGGAATTGTTAATGAGTCAATTCCATTGGCCACTATCAGGCCAGTACTGACAAAACAATGAAAGAATGGCAGGAATGTACAACATAATTCAATAACAGGCCTGTTACGACCAATACAAATAGGAAGGCTAGTTGCAACCGTAACCATTAAATAGCAGGCCGGTAGTGGTAGTGCCCAATGCAATTGAGTAACAATTAACAGGCAACCTACCATTAAATTAGCCAACAGGCTATGTTGCCAAACCAGCTTATCGGTGCAGCTACTGGTGACTACAGTCAGACTAAGGGCTTCATTAAAAGTGAGGCAGTAAGGGGTTAACGGCGCTGGTAAAGGTGCCAGTGCCGTTAACCCCGTACCACCTCATTACGTGGTCCCCTCGCGGGACCCGCTCTGGAAGTCTGGTCAGACCAGACGTCCTTTGCGGGTCCCGCGAGGGGACCAGCATGCTAACAACAGGCCCGTCATTAACAGACCTCTTGTTAGCATGTTCCCCATTCCCATTGAGCCCTATTGGGGCTCAAATGGGAATGGGGATGGTCCGGGTTCCCTGAATGGGGAAATACCGGGCCTTCCAAAGTCGGAATGGCCCAGTATTTCCTCATTCAGGGACCATGGACCCGGACCTGAGTTTGGAGGCAGCTGTTGTGTTCCATGTAAAGATTAGAATATGGAATGTTAATAGGTCATTGTCAGAATGTGGAATGGGGGTTGGGACATCTGGAATGTATAGAATGTAAAGACGGCAGTTGGAGTTTGGTGATTAAAAGATACAGATTGTATTTTTGGATTTCTTGGTTATTGCACAGTGCAAATACAAAACATTTGGCAACAAGGATGAAAGAAGATAAAAATACTACGAACGCGTGAAAGAAAATTAAAATTGTCATGCAATCGTGAGAAAACGGATAACAAGAAATAAGGAAGACAAATACCTGACAGTCCGTTGGAAGGAAGATGTCTCATTAGCTGCATGACAGCTGCAAAGTTGAAACTCATTAATATAAACTATGACCAGTCAGAAATGATAAAAGGTATGCCACCACAATATGACAGCATAAGTACCATAACGGAAGAAACAGTGAAAGGAAAATTTCCTGATTTATTTAAAGGAGTGTGGAAATTGAAAGGGAGTACAATACATCTACATATTGACCCACGGGTTCAACCAGTTCCTCAGCATCCAAGGATGATAGGATTCCATCTTCAGGAGAAGGTGTCAAAAGAACTACAGCAACTTGTTGAGAACGATATAATCGAAAAGGTGGAAAGTGGTCCTACGCCATGGGTATCCCTGGTGGTAGTGGTTCCAAAGGCAGATGGATGCATTCGCTTATGTGTAGACCTGAGAATTCCCAACCTGGCTTCCCCTTTTCTGGCCAAGGTGCCGCCTATTTTGAGGAATCCAGAACCCAACATTGAGCATATGATCATCAGATTGAACTGAGCAACGAGATTCACAAAACTTGATTGAAATCAAGGATCACCAATTAGAAATTGATTGTGAATCTAGAAACATTACTACTTTTACAACTCATGAGGGACTGTTTAGGTATAAATGATTGAGTTTTGGGATATCGCCAGCGGCGGAAATATTTCAAGAGACAATAAGAAAGGATATTGCACCTGTAAAGAATGCTTTTAACTATAGCGATGATATACTGGTGTTTGGAACCACTCAAAAACAACATGATGAGGCATTAGAAGAAGTGTGTATGGCATTGCAACAGAGTGGATTGACTCTAAATGGATCCAAGTGTGATGTAAACAAACAAAGCCTTCGATTCTTTGGACACATATTTTCAGAGAGAGGAATAAGAGCTGATCCAGATAAAGTGGATGTCATTCTTAACTTAGAAGCACCCAAAGACATAACAGAGTTGAGATCATTTCTTGGCATGGCAGGATATTGTGCTTGGTACATACCTGACTATGCAAAAATGACAGATCATTTTAGGAAGTTGCTGAGAAAGGAAGTAACATTTATATGGAATGCGAAATGTAAAGAGAACTTTGATCGAGTCAAGAAAGAACTGGTTAGTGGTAGCCAATTGGCCTATTTGAACCCAGATTGGGAAACAGAAGTGACAGTGGATGCCAGTCCTGTAGGAATGGGTGCGATTTTAGCACAAAATTAACTATAAAGGGAAGGTGACAGGCACATAGTGATGCATTAAGCAAAATTGAACAGGCATATTCGCAAGTGGAGAGGGAAAGTCTAGCAGCTGTGTGAGCCTGTGAGAAATGTCATCATTTTATTATTGGAAGGTCATTTACACTTGTCACGGATCATCAGGCATTGATATCTCTGTTTGGAAATCCGAGAATCAGGATGCCCCCATGCATTGAAAGATGGGGAATACGCTTGCAAGAGTATGATTATGTCATCGTCCACAGGCCAGGAAAAGAGGCGAATCCCGCAGACTATCTGTCACGACATCCAGAAGAGAAATCTGATGAAAGGATGCAAGTTGAAGCAGATGATTATGTGTCGTATTTATCTGTTAATGCTCTACCACCGAAAATATCAAGAGAGATGTTTGCAGAGAAAAGTAGAAGTGATCCAACGATTCAAGCAGCGATACGCTTAACCACGAGCGGCAGGTGGAAATGGTGGTTAAAGAAACAGAAGGTTGAAGGAGGAGTGGATGTAGAAGAACTGAAGAGAATGGCAAGAATAACTGGGGAATTAACATTAACAAATGATGGAATGCTTTTGAGGGGGAGTAGACTGGTAGCTCCAAAGAGCCTAAGGAAAATGCTGGTAGTGATGGCGCATGAAGGACATAGAGGAGTAGTGAATACAAAAAAACTGTTGAGAAATCAAATATGGTTTCTGTGCATGGATGTAATAGTTGAAGATGTTGTAAAAAATGTTTTGCTTGTCAGGTGACTGCATCTGATAGCAATGCAGTTCTTCTGCAAATTGTGCCACTGCCGGATGCACCTTGGAGTAGGATATCTATGGATTTCTATGGTCTTTTGGAGGAAGGAGGATATTTGCTAGTGGTGTTGGATGAATTTTCTCGATTCCCATTGGTGAAACTGCTTTCCATCATGTAATAGGTGTTCTGGATTAATTGTTCAGTGAGTGGGGTATAACTAAAGTGGTCAAAACAGATAATGGTCCACCATTCCAAGGACACATGTTCGAGAGGTTTGCAGCGTATTTAGGATTCAAGCATCAAAGAGTTACTCCGTTGTGGCCACAAGCGAATGGCATGGTTGAGAAGTTTATGCTTGGTCTAAAGAGAACACGGCAGAAAGCTATGGTGGAAGGTATGTCGATGACTGAAGCAGTGCCACAAATGCTTAGGAGTTATCGGAACACCCCACATGAAAAAACTAGGTATACACCAGCGGAATTAATGATCCGATATAAACCCCGAATTCGAATACCACGGTTAGGAGAGTATACGCTGGAAGAAGATGAAGAGATAAGAGAACATGATAGAATGAAGAGAAGGACAATTAAGGAATGGAGTGATTGCAAAAGGAAGGCCAAAGATAATCGAGTCGGAGTAGGAGAGCGGGTGCTAGTAAGGCTAAGAATACGCACTAAGTTGGACTCAAAGTATAAACCTGTAATCTTGAAAGTGAAAAGAGTAAAAGGTTCTATAATTACTGTGAGTGATGAAGACAGTCTTGAACTTACGCGGAATGCATCATTTTTCAGAAGGATGTTTCAAGAGGATGCTGACGGTAACAATGAGAAGGCATCTGAAACTGAACTTGGGAGTGAAGTGATGGATACCTCAATGTGGGATGACAATTGCGGGACAGGAGATCATACAATTAATGGAGAAGTAACTGAGCCTGAACTTGTGGGTGGAGGTTGTGATGTTTTAAATCCTGCATATGTGTGAGAAGTCGCCCCTCACGAGTGGTGCATAAACCAGATCGTCTAATTGAGCAAATGTAGATATTGGTTTGACACCAAAACTGTAAGTACAAAGTTAGATAATATTATATAAAGTGGTGATACAGTTAAGTATTTGTTTGTATAAATAATATGTTACATGATAAGTAAGGGGGGTTGTTGTGTTGCATGTAAAGATTAGAATATGGAATGTTAATAGGTCATTGTCAGAATGTGGAATGGGGGTTGGGACATCTGGAATGTATAGAATGTAAAGAGGGCAGTTGGAGTTTGGTGATTAAAAGATACGGATTGTATTTGTGGATCTCTTGGTTATTGCAAATACAAAACAGCAGCCATGCCCTTATTATGAATTTGGCTGCCTCCAAACTCATAATGAGGCCCTAAGTCTTACTGGGATGGCATAACAAATGAGTCTCAGTAAAGGAATGCATGTTTTATAATGTCAAAGGAGCAACAGCAAAAGAACATGACAAAAAACCTCAGCTAGTGAAAAGTATGTACCCAGAATGAAATGGAAGCACAGAGTAGGGCCAATGTGCGTGCAGGAGTGAGACATTACTCTGATGGCACAGGTGAGGGTCCACTTCTGCCACCTGATAGGGATTATTGCAAGAAATTGGCTGCAGCCCTTGCACTCTGGTGTTCTGAAGCAGGGCCCTTTTTTCCTCCTGGGAGGCCGACCGAAGTGTGTACGTGTTAATGTATTTAGAATCTGTTTCTCTTGAAGAGGAAGTTACTGACACGAGAAAGACTAGAGGCACGGGAAGGTCCCACATATGTATGTTTCTAAGATGGCTGACACCTTAACTTCCAATGTCATGTTTTTGGCTTACTGCTTCAGCTCCTAAAATTCGATTTCAGTAATTTTGACAAGTAGAGCTTGATTTAGGAAGACTGTCTCAGTTGCATTGTTAAATGACTGCAACATGGTTAACAATTCCCTTATTTGCAGATGGGACACATCAGGAAAATTGTTGCATCCTTAACTTTCTACCTCCAATATGGCTGCTAAGGAGTTTGCTGGAGGCATGTTTAGGAGAGCCCTGTTGTAGCGGTTAAGCTGATGGTGAGACATTGGAAATGGTGGAAATGGTGGACATGTTGGCGGTGGTGTGAGCAAAGGTATCATTCGGCCTCCCAAAGGCAAGTTCAGAGGACAAAGCGATCTTGGCGCACGTTCTGCCTCTGTCGTGCGATAGCACGGCCTCATGTGCTGGAAGAGCCTTACTGTAATGCTCATGTTTATAAGGTCATAGGGGTCACCCATGCCCTATGTCTTCACCTGCCTGCAGTTTCACCATTGTTGCCATCCACTCTGCGATCATAGTGAGCCTGTAGTGTAACAGGCGTGTGGATCATAGTTCTGGCAGAGCTAGTATGAATGTTAGTGATGACAGCTCCAGTCAGCATTCCAACACAGCAAGGGGCCGTCGTTTGAATCCAGAGAGCATCTTGGTGTAATAGGTGATTTGGCGAGGGAGGTATGCTACCAGGGATATGATAGGTTAGTTATAACACGCTTAATACCCAGAGGTTTCTAAGCGTGGACCCGGGGATCGAACCTGTGTTGCTCCGTGTCGTCTTGTTTTCAAGGCGAGCACGTTGCCACTGAGCTATCCTCCCGAGGCGGATAGGGGTCCATACAGATTTCTTGAGGGTAAGAGAAATAGAATAAAGCGGGATGCACAAAGGGGTGATTTGTTACGGGTGACTGCTTCAGGACGGGGCGATGGTAATGGATCTCGATGAAATATCCCCAAACGAAAGCTCATCAGGCAGGTTCTATCCATCCCCCATCTTACGGCCTACACGTGAGGATGCACTTTACTTTGGGTAAATGCAGATCTGCAATTTAGAACGACTCATGTGATGTCAAATTCTGGACGGTGCATTCAAGGAGGTGGGGTTTTTGTACTGTGGCAACTGTGAAGAACCTGGAAAATAGAAGAAGTTGGGAGGTAGAGAATGTTCTGGGAAACATTCAAAGAGAGGGTGCTTTTTAAGCCCATTGGCAACTTGGAGTGATCTTGTAGAGAGCCTGAAAGCACGGCTCAGTTTACTCCTTTCCACTGGGCTCACTATCCTCAAGACCCAGACACCATAACATTTCTTGATGAACATGGACGAGGCAAGATGATTTCTGAACCCAGGTTTATGGCCTTTAGTAGTACTGAGTTAACTTGCACTGGTACATTTCCCCATGACCAGTAAGCTTTGTGGAATTGAAGAGGTCCTTTAATCCATTTGGATTGAGTATAAAGACTATAGAAAAGGTTGGATGGGGGCCAAACCTTTCAGACCATAAATATCCTGGCAGTTGGGTTTTGGACCAGCTGTGTTGTTTTAGATTGTTGAAAGTCAGGCATTGAAAAAACCCCTATCACCCTTACAGAACCTTAACAAAGAGTTAGGCTGCTGCCTTGGAGTCAACAAGGTACAGGCTACTCTGTGGCACCAATTCCTGGACATGGGAGAGGCAAGTGGACACATTTTCTGTTAGCCTTTCCCATGAACTGTGTATCATCTGCATGGTCTGAAAAGGAATCTAGTATTTTTCTTCCAGGTTACCTGCGAGGCACGTGCCCACATAAAAAAGAACCACCAGGAAGAGAGCAGAGCCTTAAAGAAGGCAACAGGGCTTATCTCTTGCGAAGATATGTCCTCTCCTGATTTGCTGAGTGCAGGTCTGGGGAGAAGAATGAACCAGCACCAGGTATTCCCCTGGTGCTATTGCAGGTGTTGGAGCATGATTGTGTGGTGAAATGTGTTACTCGTGGTATTGGGTTGCCAGTTGACCTTTGCCTATAGCCTCTCTGTTTTTCCTCTCTGGTGGAAAGCAGTGTGGATTCAGTGCCTCTCGTCCATCTGAACCCTGATTATTGGCCATGGAGCTGTGACGTTTCTTTCCCTGCTGCTGCTGCTGCTGCTGCTATAATTCTCAGGTCACCTACCTTTCTATGATTTCTGTTACAATTTCAAGTTCAGAAATGTTATATTTTTCGCCATGTACGATCAAATCCTGTGCCAATAGCAGGGCAGGCGGGCATGCACATGTATATGGGCCGGTGCCCATATAATGCTGTCTTGTCTGAGCAACTGCAGGCAGGACATTCCACGGGCACAGGCACAGCCTTGTTAAGCTGGGCCCTTCCAGTTTTTATGATTGGCGCAGTTCCTCCCAATTCATCTGTCTTCACAAGATTATTTAGAATCCTGTTTTCTACTAAATCAGATTTACTTTTCTTCTCTTTTGCTTTTATTTCGTGATTTTCCATGTGCGTTGTTAGAGATCTGAGCTCAGTTATTAGAACCAAATTGCAGTATCGAATTCTATATAGGGTAGGTGTGGTGGGAAAGTATTTCTATTATTAATAGGGTTGTACCACATTTTAGATCTAAGTAAGTATTCGGCAGAATTTTGGCAGAAAACCAGCTATTCTACTACTCGAAGCCGAAATCCCATCCACTTTCTATGATTAGCTATCTCTCTCTCTCTGGTTGAGTTAGATAGATAATCATAGAAAGCAGAGACAGCTGCAGCAGCCAAATAAGGTATGCCCTTATTGGCTGCTGCAGTCTGCCCAGCCCTGAGGTCAAAGTAAGCCCTCTTCCCACCTCCCCTGCTGTTAGAGGGTTGCCGGGTCTTGCCCTGGCATCTCCCCACACATTAATGCGCTGTGGGGGCCGCCAGAGCAAGACTCGTCGACTACCGCAGTTGTTGCTGGGGGGTCACCGGGTCTTGCCCTGGTGGCCCCCAGTTTACTAAAAAATACATTGCAGCCACAGGGGCTGCCAGAGCAGGACCCACCAACCCCATGCAATTGTTGCTGGGGGGGTCGCCAGGCCTTACCCTGGCAGCCCCCTCATCCCATTTAGGAAAAATAGAAGCTGTGGGGGGACGCCAGGGCAAGACCCTGTGACTTCTGCAATTGTTGCTATGGCGGCGACACCAGGTCTTTCCCTGGCAGCCCCCACTGATTTGCAACAAAAAAAACAGCTTGAGCCACCAGGACCTGGCGACCACCACAATTGTTGCTGGGGGTGTTGCTGGTCTTGCCCTGGTGGCCTCCCAGGTAATTTAAAAGACATACTGCATATGGGACAGATGTGGCAAGGCCTGGCGACCCCTGTTGCACAGAGTCTTAAAATACAAAACAATATGGGTTCTACCAGGGCAAGGCCAACTCCCCCCCACGGTCCCATTTTACGATTGGGGAGAAGGTGGTGATCGCTGGGCCTTGCCCTGGCGAACCCTGTATTGCTTTATCTTTTTAAACTATTCGACTCTGGACAAATACTTGGACCAACTATTCGGTATTTGGCCGAATAGTAACGTCACTGTTCGGTACAGCACTAATTATTAACATTTCATATTTATTTTCTATTTATAAAGTTCACCTAAGCACTGTCCAAAATTTCAAAAGAGAGTCAACAATAAAATCACATGTGCAAAATGAAGGCAAAACAGCATGAGGTTACATCCTTGGCACTTAGATATAGCAAGGAGGTGAGTTATAAAAGAAGACCGAAAAGAGGGAAGAGGAGGATGAGCTGAGCGAAAAGAGTGAGGAAGAGCATTTCAACCTTTGGCAGCAGGAAGAGAAAATAATGGATGGATGAGGATTGAAGGAGACGAGAGATGGGAGAAAGCAGAGACAAGGGAAGAGTGATAAGAGGAAGCTAAACGAGGAATACATATGCAGAGGTAGCCACACTGCAGATGGGCAGAAACAGAAACTCTAAAGAATGAGAGAGAGCGGAACAAAGCAAGAGCTAAAAAAGAAAATGAACAACAGAATGAAAGATACAATTAAGTGGTGAAAGAGAGCATAGGCCGGAAAGACCAAGAAAAAGGGACAAGCAGTAACCAAGACAGGAAATGATCCGTATGAGGACCAGAGTTTTATCGTCAGAGAAGGCAAGAAAAAGTGGAACGAACGAGCAAAAGAAGAAACGTGAGAAGTAAAAGAAAGCGGAGGATCAAAAGGAGTGCTTAGATTTCAAACAGAAAAATAAAGGACAAAAGAATAAGGAAGAAATGAGGAAAGGAGGGCAGTCATGAGATGAAGGAAGAAAATTACTTTAGTCTTATATAAAATAAATTCAAGCGAGTGAAGCATTCGTGCCATAAGTGGCACTATGAAGAGGATTGCTGACGGAAAGAAAAGAAACAAATATTTGCGAAGTATCGGCATAGAAATGAGAGTTTAAACCAGATGAATGAAAAAGTGGAATAGCATAGAGAGAACATGACAGGGACAAGAACTGTGGCTTGAGTGACACTGAAACGCAAAGGTAGGGTAGAAGAACAATCGCCTCCCCATGACACCGAGCAGAAGCTACTTGAAAGACAAGAGAAAGCAGAGACAGAAATGCCATGGGAAGAGCAGAGAATAGAGTGATGACTGTATCAATAAGTCCAAGAGAATAAGGAGCGAAGATTTCTTAGAATGATGAACCGGAGTAAGAAAATTAAGGACGTGTAGAAAAAAAGAGGTTTTGGTAGAGGATTCAGACCAGAAACCAGATTCTAGTGAAGAAGGGAATTAGAAGTCAAGATGGGTGGATAGTTGGGAATAGACATATAGAGAAAAGGAAGGAGGAGTGTAGGTCTCATCGTAGGAAATAGACAAAACATACCTTCAAGGGGCACGGATAGTACATGAGTGAAATGGGGACTGCAGTGCAAGGTATCCAGTGCAATGAATGTCAGCAGCTGATGGGTAGAGGTTAACATAAGAGTGCACGCTTGATTGACACACCAGGGATCCTACTTCGATGTTGGCAGGAGGGTGGTCTTTCCTCTGTTGCATGTGTGTTTCTGTCAATCATATGTGGGTGCACACATCAGATAGCCCGCCCACTGCGAGTGTAGCTAAGCCTCTGCAACATTGTCATCTCAGGACTGCCAACCTCTTCAGCTGGAAATAGAATGCCATGAGATCGCAACATGGGAAGCAATTAGTAACCGGGTAGTAACCGACTGGATAATACTCCTGGAAACCCAAGGCTGACAGTAACCGAAGCTGGGTCAGAATGTCCTGCTTTCTAATTGCTTGGATTTTTGCCTTGCAAATTGTTTTAATACTCCCTGGAGTAATTCCCTAAATGCTGCATCATGCTTCTTATGTGTGTTATTGTTTGCAAGGGACAGCCTCCTCGTTGGGCTGGCATAGCCTGGTAAACCGATTTAGTGTTAGCAAGGCCATTTCTAAGGATAAGCGAGGCGGGCAGCTGCCGGGGCCTCAGAGTGGGAAGGAGCGCCCCCAGAGGCAGGTGTGAGTCAGTGCCCTGCATCGCGGAAAGGGGCAAAGGACAGAAGCCTGCACTGGCCTGCAATGTCCCCTCGCGCCGCCCTCCCGCGTGGTGACCATGCCTTTCTACAGCATGGCTTCATAAACCATCCCAAATAACAGGGTGCACCGACCGAATCGCAGTGTTAGGTCGAAAACAGAATAGTTTGTCAAGTGTTCAGCCAAAGCCGAGTATTAATGTGAATAGTTGTTTATCATTAAATCATGTACCAAACCTGAAGAAAATAAATTCAAGAAGAAAATAAAGCTAAATGTTCTTCCATGTTTAATGTCCCTCTTTTCATTTTAATCAACCTAGCCTTATTTAAAGCATAGAAGACAGCAAAGAACACATTAATAAGAAAACAAGGAGCAACTGTACAGAAGCATAGTGCACATGCAAAACCAGTGCTAATCGGAGTGGCAGGCTTCACGAATGCAAAAGGCTAGCTTCATGAAGAACATGAATTCTTCAACATACAATGGCCATTGTGAATTGCACAGACTGCAATCTCCTGCGAGTTGCAAGGTAGCTTACGTGGGAAGCTAGTCTTAACGCTTCCTTGCAACACGCACAGATATGTTTCTGCCCTCTCATGCTGGACACAAGTATAGGGTACATGTGAGGTGTGGTCAAAGGGGTGACTTCTTCCCCGTAGCCCAAAAAGGGAGAGGAATGTTCCACGGAGCCAGATTGGGTGGGAGCGGGGCTAATCCCACGTATAGGAAAGCCATAGATGTGACTGAATCCGGCCAGAACGTACAAGCTCTAAGGGGGCCCTTTTCTGTTGGGCAGTTACCCAGTTTCACAGAGTCTCAATCAATGTCTGCTTGCCCCACGTCCTTCCCACCAAACTAGAGGAGGCAAGGATTGCTAGCTTTTCCTCTATGTCTCACTCTTCCACTCTCCGCACAACACAGTGCTATCTCTCTCTCTCTCTCTCTCTCTCTCTCTCTCTCTCTCTGTCTATCTCGCTCCACAAGGAAACGTTTCCTCATCGCTCACAGCTTTCCTGGTGGCGGCAGAGTGGCCTAGAATGGTAAGCAAGCGATTTCCCAATAAGCAAGTTCTACCAAGAGGACAAAATGGGTTGGGAAAGGCCGTCCACATCTTGCACTGGCTGACATGAAACAGACTCATCCATGAAAGGAAGCCTAAACAGAAAGCTGCCTTGAACCCCGCTGCACACTCAAGATGGGGAACACGCAAAGACTTGGTTACCTCCCTCAAGAACCTAACACACCTTGGAAACAACTACCAGGATGTTCTTTGTAAAAACCTAATTCTGGTTTACTATTCACAGTTGCACGGTTTATGTGATCATAATTGCTGAAACAATTGCCCTGCTCTTATGTTCATGCACTTGCAATTCTAGGACCATGTACAAATAACTTGAAAAATGTGTCTTAGATTTGCTTTTTGTTTTGTTCGATTTTCAATATGTTTGCCAACCTGAAGGCAAGTGTTGTTCATAAAAATCACTAAATAGTAAGGGAAACTGAACCCCTATTCCTTCGTTTGCTTTGACCTTAGTCAAATAAATAAGCTAAAAGTCAACCTTGAGATTCCTTTTGTATTTATACCTCGGCTAATCATGAGTATACAGTGTTTCTGATATTCAGCATGTCGAATGAGATAATCTTTGCAGAAAACTAAAATGCAAATTGAAGTAAATGTATGCGGCAGGACGCCACCATTTTGTTTCAAAAGCTTGTAGCTCTAAAGTCCTACCACTTCTCTTGAGCAGTCCCTTCTGTTACCTACCAAACGGTCATACAAGCAACTCAGTAATGCCAGCGCCAATTGAGTCTCAGAAATTTTTGAAAAATTACATCCATTTAATTCTCAATGCGGAAAATACCCATATGGCAGTTTACTAGATGAACACATATCTATGTTAAATGTGTTACATTCAGCCGAAACAAAAGATCTGGTGTATTTCCTAAATGTAATCGCAACATAAAGAAAGTAGTGCAATCCTCATCAAGCAAACATCATGGGTAGCAGTAATGTTCGAAACATCCAGAAATGAGGGTGAAGATTTAAATAATCCTATGCGTTTTGGGACATTAGTCCCATCTTCAGGGATGTCCACTCATCCTTTTCTTACAATAGTAATATAAACACAAAATGTTCCAATCAAACCTCAACTAGTAACTACACATGTCATAAATGTAAAGCTGCATTTAATTCGGAAGCAAAACGTAAAACCCCAACCTGAATAGGGTAAGTAGTCAACCAAGGAGCGACTACTGCAAATAGCATCTTAGTATAAACACATAGGTCTCAGGAGGATATCTCAGGGGCAACGCGCTCGCCTTGGATGCAAGACGACACAGAGCAACAAAGGTTCGATCCCCGGGTCCGCGCTTAGAAACCTGTGGGTATTAAGTGCGTTATAAATAACCTATCATATCATTCACCAGGATAAGATAGATGTAACAGGATCAAAGGCCTGAAAAACAAAAAAAGACACATTATCCCGTGTGAGACTAACCAGTAAAATGGATTCCAAGCACCACGAGTGCCCAAGTCAATACCCTAATGTACCTGCCATAAGCTTCTCAATATATTGTGCCATAAGCAAACTAAAAACATACACAAAACAACCCACAGTCAGAACCCAGCTCTACAATTAGGGCCAGGCATCCATAAATACTGCATACGCATGGTAGGCGGGGCTAGTTGCAACAGTTAGGCGCATGCCAGATACCATCTTGGAGTGTGCATGCCTGTCAATGTGAAATCAAAATGAGTGCAGATTTAAACATACACTATTCACCGTGCGGGTAACGGAAAAAATGTAAAAACGTAAACAAGATCAAGGAAGATAAAAACAAAAAAGGGTAGCCTGAAGAATAGATGCGACAGATAAAATCAGACACAGTGACCAAAATAAATCCAGAAACAAAAAGTCAATATTAATAAACAATTTACAAACTCTAACTGGGTATTCAAACTCATAAAAGCAAAATGGATAGGACATCGCCTGGTCCCTCATCAAGTCCTTTTTCAAAAAAGCATAGTTCGCTACAAATCGTTAAATAAATACCCATTGGTTTCACACAAAAAAGTTCAAATCAAAGTCCATGTTCATCCCTTTTGGATGTGATGAGGAGAGTGTCTCCATCCTATAGACCTCCTGTTGATGTAGAAGTTTCACCAGGTCACCTCCCCTTCTTGTCTGGTTCACTTGCTATTGAGTGTCATTTCGCCATGAAATGTACCGCCATCGGAGAGCTCAAGTTTTGCGTCTGGATCTGTGATTTATGTTCTGTCCATCTTTGCTTAGCTTTCCGCGTCGTTAGACCCACATAAAAGAGTCCACATGGACATTTTAAAGCATAGATCACGTTAGACGAGTCGCATGTGCACCGTGACCTTAAGCTGATTTTTTTACCTGTGTACCGGTGGTTAACTGTAGCCCCCTTAATGACATTATTACAACGTTAACACGCGTAGCAAGGAACCGTCCCAACCTTTTTACTTACCCGTTAGAGTGTTGGATATACTGTGAGCGTAGTGCCGATATCAACTCCCGTTAAACGGCCTCATCCCCAGCACTATTGTTCTAGAAGAGGCCGTGTATCTGTTGGGAAGTCTACCGCTTTCCTAACATCCTCTCTTCCTACCAATTTCCCCAGCAGAACATACTATGACTATCTGCCATACAGAGTCCTCACCCCAATCTCTCTATCGTCCTCCCGGCCGACGGACGAACAAAGGCGGTGGAGAGATTTCCCAACATGAAGTTCATCAGAGGACTCCTAGGCGTCAGCAAGTCACTCTTCCTTACATTCTACTGACTGCCTCAGCCAGACTGGTATCCACTACTGGTTGCGGATGTTTAAAGTTTCACCGTAGGCATTTCCCATATAAACAAACCACGCTCACCTGCCACTCATCCTCACCACTTCTTCTCTGCAATACAGAGACATATGCCCATAGTCCCATATTTAATAAGGCATGCTGGCAGAAAATGTTTAATTCCATTCACTTTTCCATTATACACTCTAACCTTGCCTGTCTGAGTTGTTCCATTGGCCGAACAGTTTACCTCAAACCAAAGGTAGGCGCACCCCTACCAAATAGTAGCACCTCTTTCTCAGCCTAAGTTCCTTGAAATGTGGCAGAGCCTTTCTAGCTTCGGGAAAAGTGCGACTATTAACCTCTGCAGGGAGAAACTTTCCAGAGTTGAGTGGGAACCATTAGCGGGGCGCTATAAAGGAAGTCTGGGCAGACGATGGCAGCAAAAGGCAAATGAGACTAAAGAGAAAGGCAGGGTGTACGGGTGGGAGGAGGTGCAGGAGAAACCTAGTGCAAGGAAGAAGGGGGGAAGAAGGGTAGAGGGTTAGTGTTCAATGAAGGAATGACAGGGAACATGACAACAGGAATGAAAAGAATGACAGGTGAAAGCATAGAAAGAACAAGAATGCGAGAATGAAATATAAAAAGGGATGAAGCAAGCGGAAGAGGTCCAACGAGAAAGACGAAGAGCGAGAAAGAGAGACCCAAGCAAGTGTCACATAAGCAAGAATGCTGAACGATGGAGAAGAGCAAACGTAAGTGGGAGGTGGGGCGTAAAACAAAAGAAAGGCAGAGTAAGAAAGAAAGAGGCTGAGAATGCTGACAGACTGTAAGAGGGAACAGAAGAGGAGGATTGGGAAAGAGCGGGCAGTAGACAGAGAAAGAGGGATGAGATGACGTGGAGGAGATTTGTACAGAAGGAAGGCGCAGAGTGGGGGAAAAGGGTGATTGAAAGGAAAACAAGAGGAGACATGGCATGAGCGAAGGGTCGACAGATGACTTAGAAACAGAAGAAGTAAAACCAGGAAAGAAATCAAGGGGAAAAGATGGGAATGGCGATGGACTATATGGAATAGAGGTGGGGTACTTGAGGAAGAATCAGGAAGTTGATGGGGCTGAAAGGAAAATGGACTGATATAGGGGTGACAAAAACGGAGAGGCTAGACAGCAGAGAGCACTGCGGGGGACAATGAGGGAGAGTTCCAAGTGTGATACTGAAGCAGCGAGGAATGTAGGTGACCGTGTGTCCATGGAGCCAGAGGCTTTCTGCTAGAGATAAAAGGTGATAGTAGCTCACATTGAGGTTGTGGTGAGGGACAGACCTGGAGAAATAGGTGGAGGTGAGGAAGAGACCGGGAGACTAAAGTGAGAGTAGACAGCAGTGATGGTGAGAACAAGCGGGACAGATTGAAGAGACGGGTGCATAGAGCGGAGTAGGGGAAAGAAGGCAGTCGGGGAAAGATAGAGGAGGGACCAGGGCAGGCAGTGTGGAGGTGCGCAGGAGAAAATGCAGGAAAGAGGCATTGATGCCAGTGAGAGCCAAGGGAAGAGATAGCTGAGCCGGCCTGCCAGAGGTTGTGCGAGAGTGATGGGTGCAAGTGAGAGCTTGGTAATAGTGATGTGGATGGTTATGCCAGAGACAGGGGGGCTGGGGAGCTGTATGTCTAATAAAGAAGGGAGATGGAAGATGGGGGTAGATGTGAGGAGACAGCGAAGGATGAAGCGAAAGGGGGGCAAATAGAGGGGAGATTAGTAAAAGAGATGGCCTGTGCGAGTCAAGACTCAGAAACAAACAGTAAGAAAGAAGAACAAGAACAGGAGAGGACTTGGACAGCAGGTAGGGTGACCATAGAGAGAGGAGCCTAGGACAATGAAGGAGGAATGGATGAGTTATGAAGAGATGGGATGGGAAGAACCAAGCTAGTGGAAATGAAAGAATTGGACTTTTCATGTTCTGAGACTTCAGTTTGGACTTAGTTACAGAAGTGAAGTGCCTCTGTATTGGAGGTTACTTCTTGATGCAGCTTCTAGGCGCTCATAGCAATTGTGTCATTCCAAGTGGATACTAGGAATGCCCTCACCTCTGACTTCGGCTCACTTGGATGTAGTGCGGCCCAGGTGTCAGAACCTATTCCACACTGAAGTGAGTTGGGTCAACCAGCATTTGTCAGGTCATTTTCTGCATCATCCTGCACTACACACAAAATCCCCACTCATACACGGTTTTATTGACTGTAGCATGTTCATATGTAATGTTGAGGTGTGCACCACAGGCTGAATTGCCCTTTCTCTCTCTATTAGCATCATCAGCTGTGAGCCATCATGCTTTTCTGATAGAAGGGTGAGGTGAAGGGCAGGCTTCAGTGTTTGGTGGGTGGCAGTGGATCTTCCTGGGGCACGGCCTTTGACAGAGGGGAGTCTGCCTGCACCACTGCTTTTGCCACCCCCTCCACCCCCCATCAAGCCTATGGCTTTTGGGCATGTGGTAACTGCACCCGCTGTCATGTTTGTGCCAGAGGAAAGAGATGGCACACTGTTCTTCAGTATGACACGGGGGGCGCTGCGGTGTCGTTGCACGGGGCGGCCATGTTTGTGATAAAGGAGAGAGCTGTGCATTGATTTGGGGAAGAGGGGGTGCATTTTCACTCTTTCCCCTTAGCGTCATATTGCCTATGCCTGCCCTGGTATACAGGCAGCCGGAAGTTAAACCACGGAACGGGCCAGCAGTGGCGTGTGCTGGCCTGTAGGATATGTTCGTTTTCTCCAGTCTGAGACTGTACTAAGTCACGGTGTTGCACTAGTTGCTCAGCAGAGAAATGTTGCTTGTGTTGCTCAGCCATGGACCGCTTTCCAAGTGGACAGGGAAGAAAGCAAAGACAATATCCGAATTGTAAAGGCTACAGGACAGGCACAGGCCGCCATTGGGAACTCGGAAGCGTGTACACGTGTGCACACTAGGCTGTGTAGAGAAAAGGGAAAGTCTGAATTGGCCAGGCAGGCTTTTTCTGTCACCAGTGCCTATTTTATCTTTGAGGCAGGTTCTCGCTCATTGTGTCCATCACGGTTTAGCTGACAGCAGAACAGGCCGGCGATCAGTATGTAAGTGCCAGGCATGTCAGCAAATGGAAGCTGCACACATCACACCATTGTGTGCTCGCACAATAGCCCCGGAGGAGACACGGAGCGGAAGTGGGAGCTGATGCTTCTTTGAAAGCTGGAGCGTCCCCTTTCATGCATTGCTCATTGTTTTGTTTGATCCGATGTGCCTGGAATATCACAGATAATGCGCCGCTCTTTCACCTCCTTACCTTCTCACCATCCCACCTGACTCCTTCTTTCATAGACGCGGCGCCTGAACACTTGCCGCTAACTTGCGGGGAAGAATCGAGGGCGCTCTGACTCATAGCTGCCTTTACTCCTGCTCTGGCCTTGCTGATTTAGGTTTAGGTGCCTAACTAGCTACCTCTCTACTTACCTAAACCACTAGACTAAATATTGGTCTACCGGACTTCCTACCTAGGTACAGGTGGGCCTGCTCCCCAATATGTCAACCTGTTTAACTACCGACTTGTATGTGTGCCTGCCTGGTGCTTCTCTCTCTGTCTGCCTGTCTGTCTTTATATCTACGTGTGTGTCCATATGCACATTTTGATAGATGAATGGAGCACCGCCCTCTTAGACAAAGACAATTTCCTGGAGAAAAAGGTTTGCATTTGAACTCATTTGCATACCCACAATGCCTTGCTGTTGTGGCTCAGAACTGGATGAGAACTTCCAGCGATGGCAACTAGGTGGCGTTGTGGAATGTGTGACTTGGCTCAAATTTACTTTCT
This sequence comes from Ambystoma mexicanum, assembly GCF_040938575.1. Lineage (NCBI taxonomy): Eukaryota > Metazoa > Chordata > Amphibia > Caudata > Ambystomatidae > Ambystoma > Ambystoma mexicanum. The sequence goes on from NC_090935.1 coordinate 769,110,002, forward strand.
TACATATGTATGTATATATATTGCTTCATACAGGTGTATTTAAACGCATATGCATTATATATATATAGTTAAAGGGTATATGGTTACAACTAATACCGAAAAAACACCAAAGATTTACCAGTTATGGTAAGCTAGGCAACCATAACTTGCGCCACCACCTTGCACTGCTATGACTAACACCCAGGACCTCAAAGATGACATCACAAATGTCACTGATGACATCACATATCTGGCCCACTTGTTTTTATTCACTGACATATCTAGGCTATGTGGTTTTGTTCATTGACAGAATGTTAAAATTCAAAAGGTGCTGTATATCTAGACGTTAACCATTTCATATGTTCTTTCCTTAGGGTTTGGTCTCTGCTCATGGTGCACATACATGGGGCAATATGCAGGCTTCAAACACACAACTCATTTGTATATATGAAGATAAGCTTTAATGCTATGAGCATCTTCTGCTGATGCTGTTTCTTTCTTCCTTACTTTAATTTCCCTGTATGTGCCTCTGATTTGTATGCATTATGGGTCTTCATATGTATTGTTTGTACTAGCACAAGTGTGTAGTAAGTCTTGAATTGTTAGCTAGTTATTACATGTTTAACATTACACAACACTCTGATAAGGTAGCATTCATTATTACACTATCCAAAATTACAAGATTATAAATATTGTACTTCTATGGTGCAGGCTGCAGCCATTGCCTATGTTTATGTATGATTAGGTTCCTGTATTAACAACAACACTCCAATGTAATGGGGGTCATTATAAGGTGGGCGGTAAGGGATACCGGGCACCGGTAAGGAGACCGGTGCCGGTAATCCCTTACCGCCCTACTACAAGGTCCCTTAGAGGGTCCCTCCATTAACGGCTGGTCTGACCAGCCGTGATGGACGGGACCCGTTAAGGTCCAGTGCGCAAATGACAGGCTTGACATAAGCGAGCCCGTTATTTGCGCCCTATTCGCGCTCAAATGAGAATGGGGAATGGCTTTTTCAATGGGACTTACCGGTCCCGCAAAGGTCGGACTACACCGGTAAGTCCCCATTGAACTGGACCGGCGCTGGACCCATTATTGGTGGCAGTCATGGCGCCAATAGCGTCATGACTACCACTAACCTCGGAATGAGGCCCAATGTTTTGTTTAGATGAGTAGATTCTTTAATAGATTAAGTAGTTCATGATAAGTCTCTGATCACCCCTGACATTTTTTTAACAACATTATAAACACAACCCCTTGTAGGAACTTTTCATCAAAATTAATTTCATATGTGATACCATCAGTTATGTCATCAATGACATTTGTGTTGTCATATTTGATGTCCTGGGTGTTAATCTTAGCAGTGCAAGGTGGTGCGCGAGTTATGGTTGCTTAGTTTACCATAACTGGCACATTTTTGGTGTTTTTTCGTTATTACTTGTAACCATAATGTCCCTTTAACACCGTTTTTACATTGAATTTCATAGATTTTTATTAGTGTAACTTAACCATAACATCCCTTTAACAAAGTTTTTTCATTGAATTTCATAGGTTTTTATTAGTGCAACTAAACAATGACGTCCCTTTAACAAAGTTTTTTCAGAGAATTTCTTAGGTTTTTACCAGCGCATGCTATTTTCCTACAACTTACTAATGCCATACTTACCCCAATATAGCAACATTGTTGTCCCATTTACAAGGTTTCACCTTGAAACTCTACCATTTCCCACCTTCTAGCATCATTTGTAACACTTCTATACACTTTTTGTAACCTTTTCCACTGTTTTTGCATCCCTTGACATCTGCGAACGTCTGATGTCATCACGAACCTTACAGAGAGTGCCATGTGACCATGCGCTCGCGCGCGGCATGATGACGTGACCATGAACGCATTTGCACTTCGCGTTCAGGCCCTTGCTTCAAGGACAGTTCGGAACTGCACTTTCTACTGATCTAGGAATATTCAAGCTCAAAATGTACCCTTGCACAGCTCCTACACCTATCCTTGCTCTTTATCCATTAACAATCTAGTACAAAGCACATACTTGGAAGAATGGTAGCAAAACTGCTATTTATTTTAAAAATGGCATCACCTATTGCTACCCCTCCTCCCCAAGAGCCATCACCAGCTGGAGGACCTACACAACAAAAAAAGCGCAGTATTTCCAAAGACAATGAAAAGAACCAAGAAGATGAGGTAGAGGAAGTGCCTACCTCTAGCACCCAGAGAGAATCATGGGTGTGGCTGTTCTTTACCACTGTTGGGAATGTACCAAAGGCTAAAGCTACAAAATTGAAATGCACTGAGTGTACTCAGACTCAGACAACCTGGAGAATACTCCTATAGGACCACCTCCATGTGCTGCCACACCAAATCCAACCACTGCAATGCTCTCAGAAAGATTGTACCTTTCTTAGTAAGTAGTAGGCTGTCTTCCTCCAAATCATCTTCCTCAACCAATACTGTAACCACACATCCTAATTCTGTGGGACACAAAATCCCACCAGCTATCTTGCAAGCAATAAAAGAGGCTGTTGATCCATATCTTTCGAAGCCAACAGTCCTCTGTATATACTGCAACACACCACTCTGCTGGGGGAAGCAATTACGAAGTGCTTTTGAAGCTATAATCAAGGAGCAAGAGAAACACTGCCCACTACCTTAGAAGTAACACGCTCAACATCGTCTCCTGTCCACCTGCCCCTACATATTGGTGATTGGTGCCTCTTCCCTCATTTCCCTCCCCACGTTACGTTCTAACTTCTCCTGCAATTATTTTTTAAACAACAAAAGAAATGTTCCTTTAGGAACCACCTTTCACAGTTAAAAAATAGAACTAAAAAAAATCTTCTAGACTCCACTTACATTTCTCAGTAAACTACATAGACTCAATACGTTTTTCCTACATTTTCATTAGCATTTTGTGTTATGCTAATGTGAATAATGTGGCGTTTATCCCCCGTTCCAGGGACTGGAATGGTGGATAACAGCCCGACAGCCCAAGTTATCGGCCCAAGCGAAGTGTGTCTGTGAGCGCACTGATGCCTGTGGGCTTAATACCATATATCACCCAATCCTTTGCACAGTTGGTAAAACTGCAGAGATTCAAATTTTTGCCATTTAGCTCAATTGACTTTACGTCAATTGAGCTAAATGGCCAAATTTGGAATCTCCACAGTTTTACCAACTGCACAACTGATTGGTGATATATGGTATTAAGTGTCCCTGTAATCTACTCTACATAGGGAAAACTAAACAGCAAATCAAACAAAGGATTTGTGAGCACTGATCTTGCCTAAAAAATAAGGTGGAGAATGGACCCTTAGTTGCTAATTTTGTGTCATATCAACATAAATACGCAGATATGTTTTGTTTTATTATCCAGGTAATACAACCAACAGAGAGAGGGGGCAATAGAGACTTCGTGTTATCTAAATGCGAACAACATTGGATTTATGATCTTGATACAGTTAAACATGGTTTAAATTCATCCATTGAGTGGAGTAAGTTAATATAATAACATTAATGAATGTGTATGTTCCGTGTGGCTGCTGCCTTGAATAAAGAATATTAGTACTGCCAGAGAAAGGTACTTGCGGACATGGATATGCCTTCTGCCATTCGTTTTTTCGTGCATGCACGTATAGATGCACGTTGTGTGGTTTTTTAATAGCAGTTTTTACATCAGATAAATTGGCTTTCCAATGCATTACACTGTACTTACACGCATATGTAACTGCGCACGTGGTCATGGTGCAAACCCCCTTCTTCATCTTTGGCCGAAGTCACGTGAACAAGGGCTTTGTCTGATGTTTGACATTTTTATCTTTGAAATGGAATTAGCTTGCCATATCGGTTCCTGCTGCGATTGACAAACCAAGAGGGTGCCGGTATCATGTGACACGACCCATTAGCCAGATGATTTACGGGCGTCCTCTCATAAAAGCGAGCTGGTTTTAGAAACTACAGTTGGCCGGGTAACATGAAAGTAATGGAGCAGTCATAGGAACGAGGAACGCCGACGCCACGTTTTGGAGACAAGCCGCTGGTTCTTAAAGCACATTTGAAATAAGGAAGCCTGCCAAATACAGTGTGGTTTTTGGGGTACTTATCATTGTGCGCATGTTGTGAAACACATATATTTTGTTTTACAGCAAAGAGACGCAGCGTCTTAAATATTGTCTGAAAAAAAGAAAAAAGAATACAAGTACGTGTGTTAAATACCTACTCCGACATAAGTACGTTCCTTCTTCTCCTCCCATTTCCATGAGTTAACAACAAGGGAAAAGCAAAAAATTGTGCTTGAGGCGACATATTAACTAGATAGGTTCTGAAGAAACAGTGCATTAAGAATAACAAAATTTGAGACTAACCATGAGTAGAAGTGAATAATAATACATTCTAAAAGTGATACAATGATGAATAACCAGAATGCGAAAATTAAATACAGTTTAGAAATAAGTGAAAGAATGGGTAGAAATATTGTGTATTTCTGCTTTTTGCTTTCTTGCTCTGAATTATCATCACAAAATATTTTTAAGTAACTAGAAAACGGAATTGCCGTCATAATACAAGTGGCTTCTAAATTGCAATGAATGTGCTTTGCATTTTAGAGGAAGCGTATCTCCTTGACAAAAAGCTGCCTATGCCGAATGGGAAGGACTGTTCCCAGTGACTATGACAATTGATCAGGTAAAGAATACTGACAAAAGAGAATATTTAATTAGTTAATGTCCTCAAAATGCAAAAATGAAATGCCTCCCCTTCTCCCCTTGTATTAGGATACCAATTTAGATGGTCCTTGTATTTGAAAGAAATGATAACCTTTAGTCTGTTGGGTCTGAAGGAAATATTCTCACGCTTATATCGCATGTAAGTAATAGATTGGTGTTCTTTTTAGGACATTTTGCTTAGAATGTGTTTTAGAAATGCAGACACATTATTCGAATCGAACCAACCAATATCAAATAAATGAAATTTGTGTGGAATATTGTACACAGCCTGTCTTTAAGTGTTAATACACCCGCCACAGGTCAATAACTGTTTTTAATATAGTTTTGTGTTTTGTTATTATTTTGTAGTACTACTGATGCTGGTCACCAAAGGGGTATACAAGATTAAGACATTGACTAAAAGAAATATTTTTGTCCTGAAGAAGGCCTTTGAAATCATCCAGAAAATGACACTAGAGATAGTGTCTCATATATATTGGGGCCGAAACATGTTGACTATCTGTAAGACCGAAAATAGCAAAAGTCTTTTTGTCTGATCAAAACTAAAGATTAGGCTACAACATGGATAACTATGGTACATCATATTATAAAATATACAAATGAATTCTACAAAATATTGAGATCTACCCCAGTGTAATTTGTGTTTATGTTTGTTTTCTCATCTACCTGTATGTATAACAAAAGTGGTTTTAGTAATTGTTAATCTGTACCACAGACCTTGTGTTGTATAGGAAACAATTGTTTAAGTATTATTGATAATAATTGTGTGTGGTCACATGGCAGGTATGGTTTTCCTTTCCCTTTTAAAAATATGTAATGCACAATGTCTATAAGTTTGACTAATTTGTGCGATACCAGTGGAGAGAGGGGTAATCAGTTTTCCAATTGTCCTGCCTGTCTTGAATTTTTCCCTTTTGAGAACTGGTCCCCCTTAACAAAAAATAGGGAAAATACCCAACTCTTGAGTAATCTTCCCATGGCAGCCTGCAGAAGGCGAAGACAGAACCCTTTGACCATATTACCACAAGCACATTCTTTTTCCCTTTAAAACCTATCCCACTTTTGAATAGAATAACTTTACCACATAGCCGGTCCCAGGTGGACATGGCCACTTTAACCCCCTTTCCTGTCTCTTGCGGCCATGGCCAGTAGCCAGATCGTCCAGGTAATGACCTTATACCATGACCCAGAAAATCTGGCCACTGCCCATGGTGACAGGCAATACCTCAGGTATACCTCAGTCACCAAAGGTATATCACTATTTTTTGTACCTACATTATGACACTTGCCAAAAAATAAAACACGGGCACATTTGCAAAACCATGCTTTAAGGTCCTTGCCAAAGCTCCTTAAATGAGTTTGCTTGAAATCTGTCCATGTTTTATTTTTCAAAAGTGTCAAAATGTATGTACTTACAATAGTCGTATAACTTAGCCCCCAACTTGACAAGATCCATTCAGACAGTCTATAATCTTTTGTCCACATTAGTCAAACGGCAACAAAGTTATAAGCCATCTATAAATGTTGAGACCCCCCTCTAATTTAGCCCCTCTTGAGAAAATCCCACCAAACTTTACAAAAACATATCTCGATTTAAAATCGTTTGGCAAACTTTTTTGTAAATTAATCGTATGGCACCACATTTATAAGCCTTTACAATATTTTAGGACCCCCCCTCTAATTTTGCACCCTCTTGAAAGAATCCCGCCAAACTTTGCATAACCATTCAGAATCAGGTCTAGAATAGAATTTCATTGAGTGGCGCCAAAGTTAAAAGCCATCCGAGAACTGCTTTTCACCAACCCTGCAATGCAGAAATAGGCACAAATGTCCCTGAACATCTTAAGTGTTCCCGAACATCACAGGACGGCCCCCGAATATCTGGAGCGTACGTGAACTTCAGGGACGAAAAACACCTGTTTTTTGGCTTCTTTTGGCCCTATCCCATCCCATCCTCATCACTCTTCACCTCCCCAGAGATTGTTTGATAAGTTTAATGTTGTGTTTTCTTATATGTTTTTACTGCGGTGTCCGGGCACACCGGCCGCTGTCTGCGAATCCAACATGGTGGGCATTTCCAAAAATCAGACGCACTTCACGTGTTTCATCATCAATCAGTGGGTGCGTCTGATGTCAGCGGACATCATGGCACCCTCTAGGCCAATCGGATGCCTGTCTGCAGACCGAACCAAGATATCACAAATTTTTTGGACCTACTTTTTGGTTGTTTAAAAAAATTACTGGACGAATTTACACCAAATTTACAGTACCACACTTTCAGGACCAAGCCGCGTCCCCTCACGCAAATTTGATGAAAATCCATCCATTTCGGCTGCAGGCGTGAGCAAAAATGTTTTCCATTATGTCTATGGAAAAAAATATATATTCTGGTCCCCCCTATAACTTTGCCCCCCCCTTGATGAAACCTCACCAAACTTACCAAAAGAATTCAGACCAGGCCATACACTTTTTTTGTTGCAAATTTTGGTAAGGATTCGTCCAGGGCGAGCAAAGTTATAAGCCACCCAAAAAGTGCTTTTCCTATGAGTTGAGAAACTTAACCATAACTACACAGCCGCTACCGCAGCCCGTGTACTATATGTAATCTATATTTTACATTTGTATAAAAAATATATATATTATGTACGGTATAGTATTTATATACACATATATACATTCACATTTTATAAATACACAAATATGTATAGAATATACGTATTGCATACATATATGTGTGTACAATATACGCATTCTATACGTGCGAATAATAATAATCGGATATAGGTGTAATTGTTTATATCGAGGAACTAATAAAGTGACATGTGTCCTTTCCACTGGAGCATCCCAGGATGAACAGATGCGTGCCCGTGAGAAATGGAGAAAGGCTGTGCTGTGGCCGGATCATGGCGCACGGTTGGCTCGTCTCTCGGCGGGGGGCTCCGGCAAGGCGGGATGCTGTGTTAGCAACGTCCTTCGCGGGTAGAATTAAATGTGACCTTGTAAAGAAGGGACGCAAGAAGAACCCCAAGATCAGCCTCCATGGCGATTGGCCTATAATGCGGAACCTAAAGAGACTCATTTCTCCATAATGGACGGAACGTCCCCTTTAGAAGGCATCACTGCCCATGACAGGCGGCGAAGCACAGTCCCAGGAAGGCCTAGGTGAAAAGCCATGCAATAGCCAAACCCTGGTGATTGCTTAATTTCATCTAGAAGGATCCAGACGCACTGAAAAGTGCACGTGGGGACGTGCCAGCCGCTGTGCTGACAAGCCCACGCTGGCATCATCCTGGAGACATCCGGCTGCATGGGCCGCGTGCCTGTGGTTGCTCAATGGAAATAGAATCAGCCTTCCTACGGATGGGCTCCCACCTATTAATGTATAATGACCACCATTCAAATCAATCAATCTGCGTCGAATGCTTAACCGCCTCTGTATGCGCGCGCTCCCCTGCCTTTCTCAGTCCACTGCGTCACACACCAAGGGGAGCGTGGAAGGGCCTTCTCACAGGATGCGAGGCGCAATGGGGAATAATTGTGATAATAATGAAAACTGAGGACGTTCAAAGGGAGGTATAAACATCAAGGGCGTTGCCTAGGACCCTGAAACAGACGCATGTGGCCTTACAGGGTCAGGGGTCACTCTGTGATCTCACAGCATAAGACATGTCTAGTAAGGACAATAGCATGTGCTAGTCGAATGTGATCTGCGCTGGTAAAACAAGTTACTGCAAAGTGATATCATTGTAGTGTTTCATACGTATTTAAGAAAAGCTACAAAGACGTATGGGTCTCTGTGTTCCAATCACCAGGTGCCCTGTCAAAGGAACAGCTTTATAGCTGCACGGGCAATTTCCAGCTGATACACCAGGCCACCTCACAACGCGTAGATATATATATTCACTCGGTGGTAGCTCCAGGGAGGGGCAAAAAGGGGGGCGACTGCCCCCTCTGGCTCCACCCTGGTGCCCGGTGTGGCCGCTGGCTGGCAGGGACCTGGGTGCCGCATTGCGGCCGCAATGTCACTGGTGTAATGTGATAGTGCGCGACGCGGGCATGGCTGGGTGCACCCAGCCAGGCTCATGTCATGCTGTCCCAGGACAGGAGAAGCAGCCATAGTGTGGCTCAGCCCCTCAGTCACCCTGGCTGGCCTGACCGAAAGTCACCAGTCACTGCCAGGGTGCACTGCTGGGCCCGCTGTCAGTCAGGTGTCACAGTGATGCTCTACAGCTGGCTTGTGCGACTACGGCATACAGGAACCAGAAAGCTCAGTCAGCTTCCTGGTTTCTGATTGGAGCATGGGCAGACACACGGGACTTGAGCAGGCCAAGAAGACAGAGTGCCGGCACTTTACTGGAGAGGTATGCTTAAACAAATAAAATAAAAGGTAAAATTGTGTTTGTGTTTCTATGTGTTATTGTACATGTGCATGTGTGTTGGTGCACAGTGCATGTGAATGGAGGTGCATGCGTGTGTGTGTGTGTGAGTGTGAATGAGTGAGGGAGTTCAAGTATATGTGTGTTCACTGTTGTGTCTGTGAGACTGTGAATGAATGATAATGCATTCTTTGTATGTTCTGGGTGGAATGATGTTTGTGAAGGTTATGTCGTGTGACTGGGTGAATGGGTATGAATGGTGGTTATGTGTGTGTGTGTGTGTGTCGGTGAGTGCGTGAGCGAGAGGCGCTTGGGGCAGGCGATATGGCATTTTTTCTTGGCATATGTATAAAGTAAGCATGGTATGTGTTATCACTTGGCTAGACTGGCATTTTGGGGCAGCCAGTCAAGCCCTTCCTTACTGTAGCATGACTTTTCAACTGGGCATCTATGATAAGACAAGCATGGTATGTGTTATCACTTGGCTAAACTGGCATTTTGGGGCAGCCAGCCTGACTGGTGCCTCCTGAGGAGCACTTTGCCTCACCCTTCCCACCCGCAGCCCCGCATCAAAACCTAGCTAACTGCCTTTTGTGAATCTAAATAGAGGACTTGTTCAAAAAGTAATCGTCTTTGAACTGGGTTTAAAGGAACCAGGTTGCTCATGATCTCAGACCTCCCACTCTATGTCCGCCATGGAGATCACGCTTCAGGCGTGCCTTCGATGGCTACCCTGGCATCCCCAAAGGGCTGAGCTTGGGGGATTCTCTTCCAGTGGATTACCCAGGTCTTTGGATAGCTTTTTTGGAACTCTTTATTTCTGCATGGAAATACACCTACACCATCCCTCATCCACTTTAGAAGAGACCTGAACACATCCCTTTCCTGGAAGCAGCTGCTTGAAAGGTGCACAGGGCATTTTCTACACCCCTGCCAGACTGCTGTTACCCACCTACCGCCCATCCTATACCCCCTGCACTCACAAGCATGGGCACACCGAGCTAGATTCACACATGTGCTACCCAGAGAGTTATGCTCTTCCATCCGAGGGCAACACACCCTGCCTTAGGGGCACATATTACACTGGCAGTTCCCTCCCCCGCACAGTGCTCTTCTGGCACTTTTTCTACTCATGGCCATACAGTAACACCCAAAGTCCTGGGAGGATAGCTCAGCGGCAATGTGCTCGCCTTGGAGCAAGACGACACAGAGTGATACAGGTTCGATCCCCAGGTCCTCGCTTAGAAACCTCTGGGTATTAAGCGCGTTATAAATAACCTATCATAGAGTCATAGAGTATAGGACTGTCTCCTATAACCTGCAGGGCTATTTACAGGGCCGCATGCTCTGAGAACTATATTCCACTGCTTCTAGTATCATCTAAAAATCGCCCCCCCCCCCCCAAAAAACCGTGCAAAGCATTCAAAGATTGAAAATAATCTCAGGTTTGGCAGTGGAGACACATGCAAAGACTAGCTCTCTGCATGTGTCTCCTCCTCGAAGCCATTTTGATACGGAATGCGCCACAAAGCGAAACATCCATCCAGTGTGTTTCACTGCTGCATGCCCGGAAACTGACATTGCCGCCACCCACATCACATTTTGTATGTGGACAGTGTGGCGGGCATCTGCTTTCTTGCGCCACAAAGGAGCAGGTGTAATTCCTATGAATCCCTTTTAGTGATGGGCACCAGGGTGTACATGGCAGTAGCCATCACTGACCTCCCCCAGGCAGATATACCCTACCAGCCCTGACCCCAGTGCCTTTTCCACGTGAGTGAGTAATGGTACGGGGATCTGTGGAGTGCCTATTCCTTTTCCGGTGTAGGTGGAAAATAACAAACATCCTTTGGAAGGCGCTTGGACTGGGAAAATGGTTGCAACCCTTCTCTGTCGAATGGATTATCAGTGTGCAGGAAAATGTAGGAATTAAGGATACGCGATATGTCGAGCACGCAGGTATGCAAAATTGGGCAATTCCATCGGGGACGTGAACAGAGAGCTCAGTGGTAAGTGCTTAACTCAGTCATCGATCTGACCACGGAGGGTCATCAGTTGCTAAATATCGGTGGCTAGTAGCCAGTCATTTGTTTTCCAGGATGACTGTGGGAGAGAGGTGCTGCACATTGTCACAGAGGGTCCTATGGTTATGAAAATAACGCATTATCCTGTTGGTTAAGGTCCCCCGAGTCAGCCTCGGCTTGATTGGCAAGGGCCTACGCAGCCCTTTTGTCTGGTGCAGAGACATGGGTAAGCTGGACGAGCCCCAGAGGCTGAATTTTCCACCGACTTTAATCCTGTAAGAGTCGCACACCCCGAAGCACTATGCTTTAGCTCTATTTTTTTTTAACAAAATTCCCACCAAAAGTCAAGCAGTTTCAGAAAACTGGGTGGAATCTCTTGAGTGGGCAGGGATCAGGATATTAAACACATCTGCCATTGCTGCATTAGCCAACATTTGAGAGTACCACGTTTATATTTTTGTATATAGCACCTACCACAACCGTTTTGCTGTTCCATAGCACTATACATAGCAAATGCTACTATTACTTTGACCTATCATGCTCGGTTTATCAATCTTGGAAGGAGGAAATGTGGAGTTGACTCCACAATATGTGCCCATTGATATTATTTTACAAGAGAGACCAAGCTATGCTATGTCTGTTGAGAGATTCTCCTCCTGTTTGATTCTTTGCATGCTGGCACTTGTAGTTCAACATTTGTTGTGGGGAAAACCATAGTACAAGTACCAGAATGAAAAGGAACAAAACAGGAACGGATATTCCCAACTGACATAGAACAGCTTCAGATGTATTATTGAATAGGCCCCACAAACACTGCTACACACAGTGTCCGACTGGGCCATAAAATGGTCTCGGGCACCAATGAAAAATTGTGTTCGGTCATGGGCTCTATAGGCCAGTCCAAGCCTGGCTACACACGACGCACCTCAGCTGGGATTGCCTAATTTCCGAATAAGGGGGTGCCATGGACAGCAGCATGTTTGCCACAAGATGTGCTCTAATTGCTGTCTGATGCTAGATGCTACTGCTGCAGGCTGATCGGGGAGAGGCGTATAGGCCAGCACTACTGGTTTACACCTTACCAAGTACCAGTGTACCAAGACCATGTGCTGTAGCAAATAAGAGTCCACAGAACAGGTTGATTGGAGAGGATTGACTGAACTTTGGGGGCCGCTGGTCCATACAGCCTACCTGTGTTGAGTGCGGTGTCCCCCTGGCTGTAGACCTCTGGCTGGCTTCAGTGGGTTGGCCACATGGGAGTCTAGGGGAAGGGCCTCCTCTCTGGCGATACCATGATGCATATTAGAGCAAACCCAAGCCCACTGCCGTCTACGCGTGGTGCATCCCTGCGGAGCTTCCCAGACCGCATTCTGCAAAAAGTATCGATTCCTCCCCCAGGTGACAGTCACTGTCGTTCAAAGCAGGTGAAAAAAAATGGCCCTTTCCTGGGTCTGAGCTCTCCTCCTTATTTCGTAGTCGCTGCTTGAAACACATTGGTGTTGCAGTCCTTAAATCGGCTGCGATATAGGATCCGCTCGTCAGCGCAATCATGCTTTAGATTTTGCATATTCTATATTTATTGACCGGTGCATTGGCACACATCCTCATGCATGCAAATGAGCCTTCTTATGTTATAAGCCCTGAGGAGGGCCATCATTGGTTGAAACACGTGTCGGCTGACACATTAAGAATACATATTTTCAATACATAAATACTTTTGATCCAATTTTTTTATCTGAAGGCGGCTCATTTTAAAAAGAAACCTGTGCGCAGGTTGAGAGTGAGAAACACACACTAAACTTGTCATTCAAAGCAGTTTTTCTGCGCAGGCAGAATGTGCTGTTGAAGACACGCTCGCCCAGGGATGGGGCAAGCTGGAATAGGGCTTTACAAGTGGAGGGGGCACAGAGTAGTTAGCATCTCAGACAGTGTACGTTGAAGCTTTCCAGTTAGTGCCAGTAATAAACCAGAATAAGTCCAGCAGCACACAGGATCTCCTCCGGCTGCAGCTTAGAAACCAGGCAAAAATGCGTAAGCGCCGATAAAACACTGTCAGGGTAATTCATAGAATTTCGCAGAAAAGTGTCGCAATCGGCTGGCGCAGAGTGTCCGCGTGCGATTGACTGCGCCAGGCACGTGCGATAAAACCGATTTCCGCGCACAGCGTATTCATGGATTACATGCTCCCAAACCAGCCGTGGCGCAGAGTATCGCAGCGACCCTGCAGCAGCGCCAGTAACGCCCCCAAGAACGCCCTCTCGCAAGGAAAAGCCAGCAAAATCGCTAAATCATCGCAAAGGGCTGCGCTAACTCTGGACCAGTTTACAGGGCAGCCAAACAAGGAACGCAAAGCGGGTAACGTGCATATCAGGGGTACACGTGAAGTCATACACGCGATTAGCCAGGGTACGTGTATTACAGGGGTACGCGGGAAGTTTAACAGGCGATTAGCCAGGGTACGTGTATTACAGGGGTACGCAGGAAGTTTAAAACGCGATTGGCCAGGGTACTTGTATTACAGGGGTACGCGGGAAGTTCAACACGCGATTGGCCAGGGTACGTGTATTACAGGGGTACGCGGGAAGTTTAACACGCGATTAGCCAGGGTACGTGTATTACAGGGGTACGCGGGAAGTTTAACACGCGATTAGCCAGGGTAAGTGTATTACAGGGGTACGCGGGAAGTTCAACACGCAATTAGCCAGGGTACGTGTATTACAGGGGTACGCGTGAAGTCATACACGCGATTAGCCAGGGTACGTGTATTACATGGGTACGCGGGAAGTTCAACACGCGATTGGCCAGGGTACGTGTATTACAGGGGTACGCGGGAAGTTTAACACGCGATTAGCCAGGGTACGTGTATTACAGGGGTACGCGGGAAGTTTAACACGCGATTAGCCAGGGTAAGTGTATTACAGGGGTACGCGGGAAGTTCAACACGCAATTAGCCAGGGTACGTGTATTACAGGGGTACGCGTGAAGTCATACACGCGATTAGCCAGGGTACGTGTATTACATGGGTACGCGGGAAGTTCAACACGCGATTGGCCAGGGTACGTGTATTACAGGGGTACGCGGGAAGTTTAACAGGCGATTAGCCAGGGTACGTGTATTACAGGGGTACGCGGGAAGTTTAAAACGCGATTGGCCAGGGTACGTGTATTACAGGGGTACGCGGGAAGTTCAACACGCGATTGGCCAGGGTACGTGTATTACAGGGGTACGCGGGAAGTTTAACAGGCGATTAGCCAGGGTACGTGTATTACAGGGGTACGCGGGAAGTTTAAAACGCGATTGGCCAGGGTACGTGTATTACAGGGGTACGCGGGAAGTTCAACACGCGATTGGCCAGGGTACGTGTATTACAGGGGTACGCGGGAAGTTTAACACGCGATTAGCCAGGGTACGTGTATTACAGGGGTACGCGGGAAGTTTAACACGCGATTAGCCAGGGTAAGTGTATTACAGGGGTACGCGGGAAGTTCAACACGCAATTAGCCAGGGTACGTGTATTACAGGGGTACGCGTGAAGTCATACACGCGATTAGCCAGGGTACGTGTATTACATGGGTACGCGGGAAGTTCAACACGCGATTGGCCAGGGTACGTGTATTACAGGGGTACGCGGGAAGTTTAACAGGCGATTAGCCAGGGTACGTGTATTACAGGGGTACGCGGGAAGTTCAAAACGCGATTGGCCAGGGTACGTGTATTACAGGGGTACGCGGGAAGTTCAACACGCGATTGGCCAGGGTACGTGTATTACAGGGGTACGCGGGAAGTTTAACACGCGATTAGCCAGGGTACGTGTATTACATGGGTACGCGGGAAGTTCAACACGCGATTGGCCAGGGTACGTGTATTACAGGGGTACGCGGGAAGTTTAACAGGCGATTAGCCAGGGTACGTGTATTACAGGGGTACGCGGGAAGTTCAAAACGCGATTGGCCAGGGTACGTGTATTACAGGGGTACGCGGGAAGTTCAACACGCGATTGGCCAGGGTACGTGTATTACAGGGGTACGCGGGAAGTTTAACACGCGATTAGCCAGGGTACGTGTATTACAGGGGTACGCGGGAAGTTTAACACGCGATTAGCCAGGGTAAGTGTATTACAGGGGTACGCGGGAAGTTCAACACGCAATTAGCCAGGGTACGTGTATTACAGGGGTACGCGGGAAGTTTAACACGCGATTAGCCAGGGTACGTGTATTACAGGGGTACGCGAGAAGTTATACACGCGATTAGCCAGGGTACGTGTATTACAGGGGTGCGTGGGAATCATCACACGCGATTAGGCTGGGTGGGTCCTCACAGGTGTTCCCTGTACACCCTCCACGGCCCCTGCAGGCAGTCTACAAAACAGGGGACTACCCTGCACACCTGCTCATGTCCCCCTGCACCCCCACCCCCCCAGCAGTGCAGGGGCAGCCTCCACCAGGCCCCCACTCATGTCTCCCACCACCCCCACCCTCCCGCCACCAGGGGCAGCCTCCACCAGGCCCCCACCCATGTCTCCCACCACCCCCCGCCACCAGGGGCACTCTCCACCAAGCCCCCACCCATGTCTCCCACCACCCCCACCAGTGCAGGGGCACCCTCCACCAGGCCCCCACCCATGTCTCCCAACACCCCCACCCACCAGCACTGTGGGGCACGTGGCCAGCAGGCAGTCAGGCAGCAGCAGATGGCAGGTGGGAGCGTGCTCAGGGCTCTGGGGGGCAGTAATTTCGCCTCCTGGCCAGGAGCGTGGTCTCTCGTGTGTGAACGCGTGGACAGCCTGATAGGTAGTGAAATCCCACACGTCAGCAAAGGCCCTTAGCGCGTAAACCCGTCAACAGCATATGCGCGCCTATAGTCACCTGCACGTGCAGGAAATTGTTGCGTGACACGTCCCAGTGTCAAAGCGTGTGATTGGTGAAAATGGATGTACACGTAGAAGTGACAAAGCGTGTGATTGGTGAAAATGGATCTACACGCAGGAGTGACAAAGCGTGTGATTGGTGAACGTACACGCCGCGTAAGTGACGCTGTACGTGTGGGCCTGTATATAAGGTACATGTAGAACACCATTTCCTTGTACGTGCTTTTCGTGGAGAGCGAGTGGATGAAATCTGTACTTCTTGTCGTTTCACACGCGATTTACTTCACGGCGTTTCCAGTTCGTATTCCCTGTTACCTCTGACAGCTTTTTCTCTTTTTTCTCTTTTACTGGTTTACCTGGGCCTGTTCCCTCAAACAGTGTCCCCTTCTACTGTTGTCCTGTCTTCTCAGACAGCGTACACATCTTCTTTTGGCGGGGGTTTAGCCAGCCAAACGCGCTCATTCTTCACGCTCTTTTACCTGGCAGACGGTGAGTCACGCACGTATCCAACTTCTGTGCTTGCCCCGTGTGTTGCCTACCCCTTCAGAGGTCATTCTAGGCTGCGTGTGACACGCATACGTTCATTCTTGTGTTACTGGGTGCCACAGCGTAGTGCAGGTTTTTCTTTCTGCACACGTGGTCTAGGAGGGGTTGCGTGCACGTCATCTCCCTTTTTTGGGCCTCCTGTGCGTTGCGTGACCCGTCATCTTTCCCCAGGGGTTACAATCAGCCGTGCTAGAGCACTAGGGTACAATTACCATCTGGTACCCAACCCCTTTGACCCCCAATTGCCCAGGACAATTGTCTACAGCCACTCCCATACGCACATTAATATCAGTGCCATGGCTGGGAGGCGAGGATTCCGTAAGGGTGGCAAAGGTGGAAGAGCCACAAGTGGTGGCCGTGGTGGATCCGGTAGGGGACGTGGTCGTAACTTGCAGGGTGAGCCTGTCCCCCCATGTGTGGAGGACCAGTCAAGGGCACCCATCATCCCCCCCCCCTCCCCCCCCCCCCCCTCCCGTTGAGGCTGAAGTGGCTGACACCATCCATGCTCAGCCCTTGTTGGACCAGCCCATTGTGGCACCAGACCTGGCTGACTCCATGGCTGACTTCCAGGTCAGCAGGGCTACGACACGTGCGCTGGTGCACGTTGATGCCATCATGCCACGTGGATCTGGGGCAGCAAGGTCATCTACTGCACCAAGGAGGCAGGGCGGAGTGGCTGCAGGGGCAGCTGCGGCTCCATCCACCCCAGCCCTCACACACCCAGCCAGGACAGTGTCGGTCCTAGTCCATGCTGCTGAGATTCCCCCTGACACCATCACACTCGAGCCAATGCCTGCACCAACTCCCATGCTGAGTGTGCAATCCCACACTCCTGATACAGAGTCCACCAGGGCTCCTGCCCCTAGTGTCCAGAGCGGCGCAGGACACTCAGGATCACCACCACCTTCCAAGCGGAAGAGGAAGAGTGCTCGTCCGGCACAGGCTGATGCCCCAGACACGGCTACACAGTCCGGCCCGTCCAGGAAGCCCAGCTTCACGGATGACGAACTGAATGCACTTGTCGAGTATGTGTCCGGACATGACAACGAGATGGTCATTGTTGCAGGATCCAAGACCACACCTGCACAACGCCAGGCACACTGGCAGACCGTTGCGGACATCGTAAGTGCCCTTGGAATCGTGAGGCGCACAGCCAATGATTGCTATAAGCGCTGGAATGACCTAAAGCGCAGGGCAAAGAGTAAGCTGGCCTCAAGTCATGCCGCAACTCTAGTGACTGGAGGTGGGTCTCCAGTAGTAGACATGGAACTCACTCCACATGAGTCAGTCGCTGGGACCTACGTCACGGAGGAACAGATCCAAGGCGTGGGAGATCTGGCTGATTACGAGGCATTGTCCGGTGAGTGCACATGCATGTGTGTGTCATACATGTGCATGGTGTGTGTGTGAGGGCTTCTGTTTGGGTGCCAGGAGAGAGTGTGTGCGCCTCAGTCGTATGGGTCAGCCATGTGCTTCATGCAATACTTCCTGCGCAGCTGCATTTGGCCATAGCAGTATCCCTTCTGCCAACAGTAGACATCTAGCACAACTGCACGCCAGTTGCCCTTGAAGTGTCACCTTGACACAACAGATTTGCTTATTTTTCACTGTTCATTCAGTCAGTTTGTTTGCATTCCACCACTTTCACTAGGCATGTCGCTGTCCACTAGTCACATGTCTGACATGGGTATGGTAAAGGGGAGTGACTTTGTTACCTGGATATCATTTGTACACACATGTCCCTGTGCAATTTGACCATTACAGACTGGCAGCTCCAGGTGAAAAATCTGACCTGTTAGAATCAGAAAAGCTATTACATGCGGGAACTGGACTGAATGAATAGGTGCTGCCCTCCTCTCCATCTTCACTCAATAGCAATGGTACATGCCATCTGTGTGATGGCATGTGTGTTTCACCTGCCAATCACAGGCCAATGTGTGATGCCACTGCCAGGCAGCATGCAGAAAATTTGTTCATCTTCCATCTTGGTGTCATCAGTGTGTGCCGTTTGCCTGCACTTCATACGCAGTGAGGGTGCATGCATGGGAGGGTTCTAGTCATGTGGGACATGTCAATCAAGTACTGGTTCTCTTGCTTCTCAGCCCTCAATGTGTGCCATGGTGCTAATGCCTGTTTCCATTACTTTGTTTTCATGTCTTTGCAGGGGAAGACGCACCTGATACTGCTGGGGTTGTGGAGATGGTGCAGACCCAGGAGGTGTCCCAGGGCCGACCAACCACCAGTGAGGGACGTGGTGTGGTGGTGGGGGAGAACCCACAAGTGCTGCAGGTCGTGCTCTCAAGGGGTGTCTCTGGCTGCACCTCCCCCGAGCTGTACTCAGGTGTTGATTCGGATGAGACCTACGTGCCGTCGCTGGTGAGTGTTCCAGGGAGGGATTCTGTTCTGTCTCACCCACCTGCACCAGGGTCAGTACCCTCCATGGGGATGTCAGTGTTGGCAGCTACGCCTTTGGTGGTTACGGATGCAGGGTCACACTCCGCGACATCTGATCCTGTTCCTGGGCCAGCAGATCAGAGGGGGAATGCAGTCCTGCAGCCTCAGGCAGTGCCGGCACAGCAAGGCGCAGTTCGCCTTGCCCCAGACAGGTGTGGTGCCCGCCGACGTGGTGGCCGTACGCCACCTGGCAATACCGCATGGGAGCAATCCATTTACGGTATGGCTACCCAACAGGCTGCATCATCCGAGATGATGGCTCAGGCCATGGATAGGGTGGCCACTTCCATTGTCCCCCCAGAAAGGCTGATGGAGCGACTAGAGCAGGCAACTGACTCCATCTGCCAGTCACACAGGGAGGACATGTTGGGGTCCAACAGGGACAGGCGGGCGGCACTGGCGACTCTGCAGGAGGCCATCTCCATTGAGTCCCAGGGCCACAGGGAAGCCCTGAGGCAGGAGCTCCTACACCTCAGGACGACTCTTGTTGAGCTTGAGGCTTCAACACACCAAAGGACAGAACAGCAGCTGGAGCGTCTCACCCGTACGCTCTCAGCTGAGATGCAGGCAACGAGGGCGGAGGTCCGGGCATCCCGTGAGTTGTTGCATGGGGACCTCCGCACACTCATCCTCCAGAACCAGACCTACCACACCCGCATGCTTGCAGCCATGGAGGAGCAGACTAGGGCCTTGCGTGGGCTGCCTCCCATAGTGCAACCACCTCCGGATGCAGCTGCACAGGGTGATAATAGCGACAGCAGTGACACTCCCACAATAGGGTAGCCGTGTGGGCCATGAGCCCATGGAGGTGTTTTATTTTCCCAGGATCCACGCAGGTGGGTTCTGGTGTGCATCCTGTCCTCGGACCTCCTGGGTGGCCTCCCCAACCCCCCCGGGCCCATCAATGGCCATTTTTGATTTTTTCTTATTTTTATTTTTATTTTGATTTCTTTTATTCCCAATTTTTTTGGGAGGATCTGTTGGCTCCGATCTGTTGGCTCCGATCTGTTGGCTCCGATCTGTTGGCTCCGATCTGTTGGCTCCGATCTGTTGGCTTCCGTGGTTCCTGTGGGCATACGCTGCATTGTGGCTGGGCACATGCAGGCTTGTAATGTATTTGGTTCAGATGCTTGGGTTTGAGTCACACACACCCCTCCTGCTTCCCGTTTCCATGGGCTTGCAAAGGGTGTGCCCAAGTGACAGTGAATTACACAGTGACGTTGGACTCCCATGACCTGTGTGGCCAGTCTGTAGTCAATACTGTGTATACATTCCTAGTGCATATTGCTGTTGTGTTGTACACTGCATGTTGCATTGATGTGTAACTCTTCTTCTGTGTCTACCTCCCAATTTGCAGGTCCCTTCCTCAAGTCCACACAAGGACCTCTAGTCTGGCGATGGGGACCATGTTGGCAGCAGTGCACCTACAACTCTACATGGCGCCAACACTGCACAGTTGGTAGTGGTGGGAGTGCAGGCATTTCCAGGTGGTGAGACTACTAATATGTTACATTTTTGATGTCATGTTAATGGTACTACGTGCTCAAGTATGTTGTTGGTCCGGCATTGCTGTGAGCATTTCAGGTGTTGCAGGTTTCTAATAGTGCCACTGTACATAGTGAGAGTGATGTCATGTTGTGGGGATTACTTTGTTTACCTGCAATTAGCATGACATGGCACGGTGTGTCGTGTGGCAGTGCTGGGGTTGGGTTGGCTGACATGGCACTGCCCTCTTGTTGCATTTTGCAAGTGGGTATTCATTTTAGCTGCTTCAATGTGTAACTTCACAAAACTGCATTGGTGGTGTCTGTGTGGGTAGGGATGCACACATTGTGACACTTCCAGGTGAACAATCTCAGGCTGACATGGAATTCCCGGTTCATTCTCCACACATTCAGGATCAGTGTCAGGTTGAGTCATCATTGATTGTCAGATGGAATGTGCCAGGGCAGTGTGCACTCCACAGGGGTGTGATTTCTATGTGAAGTAATTAGCCACTAGCTGTGTACGGGCTGCCTCCCCCCGTGCCCTTTCCCCTCCCATGCGCAGCGGCTGTGCATGTGGTTGGGGATGTGGGGCCACCACCATGTCCACGGCCAGGCCCCGGCGTGTTGCAACGTTGTGCAGGACACATGCTGCCACTATGATCCTGCACACTACTGGGGGAGCGTATAACAGCTGCCCGCCAGAACGGTCAAGGGAGCGAAAGCGTGACTTCAGCACTCCGAATGTGCGCTCCACTATGCCCCTGGTTGTAATGTGGGCTGTGTTAAATCTTACCTGGGGTGGCGTGGTGGGGTTCCGAATTGGCGTCATCATGTGGGGGCTGAGAGGGTAGGCACTGTCCCCTGTGGAGGTGGGGATTGGTATCATTGGTGAGGTTGTGACCTTGCTCAGTATCCAACATGCATGCATGTGCAGTGGCATACATACTCACCAAGCAGCCATGTATCGCCATGCCGCCCAGCTTCTAGGTCCCGGCTTAGGGTGGACATTCGGTAAATGAAGCTGTCGTGGGTGGAGCCGGGATAGTTGGCATATACTGAGGTGATGATTCCCTTGGCATTACATGCTACCTGCACGTTGATGGAATGCCAGTGCTTGCGGTTCCTATAGATGTGCTCAGATGCCCTGGGGGGACGTAGAGCCACATGGGTGCAGTCGATGGCACCTAGCACTTTGGGGAATCGTGCCACTGCGTAAAAATCCAGGGCGGCAGCATGCCTTTCTGCAGGTGTTCTGGGCAGGTATATGTGCCTGCGGACTGATGGGCGTGCAGTCATGATGTTCAAGACCTGGTGTAGGCAGCGTGACTGGGTGGCCTGTGACACCCCACCCACTATGGCACTTGTCCGCTGAAATGATCCAGTGGCTAAGAAGTGCAGTACATTGAGGACCTTCTCCAGGGGGCTGAGTGCTTGGGAGCACAGGGTGGGTGATGTGAGGTCATCCTCCCACTCAGTCACCAGGTCCAGTATGATGTGTGGTGGAAACCTGTACCTCCCATACACCTGGTCATCAGGCATCCCGAAAAGGCTGGTTCTGGGTGTGAATATTCTGGCCCTGACTATCCTCCTCCTCCTCCTTTGGTAGCCCACTGCCACTGCTGCTAGGAACGGTATGTTCATCCTGGCGTCTGAGCTTGTTATTGTTAAAGTCCGCAATTTATGCTTAGCGCGTGTTCTAGGCGAGCGTGTGACCCGCGCAGCCCTGGAATCCAGTTCCCAGTCCAATAGCGTGTGGAAATTCACACGCACCACGGGATACAGCGTGTGACCCGCGCAGCCCTGGAATCCTGTTGCCAGTCCAATAGCGTGTGGAAATTCACACGCACCACGGGATACAGCGTGTGACCCGCGCAGCCCTGGAATCCAGTTCCCAGTCCAATAGCGTGTGGAAATTCACACGCACCACGGGATACAGCGTGTGACCCGCGCAGCCCTGGAATCCTGTTCCCAGTCCAATAGCGTGTGGAAATTCACACGCACCACGGGATACAGGTTCGCAGACGTACTTGCGTGTGTAATTGGCCGCGCACCCATTAAATACACGTACATAGGCCAATCGCGTGTACGCGCACTTTTGTCCAATTACACGCGATGACACTCTGACGTGCAGTATCTCCACGTGTGCCCCGTCATCACGTCCTGAGTGGGGAACACCCGTGCGGGTCACGTCACAGACGCGCTTACGCGCTGAGGGACTCTGGTCCAATAGAATCGCGTATGCGTGCTGACGCGCTTACGCGCTAAGGGCCTTTCCTCGGATTTCACGCTGACGTGCAGGATTTTCACGTGCCAAATCACTCCGTATCAAGCTGGCCACGCGAAAACACACGGAAGCCCACGCTCCTGCCCAGAAGGCCGAGTTACTGCCCCCCAGTGCCCCGAGCAGCCTCCCACGTGCCATCTGCTGCTGCCTGCCTGCCTGCCTGCTGCCACCGTGCCCTGCCATTTGGTGCCTGCACATCAGCCATCTGCAGGGGTCCAGTTGCTGTGTCCACCCCTGCTGGAACTGAAGACTCCCGACTGGTATTACATCGCTCCACAGCCCAGCCCCAGGACCCAGTTGCCCACCCACACCTGCCTCTGGGGTTGCCATGTCGGGCACTTCCACATCTGGCACCAGTGGCAACCCCAGGCCAGAGGGGCAGAGGGGCACCAGCTTCACTGTCACCGAAGTTGGTGTCCTGGTGGAGCATGTCCTGGGGCAGTATGATGCCCTCTTTGGATCGTCCCGCGCCAGCAAGGAAGGACGGCAGAGGATCTGGGCCGACTGTGTGGTTGCCATCAACGCGGAGGGGGTGGCAACCCGCGACGTCCTGAAGATCAAGAAGCGCTGGGAGGACTTGAGGTCCAGGACCCTTGTGAAGGCCCGGCGCCTCGTGGAGGGGGGCCGGGGCCGCATGAGTACCATCCAGATGAGGGTCCTGGAACGCGTACGCCCAGCGCTCCACGCCCAGATCCTTGAGAGGGAGGCCCGTCTGGAGTTGAGCGGTAAGTGTCCATGCATTACTGTGTGAGACAGGGCATGTTGCGGTGTGCTGGTTCTATGATACTTGCCTGTATGTGTGCCATAGCCCATGTATGCATGTATGTGTGCAGGGACATCATGGTAATGCATGTGCGACCAGTGATGTGTGATGCACATGGTTGTTGCATGTGTTGAAATGCCGCATGGGGAGCCCTAATCAGATTATGAACATGAGAGCATGCCAGTCTCTGTACCTGAACATGGGTGGGGGTGAGGGATGGGTGCTGATGCCAGGTACATATATGGTAGCCATGTCTGTGTGCCTGACCTGCGTGTCTGTGACTTGTGCATGCCATGGATGCATGACACATGTGTGTGACAATGCAGAGATTCAGTAAAGCAGCAAAATTACCCTTGTATCCGCTGTGTTTGGTGTGTTTGGGGCCAGATGGATGTGACTGAGGTGATGTGTGTGCATGTGATGGGCATGAGCCATGATGCATGTGAATTACATATCATTGAATGTTTCAAGAGTCCATTGGACATGCATGGAAATGTCCATGGCATGCACCATGCCTGTTACTGTGTGTGTTTTGCCTGGACTGGCCCATGTGTTGTGGAGGGACATGATGGAAGTGTACTTTGACAGTGGTGCTCATCTGCTATTGCTTCCTGTCTAGGGGACCATTGTACAGTGCCCTGATGCTTGTGTTCTTTGTCTCCCTCTACGCAGCGGCTAGTGAAGAAGAGGGCGGAGACGGCGCTGTGGAGCAAGGCGGCGGGGATGCCCCCACGGCTGCAGCGGAAGGGGTGGGTGAGCCCCCACAGGGGCCTGCTACGGTGGGAGACGGTGAGGAGCCATCCAGGTTGGTGGTTTGCACAGAGGAGGAGGAGGCCGCCACTGGGGCACACATGGGGCCTGGTGGGGGCATCCCTGCTGGTGCAAGTGGTGCAGTCCAGGGCCAGGGGCAGGAGGCAGCACAGGTCACCGTGGAGGGGCCTGTGCATGTCGCTGTCCCTGACCCTGTGAGTGCACCACCATGCACCAGCAGGGATGCCCCGTCCCAGGCCTGTCCGCAGGTAGAGGGGATGTCCATGTCACCTGACTCCCCTCCACCTGCGGACGTGGGAACCCCTGGCCGTGCGGAGAAGGTCCTGATTGGGGTCGCGTTGCGCACGGCTGCGATTCGTGATGCCGTGCGTGCTTCCCGGGAGGAGCACGCACGTCATCACGAAGTGCACCGTGCCGACGTGGCCCAATTGGGATCGGCCATGTTCGGGGGTTTCCTGCATGTGTTGGCCAATGTGGCGGCCCTCTCCTCCTCTGTGCAGGCTATCCACCAGTCGTTCTCCTTGCCGTCTTCCAGCCCAGATGCCACCAGGGCCCCCTGTGGACCTGCCCCGACCAATGCAGCCAGCTCGGTGGGGATCCCATCCCTGCCACAGTCGGGAGTCAGAGATCCAGCAGGGGTGGACACCAGAGCAACTGGACCCCAGCAGATGGCGGATGTGACGGCATCATCGGGCAGGGCACGTGCACAACGGCGTCGGTGGTTTCCATCAGCCTGGATGCCGTCGTGCTGGCACAGGCAGTTGCGTCGGAGGCAGCAGCAGGCTCAACGTGGGAGGCATCATGGCTCGGGGCCATCAACATCAGGGGTGCAGGCATCGGCCGGAGGGCAGGAGAACCCTGGAATGGGAGTGGCTTCCGTGTGGGAGAGGTTGTGCCAGCGGATAGGTGCGGAGCGGCAGCGGGCAGAGGAGGAACGGCTCACGATGGTCAGGGCGGAGGACTCCATGCGGAGGGCGCTGAGGCGGGCTGAGTGCCTCGAGGGTCTTCGCAGGGAGTTTGAGCTTGACACTGCGTTATCCCTGCGGGACCTCGGGGCCAGGGAACATGCCCGCCTCCAAGCCATTGAGCAGGAGTTCGAGGATGCCCTGGCCCATGACAACAACCAGTGAGCCGTCCAAATAGCCCGCTGCCTTTGTATATAGTTGTATAGTTAGGGTTAGGTTTCCTTTGTTTTTTTGAATTTTTTTTGGGTTGCGATTGGACAATGCACCACTTTTTTGTATATAGTTCCCTTTTTAGTTAGTAGTCAGTTAGGTTTAATTTGGTAGGGCTCATGGACCCAGGATTATCTTCTTGATTGGCTTATTTTATTTTTTCATAATTTTTTCATGGACATTCATCTTGTTTTGTTTGATTTGCTTTGTGTTTTTTCTTATTTGCTGTTCAATACATATTATTTTTTTAATCTTCAATGTGTCGTATCATCTCATTGCTTTCAGGCATGTCATGTTGGGTGTTTTGTCATTCACTTGCAGCCATTGTGTGTGACAGACATGTGTTAAATTGCATTATTTACATTGGGGGTGTAACATGTAATTGCCTTTGATATGTGGGTGGGTGTGATAGTTGGTTGGGCCTTTTGGCAGGGGAGGATGGGCATTACGGACATGATTGGGGAATGTTGGGACCCAGGTGCAGGGGGGCATGGATTGGACATGGGTGGGGGCCTGCTGGCAGGTGCCCCACAGTGCTGGGGGGTGGGGGTGGTGAGAGACATGAGTTGGACATGGGTGGGGGCCTGCTGGCAGGTGCCCCACAGTGCTGGGGGGTGGGGGTGGTGGGAGACATGAGTGGGGCCCTGGTGGAGGGTGACCCTGGTGGCTGGGGTTTGGGGGTGGTGGGAGACATGAGTTGGACATGGGTGGGGGCCTGCTGGCAGGTGCCCCACAGTGCTGGGGGGTGGGGGTGGTGGGAGACATGAGTGGGGCCCTGGTGGAGGGTGACCCTGGTGGCTGGGGTTTGGGGGTGGTGGGAGACATGAGTTGGACATGGGTGGGGGCCTGCTGGCAGGTGCCCCACAGTGCTGGGGGGTGGGGGTGGTGGGAGACATGAGTGGGGCCCTGGTGGAGGGTGACCCTGGTGGCTGGGGTTTGGGGGTGGTGGGAGACATGAGTTGGACATGGGTGGGGGCCTGCTGGCAGGTGCCCCACAGTGCTGGGGGGTGGGGGTGGTGGGAGACATGAGTGGGGCCCTGGTGGAGGGTGACCCTGGTGGCTGGGGTTTGGGGGTGGTGGGAGACATGAGTTGGACATGGGTGGGGGGCTGCTGGCAGGTGCCCCACAGTGCTGGGGGGTGGGGGTGGTGGGAGACATGAGTGGGGCCCTGGTGGAGGGTGACCCTGGTGGCTGGGGTTTGGGGGTGGTGGGTGACATGAGTTGGACATGGGTGGGGGCCTGCTGGCAGGTGCCCCACAGTGCTGGGGGGTGGGGGTGGTGGGAGACATGAGTGGGGCCCTGGTGGAGGGTGACCCTGGTGGCTGGGGTTTGGGGGTGGTGGGAGACATGAGTTGGACATGGGTGGGGTCCTGCTGGCAGGTGCCCCACAGTGCTGGGGGGTGGGGGTGCAAGGGGACATGTGTTGGTGTTCATTAGTTCAAGGAGACATGTGCCTTTGCTGGGGGGCATGCCCATGTTGGGTGGGCTGCCTGCGGGACATGACCAGGGATGCAGGGTAGTCCCCTGTGGTGTGGGCTGCCTGCAGGGGCCGTGGAGGGTGTACAGGGTACACCTGGGAGGAGCCACACTGTCAAATCACATGTGGAACTTCCCGCGCACCCCTGAAATACACGCGCCCAGGCTATTCGCGTGTGGAACTTCCCGCGCACCCCTGAAATTCACGCGCCCAGGCTATTCGCGTGTGGGACTTCCCGCGCACCCCTGAAATACACGCGCCCAGGCTATTCGCGTGTGGAACTTCCCGCGCACCCCTGAAATACACGCGGCCAGGCTATTCGCGTGTGGAACTTCCCGCGCACCCCTGAAATACACGCGCCCAGGCTATTCGCGTGTGGAACTTCCCACGCACCCCTGAAATACACGCGGCCAGGCTATTCGCGTGTGGAACTTCCCGCGCACCCCTGAAATACACGCGCCCAGGCTATTCGCGTGTGGAACTTCCCGCGAACCCCTGAAATACACGCGCCCAGGCTATTCGCGTGTGGAACTTCCCGCGAACCCCTGAAATACACGCGCCCAGGCTATTCGCGTGTGGAACTTCCCGCGCACCCCTCAAATTCACGCGCCCAGGCTATTCGCGTGTGGAACTTCCCGCGCACCCCTGAAATACACGCGCCCAGGCTATTCGCGTGTGGAACTTCCCGCGAACCCCTGTAATACACGTAGCCCGCTCCCCCAGGCCCGATCGCGTGAGGAACTTCCCGCGCACCCCTCAAATTCACGCGCCCAGGCTATTCGCGTGTGGAACTTCCCGCGCACCCCTGAAATACACGCGGCCAGGCTATTCGCGTGTGGAACTTCCCGCGCACCCCTGAAATACACGCGCCCAGGCTATTCGCGTGAGGAACTTCACGGGAAGCCCTGTAATACACGTAGCCCGCTCCCCCAGGCCCGATCGCGTGAGGAACTTCACGCGAACCCCTGTTATACACGTAGCCCGCTCCCCCAGGCCCGATCGCGTGAGGAACTTCCCGCGCACCCCTCAAATTCACGCGCCCAGGCTATTCGCGTGTGAAACTTCACGCGAACCCCTGAAATATACGTAGCACGCTCCCCCAGGCCCGATCGCGTGTGGAACTTCACGCGAACCCCTGTAATACACGAAGCCCGCTCCCCCAGGACCCATCGCGTGAGGAACTTCACGCGAACCCCTGTAATACACGTAGCCCGCTCCCCCAGGCCCGATCGCGTGAGGAACTTCACGCGAACCCCTGTAATACACGTAGCCCGCTCCCCCAGGCCCGATCGCGTGAGGAACTTCCCGCGCACCCCTCAAATTCACGCGCCCAGGCTATTCGCGTGTGAAACTTCACGCGAACCCCTGAAATATACGTAGCACGCTCCCCCAGGCCCGATCGCGTGTGGAACTTCACGCGAACCCCTGTAATACACGAAGGCCGCTCCCCCAGGCCCGATCGCGTGAGGAACTTCACGCGAACCCCTGTAATACACGTAGCCCGCTCCCCCAGGCCCGATCGCGTGAGGAACTTCACGCGAACCCCTGTTATACACGTAGCCCGCTCCCCCAGGCCCGATCGCGTGAGGAACTTCACGCGAACCCCTGTAATACACGAAGCCCGCTCCCCCAGGCCCGATCGCGTGTGGAACTTCACGCGAACCCCTGTAATACACGTAGCCCGCTCCCTCAGGCCCGATCGCGTGAATAACTTCACGCGAACCCCTGTGATGCACGTACCCTGCAAATCGCGTGTGACACTTCCCGCGCACCCCGGTATACATGCACACGTATTTTTTGTCAGCGGGTGTCCGTGTTTGTGGGTACCCCTTTGCACGTCATTTTTCCTGGAGGGCCACAGTATGGGACATTCATCATGGCAGTATATAGGTGCTATTTGTTGGCGCACCTTTTGGCGCACATTTCTCACAGCCGCAGAGACGCTACCGCCTCCTTTCTTGTGGCGGTCGTGTTTGTGCCTGTGCGCTGGTTTGAGCGTGCGCTTTTTTCCCCTATTCTATTCCATGAATACGTGTTGTAGGCGAGCGTGTGGGCGTTCCGCGCACTTGGGCCCTGTACTTCCCCCGTGACGCCCACGTTTTGGCAAGTTGTTCCCCATTCCGAGTGTTACGCCCGTGTTCCGCCTACTTTTATTGCGTGCGCCGCGCTATGTGCGATTTTCGCTGTGGCCTGTGCGATTTTCGCTGTGACCTGGCGCACGCTGTTAGATGGCCTGTGCGCTAACGTGCGCCGCGCACTTTTTATCGCACATCCGCTGGTTTTCTCGCGCACGGACTTCCATGAATCGACGTGCGCTGCTTTTCGTGCGATTTTCGCACGTTCACTGCGATTTTCGCTATTCCACTGCGATTCGCACGTTTTTGCCCACTTGCGCCGCGCTAATTATTCCATGAATCGGCCTCTGTGACTCAATGCCATCAACGAGCACCCCTCCCTAGTGCCGCCCCATGCAAGTGCCTACCCTACCCAGTGCTTGCAATGGCCCTGTGAAGGACGGAGGGGGGTGGCCACATGTAAAGCACTGTTGGCGTCCTGAATACATGGCCACCACCCTGGATGATTTGATGGTGTAAGCTGGGCAGGCGTTAGCCCACTGGCCTGAAAGGCCAGCACGTGTGGCTTCCCCAAATTGGTGCAGGTTTAGTGCAAAGGAATACAGTGCTCCCATGGGCAGCCGT
Organism: Ambystoma mexicanum; assembly: GCF_040938575.1. NCBI lineage: Eukaryota > Metazoa > Chordata > Amphibia > Caudata > Ambystomatidae > Ambystoma > Ambystoma mexicanum. Next base: position 769,139,639 of record NC_090935.1, read on the forward strand.
TCCTCTGAGGGCTACTGCACCTGACTTCGGCTTTGCCCTCGTTGACATTTCCCTCTGGCTGTGGATGTCTTTCCCCAGCCCCGGCTGGTGTTTGGGGGAACCCCCCTGCAGGAGTACCACTTTTCAAGTGCACCATTTATCGGAAGAGTCTTGCTCTCGCCACCTTCAGCGTGCTGTGAGAACACATTTCTGGTGAACGCTTCTTTGACTGGCGCGCGAGAGTGTCGATGCGTCATACTGCATGTTGCTGTGGCGCAGTAACACGTTTGGGGAGCCTGTCAATCACTCGGTGCAGGCCTCCACCCCGTGATGCAGATCTGACGGGTTCTCAAGTCTTTCTCCCAAGCTGCTCGGTGTGCACTGGAACAGGGGGCAGTGTGGGGCTGGCCCTGCATGCAGTTGCACCCAGCTGTCCACGTAGAGCAACGTGCCAATGGCAATGTAGAATGCAGTTGCTTATCGGACAGCACCTTTACAGCAGCAGCAACCAAGCAGGAAGCAGCAGATGACAAGAGAGTCACAACACGTGAGCAGCGTCTGATGTCATACACCGTGGGGCCAATTCACAAAATCGTTTTCTAAAATTGCATCTGCCCTGGGAATACGACAGTGGAGAATTTACTTAAAATCCGTGAGGCCACAAATTCACAGGGGCACATGCGCAAATAAATCCGTGTCAGTGTCTGAATTCAAGTATGGGGGTGTCATAGGAGACTGCTGCATAAGACATTCACAGAGGCAAGCACACGCAACTAGCGGAAGTCAGCCAGTTTCCTGTCAGAGAATAGACACAGAGAAATGCACAATGCTTTCAAAGAGATGTTTAGGCCTCTCGCTACATTTTCTTGCTCTAGATAGAAAAGCTCATGCTTGGCATGACCGTTTCTGTTTCATGTTTAAATGTCCACACCTCACCCCCCGCCCCTCCCAAACGGATAATAATATGTAGTTTGCAGTAGCAGACCCTTTAAGCCCTATGAGTGCAAGTGGACTTACTGACCCCACATCGGTGAGAGTCAGACCCCAGTGAACGAATGCCCACCTAGGTGTCAGGAAACTGCCTGAGACTCTTAGGTAGGCAGCATGGGTTTCCATGGCATGCAGACTCCTGAGTGCAAATCCCTTTTTAGAATCAAGGATTTCTCTGCGGGCAAAAGTGGGCGCAGGGTGTACTTTATTGGTGATCTGTTAAATAATTGCTCGTGCTCAGCCGTCAAGTGTGACATTGCAAAGCATAAGCCGGCAGGTGGCCTCTGACGCCTTGCGACATCAACACAGGCCCACGTGCGTTTTTATTGCTCATATGACAAAGGCTGTTTAAATGTGTGTTCCTTGGTTATAAACCCAGCACGGTTAAGCTGCCACGCGAGCACACAATGAGACTGCCCTGTTTGAATATTGGCTGCACCTAGCCATTTTATCCGAACGATTGAGGCCATATTATTGGTATATTAGATACTAGCAGTAGGTGAGTTCACTCATTGAGGGAATCAGTGTGAGCCTCTGCACTTCCCGCAGCACATCTCTCCAATGCCTTGCAGGGCCCGCGTGCTGTTTCTCGCGGGGGCAATTCTTAGCAACTGAGCAAGCTCTTTTGAGATTTGGGGGCTGAAAATACTCTGATTTTTGCCTCGTGAGTCTGCCCCATCCCCTGAGACCTTTACATCTTAGCTCCTAGCATGTCTTCCAGGCATGTCTTGTATGGCCTTTTCCATCACAGGGTTCTTTGGAGGACCAGTACATTGCCTGTCTCTGAATTGCCCACTGCACTAAAGACAGAGATCTCTTGGGATGGGTTTGAAAAGTCTTTGGTGAGTGCGCTCTGCCAGGCAAGGGTTGTTGCCATGAGCCAGCATCTGCTGGGTCGAGAAGACTTCTCAGGGGCATTTAGTTTGAATAACTGCTGAACCCATATGCATGCATAATTATTTGCCAACCCCATACCTTCACCCGGAATAATTTGGCTCACACATTGTTGTCAAGTGTTGGCAATAAAAGGCCGTAGGTTTTTATTGTACAGATATGAGTTATGGAGATAACAATAATCACATATCAGCTTAGTAACATACTTTTGGGCACCGAGTCTTGGGGTTACCCCCTCTGGCCCGTGCCCGCCTTCTCCTGTCCCACGACTTGTTGTGGGCACCGTACAGTGCCTTGTACTTCTTTTCCTTTGTTCTTCTCCCTTATTTGTAAGTTGGGAGGGTTTTGTGGTAAAGAAGCAAAGTTTTGGAAGGCACTGAGTAAACAGTGCACCTCCTGTGTGTTTGGGTCCCCGTTCAGGGTCCACAAACTGTTTGTGTTTTCTCAGAGCTCTGTATTTATAAGACCCAAGGGAGCCCTGGGTCTTTGATATGTATAGTAGTGGAGGCTGTTGTGTTGCAGCCCCGGCCGGATAGCTGGCTGTCTGGCCTCCTGGGGGGGCAGGTCTTTGAACCTGATCCCTGCCTGACTGTTGGTTTCCTTAGATGCTTAGCACCTTGCTGTATGGAGGAAGGGTGAGGTAATTGTTCACACCTCACCCTTCCTCAGATTTGTGTTGCACAGACTGCGTGTCTCTCTGGCTTGGGGGAAGGAGAGGAGCAGAGAGGGGGAGAGGTTGGGCTGCCCCTCTCCAGGCCTGCTGATGGTAACAGCAGTTACCCTGCCTCACTTTGGGCGGCCCTGCAGCATTGCCCAGGGTAGATGCTGAGTTGGAAGAGCACGTCCAGTTTTAGAAACCATCTCTGCTCTCTCACCGCTGTGTCGCAGTTTCAGAGAAAAAAACATAGGGGGAGTGAAAATGACAACAGAAAATCATTAACCCTGCAGGTAAACACTATGCGTTTTAAAACGGGGGCCCTATGGGCAGTGGCATCGCCAGGAATCAAATTTAGGAGGGGCACAGAGGGGCCCACAGACACAAGTGGGGGAGGGAGGTCACAAACAAAAGTAGGGGGCCGTCTATTTATTTCAAAATATTTTTATTGGCATTTTGAAGTTGGCATTACATCAGTGTCAATCTCCCCCTCTTACTGATTTCTTGCGCCGTTATACAATTTCAAAACATATTCGATTAGTTCCTGAAAAGAAACAAACAAAACAAAACAACAACATTTAACAAACGTGAACTGTCTTCATGTTTAACGATTGTAGTGACTACATTGCCTTGAATCCACTTGGTGGCCTGTCCATGTCTTTTTAGGTGGGGGGCGGGTGGGGTTGACATTCTTTCCCTTTGTGTCGCATCTCCCTCTTTTCTTCATTATGAGCCTCGCGCTTCTTGTGGCTGTGCGCCACTTATCCCACCAATTGTTCACGGGGGCATATCATCAGAGGGTAGAAACATGTCTCTCACCATGGCTTTCCATGCATCAAATTTAGCGTTAGTGTCCCCCTCACCCCCGGCGATCCCAATACCCCATGCTTCTGTTTCTGCGGCCGTCCATCGCTCCATTTCCCTCTTCCATCTTATGTATTGTGGGCCTTTTTTTGACTTCCACAACATTGCTTTCTCCCTTTTTGCCAGTATGCATGCCATATCCATCACCCGTACAATGTGTTTTATTTTACTTAACCTGGGGTACGTGCCCAACAGACATTCCTTCATTGTCCACTCATATATACTTACTCCACCCTTCTCGCAAGCCTGTTTGATTTTGGCCCAAAGGGTGCCCACTTTTGCACACCCCCAAAATGTGTGTATCAAGCCTGCTTCTTCATTAGTGCACCATGGGCAGTGCGCCTCCGCTTGCCGTCTGAAGCTTGCTACTCTTTTTGGAGTCATATACGTTCTATATAGGACGTTTGTTTGGATTAGCCTGAACCTGGCGTTTCTGGACACTGCCTTTGGGTATTTCAGTGCTCTCTCCCAATCATTGTCCGAGATCTCCTCGCCAGTGTCTTAGTGTGGCACCACCGGGGTTGGGCCTATCGTTTAGCTGCGCGTAGATTCTCGACACTGGCATCCACCCGTCACTCAGATTGTACATTTCTGTCAGTAGGGGGTTCATTGTTGGCTCCTCTGGCCAGTCGTTCCATCTCACCCTAGCCTCATGTTTAAGTTTCTGGTACCATAAAAATTAGCCCATAGGTAGGCCCTCTATCTCATGCAGTGATTCCAGCTCTCTGAATTCCCCATCCTCGTACATGTCACCCCAGGCGTATATACCCAGTCCCTCCCATTGCCTAAGTGTGTTAATATCAGCTGGTGTCATTCTCATGTCTGCCATTAATGGCATTTCCGGGGAGTAAGGGTTCCTCGAATGTGTGATGGTTTTAACTCTTTCCCATACTTGTCTGCCCAGTTTGGCCAGTGTGGGGGCTCTACCGGCTCCATCCGGAGGCGCCCATATTATTTCTTTGAGGTATATGGGTTTGACGAGATCACTCAGTAGGCCGGTTTCATTGGTGACCTCATCCGACAGCCATTTGGTAACATGACTAAGTTGGGCTGGCAGATAGTACCTTTCGAAGTCCGGGAGCTGTATGCCCCCTGCATCATGCGGAAGGGTTAGAATATTCAGTGCCAGTCTGTGACGTGCCTTTCCCCATATGAAGTCTCTAATCTGGGCATCTAGTATTCGGAAAAAGGGTGGTCTGATGTAGTGACAGATGGTCTGGAAGAAGTATAGGTATCGTGGCAGTATAATTATTTTTGTTATCGATGCCCTTCCCATCATTAAGAGCGGTAGCCTAGACCAAAATTTAATTGAGTTGTGGAGCCCTTGAGTTACCGCCAGTATGTTCTGTTCGTGCGTGAGTTCAGGTGTATGTCTGATCCTGACCCCCAGGTATTTGAACATGTCCGGCTGCCACTTTATCCCAACCTGCGGTAGGTTGTCTACTCCCACCCCCCTCAAGCCTGCCAGTGGGAACATGCAAGATTTTTGTCTGCTAAAGTGTATCCCCGAGTAACGAGCAAAGTTGTCTAGCACTTCCAAGATTGTAGGGGCATTGTTTTTTGGGTCTGTCAGGTAGATCAGGACATCGTCTGCATATAGTGAGATAACATGAGGCCCCCTACCCACTCGTATTCCAGCGTCCCAGAATTGCTTCCTTATATAGATTGCAATTGGCTCCAACCCCAAAATATAGAGCATAGGCGAAAGGGGACAGCCCTGTCTGGTGCCTCTTGGGCCGCCTATAAAAGGGCAATGTGTGACGTCAGAAGCACTCCTGCAGAGAATCTTTTTTGCGCACCAACTACCACACCCCACTGCACCTCCCCTCCCATCAGAATGTAGGCACTAAACCATTAAGTCACTAATGACCTATCATAAGCGGTTTTGTGTGCTACATTCTGATTGGAGGGGCTGCTCTTAGCTGCAGGGGGAACTTAACAGCTCTTCATTGTTGTGCGGCAGCCTTGATTGTGGCCCTGTGTTTGTGCTGTGCGGGCAGACACAGCACTGCAGACAGAACAGTGAAAGCTGCCAGGCTGAGGTAGGGGGGCATAAGGAGCCCAGGATTTCAGAGGAGGGGCGCTGCCCCCGAAACCTCCTCTAGCTACACCATTCCCTGTGGGACGAGTACAACAAATTCCACCCATAGGGGCTGTTGGGGGGTGGGCGGCGTCAGGAAGTCGCAGTGAGGAGGAGTCAAGGCACAAAGACAAGAGTGGCCAAGGACCCTGGTGTCCTGGACAACAAAATGGCCAGGGAGATGCCCACAGAACTTGCTTTGCTGATCTACAGGGAGAGCTACCGAAAAACCTCCCTTTGAAAGGGTTGACACCGAGAGGCCAGTTGTCAGTGGAAAAGAGCGCAAGAGATGTGCTGTGTGGGCGGGGCTCTGGCATTACTGCAGGAGTACTTGGATGGTGAAGGGGAGCCATTTAATAGAATCGGTGTGGCAGTGAATGGGGGCCAGGGAGGGCTGGGGCATAATGACCCCCAGAGGGGACACCACCAGTGAGAAGGGAAAAGGGGGTGTGTTCGGACACCCGGGAGGAAAAACACAAGGTGGACATAAGAGACCTGTGGGAGTGGGTGGGGTTGTAGCAGAGGAGTGGTAAACTTTGTTGTGCGTTTGGTAGCGGAAACGTACACAAAGCTAGGCTCCTGCGCAGAGTGGTACTAAGTACAAGGGGACACTGGAAAGGCTGTGGGGTGAGTGGGGAAGAAAGGGGGGCCAGTGGGGAGGAATGGTCATGGTTATAGGAAGGTGTGGGGAATGGAACAGGAAGAAAGGTGGGAAAGAGTGGAGCAAGCAAAAGGCATGGTGTAAACCAAGGGATGCTTCTGTGATAAGGGGGAACATTGGAAGAATGAGATGGTGGGGAAATAGAGGTTGGTACTGCAAGGGTGGGGGTGGAATTGGGAAAGGTGGAAGAGCGCAGAGTTGGTGTGTTTTGGCTGGTTTTAGTGGAAGGAACAGAGAAGAGGAGAAGGTGCCATCAAAAGATGTCAACCAATCCTACATGGGGATGGGCAAGCCATTGGGCGCACATTGGACAAAGGTACCTAAAGAAAGGATCTGGAATGGGGAGGGAGTTTGTGGTAATTTTGAAACTGCTGCACTGGAAAGTGAGGAGCAAAGAGAGTGCCAAAGAAGAGGAGAGCAAATTATCGACATTAACTTAGGGTTTCAACAAGGACAGAGAACTGGACATCAACTCATCTATTGTGAAATATTCATGGGGTAGATCATGTAAGTGACACAGAAATCACAGGTGAATTTTGGGGCGGGATGACCCATCTGTGGTGTGGGCTGAGCTGGAATTACATTATGGTTATGGTGGATAGTGCCAACATTGTCAACATTGCCAATAGCGGGCACGTGCACAGCGAGTGGCGTGACCACAATGCATGCGTTATTGCAAGGATCGTCCACCCAGAGAGGCAGACAGGGGTGCCTTGATGAAGGAGTCAGGGGCACACGTGGGGCATCTGACAGGGGGTAAACACAAATGCACGACATGTGTAGGCTGACACCACGTGACTCAGTGCGATGGACAGAGGAGTGAAAACAGGAGCAGGAGTTGCAAGCAGAAGGGGGTTGTTGGAAAATAACACATGCTCCAGTTAACATGGAGAGAGTGGGCAGTGGCCGGATTATTACCCCTACAGGGAGGTAGCAAAGGTGTTGGCTGATGGCTTCAAAGACAATATTCGTATTCCCTGCAACACCGCTAGACGCGTGGATGCTTGGTGTCACTGGAGGATCCCTGTAAGCTCGTAGGGCCAACATTGCGAAAGAAAGTTGTGGAGCGCAGGATGGCAGGCCACGTCTGCGGGATTGCTATCCCTGATTTGATTGTGTAACCTTTGGGGATAATCCCGAAGAAAGAAAAGGGGGAGTTTTGCCTGATTCAGATCCAACGGTATGTGCTTTGATGTACTCTCGCGTGGACAAGTTGATTAAACTGGTGTATAAATCCAAACAGGGGCCCCGAAATAGCCAAGTGTGAAGTCAAGTTGGTCTTCTGTCAACTACCTATACACCTGGACAATGTTCAATTAGCTGGAAAGCAACTGGAAGGTCATTACTATGTGGACATGGCGTTGTCCATGTGATTCTCCATGGTGTGCACTCTTATCGAAGGCTTTAGCACATTTATACAGTAACATGGGTGGGCTTGGGACAAATGATACATTACTTGATTTCCCGATGGCTGGCAGAAGGGAGATGATGGGGGAGTCTGCAAATTCTCTACTTCTATCAGGCTCTAGGGTGTCTGGTAGAGGTTGTTCGGGAATGGCTGGTGACGTCAGCGTACCCCTAGCTCATGAGAAGACAGACGGTCCAGCAGTGGTTTTCACTTTCCTGGCAATCGAGCTGGATGGATTCAGTGGCAATAGAGAGACTGATTTCGGTTGGAATACTGAGTGAGTTCTTTGTACGGGCAGGAAAGGCGTGTTTGTCCCACTGGGACGCAGGTGGTTTAGAAGTACACCCACAAGGAGGATGGGCAGCCCAGAGGAGAAGGTGCCATCAACAGATGTCAACCACTCCTACACGGGGATGGGGAGGCCCCTGGGGGCACATTCGACAAAGGTCACTAAAGAAAGGATCTGGACTGGGGAGGTTGTTTGTGGTCATTTTCAAACTGCTGCACTTGTCTCTCTTTGTAGTGTTGATTTTAGGGTGTTTAGAGTGTCAGAACTAGTTGGTAGTGGTGTTTTGCCCACACGTGGCACAAGGGTTATTGAGCGGCATAAAGAGGGTGTGTGTTGGTCAGGTGGGGGGTCAGGAGGACCAGAGGGCCAGGAGGTATGTGCTGCTGCTACTCTGGTCAGGTGTGAACTGGTCTGACCAGAAAGGCCATTGAGGAATTTCTGGGCCGGCAATAAAAGGTGGGCAATGGAAGGTGGTATGGCAGTTCTGGGGTGGCAAGTGCTAGCAGTTAAGAGAAAATGCCTGGAAGCTGATGTTGGGTTGGACCGCCCTCAGTTTGGGAGATACACCTTCCACATTGGAACCACATCTAAGGGAGGCAGGCTAGACAGGTCAGAGGTTGAGTTGAAGGCACTGGGCATATGTAGATGAACTAGGCATTGGGCTATGCAAAACAGATGGTGTGACGCAACACAGCTAGGAATGTTAGCACAGGTATGTAGCTATTAGAGCATGCATGGCGGAAGGGGATATGGATATGGCGACACGCGATTGTCAAGTAGTCTGGGAATCAAGTGGAGCAGAGGATGTACGGGAAACAGCTCTGATGTTCATAAGGTCGGGGGAACTGGCATGGTCAGGGATCAGGGGCATGAGATGGGGCAGCTATTTCTTATGCTGTTTCAACTCAGTGGGAGGAGAAGCTAAGCAGACATGATTATCATCCACCTGGGTTAGATGACGAACCTGGAGGTGATTAAACAAATGAAGAAGATTATAGGATTATACAGCATTTGTGGCCGGACACAGAAATGTGGTGGACTCAGATGCTATCAGGTAGGGTGTGGAGGGGGGGCGGGAAACAGTGGCTATTGACGCGGCCAGAAAGGAGGTAGAGAGGTGTCTGGTTTTTGCATGATGATGGGGATGCGTGTTGTACGACACAAGGTCTTCGCGTTGATTGGTTGGCATATTGGCACTAGAATGGGGTCCACCTGTCCTTCCTGGGGAGAGAGATTTACTTAATGAAGCTGATGGACATAGCTGACAGACTCATGAAGGTGCGGCAGTAGATGTGTGTGAGGAGAGCAGAGAAATACCATAGGGGGTTGGGGGCTATGCTCAGTGCTGGAGAAAAAACAGCTGATAACAGTTGGGGAAGAAAATGTTGAAAGTTAGGGACAGTTTGGAGTTGTGATGTTGGGGCAAAATGAGGAAGAAGAAGGGTACCTCATCCTAGAGTGAGCAGGTATTCCTGAAAAGGAAAAGAGGACTGGAAAGAAGCCCAGTGAAGAATTTACCAGGCGGGTAGAAACCATCAAGAAAAAAGGAGGAAACAAAGTACTCCGGGAGGGAGTGACCGGGGAGTTGGAGGGGCTAATTTTTGGAAACTGGGAAACGAAGGCCACAAGAGGAAAGTAATATGCAAAGAAGGTTTACACTGTGAATGGATCTGCTTTGAAATAAAACAGCCTTTCACCAAATAAGAATGGAGTGTCAAGGAGTTATTTAAGCCTTACTTCCGAAATGGGACCCAGTGGGTGAAGAACAAACTATTACACCCATGGGGGCCATTGCATTGGGAAGCGTCAGGAAGACGCAGTGACGCAGGGGTGCTGGCAGGGATGTCATTTGGGGGTCTCCAGGAGTCACACTGTGACACCCTGTGGCCCCAGTAGCAACCCCTATATTTAAAAAAAAGCTATTACTTTTTTTATTTCTATTTTATTTGAACACAGGATCGTGGTCTGCCGACTGTGGCATAGCCACTGCTAAAATTGTTCCTAAAATCTACACATATTGTATATTCTCCTTAAAGTAAGGTGTACTCATACACCATAGTGTCAATTAGACACTGTGCTAAGAGGGCGCCTGCAAGAGCACAAGCTGGAGAGAATTATCGTGCTCATAACGGCGGAAGCATAGCCCAAGAGTTCGCAAACGCGGTTGTGAACCAGTTACACCAAGCGAAGCGCACAAACAGGTGAGTGGGACAGAGTTAGATTTATTTTCACCACTGACCGTATTTGTATAGCTGATCCAGTTCTCCGGTGACAACTAATACATCCGGGTTTTATCTCTCTTACTAATCCCATGGCAATGCCAGCAGAGTTTGAAGGCTAAGGGCTTCCAATTTCAGTCTTCATTGTTTTTTCTTGCTAAGGTGGTTGGTACTTGTGTAATTCCCTGAGAAATATATGGTACCAAAGCCCCAGAGCTCGGTTCCTCAATTAATACAATCAGGGTCCCGGTGAGCTGGGTACTTCCGGTTAGTATGTGAAAGGTCAGTCAGCAGTTGGCTGCCATTCTCAGAATTGGAAAGATGCGGAAGTGCGCATCTGTAGCTTGTGAAATGCGACGCCTCTGGCACTACATCGGCGTCACAAGCAGCCCTCAACATTTTCACAGTTGGGGTTGAGTATTGATCTGGAAGCTGAGAGCATGTCAACGTCTGAGGAAACACACCTTGCCAGTTTATCTGAAAGAAGGTCCCTTCGTCCCAAGAGATACCATCGAATGAACGCACCACTTTCTGAGCGAACTGTTTGCATGTTTCCATTTCAAACACACACTTTTCACCAGAACACTTTTGCGACCACGGGCTTTTGTACACCACATTCAGATTCACGTGCAGTGAACTTGAAGTGTCTCTGAGCCACAGCTTGTTTTTTAGATAAAGTTTGGCCTGGTGTTTTATTGACACAATTGAAGCTAGGCCCTCTGGGCGCACTTTTGCTTTTGGCTCTGGAGCACGGTGGGGAGTGAAGCTGACATTTGACATGCCCGCGACTATAAGAAAGCCGGGTCTGTGTGGGTCCCACACCTGTGCCCCAAGACAGGTCCCCGATGGGCACCCCATTTCAGCAGTAATGGGGGCCAGGAGTGGAACCCACAGGTCACCGTGGACTTTACTAGTCCTCACTGGTAAGCTTTTGATTGTAAAAGTGTGAAGGGGATAAAATAAAAATAAAAATGGAAGAGAAAATACAGAAAAAAAACATTCAAATAATACCAAAGAGCTCACACAGAAGTAGCCAAGTGGTTTGCTTATGATACCCCTTTATTGACTCTCTAGGGACCCTGCGTTTCTGATCTTGACGAATGCCCCGGGTCCCATTACCAACCACTGTGACCATGCTATTGCCTATCAACACACTTGCCACCGCTTATCACCTCACTCAGGGCATTGCTTAGGGCTTTTCCTCTAATGTACATTCATTGGAGGAAAGGACCTTTGAAACGGCACCTGCACAATATGAAAATCCACTCAAAAGGCAAGCAGCCAGGTTATGCCATCATTGTTGTATCATGTGCAAGCAGCCTGACGGGCTTGAGAAGAGAAAAGCATGGAAGTGCCCTCCATGCACGCAAGGGATACACAGGATTACTTTCTCTCCTGTGGCTTGGCAAGCCACCTGCCCAAGCAGGTGACAATATCCAAAACTGTTGGGTTTGCCCATTCCTGTTCCTTTGTTTACTCTTTATGACCACTACCAAAGCAAGAATTACTTCAAGGTCAGCAAATCACCTGGCGTTCAAAGGTTTTCTTATACGGGTTATATGCGTACCTTTAGGTCACTGTGTTGTTTTCTGTGCCCAGTTCTGGTGCCACTTCCCAGTCTGGTCTGTATTTGCCAGATATTTACATTCAGGGGTGCTGCTATTCATCTTTCCTGCTCCTCCATGTCTGTGGACTGTGGTACAGCTCCTCCAACAGTTTAGCGTGGACTGTCCTGTTCCGCACCTTGTTCCGTGTACAGTTGACTTTTCCAATGTCATATGGCCACAGTGTTAAGGGGGCATGGCCCATTCCAATGTCAGGTCAGTGCAGTCCACCTGTTAGGAAACTAGCAGGGTTCCTGGGTTTGATAAGCCCATGCCTTATGAACATAGGTGTCTCCATCTTGTTGACTTCGCCATCACCACATTCAGCTTCATCCTTGATATCTTGACATTGCTGAATCTGTTCCAGGGTTGTCTGCTGCTTCACCACAGGGCTTACTTTGTAAATAGGGTAACTTCCGTAGGAGGGTGCACTGTACTGTAGCCGCAGAGCTTGCTCTCCATAGGAGCGCAAGGGCTGCAGCTGATTCTGCCCCAGCCTGCCACTAAATTGCACTTAAGTTGTAGGCGAAGTGATGCACAGTCTTAGCGAGTAGCTGTGCACAATATTACTATGATGGCATCGGTTTTTAAGAACTGGGTTGTCTGCTGCACAGGAAAAACAAGCATTGGCAAGCCAACAATGTTGGCTTTTATAGCTATGCACGGAAATACCCGTCTCTGAACTAAAGACACTAACTGCCCGTGAACCATGTACACCTGCCTGATCCACGACCAGTACGTGTGCCATACTCGGAGAGCACCCTCCATGCATGGTAAGAAGCCGGATTCCTCTTATACTGAACCACGCTAGCTATAAGTTGCGCAGCCTACTATTGTTTGGATTACAGCTTTCCTGGCATCCTCGGTCCACTTTAATTGTTACTGCCTCGACATCCCATTACATAATAACGACATGCCTATTGCTGCACCCATAATTTGTTAGCACCGTTGTCGAACCTCACGTAAACACCTTCTTATCATCATCCATGATCGCAAATGTACGAGTGCATTGCTTTTGCCTTGCCCGACTCACCCAACGCTTAGCAGCAGGTATCCACGCTTTCAGGCCATCGCTTAAACTCACAACACTTCCCTTACCTGTTTCCATGACCGGTATCTATATTTGTTACACTACTGCTCTACCACTCCAATCATACTTGAACCCCTCTTCCCTGCCACCCTTACCTACGGGAACACCTACTAGCTTAGTTGCATTAGTCCCACGCACTCACTCCATACCCTGCCACGACACATGTGCCCTTACCCGCAGGGAACTGGACCCCATCACCAGCAAGTTGGCCACCTAACTAGGCGCATCCACCCCCTGACCTGCCCAGGCCTCAACATGAGTACCAAAGGCCGGGACAAGCCTGGACTTACTGCATCCACCTCGAGTACAACCATATCGCCACCACCCACAAAGTCTGCACCCCCCACCACCGCCTCTCTTCTAGCCCTACAGACCAAGATGTCCAATGACTCTACAGAGACAAACCTAACTACTAGCGATACGCTTTCCCCCATCGAATGGATAAAGAAATGTGCATCCAGACCCACCCCTAACATCCCATGCCCACTCGGCATAAGGAACCTCAGACTTAGATCTAGAGGAACTATGACCCCAGACATTCACTTAAACACAAGCCCTCACAATAAAATACCCAACGGGAAGCACAATAAGCTGCCCAAACATAAAGCATCTACAGGCAAATGTCACAGAGAGGTGCAGCCACACAAACAGTCCCGCCCGAATCCCAATACTACCCACAAACAAGTGGCGAGTTTTACCAACCTGGCCACATGACAATCTAAGCGCCAGCCCATCAAGTGTGCACTCATCAATGCCAGATCACTCCATGCCCCTTCACTGGACATTGCGGACCTCATCCTGACCAACGACCTCCACATCCTAGCAGTCTCAGAAACCTGGTTGCATGCTACAGCTGGGCCCACTCCCTCACTAGCCATTCTCGACAACTACATGATCTTAAGGACAGATAGCGAAACATATTGGCAAAAAACAATTGGCATTAGAGATGCACCCAGCCACCTATCCGTCTCATCAGGAGATCGCCTCACAGTAAAAATACCCCTTTCCTCCAAAACGACTTTGACCGTTCATAGCCTGTACCACCCACCTGGTCCATCATACGCACTAGAATAAGAGAATACTCTACTTCTTACTAACAATGTCAAATCAGGGTCCAAAATTATCCTTCTAGGTGATCTCAACCTGGGCCTGAACGACCCTAATGACATCAATGGCGTGGCACTAGCCAACACCATTACAGAACTCGGCTTTCTAAATAGTGTCACCAGCCCCACACACAATAAAGGTAGAACCCTTGATTGGATTGCAGACCTTAACTGCGACATCAATGTCCTCTCCAACACACCATGAGTATGATCAGAGCACCATGTGATCATTGTGAAGACCGGAGCGGGGGCTCTGTACCTCCGCTCTCTATATGGTAGAGGGGAGACACAGAGAACCCTGCCAAGATTCTCTAGTATTGGTAGACGTAGTTGAGCAATCAAGGCCTAGCTTTTCAAGAGGTGATGTGATCTGGTTCTTAAGTACAGTATAGTCCCCAAGCACCCACGAAGGAATGTCCACACACTGTATTGGTTTAAAACAAAGTCTTTATATAATTAATATTCAAAGTCATATACACATTCATGATAACTCACTTTGTACTCCGGAAATCAACAATGGTAAATATGTACAATTCTAAAGTGGTACCACTAACGGTATTAGATCTCCTTAAAGTGCACACGGTCAGAATGAGACACGTCAAAATAAAGAGGAAACCAGCAGTAGAGAGAGGAAGGAAAGCAAGATGGTTGAGCAATTGGCAGAATACTGGTAACTACCGTTAAACACAGCTCTGTGTGGAGATCCCCCCACCTGGGCAACCTGTAGAAGAAAGATACAAGCCCAGTCCATATATTGTTCCCACTAGACTTTCCAATAGTTCTGCAACCCCAAAGTACCTGGCGTTGTAGTGTTCCTCGTCGGGGAAATTGACAACCCTTCTTGAGTGCAGTCCCTTTAAGGCAGGAGTCACGGGTCATCCAACGTCCGACGGAGAACAGGTCGAGCTACGACGGGGAAGTGGCTGCGTCATTCCGAGCGGTGCTCGTTGACGGGGAAGCATAAACGTCCTGCAAGGAAGAGGCGTGCGGAACACCTCGATGTCAATAGATCTGGACCGCAAATAGTTGAAGAACTGTGGCCCAGCAAGGGCGTCGAGTCGTCGGTGTCTCTGTGGTCTTTGGGGGGCGGGAAACCCACCGGTGGATGCCCCTCGGCGTGTCGACGGTCAGGCCTTCTTCGGCAGGATACAGCAGCGACGATGCGGATGAGAGCATCCTTGGATCAATTAAGTTCTTAGGCAACGGGAGCGCGGCGGCTCCAGTCCGCGATGGCGGTCGGCGACAGTGGTGGACAATAGTCCGTGCGCTTCTCCTTGGAGTTCCAAAGCAAACCCTGTATTGGGTCAGCAGCATGTTGAAGGTCTGTCTACCAGAGAGCCTAGGCAAAGA
This sequence comes from Ambystoma mexicanum, assembly GCF_040938575.1. Taxonomy (NCBI): domain Eukaryota; kingdom Metazoa; phylum Chordata; class Amphibia; order Caudata; family Ambystomatidae; genus Ambystoma; species Ambystoma mexicanum. The sequence goes on from NC_090935.1 coordinate 769,154,828, forward strand.
TCAGCTGTGCACGATTGCCCCTCGTAGCTCGGGAAGAGGTCGCCTTACCAGGTCCTCTCTGGGTCGGTTCTTGAGGCACAGCAGCTTTCAGATTGTGAAGGAGAGCAACAGCAATTCTTCTCATCCAGCAGGGCTCAAGGTTAAGCTTCAGTTACTCCAGTTACTCGTCGTAGTGGACTTCAGCTTCCGAACACGATTCCTAGCAGTGAGAGGTCCCCAGATATACTGTTGATCTCCCATTCATTCCGCTGGGTCATACTCAAGCATCCAATCACGACTATGGACATTCATGCAGGCAGGCAGCCAATCAGGCACACAAGGTATTCAGGCCATTCACTTCTCTCCAGACACTCACAACAAGTTATGTGTATTGGGACAAGAACCGAGCCATTCAACACTCCAAACCACATTCATACCGGTTTCGGGCAGGGCTGTCTCAACCATTGTGTCAACCACCAGATACTAGACAGCCACAACATAGAATGTATATTCGTCACACACTCCATTCACACAGGTCCCACCCACAGGCGTACTCACAACATACGGTCATCGGTCGTTGAGACGGCTCCAGCCAGTCTGGTCAGCACTTCCCCACACTACCATATACGGAACGTCCACCCAACATCCAGTCAGGGGGAAGGGACAGAGGCAGGGCTTCCCGAGACTTCGGGAAGATCAAGGTAACTGGTGATGGAAGGCAAGAGGCCATGGGGGCCATTTTGTCTCCATCAGGAATCTACCGATTCCAATGACAGGGCCTGGGCTTCCCAAAATGGAGGACACTCAGGGCACCAGTCATTTCAGCACAGAGCTGCCGCCAGCCCGTACCCTGCTCTGTGGGTCACACACAGGTGCCCAAAAAGATACACTAAGGGCACAGGGTTGTACCCCTACCCATGGTGCCATAAGGGTATCCCACAGGTCTGTTCACCAAACCAAAGGAGAGAGAGCTGCACCGCCAGGAGTCCCACATGAACTCCTGCACGGAAAACACGACAGAACACACGATACAAAACAGTAAAGGACAAGGATACGGAGGTCCTGTCCCTCCGATGCATTTCCAGCATCACAGTCGCCCCCCCCAGACTGAGGTTAGGGTGCCTAATCTCCCACTGGATAGGCACCCTCATCCAGACGGTCAACATACCTTCTGAAAAGGTCATCTGCATTATCATGACTCTTCCCTGGTCTGTGCTCAATGGTAAAGTCTAGCCCTTGCAGACTAATGGACCACCTGAGCAGTTTCGGGTTTTCACCCTTCATCTGCATAAGCCACTTAAGGGGCTTAAGATCGGTTTGGACCTTGAAGGTAGACCCGGTAAGGTAGGGTCTAAAACGCCTAAGGCTCCAAACTATACTAAAACATTCCTTTTCAACAGTAGCCCACCTAAGTTCCCTACCCTTAAGTTGTCTACTGATGAAGATAATCAGATGCTCCCTTCCTTGTCATCTAACTGGGACAAGACAGCTCCAATTCCAGTGTCGCAGGCATCAGTTTGAACGATAAAGGGTTTGCTGTATTCAGGCGCACACAACACGGGTGCCCTACACAGACTTCCTTTCAAGCCATCAAAGGCCCTCTGACAGTCTTCTGTCCAATTAACTTTCCTCGGTTGTTTGGGTGAACTCAGAGCTGTCAGGGGTGCAGCTATGGTTCCATAGTCTGCCATGAAATTGTGATAATACCCAGTGAAGCCCAAAAAGGCTCTCACCTGGGTCTGAATAGTGGGAGTCTCCCATTCATGTACGTCCTGTACTTTAATGGGGAGAGGTTGGATTTGACCCCCTCCTACCTCATGACCAAGATACGTGACTTCCCCCTGAGCTATCTGGCATTTGGTGGCCTTGATAGTGAGGTCAGCCCTTTTTAACGCCTGCAACACTTTATCCAGATGAGTCAAATGCTCTTCCTAGGTGGAACTGTAGACGGCAATGTCGTCTAAGTAAGCCACACAAAAGGCTTACAGCCCACTGAGCGCATGGTTGACTAATCTCTGGAAAGTGGCAGGGGCGTTCTTCAACCCGAAAGGCATGACTCTAAACTGGTAGAGTCCGTCTGGTGTTGAGAACGCTGTTTTTTCCTTGGCATGGTCCGTCAGAGCTATTTGAGGTAAGGTTGAAGGTGCTCACAAATTTGGCAGCACCTATCGTGTCCACGAGCTCATCAGCCAGCGGTAGTGGGTGCGCGTCAGTTTTGGTGACGGCATTGACTCCTCGGTAGTCCACACAGAGCCGCCAATCCTTGGTACCTGCCTGGGAACTTGCCTTGGGGACAAGGACCACGGGACTGGACCAGGGACTGGTTGAGGGTTCAATAACACCCAGATCCAACATCTTGGCAACCTCAGCCTGGATGTGGTTCTTGATGGTATCTGACATACGGTAGCACCTGCTTTTGACAGACACACTGTGACCAGTGTCAATCTTGTGCCTACACAACGGTGTGAGGCCTGGTGTCAGGGAAAACAGAGAGAATTACTGTCGGAGCAAAGACCTGCAGGCCCTCCCCTGCTCTGCTGTCAGATCGGGAGAGAGATGTACTCCCACCACGGAGCCATCCTGAGGGTTGCTATGCAGCAAATCAGGAAGGGGCACACTCTCATCCTCTTCTTGCCCTGAAGCTCGCAAGAGATATGAGACTTCGGCTCGCCAGTGGAAAGGCTGGAGCCTGTTGACATGGAATATTTGAGGGGTGACCCCCGAGGCTCCCATGTCAACCAGATAATAGACCTCGCCCATCTTGGAGATTATCCTGAAGGGTCCAGTCACATAATCCGCCAAAGCCAGAGGCTTGGTAGGCTCCATCACGAGGACCTCCTGTCCCGGAGTCCAATCCACCTGCGATGCTTTAAGATCATGCCAGTACTTATTCAATTCCTGGCTGGCCTTAAGATTCGCTGTTGCCTGACCCATCATCTGTGTCATCCTCCGTCTGAGGCCTAACACATAGTCCCCCACTTGCTTGGCGGGACCTGGAGGGGTGGCCTCCCAACCTTCTCGGATCAAGGCAAGGGGGCCCCTCACGGGATGTCCAAAGAGTAACTCAAAGGGGCTGAAACCAACACCCTCTTGAGGTACCTCTCTGTAGGCAAACAGCAGGCATGGCAGGAGAAGATCCCAATTCTTCCTGAGGGGCTCTCCCAAAGCGCCCAACATGCCCTTGAGAGTTTTGTTAAATCTCTCAACCAAACCATTGGTCTGGGGTGGTAAAAGGTGGAGAATTTGTAAGTTACCCCGCATTCTTTCCACATGGTTTTCATGTAACTCCACATGAAGTTGGATCCTCTATCGGAGACAACCTGCTTAGGGAATCCAACACGGGTTAAAATGCCCAGGAGAGCCCTGGCAACCACCTTGGCCATAACCGTCCGAAGGGGTATAGCCTCAGGGTACCTGGTGGCATGATCTACCAAGACTAGGATGAACCGATGTCCACCCGACGTGGGAGGGTCAAGGGGACCGACGATGTCGATGCCCACCCTCTCAAACGGTGTGCCCACCACTGGCAATGGTTGCAGTGGGGCGATGACTCTGCCTCCAGTCTTGCCAGACAACTGACATGTTGGGCACGTCCTGCATTGGGACTCCACTTCTACTTCTATCCGTGGCCAGTAGAAATGGGCAGAGAGACTCTGCTCAGTCTTCTTGGTACCAAGATGACCAGCCAAGGGAACCTCATGCGCCAACTGCAGCAGGAAGGGCCTGTAAACCTGGAGTACCACCAACCTCTTGAGGGCACCAGGTTCAGGCTTAGTGGGCTCAGTAACAAGGAGCTCACCCTCCCAATAAATTCGAAATGTCCTAGGCACTTCTCCTTGTGCCTGGGACAGGGTCTGTGTCCTCAGACCCTCGAGAAAGTGGCACTCTCTCTGTCCCTTACAGAAGTCTGCCCGGGAGGGTCCCCCTTCAGCTAACAAGCATTGAAGGTCGGGATGATCCTCCGGGTTAAGAGCCTCTCCCACAGGAAAGTCTTCTGGCTGTTCTCACACAGAAAGGAGTTGAGACAGGATTTACCACTGGACCCAGCCCATCCGGAGCATGGATCCCAATGGGTGCTGTCGGAACAGCAGGAAGAGCAGGGGCTCCCTCCACAGAGGCAGCCTTCTTACTCCTCTGTTTCTTGCGTGCCTTGGGTTTCCCCGTCGGCAAGGATACGGGGCTCGCAGCCGGACCCTGTGTAACCTGCGATAGGGTGACCGCAACAGCAGCCATGGTTAGACCATCCGAGATCATCCCCAACTCGACCAAATCGTTTCCTAACAAGATGTTCGCAGGCACGTTGTCCTGAACCAGGACCGGAAGCTTTGCTGTCTTGTCTACAATCGTAATGTTGACTAAGGCTACAGGCGATAATTTAGGAGACCCACCAGCTAACTGGTGGTTCTCAGAGGAGCACCTACATAGTCCTCTGGCTTGAGCAGGGTCCTGTCCACCACTGTCATGCTTGTCCCAGTGTCTCTCAAACCAGTAGAAGGCTGGACATTCAAGAGGACACTTCTCAAAAACCTACGAGTGTTTTACGGGATAGTCGCCAATACTTCTGTGTACTGGTCCCAGGCCCCAAGGGACACTAAGGAAATCTCTACGGGAGCACCGATGGTGATCCCAGTAGAGGAGGGGAGGACGGTGGCCTCCACCTAAGGTACAGAGTAGGGATTAGTCAAGCTGACAGCCTGGACTCCAAGTGCCTTACCCTAACACTTGGGGTCACCCCATCGGTGGTCCAGAGCCCTACAATCCCAACAAGTGCCAGGAGTGCGGGGTACGGTACTTGAACCACTGGGACCCTGCTTTGCAGCAGGCGGACCACTACTCTTACTCCACCAACAACAGACTTATCCCCACTAGGTTTTTGGGTCTTCGGAGAGGAAGGTTTTGGTTTACATGACTGTGATTGCTTTTGGGACTCCTCAGGTTTCTGAGAGGCCCCCTTTTCTTTGTCCCTGTCCTTCCCACTGGAGTCCTTAGGAGACACACGGTGGGAGACCCACTTGTCAGCCAACCTAGCCAGCATAAAGGGGTCCAAAATGTTCTGGTCAGCAACATACTGACGCAGCTCTGGTGAACAGGCTTCCGAAAAATTCTCAAAAAACAAGAGGTGAGACAATTCAACGAACGTTTTCACTTTGTAACCATCAATCCACCCCATCATGTTCATGTGCGTAGCACTCACCCAGTCAATCCAAGACACATTCTCCCGTTTCTTAAAATCCCTGAACCGTTTAAGATATTGGGCAGGCGTCTTGCCAAACTTGGCAATTAAAGAAGACTTCATGCACTCATACTGACCCCTTTCTTCCACACTCAGCTTCAGAATACAGTCATATCCAGTTTGAGGCACTTTGCTTAACAAACACTTAGCCCAATCTCTCTTATCAACACTATGAATTGCACAAGCCATCTCAAAAGCTTCAATCCATTGGAGTATATCAGAACCCTCTGCATACAAACCAACCAAATCTTTCATAAACTGGGTTGCTAGGGACCTGACACTCTCAACTGGTTTCGCTGAAGTCTCCACTTGAGCTTTCTCTAACTGGATTCACTGACATTCAGTGTCCTTATCTTTGAGTTCAAGATCCCTATTTTTGAGTTCAACTTGCTGTGCCAACTCCTCTTTCTTAAGCTCAGCATCAATTTCCAACTTGTGATATTCAAAGGCCAACTTCATCCTTAATAACTCTAGTTCCAAGGAACTGCTGGGGTTTGGAACAGAGGCAGCAGGAATGGTGGCATTCCCAGAATCAGATTCGGCGACAACCCCCGGGGTAGAGTCCTCATTGGTTGCATCCCCCCCTTCAAGAGTTTCACAATAGATCTGGTAGTCCACCAGGGCAGCTATCAGCTCAGCCCTAGACTTATACACAAAGTCTAACTCCCTGGCTTCACAAGCACTCTGGAGAGCCTCTAAGCTTATCCGAGTCAATTTATCATTCGCAATGGATTCCATTGCTTGTAATGCAGTTATCTTGTAAACCTTAATCTAACAAAGTGCAGATATCCTTCCTAAGCGGCACGGTTATACACTGAGTCTTAAAACCATAAGCATCCCACCGCTGCCACCAGCTGTGAAGACCAGAGGGGGGGGTCTGTACTTCCGCTCTCTATATGGTAGAGGGGAGACACAGAGGCCCCTGCCAAGATTCTCTAGTATTGGTAGACGTAGTCGAGCAATCAAGGCCTAGCTTTTCAAGAGGTGATGCGAGCTGGTTCTTAAGTACAGTGTAGTCCCCAAGCACCCACGAAGGAATGTCCACACACTGTATCGGTTTAAAACACAGTCTTTATATAATTAATATTCAAAGTCATATACACGATCACGATAACTCACTTTGTACTCCGGAAATCAACAATGGTAAATATGTACAATTCTAAAGTGGTACCACTAACGTTATTAGATCTCCTTAAAGTGCACATGGTCAGAATGACACACAGATCAAAATAAAGAGGAAACCAGCAGTAGAGAGAGGAAGGAAAGCAAGATGGTTGAGCAATAGGCAGTATACTGGTAAGTACCGTTAAACACGGCTCTGTGTGGAGTACCCCCCACCTGGGCAACCTGTAGAAGAAAGATACAAGCCCAGTCCATATATTGTTCCCACTAGACTTTCCAATAGTTCTGCAACCCCAAAGTACCTGGCGTTGTAGCGTTCCTCGTCGGGGAAATCGACAACCCTTCTTGAGTGCCCTCCCTTTAAGGCAGAAGTCACGGGTCTTCGAACGTCCGACGGTGAACAGATCGAGCTACAGCGGCGAAGTGGCCGCGTCGTTCCTAGCGGTGCTCGTTGACGGGGAAACGTAAACGTCCTGCAAGGAAGAGGCATGCGGGGCACCTCGATGTCAATAGTTCTGGACCGCAAAGAGTTGAAGAACTGTGGCCCAGCAAGGGCGTCGAGTTGTCGGCGTCTCTGTGGTCTTTGGGTGGCGGGAAACCCACCGGTGGATGCTCCTCGGTGTGTCGATGGTCAGGCCTTCTCCGGCAGGATACAGCGGCGACGATGCGGACGAGAGCATCCTTGGATCAATGAAGTTCTTAGGCAACGGGAGCTCGTCGGCTCCAGTTGGTGACAGCGGTTGGCGACAGTGGTGGACAACAGTCTGGGCGCTTCTCCTTGGAGTTCTGCAGCAATCCCCGTATCAGGTCGGCAGCCTGTCGAAGGTCTGTCTACCAGGGAGCCTAGGCAAAGATCAGCTGTGCACGATGGTCCCTCATAGCTCGGGAAGAGGTTGCCTTACCAGGTCCTCTCTGGGTCAGTTCTTGAGGCACAGCAGCTTTCAGATTGTGAAGGAGATCAACAGCAATTCTTCTCGTCCAGCAGGGCTCAATGTTAAGCTTCAGTTACTCCAGTTACTCGTCGTAGTGGACTTCAGCTTCCGAACACGATTCCTAGCAGTGAGAGGTCCCCAGGTATACTGTTGATCTCCCATTAATTTACGCTGGGTCATACTTAAGAATCCAATCACGACTACGGGCATTCATGCAGGCAGGCAGCCAATCAGGCACACAAGGTATTCAGGCCATTCACTGCTCTCCAAACACTCAAAACAAGTTATGTGTATTGGGACAAGTACCGAGCCATTCAACACTCCAAGCCGCATTCATACCGGTTTCGGGCAGGGCTGTCTCAACCATTGTGTCAACCGCCAGATACTAGACAGCCACAACATAGTATGTATATTCGTCACACACTCCATTAACCCAGGTCCCACCCACAGACGTACCCACAACATAAGGTCGTTGAGAAGGCTCCAGCCAGTCTGGTCGGCACTTCCCCACACTACCATATACAGAACTTCCACCCAACAGCCCGTCAGGGGGAAGGGACAGAGGCAGGGCTTCCCGGGACTTTGGGAAGATCAAGGTAACAGGTGATGGAAGGCAAGAGGCAATGGGGCCCATTTTGTCTCCATCAGGAATCTACCGATTCCAATGACAGGGCTTGGGCATCCCAAAATGGAGGATGCTCAGGGCACCAGTCATTTCAGCACAGAGCTGCCACCAGCCCGTACCCTGCTCTGTGGGTCACACACAGGTGCTCAAAAACACAGGGTTGTACCCCTACCCATGGGTGCCATAAGGGTATCCCATGGGTCTGTTCACCAAACCAAAAGAGAGAGAGCTGCACCGCTAGGAGTCCCACATGAACTCCTGCGTGGAAAACACGACAGAACACACGATAAAAAACAGTAAAGGACAAGGATACGGAGGCCCTGTCCCTCCGATGCATTTCCAGCATCACAATCATCTTTGCCATTCAGGACCCACCTTTGCCAATCTCCAGCAACACTATGGCCTCTCCTGCACCTACCAGAAATAAAAAGGCTATTACTGTGGACAATATGGTTCCAATACTCAACCCCATCACTAGACCGCAGAACTACAACAACCTAGGCCCAGAAAAATGAGTAGATTTGTACAACCAAATGCTCTCTCTTGCTATAGATAAAGTAGCACCACTAAAAATGAGGACAGCCAAACAAGCGGCCCACCTCAACTCTTGGTACATCATAAGTCTCAGAAAGGCTGTGGAGTACGAAAATAGAGCAGCTGAAGGGGCATGGAAAAAAAAACGACATCTCTCAACAAAGAGAAATTCGTACTTGCGTCAACCAACTATAAAAATGCTAACCGTCAAACAAAAAGTGACACCTACAATCTGAGAATTAGTAATGCTAAATCTGGGACTAAAAAACTCTTCTCCATCCTTTGAGAATTGGAAACACCCGTGATACCTGATGAACAATGCACCAAAGATACCAAGTGGTGTTTTGACAAACAAAAAGCACTACTGGACAAAATCACGCTCCTCCAAACTAAAATTGACGGAAAAAACCTAGCCTTTCCGTTGAAGCCAGAAATTTCAACAGTACTAAAGCCACTACAAACCAGTCCACTCCTTTCCAGTTCGCTCCTGTTTCATTGCTGGAAGTTACTAACTAACATTATTGAAAGCCTCAAACCCTCAACATGCCAGGGAGATACCTGCCCGCCCAGCCTCATCAAAGAAGTTGTAGCCGATATCGCACCTTTCCTCACAACCTTTATAAAGGAATCATTTGAAACATGCACACTCCCTACCAACCTTAAAGACGCATGGGTCTGCCCAGTTTTAAAGAAACCTTCACTAGACCCTAACACACCCACCAATTATCGACCCATAACCACGGTACCATTCTTACTCAAGAATTAGGACACTGTAGTGTTCCTCCAAATTAAAAAAGACCTCGAAAAGAACAACCTCCTTGGCCTTTGCCAATCAGGTTATGGCACAGAAACGGCTCTCATTGACCTTAAGACTCAAATGGATTAGATAAAGGACAAAGGAAACATAGCCCTCCTCCTCCTGTTAGACCTTTCTGAGGCCTTCGATCTGATCAACCATAAAGCCTTATGCAAGCACCTTACATCAGCAGCACACTTCTCAGCTAAAGCCACTGCCTGGATTCAATCCTTTCTCTCAGACAGGACTATGAGAGTATTCTCCACCACAGCAACTGCAGATGCAACCACAGGCCTATGTGGAGTGTCCCAAGACACACGTGTCTCCCCCACCTTGTACAATATATTTACGAAGCCACTATTTGATCACCTAGACAGCTCGGGTATCATCTACACAAATTATGCAGATGATACCCAAATTCCACTATCAGGCTCCTACACCACACACTCTAACCCTCTAAACAAAATCTGCCTATTTATTCAGGCATGCATGGCCACTCACGGCCTCTGCCTGAATGATGACAAAACAGAACTATTACTGATTGGTTCTCAAAACCGCTTGAACAAACTACCCGGCCAAGTCCAATTATTCATCATTGACAACAATACCATCCAAGTTGCTAAAGTAGTCAAAACACTACGGCTATATCTGGACTCTAACCTCAGCCTCACAAAACAAATCAATGCCACAACGTCATCAGTAGCCTACACAGCTAAGCTCATAATCGCCTGCAGACCATTCCTGTCACCTGAAAGCCGTGTCACCCTAGCAGAGCACTTATCTTATCTAAACTTGACTATTGCAAGACATTATACAACCAAACCAGTCTTCGCAACCAGAATAAACTGCAAGTTCTTCAAAACAATGCTCTTAGAGCTGCCCTTAACATACCAAGAGCCAACCACATCACCGTCTACAGACGAAAAGCAAAGTGGCTCCCAGTGAAGAAAAGAAGTTTATACAAAACACTATCCCTTACCCACAAATGCTTAGCCAACATAGCCCCCAAATACCTGAACTGCAAGTTCTCAAAATTATCCCTCCAACAGACCCACCAGATGAGCACAAATGAACCAACTCATCATACCAAGATATAAACTTGAAAAATCTGGGGGCAAGAGCTTCCCAGTCCTAGCCGCAACGCTCTGGAATGCTCTGCCCTCGGACCTCAGAACAGAGACAGTATACTGGACTTTTCGAGAAAAAAAGAATGAAAAATCGGGCTAGTCTCTCAAGAATAATCTAGGACCTCTGAGGCAGACCATGGGCCTCATTACGACCCTGGCGGAAGACCATGGTGCTATTAGCACCATGGTCCATGCCGGTAAGTTACTGACTCCGCCATGGAGAAAGGGGGAATTACCACCCCATTACAAGGTTGGCGGGGCGGTAATTCCCCCTTCCTCCATGGCCCTTCCCCATTCCCATTTTTGCCCCATAGGGCTCAATGGGAATGGGAAAGGCGCTAAGTATGGTGCCGCAAATTGCGGCACCGTAATTAGCACCAAGGTCCCTTTGCGGGTCCCTACTTTAACGGCTGGTCTACACCAGCCGTTAAGGTCGGGTCCCGCAAAGGGACCTCGTAATTAGGCGCTAATAGGTGAATGGCGCCGCAGCCTTTTACGGCGCCGTTTACCCATTAGCGTCTTTTATCCGCCTGAAAGCCACTCAATGACTATTGTGTTCAACTACTGTTAACTGACTCTGACTACCGTCAACCTGTACTGGCAATAGGTGCATTGCCACTTGCCTGTATGCACGTTGTAATTGCAATGCAAAATGATTTACCACACTTCTTGGAATGTAGTTTACCTGTATTTTGAACGTAACCTGTGAAAGGGTGTATTTTCAAGTGTAACATGTAAACTTGCGCCCAGATACCTTTGGTTGGGGATCGCTAAATAAATAAAACAAACAAAAAATATGCAATAGGAATTTACTACGACCCAGGCGGTAATCTTCCGTCATTACCGCCATGGCGTAATGAGCGTTTACGCCGTGGGCCGATGGCGTAAAGAGCGCCACATTACGACCCATCGCGCACGAGCATTACGCCATGGCGGTAATGCAATTAACGCCATGGCGGAAAAGGCCCCTACCGGCATCGTAAAGCGAGCAAGGTGCACTTCCGCCACCGTAAGTAGCAGCCACCGTAATTAGCGGCCACCGTAATTAGCGGCCACCGTAATTAGCGGTGGCCGTAAAAAGCAGGACCGGAAATAGCGTCATCGCGCCGGAACGGGAAACAGCACGTCGGCCATCTTTAAAAACACAATCCATTGCCATCCTACCGAACAACACCAGATCCAACCCTGACACCTGTCCCAACCAATCACCCACCCATCCAACTACCCAAAAATGCCTAAAGCTGTTAAGAAGGCATGTGACCGCCAGCGCCAGGAAAGATTCAGCCGGGAGGAACTCTGCATGCTTGCGGAGACCCTGCAAGACAACGCAGCTGTCGTTTTCTCCCCTGAAATGACCAGGACAGCGATAGGGAAAAAGAAGGCCATCTGGGCCCTGGTGGCCGAGCGCGTCAGCGCGGTGGGGACCGTACCCCGCACCCCACAGCAGTGCAGGAAGCGCTGGGACGACCTCCGCATACGGGTCAGAGCGGTCATCTCTGCGAACCGCAACCTTGCAATGGGTACCGGTGGAGGGTCGGAATCCCCACTAAAACTCCAACCGTGGGAGGAGATTTGTGCAACCACGATTGGCATGGAAGCCATTGAAGGCGTCGGAGGGATGGAAAGGAGAGCTCCGACATAGGGCGATGAAGGTAGGTGCCTCAAACAAGACATGCCATAGTCACTGCAGTCCATTCATGTGTAGCACAAGGTTGCCCTAGAGTGTAAATGCAACACATTTCCACACTGCCCATAGCCACATGCGAGCACCACCCTGTATACACTGCTGGCACCCGCATACCTGCATCCACATTCCACACTAAAAGGAGACAACCTGCATGGCCCTGCCTGAAATCTGCCTCATCTACTGACCAGAATAATGTCTATCATTGTCATTCCAAAGTCTGCAGACCCATCAATAACGCCCTCCCTCCTTTGCTCCACCACAGGCACAGATTCACACCCCGAGGACCAGGACACCCCTGCGACGAAGAGAGCCAAGAAGGCCAATTATACCGTCCCCGCACCCTCGACCTCAGCTGCAGTGAGGCAGACCCCACAACAAGCAGGACCCACTGCAAGCATAGCGGACGTCCCACCGGCAAGCACCCCTGTAGTCAGCAGGCCAGCAGCAGCTGCTCCACCTCTACCAAAATTGCCTGCCACAGAAGGCACCTGGTCAGCGGCCAGCAGCAACATGGGTGAGACAGCTGCAATAGCTGCATGTTCAGACTCAGACATTGAGGAGCACGAAGTCCGAAGCCCCACTGACCTACTACATTCCCCCTGTTTGTCAGACGCCAGCCCCCATGAGGATCACACACAGGGGCACACAGAGGTAGAGGAGTGGCCTTCTACCCCATGCCCAGTCCTCAGTCCACAGGAGGGGAGCAGCCCCTCCAACACACCACCAGCACTGGCCATGGGCCAGCAGGGGCAGCAGTCCCTCGAGGACATCACAGAACGGCAGCAACAACTGTCCACGATGCTGGCTGAGCATGCCGCGGAATGTGTGGGGGCTAGGGCAACCATTGAAAAGGCCACGGAGACCCTAAGGGCCGAAGTTGCGCAGAGCACTGCCACCCTGAGGGATGCCATGCAGGCCATGTCCAGGGACATCTGTGCTGAACTTGCCGGCTTGCGTCGTGCGCTCACTGAGCTCACCCACACCCTACAGGACGGGCATGCACGGGGGCAGGCAGGGACATCCTCCACTGCCAGTTCTGCACAGAGCAGCCCCGTCCGACGTTCCGGACGTAACCTGCGCTCCACAGCCAGGGGTGCCCCGGGGGCCGGGAGAGGGGGCTTGTAACAGCCTGTGCCCACTGTCACAGGCATCTGTTGACACCTACATGGGGTGTGTTGGGGTGTGCAGGGGGGAGGGGGTATGTTGGGGTGTGCAGGGGGGAGGGGGGAGGGGGTGTGTTGGGGTGTGCAGGGGGGAGGGGGGAGGAGGTGTGTTGGGGTGTGCAGGGGGGAGGGGGGAGGGGGTGTGTTGGGGTGTGCAGGGGGGAGGGGGGAGGGGGTGTGTCACGACATTTCATAGTTTAAATACACTTTTTTCTTTCCCAAAAATGAAATGTGTGGGCATTTTCATTGCGTATGTGTGCTTTATTGGTGTACAGTCCACAGTGTGCATGTCCCAGAGACACACAGTGCCCCAAGTGCAGTCTCCATGTGATTCACACCAGCCCTGTGTGCTAGAAGCAGTGGTCGATGATACTTAGGCGCATTGCACGCCCCTCCTGTGCGTCGCCTCCTCCATGGGGTGCCGTCCCATCTGCACCCTCCTCATCCTCATCGTCAGGTGGTTGCAGTTCTGCGTCAGGGGGCAGGGGCACATTCCGTCTGACGCACATATTGTGTAGCATGACACATGCCATGACGATCTTTGCCACCTTCTCATGGTGGTACAGGAGTGCCCCACCAGACCTGCTGAGGCTTCGGAACCGTGCCTTCAATAGGCCGAATGTCTGCTCTATAACCACACGAGTACGTGTATTTGCATGGTTGAAGTCCTCCTCGTGCTGGTTCTGCGGGTTACGGACTGGTGTAAGGAGCCACCTCTTCAGGGGATAGCCTGCATCACCTGTATGTAGGCGAGAATGTATGTGTCAGTCATGTCGTCTGATCAAGAACATGATGTGCCAACATGGCTTGCATCCAACTGTTACTTTGGCTCACTTCTGCATGCACTAATTGATTCACACAATGCAACCAGTATATGCTCATGGCTCCCATGGCCTGTTTTGCATGCCATCACCCAAAATATGCAGAGGGGTTGAGTGCATTGTGAGTGCCCATCCTCTATCTCCGTTCTCTGTGTTACTCACAGCCAGGTGGAGTATGCATCATCCCCCCCCCCCTTTCAGCCAGGTGGTGTATATATCATCCCCCCCCCTTTCAGCCAGGTGGAGTATGCATCATTCCCCCCCCCTATCAGCCAGGTGGAGTATGCATCATCCCCCCCCTTTCAGCCAGGTGGAGTATGCATCATTCCCCCCCCCTTTCAGCCAGGTGGAGTATGCATCATTCCCCCCCCCTTTCAGCCAGGTGGAGTATGCATCATTCCCCCCCCCCCTATCAGTCAGGTGGAGTATGCATCATTCCCCCCCCTATCAGCCAGATGGAGTATGCATCACCCCCCCCCCTTTCAGCCAGGTGGAGTATGCATCGGTACGTCATTCACCTGCCCACTTCCATGACATTGGACTCACCGAGTAGCCAGGATCTTGGGCCTGCATGTCGCTCCATGTAGCGTGGTATTGTGGAGTTCCTCAGGACCATAGAATCATGGGTTGATCCGGGGAATCGGGCACAACAATGTGTGATGATCTTGTTGGAGTCACAGACCATTTGCACGTTGATTGAGTGGAACTGTTTCCGGTTGCGGTACGTTACCTCCATGGCACGTGGAACCACCAATTCCACATGGGTGCAGTCGATGGCACCAATGCAACCGGGTATGCCGGCTAGTGCATAGAAACCCACTTTGGTGTTTGCAATGTCCTGGGCAGTCCGTGGTAATGAGATGTGGTCGTCTGTGTGCTTGAGGAGGGCATCGAGCACTTGGATGAGTGTTCGTGAGAATAATGGTTGTGAAATGCCATGCAAGTGCCCCACTGTGTGCTGGTAGGTGCCTGTGGCCAGGAAGTGGAGTACAGACACTACCTTCAGTAGGGGGGGGATGGCGGTTGGAGTGTCTATCATGCTGACGATGTCGTTGTGTATCATGTCTACGATGGCGGTGATGGTGTCCCGGTCCAAACGGTACAGGGTGTGGATCTGCTCAGCAGTGAGGTTGAATGGATTGGCTCTGATGCGTGGGATTGGGGGCTGCCTGCGTGGTGGCACTGGCTGTGCTGGTGGGGCTTGCTGGGCCTGCCTTGCCCTCCTTCTCCTCCTGCGTCTCCTCTGTGCTGCCTGTTGTTGTTGTTGCTGTTGTAGCACATGCATTGCTATCAGGTCCTCCAGCCCCAACATTGCTAGTCGTATTGGTATCATTGTGGAGTGTGACTGGGTGTGGGAAGGGGTGGGGTGTGCTCTTTTTGTACTTCCTGAGTCTGTATTGCCTTCACCTGTGCTGTTTCTGTGCACCTGTGGCAGCTGCATTCACTTTACATGGCCCTTTACGGTTGGTTCGCGATGGCGTAATTAGCACCATGGCGGTAAGGTACTTAACGGGCTGGGTGATGGCGTTAGGTGCATGTCCGCTTGGGTCGGCATTTGTGTACCTTTCCGCCATGGCGCTAAGTACGGTGTGGCCGGTCGCGTGCGCGCACCCTTAGCGCAGTTAGCGGCAGCGTTAACTACGATGCCGCTAATGGCATCGTAGTTAACGGTCACGGGTCATGATCGGACCTGGCGGAAAACGATGGCGGTAACCATTTACCGCCATCGTTTTTCACTTAGCGCCAGGGTCGTAATGAGGCCCATTGTCATCATGGAAGTATTTACCATAAAATGGCAACAGCAGGAAAACAGTGTGATTACCTGAGCATATGAGCGCCTGGCAATTGCCTATCTAATACCTATATACAAGCCAAAACTGTTGGCTTTGTCATTTCTTTTTTTAAACAGGACTTTTACGCAAGGAACACATATACACAAAGTGGCTAATGGTGCGCTTGGTAATGGCAAATGGCATTTGTATTACACCAGCAGTGCATTTAGAGCTGCAATTAAGACATTAGCTCTCAGTGTATTGTTTAGAATAACAATGGCAGGCCAGAATTTAATGTTACTGCTTGACAAAGCTAGCTCAATGAGACTCCACGAAGATGGCTTTTTGTGTGTGGAGGGGAAGGCTATAGAGATTAGCATGTCCTTGGCAAGTGAATGGGTGGGTAAATAATCAATCAACATCCCTTTGCAGTATATCCCTCCTTGCATGTAATCTCCCTGCTAACTGTACTCCATTGCAATAGTTTGAGCTTATAGGTGGGACTTAAGCACCACGTAATAACGAAAACTAAGAAGGCCACCTGAAGCAGCAATGGTCGTCATCTCAGGTTCCCTCGTGCTGCCCAGGGAGGTGTATTTGGCAGTGCCGGGCCATAGATTTTCAAGTGTGGAACCAGCGGTTTGGAAAGCTCTGCCCCAAGATTCACGCATCATGATGTTTTCTTTGGGTGTAACAGCCCTTGGTTTAAACTGTGGCTGTCACACTTGCGTGGGATGGAAATGTTTTTCTACGAGCATTGCACAGCGACTGGCCGTTTCTAGTGGTTGGTGGGAGCCTGTCATAATGACACTAATGTATGCAAGGAGGCTGGAGAGCACATCTTTGCCCTATTGTCCGGCGTCTCTTGAAATGCGCAATTCACCTTTGAGAATAAGGTGACCTGTGTAATTATACCATGAGTGCAAATGAAAAAAGCACATTCCCTGCGCTTTTTTCATTCGTGCTCATTTTTTAGAACCTGTCCCACATGCTTATCAAAAATTAAACAGTGATCACAGAAATGTATTATATAGCTTGAGAAAGTATTACACCAAGTCTTCACTTAGTTAATGGTACTTGTTATTTGTTTTAAGTACTGGTAATGTGATGAAGTAATTGGGGGCTTTGTGGGGGGGGGGGGAGGGTTTGGCATTCAGATGCTATATTTTCCATCTCACTTCTGCTCCAAAAGATATTCCACTATCACTACTGCTGTCTTGGGCTAATTTTGAGTGCTCAAAGCAAACAAAGAGACAACGTGTCCCACTGCCAGCCTGCCTGTGCCTGTGCATTTAGTACATACCCCATAAAGCTGCTCAGGGCACTTGGCACCTAGCACTCCAAGTACTCTCCCTCTTCTCTCCCACTCTCAGGGACAACCTGCGATCTATGATGGAGGGAAGGAGTTACCTGTTCTGCCATGTCATTATTGTTGGCATTAGCTGAGAACGATTCACAGGTGTAACAGGATGCCCAAATACGCCACTGAACAAGTGTAGCCAACTGATCATTGGTCCTTATCCGAAAAGTCATTGACTGAGTGCCCTTAGCAGGGATGTGATTTGGGGTTTTCCGAGGGGTAGCAGCTGCTACCCCTGGCTCCCCCTCTGCTACCCCTACCTAGACATGTCCTTGTGACCGCATGGCCACTGGACAAAGATACGGTGCCAAGAGCAGATATCTGTGTTGCCCTGAAAAAGGCGGTTGCAAATATAGCTAAATATGCCACTGATTTTTTCACCTGGATTATAGATCTCATTAGCTGGAGAAATAACAGGGATGCAGGAAAAACCATGAGGCCACTATCACTAACAGGTTGGCAGTCCATTAGTGAAGAATGCCTGAATGGTTGGGTTCAGAGGCGGGGCTGTCTGTGCTGCTCATACCCAGTACTATAGCAACAGAACGGGTATGGGGCCTAGGTCTAGCTCGCTGGGAATGGGTAAGGGCAGCCTGCCATACTCAGTGATAGCACAGAATGAAAGCAAATCTCATCAGTGTTTCCCGTTGTCTGCTTTGCACATCCAGTGAGCCACTGGGCCTGCGATGAGAGGGGTGTGGCCCAGTGGCTTCTGCCACCAATCCTGCCTGGGCACTGTATGACCTCACCCAGATCGACGGATGGTGAGATAATTTACATGAAGTTGCCCTCCGCCTTTGAAGTAAACCATCTGATGCTCCCTCAAGCAAAAAAAAAATGTATTTGTAATGATAGCTCTGGCGCAACGTACTTGCTTTGGTAACAAGAGGGTACAGTGCAACGTGAGTTCAGTTCCTGCTCCAGTGCTTAGAAGCTGGAGGACGCTGGAACTAAGCAATATATAATGGACCAAAGAAAATATTAAAATGGGCCTTTTCTAGGGGTAATGACATTGAGCTGATGCTGCTGTTTACATTTTAAAATAAAAAAGCCTGCAATTACTGTGACCTGCAACACATCCTTTCCCTGTATCTATTTAATGTTATAGAGGCTGGTAATGGAGACTTAAGATGTTGTACTAGTGACTTACAGATGTTTGCAGAGAGTGTTTGAGACGTAATCTGTTGTAAGAGAGTTGAAATGCATTGAATGCAGATATAAGATGTTTGAGGAGGGTAATTGAGACACACACTGTTGGCGTGTTGAAGGAGGATACTGGAGACTTAAGTTGCTAGTTTGCTTGAGGTTGATGGGGCCGGAGAATGCCGGAGACTTAAGTTGATGACATAGGTTATTTATAATGCACTTAATACCCTAAGGTTTCTAATCGCAGACCCGGGGATCGAACCAGTGTAGCTCTGTGTCGTTTTGCTTCCAAGGCGAGCACGCTGCCCCTGAGCAATCCTCCCGAGATGGAAGGTGCACTGTGTGAGCATGAAGGTGTTGGAACAAGGCATTGGAGGTGTAAGGTGTTGGAGAGGGGAGTGGTTGGCAGACATTTAAAGCTGTTGACAGAGAGCCCTTCGCGACTTGCAGTGGATAGTGGGGTCTGCGTGACTGGCGGGAATGGGTTGCTCTGCAATGGTTCAAAGTGCACTATTGACAAGAAAATCTCTGTGCGTATTATCAAAGTGTAAACGCATGAAGTGGTACAGCCTCTGATTGTCTTCTGGTCAGACTTGTGTTGGTCAGTTGCTGTCTCCAGTCTGTGACCACACACTTGGCAGACACTGGATGTCTGCGCTTTGGGGTTTAGGCCACTTCGAGATGCTCTGTTTACAGTTTAGCCCGAGTGATGTACAATAGTCCAGGCTGCTGTGTTGGATGCCTGCTTACATTCACAGTAATTTGGTAATTTGGGCCTATACACACTGATATTAACACTACACATGGTGATCCATTCTAGTTTAAAATGTATATCACATTACAGTGATATCATAACCATATTGTTCTTAGAGTTCTGAGGTACAATGCTATGTTCCTGTTTTGTCAAGGGATGAAAGGTCGTGTGCCATCACTTCCCGTGATGCCAACTGGGGGGCAGGGTCACATGACATCACTTCCAGTGATGTCATCAGAGGTTAAGGGTCATGTGATGTCACTTCCGCTACCCCTGGCATTTCGATGAAATGATGTCCCTGGGTGCTGGCACAATGGATTGGTAAACGGGAAGCCAGTGGCCTACCCCCATGGAACTTGTGCACAAGCTCCTCAGCCTCTTTCTCCCAGAGGCAAGGGAGTGATGACCGGCCCACCCTCTCTGTTTCAAAAGGTGCAGTGAAGATTGGGGTGGCAAGAAGGTGAGGGTAGTGTTTGCATTCTCATGGTGTTTTTGTTGCTGTTGTATGTCATTGTCACTGAGGCAAGCATGCGCTGGAAGAAACCAGTAGGAAAAGAGGAGGATGCAGCAGTGCACCGAGAGAGGGGGTGCAGGGTGGAGGTGAACAGTGACATATTTGGGAAGCGGGAAACTGAGGTCACAAGAGGAAAGCAATATGCCAAAAATGCTCATGCTCTAAACGCTCATGTCTTAAAATAAAGCCACCGTTTGTCAAACAAGATTCACGTGTCCTGGAGTTACTTATCCCATGCCTCCCTGAGCTTTCTTGCAAACATAGCACAGTCCCTGACTGTGTGTCATGGCATGCTGCAATCCTGACTGACACACAGCAGTGACATGGCATGCTGCAATCCTGACTGACACACAGCAGTGACATGGCATGCTGCAATCCTGACTGGCACACAGCAGTGACATGGCATGCTGCAATCCTGACTGGCACACAGCAGTGACATGGCATGCTGCAATCCTGACTGGCACACAGCAGTGACATGGCATGCTGCAATCCTGACTGGCACACAGCAGTGACATGGCATGCTGCAAGCCCTGACTGACACACAGCAGTGACATAGCATTCTGCAAGCCCTGACTGGCACACAGCAGTGACATTGCATGCTGCAAGCCCTGACTGGCACACAGCAGTGACATGGCATGCTGCAATCCTGATTGGCACACAGCAGTGACATGGCATGCTGCAATCCTGACTGGCACACAGCAGTGACATGGCATGCTGCAATCCCTGACTCACACACAGCAGTGACATGGCATGCTGCAATCCCTGACTGGCACACAGCAGTGACATGACATGCTGCAATCCTGACTGGCACACAGCAGTGACATGGCATGCTGCAATCCTGACTGGCACACAGCAGTGACATGGCATGCTGCAAGCCCTGACTCACACACAGCAGTGACATGACATGCTGCAATCCTGACTGGCACACAGCAGTGACATGGCATGCTGCAATCCCTGACTCACACACAGCAGTGACATGGCATGCTGCAAGCCCTGACTGACACACAGCAGTGACATAGCATTCTGCAAGCCCTGACTGACACACAGCAGTGACATGCTGCAAACCCTGACTGACACACAGCAGTGACATGGCATGCTGCAAACCCTGACTCACACACAGCAGTGACATGGCATGCTGCAATCCCTGACTGGCACACAGCAGTGACATGGCATGCTGCAAGCCCTGACTGACACACAGCAGTGACATAGCATTCTGCAAGCCCTGGCTGACACACAGCAGTGACATGCTGCAAACCCTGACTGACACACAGCAGTGACATGGCATGCTGCAAGCCCTGACTGGCACACAGCAGTGACATGGCATGCTGCAAACCCTGACTCACACACAGCAGTGACATGGCATGCTGCAAGCCCTGACTGACACACAGCAGTGACATAGCATTCTGCAAGCCCTGACTGACACACAGCAGTGACATGCTGCAAACCCTGACTGACACACAGCAGTGACATGGCATGCTGCAAGCCCTGACTGGCACACAGCAGTGACATGGCATGCTGCAATCCCTGACTGGCACACAGCAGTGACATGGCATGCTGCAAGCCCTGACTGGCACACAGCAGTGACATAGCATGCTGCAAGCCCTGACTGACACACAGCAGTGACATGGCATGCTGCAGGCCCTGACTGGCACACAGCAGTGACATGGCATGCTGCAAGCCCCGATTGACACACAGCAGTGACATAGCATGCTGCAAACCCTCCTTGGCACACAGCAGTGGCATGGCATGCTGCAAGCCCCGACTGACACACAGCAGTGACATGGCATGCTGCAATCCCTGACTGGCACACAGCAGTGACATGTCATGCTGACAAGCCTTGACTGACACACAGCAGTGACATAGCATGCTGCAAATCCTGACTGGCACACAGCAGTGACATGGCATGCTGCAAGCCCTGACTGACACACAGCAGTGACATGGCATGCTGCAATCCCTGACTGGCACACAGCAGTGACATGGCATGCTGCAAACCCTGACTGACACACAGCAGTGACATGGCATGCTGCAAGCCCTGACTGACACACAGCAGTGACATAGCATGCTGCAAGCCCTGACTGACACACAGCAGTGACATAGCATGCTGACAAGCCCTGGCTGACACACAGCAGTGACATAGCATGCTGCAAACCCTGACTGGCACACAGCAGTGACATGGCATGCTGCAAGCACTGACTGACACACAGCAGGGACATGGCATGGTGCAATCCGTGGCTGACACACAGCAGTGACATGGCATGCTGCAAACCCTGACTGACACACAGCGGTGATATGGCATGCTGCAAGCCCTCACTGACACACAGCAGTGAAATAGCATGCTGCAAGCCCTGACTGACACACAGCAGTGACATAGCATGCTGACAAGCCCTGACTGACACACAGCAGTGACATAGCATGCTGGAAGCCCTGACTGGCACACCGCAGTGACATAGCATGCTGCAAGCCCTGACTGACACACAGCAGTGACATAGCATGCTGCAATCCCTGACTGGCACCCAGCAGTGACATAACATGCTGCCAAGCCCTGACTGACACACAGCAGTGACATAGCATGCTGCAAGCCCTGACTGAGACACAGCAGTGACATAGCATGCTGGCAAGCCCTGACTGACGCACAGCTCTGACATAGCATGCTGGCAAGCCCTGACTGACGCACAGCAGTGACATGGCATGCTGCAAGCCCTGACTGGCGCACAGCAGTGACATACAAGGCTGCAAGCCCTGACTGACACACAGCAGTGACATAGCATGCTGCAAGCCCTGACTGGCGCACAGCAGTGACATAGCATGCTGCAAGCACTGACTGACACACAGCAGTGACATAGCATGCTGCAATCCCTGACTGGCACACAACAGTGACATAGCATGCTGCCAAGCCCTGACTGATACACAATAGTGACATGGCATGCTGCAAGCCCTGACTGAGACACAGCAGTGACATAGCATGCTGGCAAGCCCTGACTGACACACAGCAGTGACATAGCATGCTGACAAGCCCTGACTGACACACAACAGTGACATAGCATGCTGGCAAGCCCTGACTGACACACAGCAGTGACATAGCATGCTGCAAGCCCTGACTGACCCACAGCAGTGACATAGCATGCTGGCAAGCCCTGGCTGAGACACAGCAGTGACATAGCATGCTGGCAAGCCCTGACTGACACACAGCAGTGACATAGCATGCTGGCAAGCCCTGACTGACACACAGCAGTGACATAGCAGGCTGCAAGCCCTGACTGACACACAGCAGTGACATAGCATGCTGCAAGCCCTGACTGGCACACAGCAGTGACATAGCATGCTGCAAGCCCTGACTGACACAGCAGTGACATAGCATGCTGCAAGCACTGACTGACACACAGCAGTGACATAGCATGCTGCAATCCCTGACTGGCACACAGCAGTGACATAGCATGCTGCCAAGCCCTGACTGATACACAATAGTGACATGGCATGCTGCAAGCCCTGACTGAGACACAGCAGTGACATAGCATGCTGGCAAGCCCTGACTGACACACAGCAGTGACATAGCATGCTGACAAGCCCTGACTGACACACAACAGTGACATAGCATGCTGGCAAGCCCTGACTGACACACAGCAGTGACATAGCATGCTGCAAGCCCTGACTGACCCACAGCAGTGACATAGCATGCTGGCAAGCCCTGGCTGAGACACAGCAGTGACATAGCATGCTGGCAAGCCCTGACTGACACACAACAGTGACATAGCATGCTGGCAAGCCCTGACTGACACACAGCAGTGACATAGCATGCTGCAAGCCCTGACTGACCCACAGCAGTGACATAGCATGCTGGCAAGCCCTGGCTGAGACACAGCAGTGACATAGCATGCTGGCAAGCCCTGACTGACACACAGCAGTGACATAGCATGCTGGCAAGCCCTGACTGACACACAGCAGTGACATAGCAGGCTGCAAGCCCTGACTGACACACAGCAGTGACATAGCATGCTGCAAGCCCTGACTGGCACACAGCAGTGACATAGCATGCTGCAAGCCCTGACTGACACACAGCAGTGACATAGCATGCTGCAATCCCTGACTGGCACTCAGCAGTGACATAGCATGCTGCAAGCCCTGACTGACACACAGCAGTGACATAGCATGCTGCCAAGCCCTGACTGACACACAGCAGTGACATAGCATGCTGCAAGCCCTGACTGGCACACAGCAGTGACATAGCATGCTGCAAGCCCTGACTGACACACAGCAGTGACATAGCATGCTGGCAAACCCTCACTGACACACAGCAGTGACATAGCATGCTGACAATCCCTGACTGAGACACAGCAGTGACATCGAGCTAATGCATCTATAGAGGGGTGTACTTGCGATAGATTAGTAGCCAGATTATTTTAATCACAGCAGTTGCGTGGGTGCAACATTTGCTAGCACTTGCTATGTTCAAGTGACACGGATGCCAAACACCGCCTCTAGAATTCCTTGAAAGCCGACACTTACATTCTATACTACTTACCCCTCAGAGCGTGTTAAGTGTCAGATAGATAATTCTCACAATCAGGAAGTGTCATTAATTGAAGTCTGATTACACCACCGCTTCAGTTGGTTTTTAACAGGACATTTTACAGTAAAATAGTACATGCATTGACATCGCGAGTAACAGGACAAAATACACATCATTGAAGCTGTGCGTATTGCAACCGACGCGGAGTAATTGAAGGCTCAGGAGACACCTGCATGCACGGGCTGCGAGCTTCCAGCCAGTTTAGGACGACCTTGGAAATGCCTGTTCTATCAAAGGCGGAAATTCAATTGCAGAGCCAAAAAAGGGTTACGCTGTGCTTCCACAGCACCCAGGTGGGCAGAGTGTGTGTCTTTGTGTAATGCTTCACTCAGTACAGTTTCTGCCCGAGTGTAATAACATCATGTCTAGTCCTGGTAGACAGTGATCGGCCTGTATTTTGGCCCTCGGGTGGTGAAATGATTTAGTTATTTTTTTATTTTATTTGCATTTATAAAGCACTCACACAGCCCAGGGGCATCGAGGCGCTGTTACAGCAATATGTCTTAGTTGTGTATTTATAACGCACTTAATACCCACAGGTATCCAAGCGTGGACCCGGGGATCGAACCTGTGTTGCTTCGTGTCGTCTTGTTTCCAAGGTGAGCGCATTGCCGCTGAGTTATCCTCCCTGGACTGATGAATTAACAATATTAGCAATCTGAACTCTGAAGTAGCATGCACTCATACTAACCTATTCTCAATTCGGTATCCGCACCTGCGATCTTCCGCTGTCGCCTGCCTGGTCTGAGCATTAGCTACTTCTCCATCCAAAGGCCTGCGTCAGGGCTTCCGTTGAGAAGATGCCTATGGACTGCTGTCTCGAGAGCACCATGAGCCGAGGCGTGGATCTGCTCCTGCGATCTTCCGCTGTCGCCTGCCTGTAGTGAGCATTAGCTACTTCTCCATCCAAAGGCCTGCGTCAGGGCTTCCGTTGAGAAGATGCCTATGGACTGCTGTCGCGAGAGCACCATGAGCCGAGGCGTGGATCCGCACCTGCGATCTTCCGCTGTTGCCTGCCTGGTCTGAGCATTAGCTACTTCTCCATCCAAAGGCCCGCGTCAGGGCTTCCGTTGAGAAGATGCCTATGGACTGCTGTCGCGAGAGCACCATGAGCCGAGGGGTGGATCCGCACCTGCGATCTTCCGCTGTCGCCTGCCTGGTCTGAGCATTAGCTACTTCTCCATCCAAAGGCCCGCGCCAGGGCTTCCGTTGAGAAGATGCCTATGGACTGCTGTCGCGAGAGCACCATGAGCCGAGGCGTGGATCCGCACCTGCGATCTTCCGCTGTTGCCTGCCTGGTCTGAGCATTAGCTACTTCG
Source organism: Ambystoma mexicanum (assembly GCF_040938575.1). Classification (NCBI taxonomy): domain Eukaryota; kingdom Metazoa; phylum Chordata; class Amphibia; order Caudata; family Ambystomatidae; genus Ambystoma; species Ambystoma mexicanum. The sequence goes on from NC_090935.1 coordinate 769,180,279, forward strand.
CCATCCAAAGGCCCGCGTCAGGGCTCCTGTTGAGAAGATGCCTATGGACTGCTGTCTCGAGAGCACCATGAGCCGAGGCGTGGATCTGCACCTGCGATCTTCCGCTGTCGCCTGCCTGTACTGAGCATTAGCTACTTCTCCATCCAAAGACCTGCGTCAGGGCTTCCGTTGAGAAGATGGACTGCTGTCTCAAGAGCACCATGGGCTGAGGTGTAGATCGCTGTGCAATCAGCATACAGACGATGAAACAAGCCATGTGTTCAGAAGATAGTAGGCATTTCTTCATCATATTGAGTTTCCAAGAAACCATTTAGGAAAATCCTTGAAAATCACACATTTTGTTAAGAGAATGTACTGAAATGAGTATTTGAATTCAAAATAAAACAGCTGTAGAAACTTCAAGAACTTGGGCAGTTCGCTAACAGAATACGCTACAAATAATCATTGTTGGGCATAGGCGGAGCCGCGTACGAAGACTGATGTAGATTCACAACGTAGCAAATTCTACCGAGTACAAATTCGTTCAGTTAGGAACAGTTTGTTTTAAATTTGACACCCCAAGCTGCCTGTTAAGGGACCAAAAAGTAAAACGTGATTGAATCTTTTCTGTGATAAATCAGTACGTCTACAAAGTTGAACCCTACAGGAATCCCCCTTGAAGGGCTCCCCACACCACTGACGGGTACTGTGAACGCGGATACCACGTAACATTCCACCCTTCCATTCCAAGGGTACAACGATAGGGCTTTAGAGCTAGTGCTGTACAATAGCTAACGTGATTGGTCAATGGGGCAATGAGGTCAGATATTCGTGTAAGCCCTTGAGCTTCATCTGTTCTTACAGTGTATGTTGTACTTTGTAGAAAGTCCGACTTCCTAGTCAATGCTTGGCCAAATCCAGCCAATCCTTTCTGCGAAGGATCAAATGGAAGAAAGTTGACAACAATAAAACTTTACACTGTGGCGGATCCCGAGTTCAACATTAGCTCTTAAACGGGGGGGTGGTACATAAGATAGAAAAGGTGTGGTCAAATGTCATTAAATCCCAATGGCCTTAGTAGCAATGGCCTTTCTATTGTTTGCCCTCATAATTTGGCCTCAACCTCTTTTACTTCAGACCTTGCCGTCCAACCTGCAAAATGGGCGCCCATAGAGATAGTGAGGAAAGCCAGCAGAGCCCGCGAACACTTGAATGTATTCACTGCCGGCCTACCTGGCTAGACTCTAGAGGTCAATTATTGCACATGGGTTGCCCAAAATATGTTCTGCAGAATACCAAAAACAAGCAGTGCATGCGCCTGCGATTATTGGATTACATTTGTTTAGCCACCAGTTACAGTTGTTCTTGCGCCATCCAAATGTTATCACTTTTGCTTTAGAGGTTTATGCTCAAAGGGTTACTTTTAAAATAACTAGCCACGGTGTCAGTCAGCCTTTACCGTCCCATAGATACAGACAGACACAAAGGGAACATGTGCAAAAGAAATCCGCCCTTGATTAAGGTTGTTATCACCCATCGTCCTAGCATTCCATGTAGCAGTAGGAAGGTGGGCCCAACCATGGCACTTCTTGGAAAGGACCTTGAGGTCCAGGGAGTTCAAAACATGTCCAGAAATACATAAAGCAGACATATACTTGTCCTAAGAATGTTGGACGGATCTTATTGTTAATTAGGGCAGTACGATTTACAGAAGTAGACTTTCTTATGCCGAAGCCCATTTGACCAATTGGAACCAGTGCCTGGTCATCTGCCAGAGCTGAGGGTGAGTCAAGGTCAACCTACAGAATGCCATGACCGCTGTTTTCGGGAGACCTATAGATAGAGGGGGTCCTTTTAGTGGATGAGGCAGAAGATAGACCGTCGCCATGTCTCTGAGATGCAATATAAAGCATAAAGAGACAGCACTCCAGGGGATACGTCCTGAGACCCAGAGGCTGCACTGCTTTTAGACAGTCCAGCAGAGCCAGTACTCTTGATGGCGTTTCCATGGCTGGCTGCGACTCCTGCAATCTCGTGACATCTCCCCCTGCAGGTGGCCATCCACAGTGAGCAACGGCAGTGATAGCATGGGCCTCTTCGGTACCCACAAAATCGCCTGAGCGCACTGGCGCCACATGGGCACCAATGCTCACCTGTTGTGACCCCACGCCCACTTCTAGGATCAAGCAGAGCCTCTGCAATACTCTTTCCATGACCTTTACAAGGTCTTTCAGACCCAGTGCCAGAAAGCACCCCATACTCAATCCCACCAGAGGTCAGTACAAGTAAACAGCCCCCGTTCCTAACCCTAAAGGGTCATCAGCAACGGTGGCTTGACAGACTCACTTCAGTGACCCGCTGTAGAACCTAGATGAGCGGTGCCAACAAAAACAGTATATTTGGATGAGGATTATCCTGTCCATCATTTAACCCAATGATCAGAGATTATAGGTGGGTAACAGCTCACGAGGAGGTCAGCATTTAGTCATGACTTTCTCATGAGTGGATGGACAATGGCCTTTTTAATGGCACTGGGCCTATCCCTTTTAGATGGGACATTTTCACCAGCTCAAACACCATTGCAGCCACTGGCGCCAGTGACTCACTATGGAGCCATAAGGGGCGTGTGTTCACCCGGCATTAAGTCCCGTTCCTCCCAGTGGGGCGACACAAGACCTCATGAAAGGACACTAGCACGGAGCTGTCCAGAACACGATCCATCGCAGCTGTGGCCTAGGCTCTGAATTATTGGTGAGGAGGTAGTCGCTCCGAAGCCGTCAATGTTTTCAACATACCATTTATGGCAGTCACAGCAACTCTAATGAGATGGACAGACTGTGATAATGTCAGAGAAGAGGAGTTCTGATGGATGATGCCTTTCACACCCAATTCTCACAATGACATAAAACGTTCCCACCCAGATGACTGCCCTTTTAAAATCCATGAAATATTTTAGGATTATCAGGTTTGCATCAAGATCTGCTTGATTCAAACATGACCAGGGCCTGAAGGACCACTTAGGATAATTTGACCAGCATTTTCTGAAATGGACAATTAATACCGATATCCGCGTGAAGCATAGAATCCTACCATCGTCAAATGTTCTACACGATAGTGCTCTTCCTACTGCCCCTCATAAAAAGCACCCGCTCTCCTGAGGCAAACTGGACTCTTAAAGTTGCTGAACTTGCCAGAGCTGCCTCTTCCAATATGCTGCATTGCAGGGTGCACTAACTCAGCTGAACATTGAGCACCCGTTGCACAGAGCCCACTTTCTGTCCATCTCTCCGGCAGCGCTGGAAACAAGCACTGCAACATCACAGTGTACAGTCATGTTGCTGCACACTCCTGTGTGCCTGCACTAGTGAGCTGCCGTGCTTAGATGTAGTTGTTGTACATGGCTCCCACAGGAAATGATCATATATTATACCTAACACTACACTCTGTAGTCAACTGCTATGGCGTAAAGCACTCAAACCTGGAAAACATAATTCAGTGGGGCTGATGGTACAGCAGTGAATGGCCTCCCCACACTGGAGGAGGGGGGTAGAGTAGAGCAGGCAGAATGCCCTGCATTTAGGCTTGCATCACACTCTACTACAGACCTGTGATCTACTGCTGAGTGCCGCACTGCTCCTGGTGTGATGGGGGGCGGCACCACTCTCTGCAGTAGGCCTGCCACGGCAGCAGGGCTATTGCCAGGGCATGTGCTGCCGCCTGGCAGGGTGGTAGCTTCTGGTCTGGCACAGTGGCAAACACAGCGTTGCAGCTATGTCAGGGAGCAAGGTCAGGATAGCAGATGGGGTCAATGGAAGCTGAGAGAGCTGGGGAGGGCGGCAGACCTAGAATAACTTTGGCCTTTTTCAGGGGTGTATACATGGGGGAGGTGACAAGACAGCAGTTTGTTTGCATTTTTGTGTGGGGCCTGAACACACAAAGGATATGAAAGCATATGGTGGGAGGCAGGGGGTAATTGTCATTAATTCATTCATTTTGTCACGTGTTATAGCGCCTATAACCATAATTATGGTCCCAGTGTGCTTTTGGTTGAATGCCCTCAGAGGGACCACAGTCCAGAAATGTGGGAAGATTTGGCAGAAGCTATTATGCGTGTGTGCATTTCAGCCATTAAAGTTATGCGAGGGTGGCCAAGACCCTGGTAGTCACCCCTGTCTTCATGGAGTGTGTATGGGCGCTGCAGAGGACTACTATGGACTAAAGGGGGAGAGCTGTGTATAAAGAGGATAGAGCCTTCTGTGGGAAGCTACAGTTTGAATGTTTGTCTTTAAAAGTAGCTTGATTCTTATGGCAGAGGTGGTGTGCAATAGTGTTTGTGTTGTACGTGTGTGCAGGGTGTGTGGAGTGGAGCCGTGCCTTCCACCAAATTGCAAAGGTGCAGTGTGCCAATGGAGAAACTGGCTAGCTGTACATAGAACCATGACTAATTTGTGCGTTCCATTTATGTACCAGGAGCGTTGCTGCGTCTCTCAGGCGTTTTAAGTACTTGATGAATGCATAATACACTCCCTCTGAGAGTGACTCTGAGAGACGGAGAGATTGCCATCCCCAGTTCCCTCTAATGCGAGAACAAAGACCCTGTTTTCTGACTACGTGCCGCGGCCTGGCCCATCATCCTATGCTTTAGAGTTACCTGCAGTGCCAAACATGAGCAAGGGGTCCAAGGTGCCTGGTTGTCCTCTTACGGCATGATCAGAGGGATTTTCCAAGGTGCATTTTAAGAGTGATGCATTGCCACCCTCCAATCACATATAGGTGCAATGCCTGGCCCATTGTCAGGGTTTGCTCCGTGTGCAAGTTGCTGGAGTGACTACCTGAGTTCTCCATGTTTGGCGTTCCAGCAGAAGGGAAGATGGCAGAACGAGGCTGCTTAAAGGGAATAAGAGGCTACTGGTGGAGGTGGGCAGGTGGAGGGGTGTAGGCGTGGGGGTATGTGAGGGGGGACTGCTGGTCTGAGAGAGAAAGGTCTGGAGGACACATGATGGAGAGAAGTAAGGGTAGCAGGAATCAAGGTTTTATTTCTTGGTTGTCCAATATTCCCCAGTGACTCACTTCTCCAACTCCCATGCTGCTGAGCCATGGCGGCAACTCCGGGGCATTGGAAAGGAATATGTAGGTATTGTGGCTACATACCTACACAAAACCTTTTCAAGCAGCATTTCTTTTGCCACTTGAAAAGGTGTCGCTGCAGTACGCGTTAGTTCTAGGTACACTAGAACATGCGTACTGTTTCATTAGTACGGAGCAACAGGGCACCATTTTGGGCCAACTAATGAATGGAAGTAAAATAAATATAAAAAATGGCCTCCTTGGAAAAAGGAGAAGGGACTACATGTGGTCCCTTCTCCCTTTCCATGGTCACCAGAAAAAAAAAGAGAGTGTACCCGGCGCTCGATGCATATGAGTGCATCCACGGGAATCCATGTTAAGTGTATCCAGTGGATTCTCTCCGTCGGGGACTAATGTGATATTGCACATGGTGAGATGATGTTGCTGGGGGGGGGGCTGGAAGCTAAAGCCCTGGGTCTTTTGGTTGTAGCCCCGGATAATAGCCCAGGGGCTACTAGCCCTGAGTTCCGACACTAGCGTAGCCCCAGATCTTTTCTAGACCTAGAAACACCCCTGCACATGGATGTTTTATCACGACAAGTATTTGAATAAAAACTTTTGTAATGTAAATGGTAGGTGGCAAAAGTGTATTTTAGTTTACTATTTACTTATTACATTTCTTGAGTGCACTCTAATTTAGAGACATCGAAGGGCTTTCCAGCAAACAAAAATACACAAAACATCAGCAATGTTTGAAATAAACAATTAACGGAGATAAGAAAGACATCACTATAAAAGAACACGGTTCTAAAAATGGCAATTTAAACACATATGTTTTAAAAGTGTTGCTAAAACTAAAAGGAGGTGGACGTGGGCACATGTTGACTGGAAAGGCTTTGCAGGCCCGGGTAGCAGCAACTGCGCAAGCCTGGTTTGCAAGTCTTGAATGTTTAAATTTAGAAATCTCTAGCCTTCTGATGTCTCGGCTTCTAGCAAATCAAGAAGCTCCAAAGATAGCCCTCATATTAGTTAGGTAGGGAGGAGAACCTAGGACCATGGCTTATACGTTAAAAAACAGAGCTTGGCCAGACGTCAGGAGTGCAAAGGAAGCCAATGCGAAATGAACAAGACTGGTGACAACGAGTCCCCTCTCGGGGCGCTTGTAGGGTGTCCTGACCCACGTTTAAGCTACCCTGCTACAACATTTGGTGCTGTGGGCTTAGAAAATTCAAGATGGCGGAAAACCCACATGTGCGCTGAAATCCAGGAAAGCTGCGCAGTTTGTGCGCCCACCAAAATGGTTGCCTCACTTGCCACCCACCAGTGCGAGAATGAAAGGCCGGGTTGCCATGAGGGAAATGGGTTGCCAAAGGAAAAACAGTAGCGCCGGTTAGCTTCAAAGCGCTTTAAAACCACCATTGGACTACCCGCATAGTAGTCTGAAACCATTGGGAATGGCAATGCTGATTGCCAAATGCAACCTAGAAGTGTGGGGAATTCATTTCTTAAATCCCAAAAATGAGTGCAGTACCAGTACTCACCACTATCCAAAAGCCGGCGTTTTAAAACCACTCTGTGTGTTTTTCTGAAGGCAAGCAAAATGCCTATTTCAAACCTTGCAACATGTGCAAAATATTCACTGAACACCAGCAGACATTTGGCAGAATGGAGTTTTGTGTGCCTACAAAATCTGGGAAATGAAGAGCCCAAAAACAATGCTTATAACAAAAATGCTATGGAGTCAGCAGCTTAAGCCTAACTGCAACTGGATTTAAAACCACCAAAATCGAAAATGTTAAATTAAATGAGTGACCTATGTTTGGTGTCACATGCCTTTGTAACTGTTGAAATGTCATAGTTTTGCACTTAGAATCAGCATTCTAGCTGCATGTGTAAAATTACAAGTTATTTTAAAAGCAACAAAAAGTTAGCTGAAGGTCTGGCTTAAGGAACTTGATTTTGCCTAGCAACGGATCCCATCAGCAGTGAAACTTGAGTCACCACTGTGTTCCCAGGCCAACCTTCCTTTTGCTGCCCAGGCTAAGGATATGCCATCTATCTGATAATTGAATTATCTGTGCTCTGCAAGAGAGTGAACAAAGCCCTCTTCACTCAGGCAAAGGTTTTTATTACCGCAGTCGTAAATTGTAGCTTCCACTTGGCAGGAGCTGGGAGGAGCACTGCCTGTGAGAAGCAAGCTGGCTTGGCAGAACTGGAAAGAACCAGAAATTCAACCTTGTGCTGAGGGTAAACCACACCCCTTTGGAGCCAGAACATAACTTTAAAAAGATGAATAACTCATAGAGCGGACATGTGAAAATTTTATAAATGATACCATAATTCTTGTGATTTTTCTGCCCACAGTTTAAGACGTGGTAGGAACCGGTGGTATGTTCAGGGGGGTTTTAGCGGAAAAGTGGATATTACTCTAAATGTGTGCATGTTAAAAATCTGAAACTTCATCAGTTAATGTCCCTACCCCCTGCACACATGTATGTAAAGTTGGGTCCATGTCGGAAATTGAAAAAGCAGTTAAAAAGTGAAATATGTGCCAGTTCTGAATGCAAGCTCCCAGGAAGAGCAGAGTTTGAACAGGGGATACCTCCTGTGATGCATGATGGGTGCATATGATTTTAAAACAATATGTACCTCTGCAAATATGTATTTGTTTCAAATCTAGATTTGTGTGTAAGTTGACAGGAGGAGTGGACTTTCTGCAGGCTGTAAAATGACATCAATCTGACTCACAGTTCAGTTTGCCAATCAAGCGGAGGAATGGAAGTTTGACCAATTAGAAGCTGAGAGAGAGGTAGGGTCAGTGATGCTAGAACACACCCACATTCTAAACACATAAAAGCAGACAGACAGGACAGATAGGGACTTTCCAAATCCATCTGCCGCTGGAAGCCCTGCCGGAAAAATCCATACTTACCTCCATCAACCTCCAGAGAGCCAAACTAGAGACTTCAATCTATCCAGAACTAAGAGACCAGACCAGAGGGAGAAAGCAGTGCTGTGCCCAGAGAGTGACCAGAGCCCAGTCTAAAACCCTGACCAGATCCATGGCGAGGCCCATTTCACCCAAGAATATAGTGTGAGTACCTAGAAAACTGTGCAGAACCAATCTCCTAGTTAAAATCATATAATTCAATCTATTTAACCTAAGTAGAACTGCCTCCTAGCTGTCACCTGTCATTTCTAGTTGCAAGCTGCACTTGTCATTTTGAGCTTTTGAAATTTGCAAACCCAAAAACGACCTTTATTAAATCGCTCATATCTCCGCGACCGTTTGGGCTAGAGACTTGCAATAACTTTTATTTGATAGCTTAGAATCGTGGCTTTCCTACGAACCAAGAACCGCATTCCTACCCCTTATAGTTTTACCGCAATCGCGGAACACGCATCCGCGAATTTTACCGCGATTTGAAATTTCTTCACATGTAAAAACTGCTGCTGCTTGCCTTCCATTTTCCAGAAATTCGTTTAACCTGCTAACTATCCCTGCCTCATTGCTAGTGTGAGCCTGGACTAATATTAACTAGATACCACTCACCCTGAACCTCTGAAAGGGAATTAACAGCATTTCCAGCATATTTCTCATCCATTGCTAACACCTATAAAAGCATTTGGGCCTGTGTTTTCAAAACTCCCATCTGTTTTCTGTTGTCTAAGCTTGCTGGATTGAACTGATTACATTGATTGCATTTCTGAGAACTGTGTGCTTTCCTCCCATTCCCTTGCATTGCATAAAGAGGGGGGGAGTGAATAGCCAGAGAAAAGTGATTACATTGTTTGGTTGAAATCATATTGAGTATTTTCTGTACTGCATTCATTGAATATTGCATCCACCTGAGCTTACATAAAGCATCCTCTACCACATTATACTTTTGTTCCTATTTACCAGTATGTTACCTTATCCATTCATGTCAACTCATTAGTGATTATAAGAAGAGTGCTAGTGCCAGATTCTCCGTTGTTGATCTTTATCATATCAGATTAAGTGTGCTATTCAATTATTAATTTATTATAAAGTGGGATATATATACCTATTGTTTAAATTATCAAATAAACCTTTTAACTTGCAAAACAGAACTACTTCTTGGCTCAGCGGGGTCAGGGGGATTCCAAGAGAGGGGTGTTATATAAGGGTAGTCATCCAGAACGCATGAACTGGACCTAAAGATATATCAATAAGGGTTTTCATTCAGTATTCTAGACTAGGCGTTAACTTGGCTGTAGTGCTGAATTGAATCCTCTTACAAAGTGGGGGCTCGTATCCGGGATTCTGGGTTAGAATACCACTTGTGCAGCTTAATACAGTGTGCTAACTGACGGGATACATACATCCAGTCGGATCACCACGCTGCATTACGCTGTGAAGCATTCCTCAAAAGGGACACTCCAAGAAAAGTTCTGTTCTGCAAAACTAAAATACTAACTTCTGTAAGTCAGGACAGAGACCAATCTCTAGAATGACGACCTTGGTAGATATGAAAATAGCCAGAGAGCACTTCTTACATAAGTTATTTGTGAGAGGTGAGTGGACTCACCAGGACCAAACAGTCTGGTTGCAGGCCATCATGCAACAGGTCACGGAAACAGGGTCAGATATATATAGAGATCAGGGTCCATTACACGTGGCCCTGAGTGAACTATATATGGCTCCTAAGGCCAAAGATGAGCACGACAAGATTGTTAGGATAGCGGCATATTTATATTTATACATGGGAGCCATACAGAATAAATGTGCTGAAGGCCATGATCTGGCAAAAAGGCAACAGATGGCGTTAGAGAAGGCCCAATCTGATCTGGACTCTTCTGAGCAAAGGCTGCACAGAAGCCAGGAGTCAGAAAATGAGACCAGACAGTACATCACTAAAATAAAGGAGGATATGGATGTGCTGCAAAAGGAAAAGTCAGAACAGGATACCAGATTTCTGGCCTTGCAGAAGGAACACCAAGAAGGTTTGGACTCCCTACTGCAAAGCCAGAAAAAGCTGGAGCAACAGCTAGACTTCAATAGGGCATGTGCTGAGCAGGTAGTCACCCTGCAAGGCCACCTAGATAGAGTGAAGGAGGAGAGCAATAAACTGATTCTGAAAGACCTGGATACCCAGGCAGAGTTTGATCAGGAGCGCCAGAAAGCTGGTGCCTTCCAAAGGCAAAGGGACGACCTGGCGGCACAAATGCAGGCTCTTAGTCAGGAAAGAGACGCCTTAGGCCAGGAAGTCTGCCATTTAAAAAGAAAAATGGAAGAAAATCACCTGGCCCACCAGGGGCTGGGTGATCTCCAAAAAGAAAACCAGAACTTGGTAGAGCACACCAGAAGGGTGGAAGATGCTCTAGCAAGAAAGGAGCAGGCCAATAGGGACATTGCCCAGGAGGTAAACCTCCTGCAGCAAAGACTGGCCCAGTTCTCCAGGACCAACCAGGAAGCACAGAGGGAGAATGAGGCCCTCTGTCAACACAATGATAGGCTCCAGCAACAGGTAGCGATGCAGGAGAAACTGATAGAGTCGAGTAAGGCCTTAACAGAGGAACTGAAAGCACAAATGCAGGCTCTTGCATTGCAACAGGGAGCAGGGGCGGATAGAGATGAGGTCCGCTGGGAAAGAGAGATTCCTGACCATAACCGCAGGAGCCCTAACACCAGGGGCCTTCATTTTCCCCAGTCCCTGGACTCTGCCACCCCCATGTCCCCTGGCGCACATGAGCACAGGGCCACAGGGATGGCAGATTACTATCCAGCCAGAAGCATGGGGCTCATAGGCCAGTACCATCCAGGAATGGAGGGGTGGGCATCCGGGTATGGGCACCCAAGTACAATACAGTTCAGTGGGGAACCCCAGGAGAGTAGGCCCATTAAGGGCATCCTGAAAACCTCTGCCCAGTTAGGTCAGTGGAGAGGGTACCCATCAAATCCTGGCAGCAAGGAGGAATCTGAAGACTCCTCTGAACTGCGCAGGACACAGGAGACCAGGTCCCCACATTCTGCCAGCCATTCCCAGGCTCGCAGAATCCGGGAAAACCTGGAAGAACAGACGGGAACCTCTGGGAGCAGTGCCTCTGAGTCCGAGGAAGAATGGACAAGGGTTACCCGAACCAAAAAGGCCAGTAAGGCAAAAAGGGCCTTGCTTAAGGACCCCTTCAAGCAGATTAAGGCGATCAGGAGCGTCATCACGCCTTACCATAAGAACGCTAAGTATTCTGTTTGGGAGCACTTAGAGTTGTTTGAACAAATGATGGAGACTTTCCATTTGAAGGACAGCCAAAGCTGTATTCAATATGTAAAGTGGACATTCTCCCCGGAATACTCCAGTTTCTTTGCGGGGCTGGAGGACCAAAATCATTTAAGATGGTCCACATATAAGGCGGCCATCCTGAAACATTTTTCTGTTCACAGAAATCCTCAAGAGGCTCGCAAGGCGGCCTACAATTTGCAATGTGGGGAGGATCAGGCCCCACGAGAATTTGTGCAGGAGTTAAAGCGTGCGTTTGCGCAAACCACCAGAAGGGTGCGCACAGATAGTAGAGAGTTTGTCAATACATTTTTCCATGCCTTGCCCAAATATATAATGACCCAGCTCGTGAGAGATTTTCATGAGAAAAGATCTTTAGACTGGGTCATTGAACAGGCTACCCGGATCTATGAGGTGCAGAAGCCCATAGAAAATAAAAGCAATGCCCAGAAAAACCCCAAAGCCAACAGCACCCCTGCTGCTGTCAAGGTGGCAGAGGTAAAGGTCACCCCCGTTTTGGATCTGGAGATGGGGGGGCCTAAAAACCTACCTGCACCTAATAATGCTAGGCCCAGAAGGTCCTCGGGCCAGTCACAGACAGGGAGCCAGGGAGGCAGCCCCACAAATGGGGTCCCTCGCTCTCCTGACTATGTAAGTCCTCGCTACAAAGGTAACAGACCCATCCTGGGTTATGTGTGGACTCCTCCAGCCCAAGGGGGGGGATCCAGACAAGCACCTAACCCAGGGAACTTCCCTCCAAACTTCCCACAGGAGGGCAGAAATTTACCAAACCCTGGGCAGAACTTTTTCCCCAGATATCCACCCGACTTTCAGCCCCAAAACCATCCATCCTTCTTTCCCCAATTCCCTGAGCCCAGACCACTGAATCCGGGAGAGGGGAGGCCAAGGGTGGAGGGGTACCCAAATCTTCCCAACCCGGGGTATTACCAGAGGAGGGATAGCTACCCTTCCCGGGATCAGCCCAGGGGAGAAAACAGGGCCCCGTATCAGCCTGAGCGGGTTTCCCAGTTAGAGCGCCAGGTTCAAAACATGGCGCGGGATATGGGTGACATACTGAGGGCTCAGCAGAACCCTCAGATCAGCATGCCGGCGCAGAACGCACCCAACTCTGGACCTGGTGCTCCAGAACAATGACGGGGGCAGCACCCCGATAACTCACCGGTTCCCAGGGAGGAGGCACAAGGGGAAGGGGGGTGTAAAGCCTTGGAGGAAGCTTCCTTCCTCACTTGTAAACAGCCCCTAGAAACCCAGGAACCGGAAACAAAATCTCTTGCCCCTGAAAGTCTGCCTCCTAAGGAGCAGAGGGGGGGTAGGAGAAACAAAAGACCCAAACAGACTCAGTTTGAGGAGGAGGTACAGATCTTCCAATTTGAGGGAGAGGGATCCTCAGAGGATCCTGAGAAAAGGATCTTCTCCTTCAGAGAGGGGGGAACTCCTCCCAAAGAAAAATGGGTCCCTAGGGATGCAAATCCAGACTGGGGAGATGTGGAGACTGAGCTACCGCCGCCCACCATCTCATCCCAGAACCAACAGCAAGAAAATCCCCTGGTTCAAACCCATCCTGGCGACTGCCTCCAAAAAGGGGGGGGCGGCCCAGAAACGGAGCCAGGGGAACCCACAATGGCTCTGATCTCCAGTTGCAAATTCTTTCTTTCAGATTCCCAAGGCTCTCCACAGAATTCTGCCCAAAATTCTTCTCTCGCGATGTCCAAAACCAGAAAATTAGCCCACCAGTTGTCCAAAAATGTACATTATCTGTGCCCCCTTGAGGAGAAGGAGGGAAGATATTATGCCCCGGTACAAGTACAGGGGCAGGGTACAATCTCAGCACTGGTGGACACTGGATCTCAAGCTACCCTTCTGTCCAGAAGGGCCTTTGACGAACTGAATGCAGGAAGGGGAGAGAATTACCAAATTCCTCTCACCTCTCTTCCTGGACAACTGCAGAACTTTGACGGGAAGGAAATTCCCGTCGAGGGGACGGCAGACTTGGACATTAAGATCGGGCGACATAAGTTGAAACACCCGGTCATAGTTGTGACCCCAGAGGGCACCCCTTGTTTACTAGGGAATGACCTCCTGAGAAGGTTGTCACCCCTAATAGATTGCGTAAACAAGGTCCTCTGGACCCAGACTAGCCGACCAATAAAATTAAAACAGAGTGTCAACCATGTTAGTTTAAACGGCACATGCCACATGGTTGAACAAAAATCTGACCAAGTAGAATTTCACTTCCAGAACAACCAAATTCCAGACGTGACAGTAATAGCAGTAGGACAACAGACTGGTGATGGGGGGTCCTCTCTATTTCTGAAAATCAACCTTCCTTCCAGTCTAAAGTGGTATTCCACGCTGGAAGGAAACACTCTGAAATTCTATACTAATCCACAATCAGAAACTCCCACTCCTATAGTCCAGAAAGATGTGAAATCAGCTCAAAGCCTGGCTGATATTCAGCAAATTGGAGAGCAGTTGTTCATCCCTGTTCAGTTAAATGATGGGAAGGACTCTGTTCTCGCTCGAGTGTGTGTGAACAACGGTAAGAGCTTCATCAGCGAAGCCATGTTCCGCCAACTCCCAAAAGATCCAGCCATTCCCACCTTCAAACTGATAGACAAATGGGAAATGGACCTGGAAGCACCTGACTCCAAACATCTCCTGCCAAGCAGGTGTATGCTCAAAATCTCCATTGGCAACAAGAGCATAGTCCATAATTGTTGGGTCGTGCGAGACGTCACTGCCGCCTTTTACTTAGGCAGTGACATTCTCAATCGCTTTGCCATTAGTTTGGACCTAATAAACTTCAAAGCTTGGTCCCGATTAGCGGATAATCCCATGGGCTTTGATGATCCAGAAAAAGCATTTAGGTCAGCTCAATTGCTACCTTATGCAGTTGAAATTCAGGTTAAAGAGGAAGTCACCATCCCAGAAAGGACCCGACAATTCTCCCTGGAAGTGAAAGTTAAAAGGGGACAAGAGTTGAAAAACCCTGATGCTTACATACATCTAAACGCTTCTCTCCAACAGCAAGGGTTGGGGGTAAACCCAACACCATTAGTCAACATAGAACATGACACCATTCCAATAGAGGTGGATAACAGCGACTTAAAGAGTATTACTCTAGCCGCAGGCACCATTATTGGAATGGCGGTTGATGACCGACATTTCTCCATTGATCTTGTAAATGAACTGTTAGGACCAATCCCCAAGGACTGTTTTGACAGTGACAGTGAGGACAACACAACACCAGACAGGATTTTTACCCGGCGTGGGGGGAACTTCCTGGTGTACACTTCCTGCCCCTATGGTAAGGAAGATGTGACTTGTGACTTCAGGAGGGATGAGGTGATTTTCCAGGTCCATGAGGGCTGCCTTTCCCACCTGAAGCCTCCAGTCCAAATCAGCACTCTAACCAGGGACTTCTCCACCCAGCTGGAGGAGGCCGCTGAAATAGCCAAACCAGAAGTCTTTCCAGGCTTCAGGCAGATGGTGGAAGAGAGAGTCAACCTAGCTGATGCCTGTGTGACTCTGGAACAAAAGCAAAAGTTGAAACAAGTTTTCTTGGATTTCCAAGATCTCTTTGCGGTAGACTCATATGACTGTGGTCGCACTGACATCCACACAACAACAATCCCCACGGACCCTGGCATGACTCCTGTGTTTGTGAAGCAATATCGCTTGCCTCTCGCATCAATGGAGTCCCTTACCGAAATAATTAAGAACCTTGAGTCCCGGGGAATAATCCGTCCCGTTCACAGCACCTTCAATAATCCGGTGCTGGGAATATTGAAGCCAAACGGCCAGTGGAGACTCTGTGCCGACCTCAGGGAGCTCAACAAACGGGTCCATACTTCCCGATGGCCTCTGCCCTACATTGACCAAGGGCTGGCCCAGATCCAGGGGTCACAGGTATTCACTGCAATAGACCTGACCAATGGATACTGGACTGTGCCTGTCAGTAGGGAGGACCAATACAAACTGGCTTTTACCTTTGGGGGCCAGCAGTACACATGGACCCGGACTCCCTTCGGATACCTCAACTCCGGCAATGAATTCAACATTTTTCTACACAAGGCCATGCCTGACTTGGGTGCAAGGGGTAACCTGGCTTATGTAGATGATGTCCTCATCAAAAGTTCATCTGTGGAGGAACACATAGCGGAGATCCGTTATGTTCTGACACAGTTGAGGGCTGCCGGAGCAAAACTTTCCTTTCAGAAAGCACAGTGGTGTAGAACCCGTGTTAATTTCTTGGGGCATGAGATTACTCCTCAGGGTCTCTGTCCCCAGGAAAAGAAAGTGGAAGCACTTCAGAAACTGAAAGACCCCACAACTCTGCGGGAACTAAGGAGCCTCCTTGGACTGACTAATTACAGCAGAAAGTTCATTGAGGGCTACGCAGAGATCACCAGACCCCTGATTCATCTCCTGAAGGGGGGGGTCAAGTGGGAATGGGGTCCAGAACAAGCCGAGGCAGTAAAACAACTCAAAAGAAGCCTCTCACAAGCGCCTTGCCTAGCTTACCCGGTCAGAAACAAGGAGTTCTTCCTGGAGACAGGGTTCTCTAATACGTGCTTGACGGCAGTATTATATCAAAAGCATGACAAGGTCAATAAAGTAATCTCCTATGCGAGCAAAACTTTATCCTCCGTGGAGGAAAAATTCAACGATTGTGAGAAGGCACTCCTGGCAACGGTGTGGGCATTGAAGAATTACCGCCCGTTTATCCAGGGGGAACACATCATAGTGGAGACTCCACACCAGCCTCTGCAATATCTCCAAAGTGACAGAATCCGGGCCGGAAATGTGAGTAATTCCCGAATTACTTCCTGGATTCTGTCAATGCAAGGCTTTCCTGTGGAGGTCAGATATGGCCAAAACAAGAAGAGTCCACTCGCGCAAGGTCTGGCTGACTTGCATGATTGTGCCAGAGAAAACTGTCTCGAGGACGAAAGTCTAAAAATAAAGGACAACATGGAGGCATACCTTAATTCCCCCCACAAAGTCTTTGAAGAAGACAAGTGTGAGGGAATGCCCACTGTGTATGTGGATGGATGCTCTTACCATGTCGACAACAACGGGGAGAAAGAACTGGTGGCCGGCGTAGGGAATGCATGGGTGAATGAGTCCCCAGAACCCTCCGCTGGATACAAAATTGGTCCCCGAAGTAGTCAGGTGGCAGAATTGATGGCTGTGCATCAGGCCATCCTCACTGCTGTCCAGCATCAACTCCACGAACTGGTCATAATCACAGATTCGGATTATGTACGGAACGGGTTCGTGGAGCACCTGGTTAATTGGAAAACCAGAGGCATGTTATGTGCTAACAACAAACCCTTGAAACATGGGAAGTTGATCCAAAACATTGATGATCTGGTCACATCGAATGGGATGACCATCTACTGGAAAAAGATCAAGGGTCATTCCAAAGTAGAGGGACCAGACAAAACTGGAAATGACTTAGCTGATCAGCTGGCCAAAACCGGGGCCATCCAAGGGGATCTAATTGAGATTGAGTCCCTGTTGGGGGAAATCCAGGTCACTGCCATCACTAGGTCCCAGACAAATGCTCACAACGACCTCTCAATTGCACAATGGAGTAAGGAGACCCCTGATGCTGATTTGATTACTGCTCAGAAGGGGGATCCAATAATTGGTAAATTTTACCAGCACCTTGAGGACCCTGAGAACTTTCCCCTGACGGATACCGATTACATTGGGAAAGAGGACCTAAGAGTGTTGATGAAATGTCCCAAAATGTTCCGGATCCAAGACGGTTTGTTGGTAAGGAAATCCAAAGCTGGCCACGATCAGTGGGTGGTTCCTACCTCATTCCGAAGCCTGATGTTAAGTCACGCCCATGATGCGGCCACTGCCGGTCATAGGGGGTTTCACACAACATTGGAAATCTTAAGAGAGGTTGCATACTGGCCACACATGGGGCAGGACCTCGACCAGTACCTGAAGGGTTGCCTTGTGTGTGCACAATTTCAGCCATCATCCCTCACACACCGGGCGCCTTTACAAAAGAGGGGAATGACACTGCCATGGTCAGATTTACAAATCGACTTTGTAGGCCCTGTGATTCGCTCGGCTAGGGGGAATAAGTACATGTTGACTGTGACATGTTTGTTTACCAAGTGGGTGGAATGTCTCCCAGCCCCAAACTGCAAGGCAGAAACTGCAGCTGCCTTGATGATTAACCACATCTTTTCCCGTTTTGGTCTACCTCAAAGGATTGAGTCAGACAGAGGTAGCCACTTCACCAGTGAAGTAATGACAAAGATGTGGGAGATACTGGGGGTCAAGAGAAAGCTGCATATTGCTTACAGACCAGCTTCTTCTGGGGCAGTAGAGAGATATAACCGGACAATTGTGAGCATATTAAAGAAGTTTGTGGCAGATTCTGGGCCAAGTTGGGATATCCGATTACCTCTGGTCCTAATGGCCATCAGATCTACCCCTTCATCTGCAACCAAAATGTCACCATTTGAGTTGATGACTGGGCGCAAGATGGTGCTTCCTCAGCATTTGCTCTACCGGACCCAAGAGCAGACACTAATAAATGCCTCCACTACTCATGAGTATGTGGAGAATTTAAGGAAACACCTTCAACATGCTTTTGCTTACGCTCAGCGGAATCTAGAAAGATCGACTGATAGCATGAAGACCCATTATGACCTGAAAACTTCCAGGAAGGAATATCAGGTGGGAGACCGGGTCTATCTATACAACTTCCAAAGGAACCAGGCCAAGCAGCGCAAATTTTTGCCTACATGGAAGGGACCCTTTGAGATCGTCGATAAGATCTCCCCTGTGGCCTACAAGATCCGCATCCCCAAAGGTGGTTCGGCAGAGGGGGAAGACAAGTGGGTCCACATAAACCAGTTGAAATGTTGCCATCCCAGGCACACTCTGCAACAACTGGAGGAATCCTCTGAAATCCTAGCGGGTACTGTCTCAGACTAATTCAGTTCCAACCATAAAACATACCACATCTAGTCTCTAAAATATTGTGATTTGCATGAAACTGTCTCTTAGTTATACTGTTTTTATTTTTTCAAAATAAGAATGTAATG
This sequence comes from Ambystoma mexicanum, assembly GCF_040938575.1. NCBI lineage: Eukaryota > Metazoa > Chordata > Amphibia > Caudata > Ambystomatidae > Ambystoma > Ambystoma mexicanum. Next base: position 769,198,664 of record NC_090935.1, read on the forward strand.
TTTCGTTATGATGAAATGCATATGCCGCCCCACTACCTCAACAGTGGTGGAAAAACGTCTATGAGTAGATATTGCCGCTTGTGCTTTATCATCCTAGGAGAGATGAAACCATGAAGGATGACCAAGAAGGACGATCCGGAGACCGGGAGCAAAGACACAACGGGCCCGGGGTACCGCCCAATCTTCCCATCAGGACCGGCGAGGAGAACTGATCGATCTGACCGGATGGAGAAGAAGATGCTGAACTGTGCCATCTACAGAAGAGGAAGAAGATTATGCGGACAGACCGGTGCGTGGGTCAAAACCCTTGGGCACGCGACTCCCCATCGACCCAAACTCAAAGTGCAGTCACGTGGGGGGGCTTGTAGGGTGTCCTGACCCACGTTTAAGCTACCCTGCTACAACATTTGGTGCTGTGGGCTTAGAAAATTCAAGATGGCGGAAAACCCACATGTGCGCTGAAATCCAGGAAAGCTGCGCAGTTTGTGCGCCCACCAAAATGGTTGCCTCACTTGCCACCCACCAGTGCGAGAATGAAAGGCTGGGTTGCCATGAGGGAAATGGGTTGCCAAAGGAAAAACAGTAGCGCCGGTTAGCTTCAAAGCGCTTTAAAACCACCATTGGACTACCCGCATAGTAGTCTGAAACCATTGGGAATGGCAATGCTGATTGCCAAATGCAACCTAGAAGTGTGGGGAATTCATTTCTTAAATCCCAAAAATGAGTGCAGTACCAGTACTCACCACTATCCAAAAGCCGGCGTTTTAAAACCACTCTGTGTGTTTTTCTGAAGGCAAGCAAAATGCCTATTTCAAACCTTGCAACATGTGCAAAATATTCACTGAACACCAGCAGACATTTGGCAGAATGGAGTTTTGTGTGCCTACAAAATCTGGGAAATGAAGAGCCCAAAAACAATGCTTATAACAAAAATGCTATGGAGTCAGCAGCTTAAGCCTAACTGCAACTGGATTTAAAACCACCAAAATCGAAAATGTTAAATTAAATGAGTGACCTATGTTTGGTGTCACATGCCTTTGTAACTGTTGAAATGTCATAGTTTTGCACTTAGAATCAGCATTCTAGCTGCATGTGTAAAATTACAAGTTATTTTAAAAGCAACAAAAAGTTAGCTGAAGGTCTGGCTTAAGGAACTTGATTTTGCCTAGCAACGGATCCCATCAGCAGTGAAACTTGAGTCACCACTGTGTTCCCAGGCCAACCTTCCTTTTGCTGCCCAGGCTAAGGATATGCCATCTATCTGATAATTGAATTATCTGTGCTCTGCAAGAGAGTGAACAAAGCCCTCTTCACTCAGGCAAAGGTTTTTATTACCGCAGTCGTAAATTGTAGCTTCCACTTGGCAGGAGCTGGGAGGAGCACTGCCTGTGAGAAGCAAGCTGGCTTGGCAGAACTGGAAAGAACCAGAAATTCAACCTTGTGCTGAGGGTAAACCACACCCCTTTGGAGCCAGAACATAACTTTAAAAAGATGAATAACTCATAGAGCGGACATGTGAAAATTTTATAAATGATACCATAATTCTTGTGATTTTTCTGCCCACAGTTTAAGACGTGGTAGGAACCGGTGGTATGTTCAGGGGGGTTTTAGCGGAAAAGTGGATATTACTCTAAATGTGTGCATGTTAAAAATCTGAAACTTCATCAGTTAATGTCCCTACCCCCTGCACACATGTATGTAAAGTTGGGTCCATGTCGGAAATTGAAAAAGCAGTTAAAAAGTGAAATATGTGCCAGTTCTGAATGCAAGCTCCCAGGAAGAGCAGAGTTTGAACAGGGGATACCTCCTGTGATGCATGATGGGTGCATATGATTTTAAAACAATATGTACCTCTGCAAATATGTATTTGTTTCAAATCTAGATTTGTGTGTAAGTTGACAGGAGGAGTGGACTTTCTGCAGGCTGTAAAATGACATCAATCTGACTCACAGTTCAGTTTGCCAATCAAGCGGAGGAATGGAAGTTTGACCAATTAGAAGCTGAGAGAGAGGTAGGGTCAGTGATGCTAGAACACACCCACATTCTAAACACATAAAAGCAGACAGACAGGACAGATAGGGACTTTCCAAATCCATCTGCCGCTGGAAGCCCTGCCGGAAAAATCCATACTTACCTCCATCAACCTCCAGAGAGCCAAACTAGAGACTTCAATCTATCCAGAACTAAGAGACCAGACCAGAGGGAGAAAGCAGTGCTGTGCCCAGAGAGTGACCAGAGCCCAGTCTAAAACCCTGACCAGATCCATGGCGAGGCCCATTTCACCCAAGAATATAGTGTGAGTACCTAGAAAACTGTGCAGAACCAATCTCCTAGTTAAAATCATATAATTCAATCTATTTAACCTAAGTAGAACTGCCTCCTAGCTGTCACCTGTCATTTCTAGTTGCAAGCTGCACTTGTCATTTTGAGCTTTTGAAATTTGCAAACCCAAAAACGACCTTTATTAAATCGCTCATATCTCCGCGACCGTTTGGGCTAGAGACTTGCAATAACTTTTATTTGATAGCTTAGAATCGTGGCTTTCCTACGAACCAAGAACCGCATTCCTACCCCTTATAGTTTTACCGCAATCGCGGAACACGCATCCGCGAATTTTACCGCGATTTGAAATTTCTTCACATGTAAAAACTGCTGCTGCTTGCCTTCCATTTTCCAGAAATTCGTTTAACCTGCTAACTATCCCTGCCTCATTGCTAGTGTGAGCCTGGACTAATATTAACTAGATACCACTCACCCTGAACCTCTGAAAGGGAATTAACAGCATTTCCAGCATATTTCTCATCCATTGCTAACACCTATAAAAGCATTTGGGCCTGTGTTTTCAAAACTCCTATCTGTTTTCTGTTGTCTAAGCTTGCTGGATTGAACTGATTACATTGATTGCATTTCTGAGAACTGTGTGCTTTCCTCCCATTCCCTTGCATTGCATAAAGAGGGGGGGAGTGAATAGCCAGAGAAAAGTGATTACATTGTTTGGTTGAAATCATATTGAGTATTTTCTGTACTGCATTCATTGAATATTGCATCCACCTGAGCTTACATAAAGCATCCTCTACCACATTATACTTTTGTTCCTATTTACCAGTGTGTTACCTTATCCATTCATGTCAACTCATTAGTGATTATAAGAAGAGTGCTAGTGCCAGATTCTCCGTTGTTGATCTTTATCATATCAGATTAAGTGTGCTATTCAATTATTAATTTATTATAAAGTGGGATATATATACCTATTGTTTAAATTATCAAATAAACCTTTTAACTTGCAAAACAGAACTACTTCTTGGCTCAGCGGGGTCAGGGGGATTCCAAGAGAGGGGTGTTATATAAGGGTAGTCATCCAGAACGCATGAACTGGACCTAAAGATATATCAATAAGGGTTTTCATTCAGTATTCTAGACTAGGCGTTAACTTGGCTGTAGTGCTGAATTGAATCCTCTTACACACTAACCACCAGCCTGGCTGCTGTGCAGGCCTGGAGTCCCAATAAACACCGGCCTGGCTGCTGTACAGGCCTGGAGTGCCAATAAACACCAGCCTGGCTGCTGTGCAGGCCTGGAGTCCCAATAACCACCAGCCTGGCTGCTGTACAGGCCTGGAGTCCCAATAACCAGCAGCCTGGCTGCTGTACAGGCATGGGGTCCCAATAACCAGCTGCCAGGCTGCTGTACAGGTATGGAGTCCCAATAACCACCAACATGGCTGCTGTACAGGCATGGAGTCCCAATAACCACCAACATGGCTCCTGTACAGGCATGGGGTCCCAATAACCAGCTGCCAGGCTGCTGTACAGGTATGGAGTCCCAATAACCACCAACATGGCTGCTGTACAGGCATGGGGTCCCAATAACCAGCAGCCTGGCTGCTGTACAGGTATGGAGTCCCAATAACCAGCTGCCTGGCTGCTGTACACACATGGAGTCCCAATAACCAGCAGCCTGGCTGCTGTACAGGCATGGGGTCCCAATAACCAACTGCCTGGCTGCTGTACAGGCATGGGTCCCAATAACCAACCAGCAGCCCGGCTGCTGTACAGGCATGGAGTCCCAATAACCAGCAGCCTGGCTGCTGTACAGGCATGGGGTCCCAATAACCAGCAGCCTGGCAGCTGTTCAGGCATGGAGTCCCAATAACCAGCAGCCTGGCTGCTGTACAGGCCTGGAGTCCCAATAAATACCAGCCTGGCTGCTGTACTGGCATGGGTCCCAATAACCAGCAGCCTGGCTGCTGTACAGGCATGGGGTCCCAATAACCAGCAGCCTCACTGCTGTACACGCATGGGGTCCCAATAACCGGCAGCCTGGCTGCTGTACAGGCATGGGTCCCAATAACCAGCTGCCTGGCTGCTGTACAGGCATGGGTCCCAATAACCAGCAGCCTGGCTGCTGTACAGGCATGGGGTCCCAATAACCGGCAGCCTGGCTGCTGTACAGGCATGGGTCCCAATAACCAGCTGCCTGGCTGCTGTACAGGCCTGGGTCCCAATAACCGGCAGCCTGGCTGCTGTACGGGCATGGGGTCCCAATAACCAGCAGCCTGGCTGCTGTACAGGCATGGGGTCCCAATAACCGGCAGCCTGGCTGCTGTACAGGCATGGGTCCCAATAACCGGCAGCCTGGCTGCTGTACAGGCATGGAGTCCCAATAACCAGCAGCCTGGCTGCTGTACAGGCATGGAGTCCCAATAACCAGCAGCCTGGCTGCTGTACAGGCCTGGAGTCCCAATAAACACCAGCCTGCTGCTGTACTGGCATGGGTCCCAATAACCAGCAGCCTGGCTGCTGTACAGGCATGGGGTCCCAATAACCAGCTGCCTGGCTGCGGTACACACATGGAGTCCCAATAACCAGCAGCCTGGCTGCTGTAAAGGCATTGGAGCCAGTGTGGAGCCTGCAAGGCCAGAAAGTGAGGCCTTCGCCACATCCACCTGAGATATAACCAGGGCCTGGACAGCACACGGAAATCAGAGACAATTATTATGTGCCAATAACGATGAAGAGCAGAAACCAGGATGCGCTCTCATATGGAGGTGATGGAGTACATTTAGAGAAGAACCCAAGAGATATCCTGAAGAAAGAATAGATGAAAAAACCAAGGTAGCAGCTGACACACCTAAATGGGACAGAACCCCCATGCCATTTTCGAGCCGATGGGTGTGAAGCAGAAGAAGAAGAAATGGGTAGAAATTCGGTTTTCAGTGGGTTTACCTTTCAGGAAAATAATGGTATTCAATCCACTTCGACACAGATGGAGGCCATTTGTTGGCTTGGAATGACACTGGAGTGTATGGTTGTGTTTTTAAGTGTCCTGGTGGGAGGAGACAGCCAAGCCATCAACTAGACCCCCCAACAGCTGCGTTTAGATTTTTAATAGCACAGACAATAGGATCGACTCCTGCGGCACATCGCTCACAACTGGCATAGGGGGCGAACTTGAAACTCCCACCTGCATGCCCTGCGAACGCCCAGACAAAAAAAGAGGAGAACCGATTCAGGACAAAACCCCCAGTGCTTTAAGTGGGCCTTGGCCTGCTGGCACAATGCCCCGGCAGTCTTTCAAAAGTGGGGTTGAGCCGGGCCCTGCCGGGGCCCCCCGGTTCCACCACAACATTGGTGGGATGTGGGCGCGATGGGAGATGCGCCCGCCGTTAGGTCAGGCAAGCTGACAGAAGTGTCAGCCAGCCAAAGCGTCGCAGTAGCTGGCTGGCACTTCTGTCAGTCACTGTAACTTCCTATGGTGACCTCTCGCGCGAGGAGTCACAAGAGGAAGTTACTGTGCCTTTGTTTCCCCAGTTCGCCGAAGTGTCTTTAACCCTCAGCGAACCTGGGGACTCCTTAACATATTTCGAGCCATCTTTTACAAAGCTTTGCCGACGGAGAAAAACGCCTTGGGCTTTGTCCGTCGGGAGAGCTTTATTAAAGATGGATTGAATTGTGCACTTTTCAAGCCATCTTTTAAAAACATAGAAATGTTTAACAAAGATGGCTTGGAAAGTACACAGACCATAAGTTACGCACACAAATATATAAATGCTCTATATTTGTGTGCATACTTTACTATGGTTTATGTACTTTTCAAGCCATCTTGAAGTACACAAACCATAGTAAGGCACGCAAACAAATATATAAATGCAGGGGTGGACTGGGAACTAAAGGAGGCCCTGGAAATAAGTACTGGGGACCAAAAGAGGCCCTGGAAATAAAGTTCAATGTGGCCCCACATGACACATTTTCAGCAAGCCCAATGCTTTTCCTATGAGAACATTTGGAAATACCACACAAAAGGGGCCCAGGGTGCAGAGGCCCACCGGGAAATATCCAGAGTTCCGTATAGGCCAGTCTAGCCCTGTATAAATGTAAGCATTTACATATTTGTGCATACCTTACTATGGTTTGTGGAGTATGCAAGCCATCTTTTATAAACATAGAATTAAGTAACATATTAAGATAGTAAGATATGCATACAAATATATAAAATGTTTGCGTACCTTACTTTGGTTTGTGTACGTTTTTAAGGCCCCGCCCATCCCACAAGCCACGCCCCCAAATGAGGGCAGATAAAAGGGTCTCTTCGGCCGGGTCAAAACCGGCAGAGAGATCCAAGAGCACAAGCAAGTCAGTCTCTCCAGCTTCCTACAGGCGCGATGCTTCATCCACTGTCTGCCCAGTGGGTGCCTCGGTGCCTCCACGGGAGCGGAACCCTGATATGTAGTGCCCAAGCAAAGAACTTAAGCAAAGGTGCTCACCGAAACAAGTGGCGACAAGGTTTCTAAGGTACTTTCCCAAAACAGTAGTGCTGTAATGGGCCTAAAATGGACCAAGTCCGAAGAATCTAATCCAGTTTTCTCAAAGAGAGGTCGAACCTGGCCACCCTTGTAGAAAGATGGGGAAAAGGGGGAGAATTGGACATGAGACAGAGATAAGAAACTAAGAGGCCTGATGTGGTTTCTATAAAATGAGAAAGGAAAGGACCATCCGAATATTGGTTCTCAATATATGATGATTGGGAGGAACCACATGATCTACCACATGGACAGAAGAGTCCTTAACCAACTTTCCATTATCATAAAATGCCAACTTCTGAATCATTCTATGAGTGAGAAATGGAAGTTGCATGTGCTGTGCTTTTGAATACACCTTAGTGGTGTGTCAGGGTGACATCCTTTGTATATCTCTGGCATTGTGTTTTGCATTCTCTGGGTGCCTTCTGTGCAATTAATAACCTCTGCTGTTACTTTAATGGAAAGAGTCCCAGATATCCAAAGCTTGACAGAACAGCGTTTGTTTTGCAGTACTTTGTTTTGATTGGCGTATGGGGCTCCTTTCTGTAAAGTACAGTCAACATGAGTTTTATTGAAGTCCTTTAGTCATGGCATGGTGTTTTTTGGGGCATTTGACGCTACACTTTACACCCGCAACTGGCTGTGCCCGTACTTGTTCATATTGTAGTCGATAACCGTTCCCATCCATCCGCATTCTAGGGTGACCAGTGTAAGTGTGTGCCTCTTAGCAACACAATTCCACAAGGCATCAGAGAATTTTCTGAATATTCAAGGAAATACCTGCTGCTATTTGCTATTGATGAAATCGTAATGGTAACACAGAATTCTTACTCCGCTTGCCTGGTCGCGATCAGACTTTATACAGCCAAGACCCTGTCATGTCTGCCTACCCGGGTCTCTGTTGAATACACGCGCCCAGCACTGCCCGGGCTCAAGAGAAGAGGATCTGTAATGCAGAGCAGTCGCTGTCTTGACCAGTTTGACAAACCCCACATTTAAAGATACTGCGCACACCGCAGCAGGTGCGGCACACAGGAGGCGGCCCAGCAGAACGTTTACTCGTCCCACAGATATTCTGTTACCAAACCTTTGACACGTTCTCCTAATGCAATGTTAGTACTTTGCAAGTAGGGACGTAGGATACATCCGCCTGGACCTGCCTGCAACTTTGCGGCTGTGTTGTGTTTAAAGTGGGTCACCGCAGAGAGGCAACCCCTCAGAGAGTGGCATCTGCTAACTGCAAGGACACGTCACTTAAAGCATGATCTTTCGGCCGGTGCTATAAGAACACAGTTCGTCATCAAAGTCTGGAAATTATGCAAATAGCACGGGCTACATTTGGCAGGTCTGCAATGGTAAGGACTTCCCGACCTACATAAATTGTACCGATGGACTCTTCGCGCGTTCGTGGCGCAAGGCTGCGCCCTACTGGCGATAGACGGAAAAGCAACCAACACAGATACTGCTTGCTGATGGGATGCCGGAAGAAAAGGGCCAACTTTGCCAAATCGCGCTCATGTTAAGTAAGCATCGCGCGAATTCTGTAAATATGAATAATTCTTGTTCAGCGAGGAGTGCGTTAGGTGTTTGTTTCGGCACCTCAACGTCATAGTGGCTGCACAGCATACATGATGGCTTCGAAACAGATTATACCGGAAAGATTTTTGCACAGATGTCCATTGAAATTCTTAATAAAAGAAGCCGAAAAATAGATGGATGTTGGCTATTGCAAGAAGGAAATGTGTAATGTGCAATTTGCACGTGACAAAAGGTATTTATATATATATTACAATTGCTCTTTGTCACATTACAGCATCCTAGTTTATTATTTCTTTTGTTTTATTCGTGATTTTTCAGCGTCATATCGCAAACAAGTGACTTCGAGGCACTCTATGTGTAGTGCTGTGCTCCCTTGCACGATGGATGAAAAATAGTGACCAAGCACATTCAAATAGAAAATAAAATCTCCATTGAACAAAAAACTCTGCGGTCTGTTTTCGATATTTTTTCCGTTAAAAAAGGCTTACTTTTTCTGACTTTTAATAAAACAAATAAGAATGCTTGATGGGGGTGGTGAGAGATTCCATTGCACTCTCTCAACAACAAACCCAAGACACAAGGAACGAATTGTCTCCATTCTTTACTTTTATAACGTGTGGCCCATGAGTAGTTTATAAAGCAAAAAAAATTAAAAAACATGCTGGGATGTTTGTTCATATTCCTTTAAAATGGCTCTTAGCCTGTAGTGTTCGGCGTGTTCGTTAGGGCCAGGCTCGTCGGGCCCGGGGAGATTAAAATGAAGCCGAGTCTAGGTTGATGGAGACATTGGGAAATAATGCCCTGTGACGGGCATCGTGGGCAGGGGTGTCGCGTGTGTATGCCGCGTGAAGGAAGGAAGGGCGCCGCATGGCGGGTGTGTGCTGTTGCCGGCATCCAGTGGCCCTGTCTGTGTTGGGCTCGGGGCCTGCACAGCGCGCACGCCTGCCTGCCCTGCTGCTGCGGGAAGTCCTTCAGCGTGGGGGCTGGGGGGGTGGGGGGGCAGCAGGGGGTCGCCGCCATGCCTCGGAGTACCAGGCAGGCCTTTTCAGTTCCAATACAAGCTCTCCCAAAGGCCAGAGGGCGCGGCGCGCCTTTACGCTGTAGTTTGCATGACCACGAAATCCTAACGTAGATTATTGTTTAGATTCGTCAGCACCGTACATGGTTTCACATCAGATGAAGACTTGGGGCCTGTTTTACAAACGCGTTTTACAATGGCACAGTCCCATTGGAAAACGCCTTTTCCATCCGGCCCATGGACTTTAAAAAGTATTTACTTTTCCATTGCTCTATCAAATGAAACGGTTAATAAGCGAATAATTGAGTACGAGCCAGACACACTTTCCAGACCACAATGTCCACACACACTACATGGGCTGGCCCACTTTATCGTCATCATTACACGCACAGCCCCTCCATGATCCAGCGCGTGGGTTTGCAGTCTGGCCCAGCTCTGAGCGGTCAGGTGTGGGGGCGCCAGGGGCGTGCGGCCGTTCAGCTTCTGGTAGGTATTTTGGATATGTGCTTATAGTTCCCAT